>NC_058091.1:158722500-159347500 GCF_020171115.1 Neogale vison | reverse complement strand
AGATAAAGCACTCACTAATGTACAGCATCTACTCATGATAAAAACTCTCAACAAACTAGGTTTAGAGGTAACATCCAGAATTCAACATAATAAAGACCGTATATGAAAACCTACCACTACTATTGTTCTCAGTGCTGAAAAAGAGAGCTTTTCCCCTCAGTTCGGAAACAAGACAAGGATGTCCACTCTCACCAGTTTTATTCAGCATAATACTTGAAGTCCTAGCCGCAGCAACCATGCAAGAAAAAAGAGGAAAAAGCATCCAAATTTGTAAATAAGAAGTAAAACATTCACTATTGGCAGATAACGTGAAACTATATGTAGAAAACCCTAAAGCCTCTACTCCCATTCCCAAAAAATAGAACTGATAATTGAGGGGCACCTGGTTGGCTCAGTCAGTTAAGCATCTGCCTTCTGCCTTTGGCTCAGTTAATGATCCTGGGGTCCTGGGATCAAGCTCTGCTTTGGGATCCTTGCTCAGTGGAGAGCCTGCTTCTCCCTCCACCTGCACCTCTCCCTGCTTGTGCACTCACTCTTACTATCTCTCACTCTCTCTATATATGTGTGTCAAATAAATAAATAAAACTTTAAAAAATAAAAGAACTGATGATTGACTTCAGTAAAGTCACATCACATAAATATACCAGAAAGAAATATGTACCATTTCTATATGCTAACAATGAACTAGAAGAAATAGAAATTAAAAAAGCAATCCCATTCAGAATTGCCCCCCAAAATAATAAGATACCTAAATGAACTTAACCAAGAAGGTGAAGGAACTGTACTATGAAAACTGTGAAACACTGGGAAAGGAAATTGAAGAATGCACAATAAATGGAGTCATTCCATGATCATGGATTGAAATAACAAATGATATTCAAATGTCCACACTAGGAGCACCTGGGTGGCTCAGTGGATTAAGCCGCTGCCTTCGGCTCAGGTCATGATCTCGGGGTCCCAGGATGGAGTCCCACATCGGGCTCTCTGCTCAGCAGGGAGCCTGCTTCCTCCTCTCTCTATCTCTGCCTGCCTCTCTGCCTACTTGTGATCTCTCTCTCTGTCAAAAAAATAAATAAAATATTTTAAAAAAATGTCCACACTACCTGAAGCAATCTACAGATTTAATGGAATAACCATCAATATACCAACAGTATATTATGGTATTAGAACAAACCATCCTAGGGAGCCTGGGTGACTCGGTGGGTTAAGCCTCTGCCTTGGCTCAGGTCATGATCTCAGGGTACTAGAATTGAGTCCTGCATTTGGCTCTCTGCTCAGCAGGGAGCCTGCTTTCTCTTCTCTGCTTGCCTCTTTGCCTACTTGTGATTTCTCTCTCTGTGTGTCAAATAAATAAAAATCTTTTTTTTTTTTTTAAAGAACAAACTGGGTGCCTGGGTGGCTCACTGGGTTAAAGCCTCTGCCTTCGGTTCATGTCATAATCCCAGGGTCATGGGCTTGAGCCCCGCATTGGGCTCTCTGCTCTGCAGGGAGCCTGCTTCCTCCTCTCTCTCTGCCTGCCTCTCTGCCTACTTGTGATTTCTGTCTGTTGAATAAATAAATAAAATCTTAAAAAAATAAAAAAGAACAAACTATCCTAATATTTGTATGGAACCATGAAATATCCTGAATAGCCAAAGTGATCTTGAAAAAGATATGCCGAAGGTGTCAAAATAGGATATGTCAAGTAATATCACAAAGTTGAAGTAATCATCACAGTATTATACTGGTACAAAAGAAATGGACATATAGATCAATAGAATGTTACAGAAAGCCCAGAAATAAAAACATGATTATATGGTCACTTAATCTTCAATGAAGTAGGCAAAAATATACATTAGGGAAAAGGAAGTTCCTTGAATAAATGTTCTTGTAAAAACTAGACAGGTACACACCAATGAATGAAACCAGATACTTTCTTAAATTAATTTAATCTATTTAATTCATTATTAATTAACTAATTAATAATTATATAATAGTCATAAATGCATAAAATATATTAAATATATAATAATTAATTATATATTTATATTACTGTTTATTATCTATAATAATTGATTATTAATTAATAATATTATTAAAATTGTGTTATTTTATTAATTTAAATTAATTTAAAAATTAATTTAAGATGTACAAAGTACCCAAATATGATAACTGAAATCATAAAAAAACCTGAAAGAGAGCACAAAAGGTAATTTTTTTGTCATTGGCTATAACAACACCTTTCTAGATATGCCTCCTGAGGCAAGAGAAGGAAAAGCAAAAATAAACTATTGGGACTACATAAAAATAAAATGTTTCTGCACAGCAGAGGAAACAACCAACAAAACGAAAACACAACCTACTGAATAGTAGGATATATTTGCAAAGATCATATTTAAGAAAGGATAATTATCTAAAATATGTAAAAAACATGTACAACTAAATGACATAAAAACAAAACCTGACTTTTAAAATGGGCAGAAAACATGGAGACATTTCTTCAAAGAATACATCCAGGAGGTCAATAGACATATGAAAAGATGTTCAACATCACTCATCATCACAGAAGTGCAAATTAGAACCACAATGAAGTAACTCCTCATATCTATCAGAATGGCTAAAATGGAAATCAGAAAACAAAATAAGTGTTGATGAGAATGTGGAGAAAATGGAGTGCTTATGCTAGTGCTGATGGGAATGCAAACTGGAATAGCCACTGTGGGAGTTTGTATGGACATTCTTCAATAAATTATGAGTAATCCAATTATGGCACTACTGTTTATTTCCTTAAAGGATGCAAAATTACTAATTCAGAAGGAAATATGGACCCTTATGTTTATTTCATAATTAATTATAAGAAATAAATTATGGTAGACACCTAAAGTACATTGATAAATGAATGGGTAATGAAGAAATAGTATGTATTGTGCAATTGCAGGGTCATAGGGAAGCTCTATTTTTAATTTCTTAAGGAATCTCCACACTGTTTTCCAAAGTGGCTGTACCAACATGCATTCCCACTAATAGTGTAAGAGGGTTCCCCTTTCTGCACATCCTATCCAACACACATTGTTTACTGTCTTGTTAATTGTGGCCATTTTAAGTGTCTCAATGTGGTTTTGATTTGAATTTCCCTGATGGCTAATGATGATGAACATTTTTCATGTGTCTGGTTAGCCATTTGTATGTCTTCATTGGAGAAGTGTCTGTTCATGTCTTCTGACCTTTTTTTGACATGATTATTTATTTCGTGTGTGTTGAGTTTGAGAAGTTCTTTATAGATCTTGGATATCAGCCATTTGTCTGTAGTGTCATTTGCTAATATCTTCTCCCATTCCATGGGTTACCTCTTTGTTCTGTTGACCGTATTCTTTGCTGTGAAGAAGCTTTTGATCTTGATGAAGTCCCAAAAATTAATGTTTGCTTTTGTTTCCTTTGCCATTGGAGACATATCTTGAAAGAAGTTGCTGTGGCTGATATCGAAGGATTCTGATGGATTCCTGTTTCATGTTGAGGTCTTTTATTCATTTCGAGTTTATCTTTGTGTATGGTGTAAGAGAATGGTAGAGTTTCATCCTTCTACATATAGCTGTCCAATTTAACCAGCACCATTTATTGAAGAGACTGTCTTTCTTCCACTATATATTTTTTCAGCTTTGTCGAAGATTATATGACCATAGAGTTGAGGGTCCTTATCTGTGTTCTCTACTCTATTCCCCTGGTCTATTTGTGTTAGCACCATGCTGTCTTGGTGATCAGAGCTTTCTAGGAAAGCTTAAAATCAGGCAACATGATGCCTCCAGCTTTGTTTTTCTTTTTCAACATTTCCTTAGCAATTTGGGGTCTCCTCTGGTTCCATACAATTTTTAGGATTATTTGTTCTAACTCTTTGAAAAATGCTGGTGGGATTTTGATTGGAATGGCATTGAAAGTATAGATTGCTGTAGGAAGTATAGACATTCTAAAAATATTTTTTCCCATCCCTGAGCATGGAATGGTCTTCAATCCTTTTGTGTCTCCTTCAATTTTTTTTTCATGAGTGTTCTGTAGTTCCTTGAGTACTGATCCTTTACCACATTAGTTAGGTTTTTGCCCAGGTATCTTATGGTTCCTGGTACTATAGTAAATGGAATAGAGTCTCTAATTTACCTTTCTGTGTTTTCATTGTTAATATATGGGAAAGCAATGGATTTCTATACATTGACTTTGTATCCTGCCACATTACTGAATTTCTGTATGAGTTCTAGTAGTTTGGGGGTGGAGTCTTTTGGATTTTCCATATAAAATATCATGTCTTCTGTGAAGAGAGAGAGAGTTTGACTTCTTTATTGCCAATTTGAATGCATTTAATTTCTCCTTGTTTTCTGATTGCTCTTGCTAGGACTTCTAATACTATGTTGAACAAGAATGGCGAGATAGGGCATCCTTGTCATGTTCCTGATATCAGAGGGAAGGTTATCAGCTTTTTCCAATTGAGGACGATATTTGCTGTGGGTTTTTCATAGATAGATTTTATGAAGTTGAGGAATGTGCCCTCTACCCCTATACGTTGAAGCTTTTTAATCAGGAATGGATGCTGTATCTTATCAAATGCTTTTTTTCTGCATTAATTGAGATGGCCTTGTGATTCTTCTCTCTTCTCTTATTGATTTGTTCTATCACACTGATAAATTTGCACATGTTGAACCACATCTGCATCCCATGGATAAATCCGACCTGGTCATGGTAGATAATCTTTTTAATGTATTGCTGAATCTTATTAGCAAGAATGCTGTTGAGAATATTATCATCAACATTCATCAGGGATATTGGCCTGAAATTCTCCTTTTTGGTGGGGATTTTGCCTGGTTTGGGGATCAGGGTAATTCTGGCTTCATAGAAAGAGTGTGGAAGTTTTCCTCTTGTTTCAATTTTTGGAAACAGCTTCTGGAGAATAGGTATTATTTCTGCATTGAATGTTTGGTAGAATTCCCCAGGAATCCATCAGGTCCTGGGCTCTTGTTTTGGGGGAGTGTTTTGTTCACTGCTTCAATCTTGTTACTAGATATTGCTCTATTCAGATTGTTGATTTCTTCCTGATTCAGTTTTGAAAATTTATAGGTTTCCAGGAAGGCATCCATTTTATCTAGGTTGCTTGACTTATTGGCATATAACTGTTGATAATAATTTCTGAGGATTGTTTCTATTTCCTTGGTGTTAGTCATGATCTCTCCCTTTTAATTCACGATTTTATTAATTAGGGTCTTCTCCCTTTTCTTTAGGATTAGTTTGGACAATGGCTTATTGATCTTATTGATTCTTTCCAAAAACTAGCATCTAGTTTCATTGATGTGTTCTACTTTATCTCTAGTATCTATGTCATTGATCTCTGCTCTAATCTTGATTATTTCCCTTCCGTTTGTGGAGTTGTCTTTTTTTTTTTATAACAATTTTTTTTCAATTTATTTATTTTCAGAAAAACATTATTCATTATTTTTTCACCACACCCAGTGTTTTAATTAGTTGTTGATTCTCCAGTTCTTTAAGGTGTAAAGAGAGCTGGTGTATTCTGGATTTGGTATTTATCTCAAGGATACAGATGTAGTGAAAAGAAGGGTCATCTGTACCCAATGTTCATAGAAGCAGTGGCCACAGCAGCTAAACTGTGGAAAGAATCAAGATGTCATTTAAAAAATGAGTGGATAAAGAAGATTTGGTCCATATATACTATTGAGTGTTATGCCTCCATCAGAAAGGAAGAATACCCGGGCGCCTGGGTGGCTTGGTGGCTTGGGCCGCTGCCTTCGGCTCGGGTCATGGTCTCAGGGTCCTGGGGTCGAGTCCCGTGTCAGGCTCTCTGCTCAACAGGGAGCCTGCTTCCTCCTCTCTCTCTCTGCCTGCCTCTCTGCCTGCTTGTGATCTCTCTCTGTCAAATAAATGGATAGAATCTTAAAAAAAAAAAAAAAGGAAGAATACCCAAACTTTTTATCAACATGGAGGGACTAGAAGAGATTATGCTGAGTGAAATAAGTCAAGAAGAGAGAGTCAATTATCATATGGTTTCAATTATTTTTGGAGCATAAAGAATAACAAGGAGGACATTGGGAGGTAGATAGGAAAACTGAATTAGGGAAGTTGGAGGGGGAAATAAACCATGATAGACTTTGGACTATATGAAACAAACTGAGGGTTTTGGAGGAGAGGTGGATAAAGGGTTGGGTGAGCCTGGTGGTGGATATTATGGAATGCATGTATTGCATGGACCATTGGGTGTGGTGCTTAAACAATGAATTATGGAACACGGAGAATAAATTAAATAAAAAAGATTAAAAAATCAGTCAATGACATACACAAAATAAAGAAAATGGCTTATAAATTTTAAAAAATAATAATATGTATATTCAGTGAAATATTATTCAGTCATAAAAGAGAGTAAAAACATGGGTAGATGTATAAAGTATAATGTTAGTTCAAATAAATCAGTCAAAAAAAAAGACAATTCCCATATGCTTTAAGTCTTATATTGAATTTCAGAAACAAAAAAGCAAATACAGGGAGTTAAATGGACATACCATTAAAGAAACTCTCAGCTCTAGGGAAGAAACTGGTGATTACCAGAAGGGAAGTTGAAGGAGAAGGATGAAATAGGTAAAGGGAATTAAGAGTACACTTAACTTGATGAGCACTGGCTAATATATTGAATTGTTGAATCATTATATATTACACCTTGAAACTAATATGACATTGAATGTTAACTACACATCAATTAAACAAAATGAAATAAAAGATATACCTAAAATTGGAGAAAAAATTATCTGCTAAAATTACCACTTCATTCTCTCTTGTTTTCTTTCTTATTTTTAATTTATTTTTTATTTATTTTAAGCATAACAGTATTCATTATTTTTGCACTACACCCAGTGCTCAATGGAATCCATGCCCTCTATAATACCCACCACCTGCTACCCCGACCTCTCACCCCTCACCCCTTCAAAACCCTCAGATTGTTTTTCAGAGTCCATAGTCTCTCATGGTTCACCTCCCCTTCCAATTTCCCCCAACTCCCTTCTCCTCCCTAACTCCCCATGTTCTCCATGCTATTTGTTATGCTCCACAAATAAGTGAAACCATATAATAATTGACTCTCTCGGCTTGACTTATTTCACTCAGCATAATCTCTTCCAGTCCCGTCCATGTTGCTATGAAAGTTGGGTATTCGTCCTTTCTGATGGAGGCATAATACTTCATAGTGTATATGGACCACATTTTCCTTATCCATTCATCTGTTGAAGGGCATCTTGGTTCTTTGCACAGTTTGGCAACTGGAGCCATTGCTGCTATAAACATTGGGGTACAGATGGCCCTTCTTTTCACGACATCTGTGTCTTTGGGGTACATACCCAGGAGTGCAATGGCAGGGTCATAAGGAAGCTCTATTTTTAATTTCTTGAGGAGTCTCCACACAGCCTCTCCAAAGAGGCAGGCTGCACCAACTTGCATCCCCACCAACAGTGGAAGAGGGTTCCCCTTTCTCCACATCCACTCCAACACATATTGTTTCCTCTCTTGCTAATTTTGGCCATTTTAACTGGTGTAACGTGATATCTCAATGTGGTTTTAATCTGAATCTCCTTGAGGGCTAGTGATGATGAACATTTTTTCATGAGTCTGATAGCCATTTGTATGTCTTCATTGAAGAGGTGTCTGTTCATATCATCTGCCCATTTTTTGATGTGATTGTCTGTTTTGTGTGTGTTGAGTTTGAGGAGTTCTTTATAGATCCTGGATATCAACCTTTTGTCTATACTGCCATTTGCAAATATCTTCTCCCATTCCGTGGATTGCCTCTTTGTTTTTTTTTTTTTTGACTGTTTCCTTTGCTGTGGAGAAGCTTTTGATTTTGATGAAGTCCCGCAAGTTTATTTTAGCTTTTGTTTCCTTTGCCTTTGGAGACATATCTTGAAAAAAGTTGCTGTGGCTGATATCAAAGAAATTATTGCCTATGAAGCTGTGATCACCAGGACAGCATGGTACTGGCATAAAAACAGACACATAGACCAGTGGTACACAGTAAAGAGCCCAGATATGGACCCTCAACTCTATGGTCAAATAGTCTTCGACAAAACAGGAAAAAATATACAGTGGAAAAAAGACAGTCTCTTTAATAAATGGTGCTGGGAAATTGGGCAGCTATATGTAGAAGAATGAATCTCCACCATTCTCTTACACTGTACACAAAGTTAAACTCAAAATGGATAAAATACCTCAATGTGAGACAGGAATCCATCAGAATCCTAGAGGAGAATATAGGCAGTAATCTCTTTGATATCTCTCTTGTTTTCAATAATCATATGGCATGAAACTATGTCCTGACTTTGGGAATTTTTCTGAGAACAATAATAAATCCATTAAAAGCCTGAAAAGTAACAATATTGTGTTGCACCTGATTTTAGAGGGAAAGCTATATTTACCCATTTCATATCGCTTTACCTGCTAACTGAGCACTTCTAAGAAAGTTGACTATTCTTAGAAAAAAAAACTGCACTAGAGATGTATTATCAATCATACTTAATACATGATGAGATTGAAAACAACTACATTCTCAATTGTCACAAGGATTCCAAATATCTGACAGATTTTGATTTATATTCTTACTCTGTATTCCATGTTAATTTACAACAGAGTACTATAAGCTACACAAATTATTTCCCTGCAAAATAAAGAATCATTCTTATTGATGTCCCCATCAATATTCCCCTATTTCCATTTACATTTTTCTAATGATTATTATTTTATTTGGGTTAATTTTTAATAGACTTACACATAGTTATTCTTAGTAATAAGCTCAATGTACTTTCCCTTAATAACATGGTTATAAGCTTTTCTATCCACAATTACAAGTGGATATTGACCCTACTTTGTCTATTAATAATTATAAAGAATGCTTACAGCCTTATCTGCAATACTGACTGCATGGGGCAAATTCCACTGAGTATCTTTATTAGGGCAATTTACTTTCATTTCCATGCAATTTCATTTGTTTTACTAGCAGATGCCTCATAGAAACTGCAGAGGCAGATATATTCAGGTAAGAGTCCATCCTTATCCAATGAGAATTAACAAGCCACCAAATATTACCCTCACCATCTGGTTTTCCTTTTCAGTAATAGTAATTATTTATTTATTCAAAATAATCTTCAAATCATAGTTGTACAAATATTTAATAATAAGTTAAATTTCAAGTTGAAATTGTGCAGGCACTGGAGATTGGACATTATAGGAGTTAGTACCTTTAGTTCCTGTTATTTCAATTTATGGGGAAAAAACAATTTTCAGAAAGTGTCATTAACTTTTTTTAAAAGATTTAATTTATTTATTTGATAGAGAGAGACACAGTGATAGATGGTATACAAGAAGTGTAAGTGAGAGAGGAGAAGCAGGCTTCCCGCCAAGCAGGAAGCCTGATGCAGGGCTGGATCCTAGGACCTTGGGATCATGACTTGAGCCAAAGGCAGACACTTAATGACTGAGCCACTCAGGTGCCCCAGTGTCATTAACTTTTGATCCTTCTACAAGAGATGGTATTTTAACATAATAAGAATACAAGAACTGTACTGAAGGAAACTCCTTTAGTAGTAGAATTATGTTATTTTCCGGGGCACCTGATTGGCTCAGTGGGTTACAGCCTCTGCCTTCACCTCAGGTCATGATCCCAGGGTCATGGGATTGAGCCACACATCAGGCTCTCTGATCAGCAGGGAGCCTGCTTACCCCTCTATCCCTCTGCCTACCTCTCTGCCTACTTGTGATCTCTTGCTCTCTGTAAAATAAAAAAATAAAATCTTTAACAAAAGAATTATGTTATTTTCTGAAATTGAACATTGTGAAAAAATTAAATTGATAATGAAGAATTGTTTAATATTTATGATAAGAGTAAATGCTCAGTATTTATGGTATTTACATAATGTGTAATAAACCCTAAGGCATAGTCAAATAGCAACACCTAAATTTTACATGTTATGAAACACACATAATTGGAAGCAGGGACCTTCTTGATAAAAGAACTTGGAAAATAATGAGTATGACCTGATGAAAGAGAAAGAACATTAGCTTACTAGTGACTGAGAGAACATAATCATAAGATTTAAAAATAGTGGGTTTGCCACAACTGGGTGGAAAGGGGAGGATTCTTGGGGAATACTTTACAGATTGCCCTGAGCCAGACAGCAAATGTAACACAAATCTTGACGTCAGCAAGAACTCTCTCTAAAGACAGGGGAGGCTGGCAGATGTCATCTTTGTGTTCTCCCTCTGCCTTATTCCAGGTTGGAAAATGACCATCAGTAATACTGCCCAGTATTCCTGAGTGAGACTGATTAGAATATATTAAAAGCAAGAACCTGAAGTTCTGACTTCTAGTATAATACATTTCCCAGGAGCTTAATCCAATCTCTGGAAACTGGAGATGCTGGTTTGTTCAGCAAATGTGTTATTTCCCATGCTTCAAACTGCTGGCATCTCCCTGTGAAGATTTTCTGTATTCTCAGTCACCTCCCCTATTGTAGTTATGACTCAATGGACACACTTTTGGTTTCTAGCTCTTGTATCCCACAGACTTACATTCCCAAGGGATTATAGCAAGAGAAGAAAAAAAATCTTAAGTACCTATACTCTCAGGGCTCAATTAAGAGAGAAAAGACAAAAACCTCAATCTCCCAGTCTTTCTCTGAAAGCAGCCTATTTTCACACTTTAAATCCTGATACCATAAGGTCTCACCCTCTATTAAACTGCAACTAGGTGATGAATGAGAGCCTCCTCTTCAGGATGATTACACATCTTAGACCATATTCAACTACTAGGAGTCAATAAAAGAAGTTAGATATATTAGGCAATAATAATATTTTGAAGACAGCCAAAGATTAGGGCCAAGATGAATTAAAAATCTCATTCCCTATATGGTACCACTCTGTCAAGACTGGGAAAGGTAACTTTTCTCTGTAATACAGAGAAACAAAAACAGTGGGTCACAGAAATAAAGAAACAGGAATTCCCGAATAAAAGAACAGGATAAACATGTTATATCCCAGAAATAACCCTTAATGAAATTAAGATCACTGGTTTACTTAATAAACAGATAAAAATAGTTCAATATAATGGCCACCAGGATGCCTTCAGAGGTCAGAAACACAGTGCATGAAGTAAGTGAGAATTTCAACAAAGAGTTGGAAAATATAGCAAATACTAAACTTAATTCACAGAGCTGAAGAATTCATAACTGAGTTGAAAAAATCACTGGAGGGATTCAAGAGCAGGGGGAAAAATAAAATACTTACAAATAACAAAAGACTAGAAAACAGAGCACTGTCATTCATCCAGTAATTGGACAAAATTGCTCTCTGAAGGATAAAGAGCATTTGGGAGGCCATGGAGAAATAGAAAGGTCATTTTCAGGGGGCACCTGGGTGGCTCAATCAGTTAAGCATCTGCCTTTGGCTCATGTAATGATCATGGGGTCATGGGATGGAGCCGCATCTCAAGTTCCCTGCTCCACAGAGAGCCTGCTTCTCCCTCTTTCTCTGTACCACACAGTTCATACCTTCTCTCACTTTCTCTCTCAAATAAATAAAATTTTAAAAACAAACAAACAAAAAATGAAAGTTCATTTTGGAAGATGGAATAACATGAGTGAATACTGAGGGAAAATGTGATGTATTACACCCTTGTTTCATAGTTACTGAATGCCTTCTATGGATCAAATATTGGGATATTCACTGGGATTACAAAAATAAAATGGAAAAGTCATTTTGTATAAAGAAAGAAAGGATCTAGTATTGAGAGCATTTTCTGAAAAATGAGGATGCAGATGTAACTAGAATGCATACAGAATTTCAGATTGTAGAATGGGAAAAAAAAATATGTCCTGAAGATCCACATGCTAATACAACTTGAAAATTAGCATTATGGTAAAAAAAATGTAAGAATCCATTAAAGATTTTTTTAAATAAGTTGTTTGCTAAATAGTGTTTTAGGAAAATTCCTCCTGCTAAACTATCAGAGGTAAATTGTGCTAATTGATTGGTTAACACAAAAGATCAGCCAGAGACTCTTCTGACAAAAAACAAACATATATGAAAACCATGCTATTTTATTGTGAATAGAAATGGAACAGAAAGTTAGGCTCATATCTTCTGCCCATTTTTGGATGTGTTTGTCTGTTTCGTGTGGGTTGAGTTTGAGGAGTTCATTATAAATCCTGGATATCAACCTTTTGTCTGTACTGTCATTTGCAAATATCTTCTCTCATTCCTTGGGTTGCCTCTTTGTTTTTTTTTTTTTTTTTGACTGTTTCCTTTGCTGTGCAGAAGCTTTTGATTTTGATGAAGTCCCAGAAGTTTATTTTCGCTTTTGTTTCCTTTGCCTTTGGAGACGTATCTTGAAAGAAGTTGCTGTGGCTGATATCAAAGAGATTACTGCCTATGTTCTCCTCTAAGATTCTGATGGATTCCTGTCTCACGTTGACGTCTTTTATCCATTTTGAGTTGATCTTTGTGTACGGTGTAAGAGAATGGTCAGAAGATATGAACAGACACTTCTCCAATCAAGACATACAAATGGCTATCAGACACATGAAAAAATGTTCATCATCATTAGCCCTCAGGGAGATTCAAATTAAAACCACATTGAGATATCACCTTACACCAGTTAGAATGGCCAAAATTAAAAAAACAGGAAACAACCTGTGTTGGAGAGGATGTGGAGAAAGGGGACCCCTCTTACACTGTTGGTGGAAATGCAAGTTGGTGCAGCCTCTTTGGAGAACAGTGTGGAGATTCCTCAAGAAATTAAAAATAGAGCTTCCCTATGACCCTGCAATTGCACTCCTGGGTATTTACCCCAAAGACACAGATGTCATGGAAAGAAGGGCCATCTGTACCCCAATGTTTATAGCAGCAATGGCCACAGTCGCCAAACTATGGAAAGAACCAAGATGCCCTTCAACGGATGAATGGATAAGGAAGATGTGGTGCATATACACTATGGAGTATTATGCCTCCATCAGAAAGGATGAATACCCAACTTTTGTAGCAACATGGACGGGACTGGAAGAGCTTATGCTGAGTGAAATCAGTCAAGCAGAGAGAGTCAATTATCATATGATTTCACTTATTTGTGGAGCATAACCAATAGCATGGAGGACAAGGGGCGTTAGAGAGGAGTAGGGAATTTGGGTAAATTGGAAGGGGAGGTTAACCATGAGAGACTATGGACTCTGAAAAACAATCTGAGGGGTTTGAAGTGGCGGGGGGGTGGGAGGTTGGGGTACCAGGTGGAGGGTATTATAGAGGGCACAGCTTGCATGGAGCACTGGGTGTGGTGAAAAAATAATGAATACTGTTTTTCTGAAAATAAATAAATTGAAAAAAATAAATTAATTAATTTAAAAAAAAAGAAAGTTAGGCTCTAGGAACTTTTTAAAAAAGTGAGTGGGAATTGGAAAATAAATTGAAATGTTGGATGACTGCTGTTTAATCTTTCAGTGCAGGTAATTTGGCTCTACTACATTTCATACTTAACTCTTAACTCTTGAACCCTAAGTAGGCAATGTTATTAACAGGAAATTTGAAGTAACAAATGCCATAAAATATTCCATTCTGATCATAATTTCCTATGTTTCCATTTTTTACCTTGTTGCTCCCACTATATAAATTATTCTAATTAAACACTAATCAAGGGGATTTCTTTTACCTCTACCACGACATTCAGTCTTCACTTTTGTTCCAGTCAGGCCATGAAACATCCACCACTTCAAATATGATCTTTTTTTTTCAATTTATTTATTTTAAGAAAAACAGTATTCATTATTTTTTCACCACATCCAGTGCTCCATGCAAGCCGTGCCCTCTATAATACCCACCACCTGGTACCCCAACCTCCCACCCCCCCGCCACTTCAAACCCCTCAGATTGTTTTTCAGAGTCCATAGTCTCTCATGGTTCACCTCCCCTTCCAATTTACCCAAATTCCCTACTACTCTCTAACGCCCCTTCCTCCATGCTATTTGTTATGCTCCACAAATAAGTGAAACCATATGATAATTGACTCTCTCTGCTTGACTTATTTCACTCAGCATAATCTCTTATAAAAACTTTCAACCCTCTTGTTATTTATTGAGAATGGAAGGCAAATCACTAACCCTGGATTAATTTAAAGTGGCTATTTATTTACTTTTTTTTTTCTTAAAAGCAGATGATTATGAAAAAAGTCAAATGGCTACACTGAAGACTTTTAATTTCAAAAATATCTGTGCTGTCAGTCATTTCTTTTAAAAATTAAATATTTTCCTGACAGTCATTCTTTTCCACCACAAACCACCTGAAACTATATCAAAGTTTGGCTAAACTTCTCATTCCTTTATACCACTCTGATATTTAATCTGTTAAAATAATCTTGTATCAACCTTCAGATTCTATAAAATTGCTTACTATCCTTTTGTATTTAATGTGTCAAGGAAATTGTTTGTGTACTTTCTACTGATCATTTTCCTATTCCTCCTCTTGATATCCTTCCATTCCACCTCCTTTGGTGACAGCATTTCATGTCATGACTTATCCTCTTTCATCTAAATTTGCCCCTCATGTTACTAAAAAGCACACAAAACACTTTATTTTCTATGTGTCCTCGGAATATGCTTCCAGAAATTTTCTTGGATATTTCTTGCATACTGGGACACTTCCCCTAATTTATTACCACCTGGTCATAAATAAACACTTCGTTGCCAAACCCAGTCTATATATCCAAAAGATTTTTTTTTCCTTTTTATTATCTGTTTGGTGTAAGAGTCTTTAAATACAGAGCCCAAAGTCTGAACCCCCATGACCAAATCTAAAGATGGGTCTTCTCTCCTGGGCACAGTCTGTGCCTTCTGACTATGATGTCTTTTCCAGCACATGACTTGTGTGAAAGTCACAGTATAAAACTCTCATTGGGTACTGCACAGTTTATTTCGTCATTCACACATTTATCCTATAACAAGGCACTGAGTTGGGTAACTTTTATAAAGACTTCCATATTATTTTTCAGGCTACCTTTCCTTTGCTTCAACTTCTACACTTCCAGACCCCTATTCTTGATACAATCTTAAGTTCTACTATAATCATATTTTGTTTCCATTCATTGACCAAATAGAGAGACCCTTAATGGTACATATTTATCTATATAGTTAATGCACAGGAGAATATGATTTGTGAATGAATTAACATATGACATAAAAAATCACATAAACCAAAACATGGGCCATCTGGGTGGTTCAGTGGGTTAAAGCCTCTGCCTTTGTCTTTGGTCATGATCTCAAGGTCCTGGGATTGAGCCATACATCAGGCTTTTTGCTCAGTAGGAGCCTGCTTCCCTCTCTCTCTCTGCCTGACTCTCTCTGCCTACTTGTGATCTGTCAAATAAATAAATAAGATATTTAAAAAATAACAGACCAACGAAACAAGAGAAAGAGTCCAGAAATAAATCTACAGATATATAATTAATTTTTTATAAAGATGCCAAAGGCACATAATGGGGAATTGATAGCATCTTCAATAAAGGATGCTAAGAATACTGGATATTTACATGCAAATGAATGATAAGTGTTTGGTTTAAGATGGTTCTATGCAAGATCTTCAACTTGCCTCTTCTCACAGACACAACAAATCTAAAACTACACATGTGATATTGCCTCTCAAAGTGACCAGAAAATGGTATAAATAAAGCCTCCATAAAGCATAAAATTATTCACTGAGATAGGAAAGTGACAGAAATATAGGTTTACTATGGAAGAAACTACACCTCATTGTGATGTGTCACAATCCAGAGAGATATCAAAAATACAGACGTTCGCTAAGGGATGAGGGATTCAAGCCCGGAATCAGGTATCTTTTTTTTTTCCAATTTATTTATTTTCAGAAAAAAATTATTCATTATTTTTTCGCCACACCCAGTGCTCCGTGCAAGCTGTATCCTCTATAATACCCACCACCTGGTCCCCCTCCCTCCCACCCCTCCACCACTTCAAACCCCTCAGATTGATTTTCAGAGTCCATAGTCTCTCATGGTTCACCTCCCCTTCCAATTTACCCAAATTCGCTACTCCTTTCTAATGCCCCTTGTCCTGCATGCTATTAGTTATGCTCCACAAGTAAGTGAAACCATATGATAATTGACTCTCTCTGCTTGACTTATTTCACTCAGCATAATCTCTTCCAGTCCCGTCCATGTTGCCACAAAAGTTGGGTATTCATCCTTTCTGATGGAGGCATAATACTCCATAGTATATATGGACCACATCTTCCTTATCCACTCATCCGTTGAAGGACATCTTGGTTCTTTCCATAGTTTGGCGACTGTGGCCATTGCTGCTATAAACATTGGGGTACAGATGGTCCTTCTTTTCACAACCTCTGTGTCTTTGGGGTAAATACCCAGGAGTACAATTGCAGGGTCATAGGGAAGCTCTACTTTTAATTTCTTGAGGAATCTCCACACTGCTCTCCAAAGAGGCTGCACCAACTTGCATTCCCACCAACAGTGTAAGAGGGTTCCCCTTTCTCCACATCCTCTCCAACACATGTTGTTTCCTGTTTTGTTAATTTTGGCCATTCTAACTGGTGTAAGGTGATATCTCAATGTGGTTTTAATTTGAATCTCCCTGAGGGCTAATGATGATGAGCATTTTTTCATGTGTCTGATAGCCATTTGTATGTCTTGATTGGAGAAGTGTCTGTTAATATCTTCTGCCCATTTTATGATGTGTTTGTCTGTTTCATGTGGGTTGAGTTTGAGGAGTTCATTATAGATCCTGGATATCAACCTTTTGTCTGTACTGTCATTTGCAAATATCTTCTCCCATTCCGTGGGTTGCTTCTTTGTTTTTTTCACTGTGCAGAAGCTTTTGATTTTGATGAAGTCCCAGAAGTTTATTTTCGCTTTTGTTTCCTTTGCCTTTGGAGACATATCTTGAAAGAAGTTGCTGTGGCTGATATCAAAGAGATTACTGCCTATGTTCTCCTCTAGGAATATCAAAATCCATCAGGGATTCCTGTCTCACGTTGAGGTCTTTTATCCACTTTGAGTTGATCCTTGTGTACGGTGTAAGAGAATGGTCGAGTTTCATTCAGCTACATATAGCTGTCCAGTTTTCCCAGCACCATTTATTGAAGAGACTGTCTTTTTTCCACTGTATATTTTTTCCTGTTTTGTCAAAAATTAATTGACCATAGAGTTGAGGGTCCATATCTGGGCTCCTACTCTGTTCCACTGGACTGTGTGTCTGTTTTTATACCAGTACCATGCTGTCTTGGTGATCACAGCTTTTTAATAAAGCTTGAAATCAGGTAAGGTGATGCCGCCTGCTTTATTTTTGTTTTTCAACATTTCCTTAGCGATTTGGGGGCTCTTCTGATTCCATACAAATTTTAGGATTATTTGCTCCAGCTCTTTGAAGAATGCCGGTGGAATTTTGATCAGAATGGCATTAAAAGTATAGATTGCTCTAGGCAGTATAGACATTTTAACAATGTTTATTCTTCCGATCCAAGATCATGGAATGGTCTTCCATCTTTTTGTGTCTTCTTCAATTTCTTTCATGTGTGTTCTGTAGTTCCTCAAGTACAGATCCTTTACCTCTTTGGTTAGGTTTATTCCCAGGTATCCTATGGTTCTTCGTGCTATAGTAAATGGAATGGATTCTCTAATTTCCCTTTCTGTATTTTCATTGTTAGTGTAAAAGAAAACCACTTATTTCTGCACATTGACCTTGTATCCTGCTGTATGAGTTCTAGTAGTTTGGGGGTGGAGTCTTTTGGGTTTTCCATATAAAGAATTGTGTCATCTGCAAAGAGAGAGAGTTTGACTTCTTCTTTACCATTTTGGATACCTTTTATTTCTCTCTGTTGTTTGATTGCTGTTGCTAGGACTTCTAATACTATGTTGAACAAGAGTGGTGAAAGTGGGCATCCTTGTTAGGACTTCTAATACTATGTTGAACAAGAGTGGTGAAAGTGGGCATCCTTGTCTTGTTCCTGATCTCAATGGGAAGGCTGCAAGCTTTTTCCCATTGAGGATGATATTTGCTGTGGGTCTTTCATAGATAGATTTGATGAGGTTCAGGAATGTTCCCTCTATCCCTATACTTTGAAGCGTTTTAATCAGGAACGGATGTTGGAATTTGTCAAATGCTTTTTCTGCATCAATTGAGAGGACCATGTGGTTCTTCTCTCTTCTCATATTAATTTGTTGTATGACATTGATTGATTTGCGAATGTTGAACCATCCTTGTAGCCGAGGGATGAATCCCACCTGATCATGGTGAATAATCTTTTTAATGTGCTGTTTGATCCTGTTGGCTAGGATCTTGTTGAGAATCTTAGCATCCATATTCATCAGTGATATTGGTCTGAAATTCTCCTTTTTGGTAGGGTCCTTGCCTGGTTTGGGGATCAGGGTAATGCTGGCTTCATAGAAAGAGTCTGGAAGTTTTCTTTCTGCTTCAATTATTTGAAACAGCTTCAGGAGAATAGGTGTTATTTCTTCTTTGAAGGTTTGGTAGAATTCCCCAGGGAATCTGTCAGGTCCTGGGCTCTTGTTTTTTGGGAGGTTTTTTTTTTTTTTTTTTTTTTCAGGTCATCCTAGAATTTTATTTTCTTAAAAATATTTTTACAACATGTACAGTATATTATTCACATAGAAGGTCATAAATATGTAATTTATATATGGTTATACATGTTGAAACAATTTTTTTTCAATTTATTTATTTTCAGAAAAACAGTATTCATTATATTTTCACCACACCCAGTGCTCCATGCAAGCCCTACCCACTGTAATACCCACCACTTGGTAACCCTACCTCCCACCCCCCCGCCACTTCAATCCCCTCAGATTGTTATTCAGAGTCCATAGTCTCTCATGGTTCACCTCCCCTTCCAATTTACCCAGATTCCCTACTCCTCTCTAACGTCCCTTGTCCTACATGCTATTTGTTATGCTCCACAAATAAGTGAAACCATATGATAATTGACTCTCTCTGCTTGACTTATTTCACTCAGCATAAGCTCTTCCATTTCCGTCCATGTTGCTACAAAAGTTGGGTATTCATCCTTTCTGATGGAGGCATAATACTCCATAGTGTATATGGACCACATCTTCCTCATCCATTCATCCGTTGAAGGGCATCTTGGTTCTTTCCATAGTTTGGCGACTGTGGCCATTGCTGCTATAAACATTGGGGTACAGATGGTCCTTCTTTTCACAACCTCTGTGTCTTTGGGGTAATACCCAGGAGTGCAATTGCAGGGTCATAGGGAAGCTCTATTTTTAATTTCTTGAGGAATCTCCACACTGTTCTCCAAAGAGGCTGCACCAACTTGCATTCCCACCATCAGTGGAAGAGGGTTCCCCTTTCTCCACATCCTCTCCAACACATGTTGTTTCCTGTTTTGTTAATTTTGGCCATTCTAACTGGTGTAAGGTGATATATCAATGTGGTTTTGGGAGGTTTTTGATAACTGATTCAATCTCGTTATTAGATATCAGGCTATTCAGGTTGTCGATTTCTTCCTGGTTAAATTTTGGTAGTTTATATTTTTCCAGGAATGCATCCATTTCATCTAGGTTGCTAAGCTTATTGGAATATAACTGTTCTTAATAACTTCTGATGATTGTTTCTACTTCCTTGGTGTTAGTTGTGATCTTTCCCTTTTCATTCAGAATTTTATGAATTTGGGATTTCTCTCTTTTCTTTTGGATTAGTGTAGCCAGTGGCTTATCGATCTTATTGATTCTTTCAAAAAACCAGCTTCTAGTTTCATTGATACGTTCTACTATATCTCTGGATTCTACCTCATTGATCTCAGGTTTCATCTTGATGATTTCCCTTCTTCTGTGTGGAGTTGGTTTGATTTGTTGTTGATCCTCCAGTTCTTTAAGGTGTAGAGACAGCTGCTGTGTTCTGGATTTTTCAATTTTTTTGAGCGAGGCTTGGATGGCTATATATTTTCCCCTTAGGACCGCCTTTGCTGTATCCCATAGGTTTTGGACTGAAGTGTCTTCATTCTCATTGGTTTCCATGATTTGTTTCAGTTCTTCTTTGATCTCCTGGTTGATGCAAGCATTCTTAAACAAGGTGGTCTTTAGCTTCCAGGTGTTTGAGTTCCTTCTGAACTTTTCCTTGTGATAAAGCTCCAGTTTCGAAGCATTGTGATCTGAGAATATGCAGGGAATAATCTCAGTCTTTTGGTATCAGTTGAGTCCTGATTTGTGACCCAGTATGTGGTCTATTCTGGAGAAGATCCGTGTGCACATGAGAAGAATGAGTATTCTATTGTTTTATGGTGGAATGTTCTGTATGTATCTATGAGGTCCATCTGGTCCAATGTGTCATTCAATGCTCTTGTTTCTTTATTGATTTTCTGCTTCGATGATCTGTCTAATTCTGAAAGAGGCGTGTTAAGATCTCCTACGATTAGTGTATTCCTATCAATATGACTCTTTATCTTGATTAACAGTTTTCTTAAGTAATTGGCTGCTCTCATATTGGGAGCATAGATATTTACAATTGTTAGATCATCTTGGTGGATAGTCCCTTTAAGGATTATGTAGTGTCCTTCTGTATCTCTGACTACAGTCTTTAGTTTGAAGTCAAATTTATCTGATATGAGAACCGCTACCCCAGCCTTCTTTTGAGGCCCATTGGCATGAAAGATGCTTCTCCACCCCTTCACTTTCAGTCTGCGTGTATCTTTAGGTTCAAAATGGGTTTCTTGTAGACAATATATGGATGGGTCCTGTCGTTTAATCCAATCTGCAACTCTGTGCCATTTTATGGGTCCATTTAGGCCATTCACATTGAGAGTGATTATTGATAGATACGTTTTTATTGACATCGAATTACCTTTGAAGTCTTTCTTTCTGTAGACTGTCTCTATATTTCTGTTCAATGCTATTCTTGGGATTTTTCCGCTTTTATAGAACCCCCCTTAATATTTCCTGCAGTGTCGGCTTTGTGGTTGCATAGTATTTTAAACCTTGCCAGTCTTGAAAACTCTTTATCTCTCCATCCATTTTGAATGTCTGTCTTGCTGGATAATGTATTCTTGGCTGCATGTTCTTCTCATTTAGTGCCCTGAATATATCTTGCCAACCTCTTCTGGCTTGCCAGGTCTCTTTGGACAGGTCTGACGTTATTCTGATGGGCTTCCCTGTGTAAGTAAGGAGCCTCTTTGCCCTGGTGGCTTTCAAGAGATTATGCATACAATTATAATTCCTCAATTTGACTATCAGGTGTCGTGATGTGTTTTTTTGGAATGTATTATCTTGGTTCGAGACCATTCAGCATCTAGTACATGAACGCTGGTTTCATTTGAGAGATTCGGAAAGTTTTCATGAAGGACTTGTTCCACGATATCTTCTAGACTTCTTTCTTTCTCCTCCCCTTCAGGGATTCCAATAATTCTGACATTGGAACGCTTCATGGCATCATTTATTTCCCTGATTCTGTTTTCGTGGTTTTTAAGCTGTTTGTTCCAGGCTTCTTCCTGATCCTTTCTCTCTATCTGTTTTTCTTCCAGATCACTAATTCTATCTTGTGTCTCAGTTACCCTAGCTTTGTGAGAGTTTAGATTAGATTGGAACTCATTGAGAGCATTGTGAACCTCTTCCCTGGTAGCTTTAAGCTCCGCCCTAACATTGTGAACATCCTGTCTAGTCGCTTTCTGTTCGGCCCTAATCAATTCTGTTTGGTCATCCATGGCTTTCTCCAACCTAGCTATTGTCTGGATAATTGTGAGCCTGAATTATCTTTCCGACATATTGTTTAAGTTGATAGCAGTTAGCTCTGTTGCAGAAGGTCCATCATCTGTATTTTTCTTCTGTTGGGCATTCCTCCTCCTATTCATTTTGGTGGGATATTACTGAACAGATATAGCTGGATGTATCCACTCGGGTGCAGTCTAGATGCACCCTTGAACACTTCTGTGCAATCAGGATTCCCCACCCAAACGAGACACAAAAGAAAAGAAAAAGAAAAAGAAAAAAAAAAAAGAAAAGAAGAAAAAGAAAAAGAAATACCGGCATTCTTCAAAGAGCTGGAGCAAATAATCCTAAAATTTGTATGGAATCAGAAGAGACCCCGAATCGCTAAGGAAATGTTGAAAAACAAAAATAAAGCAGGCGGCATCACCTTACCTGATTTCAAGCTTTATTACTAAGCTGTGATCACCAAGACAGTATGCTACTGGCATAAAAACAGACACATAGACCAGTGGAGCAGAGTAGAGAGCCCAGATATAGACCCTCAACTCTATGGTCAATTAATCTTTGACAAAACAGGAAAAAATATACAGTGGAAAAAAGACAGTCTCTTCAATAAATGGTGCTGGGAAAACTGGACAGCTATATGTAGAAGAATGAAACTCGACCATTCTCTTACACCATACACAAAGATAAACTCAAAATGGATAAAATACCTCAATGTGAGACAGGAATCCATCAGAATCTTAGAGGAGAATATAGGCAGTAACCTCTTTGATATCAGCCACAGCAACTTCTTTCAATATACGTCTCCAAAGGCAAAGGAAACAAAAGCTAAAATAAACTTCTGGGACTTCATCAAATTCAAAAGCTTCTGCACAGCGAAGGAAACAGTCAAAAAAAAAAAAAAAACAAAGAGGCAACCCAAGGAATGGGAGATGATATTTGCAAATGACAGTACAGACAAAAGGTTGATATCCAGGATCTATAATGAAATCCTCAAACTCAACCCACACGAAACAGACAAACACATCAAAAAATGGGCAGAAGATATGAACAGACACTTCTCCAATCAAGACATACAAATGGCTATCAGACTCATGAAAAAATGTTCATCATCATTAGCCCTCAGGGAGATTCACATTAAAACCACATTGAGATATCAACTTACACCAGTTAGAATGGCCAAAATTAACAAAACAGGAAACAACATGTGTTGGAGAGGATGTGGAGAAAGGGGAACCCTCTTACACTGTTGGTGGGAATGCAAGTTGGTGCAGCCTCTTTGGAGAACAGTGTGGAGATTCCTCAAGAAATTAAAATAGAGCTTCCCTATGACCCTGCAATTGCACTCCTGGTTATTTACCCCAAAGACACAGAGTCGTGAAAAAAAGGGCCATCTGTACCCCAATGTTTATAGCAGCAATGGCCACAGTCGCCAAACTATGGAAGGAACCAAGATGCCCTTCAACAGAAGAATGGATAAGGAAGATGTGGTCCATATACACTATGGAGTATTATGCCTCCATCAGAAAGGATGAATACCCAACTTTTGTTGCAACATGGACGGGGCTGGAAGAGATTATGCTGAGTGAAAAAGTCAAGCAGAGAGAGTCAATTATCATATGGTTTCACTTATTTGTGGAGCATTACAAATAGCATGGAGGAAAATGGGCGTTAGAGAGGAGTAGGGAATTAGGGTAAATTGGAAGGGGAGGTGAACCATGAGAGACTATGGACTCTGAAAAACAGTCTGGGGGGTTTGAAGTGGCCGGGGGGTGGGAGGTTGGGGTATCAGGTGTTGGGTATTATAGAGGGCATGGCTTGCATGAAGCACTGGGTGTGGTGAAAAAATAATGAATAATGTTTTTCTGAAAATAAATAAATTGAAGAAAAAAAATAAAAAAATAAAATAAAATAAAATAAAAAAGAAAAAAAATAATAAAGAAAAAGAAATAATAGAAAAGAGAGAGAGAGTGAGAGAGATAGGAAAGAAAGGGAAGATGAAAAATAAGGTTCAGACCAGATGGGCCCCAAGTTAAGATTTATGAAGTAGACAAACAAAAAGAGGTAAAAGACTGATACAAGTATATGGCAAGAGAAAGAAAAAGAATATATATATATATATATATATATATATATATATGCAAATAAAGAAAGAACCTCATGAAAAAGAACACAAGTGTAAAATTTATATTTATATGCTATCAGGACAAACACAAAAAACATAGAAACACTGGTGAAAGAAGATGGGAGAGTTCTTATAAATTCTCAGTGTGTGCGAGGAAGGTTGTTTTGATTCTTCCTGGATATATCTTGATATCTTTGTTAAAGGACTCAGCTTTCCTAAGATAAAAGGGATTAAAAATTGGTTTACCTATAGGGGTTGTATTGATTGGGGAAAAGGGATTACTTTGAAGTTAGCTCTATATGAATATTAGAGGATAAAAATAAAAATGAATATACTAGACTGAACTAAACTAAAATTTTAAAAAAAGGAATTCAAAAAATAAAAATGCAAAAGAAAACCATAGGTGTACGTATCAAAAAGTTCAGGTTAGAAAGGTATTATGGAATTTGATGTACTGTACAACTCGCTGTGATGGTAAATAGGTTATAAAAATTACCTATGTGTAAAAAATAGAAAAATATGAACCGGAATAGTGGAAACGAGTGAACAATACAAGTTTTCCTATGAAGTAGTGGTGGTATTCTTGTAGTCCTTTTTCTTTTTTTCCTTTCTTGGTTTGTTTTCTGGGGGAGGGGCCTGCCACGTGGGTTGTCAGTCAATGATGTTTCCTGAGTTGAGTCCTCCCGCCCCCCTCAAGGGGGTGGGCTCTGGGGAAACTGGTTTTTTTCAGGCTTTTGTTCTCTGGCGGTTTTTTTGCTTGTTCACTTTTTTTCATCTCACCTTGAGCGCCTTTGATGGTTTTTGTAGTATTAGAAGAAATCAAACTGTACCCTGATCTCCCTTTCAGAGAGAAGCCTCAGTCTGGGTGCAGAAGCTGAATAAATTCCCCCTTGGCCACTGGAAAAGCAGGTTCCAAGTTGCAGACCCTGGGGGTGCAGGATCTTTTGCTCGTACCCAAAGCCAAGGCAGTGGCGGCTGTCTGGGAGCTCCCGACCACCAGAGAGGTTCCAAGCAGGGATCGCACACTGAGATTTTGCCGCCGACCCGGGCTGTGAGTGTCCGGCTTGCGCGCACCTCTTTTCAGAGGCGGCTATGGGTGGGCGCGCGTCTGGGGCACTGAGAACGGGGCGCTGGTCTGTAAGCCCCAGGCTGGGCTTTTGCATGTCTCTGTCAGGGGAAGAGTTTCAGGCACGCGGCTTAGGCTTTGAAACAATGGCGCGAGTCAAAGAGCGCCTGCTGGGCCTTTGTAACTCAGAGGACCTTGAGGGAGTTGCCCGCGTATCTCTAGCTTTGTGGTAGGGCTAGAGCGAGTTCTGCCCACCGGCGCTGCTCCCATCCCCTCACAGGAGCCAGAACCCACGCATTCTCGGGCGCGCTGGCCTGGCTGCTTAGGGACCAAGAACGGTTTCTCCACCGCACTCTCTCTGCCTCCGTGCCGGGGAGGCTGTCTGGGACCAGGGACTTAAGGCCCTGTCCCTAGCCTCCCCGATTCCCACAATTTCCCCCTGCGATCCTTTGCTCTTTTGGAGTGCTTTCAACGAGTCTCCAAGTTAATGCTGGTCCCCAGATGCAGGGCACTCTCACTCGTATTGCGGTATTAATTTCCCACCGGTCACCACTGGTGGCTCCCTCCCCCTTTTGTTTATCTTCTGATATCAGTCCGCTGTTCCCATTCCACTTTACCTGCCCACTGGCATCATCTGCCCCTGTAGAGATGCAGACGTGTATAATTCCGATATCAGGCTGATTTCATGGGTGATCAGAGTTTTTTGGTACGTAATCAGCTCACTTTGGGGTACCAGCTGAAAAGGTGCCTCTTCCTATTCCCCCGCCATCTTGTCCTCATCTCTGTATCAGGTATCTTAATCCATATATTCTGCAAGAAAAGTAAGTCCCCAAATCAGTAAGCATTGACAATCAGTGGAGATTACATTCAAGAAAATTATAAAACTATAGAAGCCCTTAATGGGCATTCATGAGGACTCAGTCAAGTTAAAACCAGCACAAAAACACCAATTTGAAAAGTGCATAGATAATACGTAAGGAGACACATTTGCTAACCTTAAACTTCCTGCCACAGAGAAAGGAAACCATAGGGACTCTCCCTGGGAACTAAGAGAGTAGAAGAAACCATTTTTTTATCTCAGTTTCCTTACCAAAACTATTACTAATAAGTGCTATTTTGTAATTCTGCCTCTAGCATACTAACACCAGTGGTTATGTTCTGCTGGGAGCCACCCATCAATATAGCATAGCAGCAAAATACACTTAGCCCCGCCAACCAAGGAACAATCCCATCCACCAAGGCAAAGCACTAGTCCTATAACCAGGCAAGGACTATACCTGTCAATGTGCCAGAGCATCAAAGTCTTCCTGCATTCCAGTGGAGTGCCAACTACGCACACCAAAATGCCACAATGGCTACCCTGTCTTTAAGAAGAGAGTGCAAATCTCCCACAAAGGAAAAATATTAATATCTGGTTGTGTTGGCCAAGAAATATTGCACATCTAGGCCCTATGGAACATCTTTTACATATGGACACTCCTTCAAGAATGAGAAAGATACCTGACATACCTCTTAATAGAAACAACCAGGCAGAATGAGTAGATAGGTATATGTTCCAAATAGAAAAGCGAGACAAAACTCCAGAAACAAATACTAAATGAAAGAGAAAGAATATTGTACTTGATAAGAAATTCAAAGTAATGGTCATAAAGATACTCATTAAAATTGGTAGAAGTATAAACACAGTGAAACCTTCAGCAAAAAAAAATAGGAAAATTGGAAAATACTAAACAAGTTATATAAACTAAAACACACTAACATGGGTGTTTAGACTGGTGAGAAGAAGAAGGACTGGTAGAAGTAGAATGATGCAGCAATGATCTGGAAGACAACAATAGTACTTATCCAGACAAAAGAGCAAAATTAAAAAAGAAGCTTAAAAAGAGTGAAAATACCTTAAGAGAACTTTAGGACATCAAGTGGAATAACATTCACATTATAGGGATCCAGAAGGTGAGAGAAAAGGCCAGAAAAAAATATTTAAAGAAATTGTGGCTGAAATTTTTTCTATCTAGGGAAGAGATCAGACATCCAGCTCCAGGGATCCCAGAGAATTCCAAATAAGATAAAATCAAAGAGATCTATATCAAGTCACATTATACTTAAAATTGTAAATGTTAAGGATAGAGAGAAATCTGAAAATCAGCCAGACAATACAACTTGCCCCATACAAGGCAAACCACACTATGTTACCAGCATATTTTTCAACAGAAAGTTTACAGAATAAAAGAAAGTAGCATGACAGTCAGAGTTCTGGAAAACAAGCAAAAAAGCTGCTAAGCAAGAATGATTTGCCCTGCAAAATTAACAACCAAAAATAGAGACATTAAGAGCTTTCCAGAAAAACAAAAGCTAAAAATAACATCACCACTAAACTGGTCCTGCAAAATACATTAAAGGGATGTATTTAAGCCAAAAGAAAAGACACTAGATAATAGTAAGGAAACATAGATAAGAAAAACCTCACAAAATTAGCAATCTTTAACAAAAGTAGTAGATCAGTTATTTATAAACCAAGTGTAAAGGTTTAAGAAGTAGTAAAATTAGCTAAAATTAGAATAATTAGTAAAGGGAAGCATACAATAAAAAAGGGAGAAAATGTGTCATTAAAATAATAAATGTAAGGAGTATAAAAGGAAAGATTTATAATATGTTTAAAATTAAGGTGTTATGAGACAGATCATTGAAGGAGAAAATCAATAAAAAAACAAGAGAATTGAAGGACACATTGGACCAGATGGATCTCATAGATATATATAGAACATTCCACCCTAAAACAACAGAACACTCATTCTTCTCAAGTGCACATGGAACCTTCTCCAGATTAGACCAAATACTGGGTCACAAATCAGGACTCAACTGACACCAAAAGACCGAGATTATTCCCTGCATATTCTTTGAACACAATGCTTTGAAACCGGAGCTCAACCACAAGGAAAAGTTCAGAAGGAACTCAAACACCTGGAAGCTAAAGGCCACCTTGCTTAAGAATGCTTGGATCCTTTCTGATGGAGGCATAATACTCCATAGTGTATATGGACCACATCTTCCTTATCCATTCATCCGTTGAAGGGCATCTTGGTTCTTTCCATAGATTGGCGACCGTGGCCATTGCTGCTATAAACATTGGGGTACAGATGGCCCTTCTTTTCACGACATCTGTGTCTTTGGGGTAAATACCCAGGAGTGCAATTGCAGGGTCATAGGGAAGTTCTATTTTTAATTTCTTGAGGAATCTCCACACTGTTCTCCAAAGAGGCTGGACCAACCTGCATTCCCACCAACAGTGTAAGAGGGTTCCCCTTTCTCCACATCCTCTCCAACACATGTTGTTTCCTATTTTGTTAATTTGGGCCATTCTAACTGGTGTAAGGTGATATCTCAATGTGGTTTTAATTTGAATCTCCCTGACGTCTAATGATGATGAACATTTTTTCATGTGTCTGATAGCCATTTGTATGTCTTGATTGGAGAAGTGTCTGTTCATATCTTCTGCCCAATTTTGATGTGTTTTCCTGTTTCGTGTGTTTGGAGTTTGAGGAGTTCATTATAGATCCTGGATATCAATCTTTTGTCTGTACTGTCATTTGCAAATATCTTCTCCCATTCCATGGGTTGCCTCTTTGTTTTTTGGACTGTTTCCTTTGCTGTGCAGAAGCTTTTGATTTTGATGAAGTCCCAAATGTTTATTTTCGATTTTGTTTCCTTTGCCTTTGGAGATGTATCTTGAAAGAAGTTGCTGTGGCTGATATCGAAGAGATTAGTGCCTATGTTCTCCTCTAGGATGGTGAAAAAATAATGAATAATGTTTTTCTGAAAATAAATAAATTGGAGAAAAAATAAAAAATAATAAATAAATAAATAAATAAATAAGAACGCTTGGATCAACCAGAAGATCAAAGAAGAACTGAAACAATTCATGGAAACCAATGAGAATGAAGACTCTTCGGTCCAAAATCTATGGGATACAGCAAAGGTGATCCTAAGGGAGAAATATATAGCCATCCTAGCCTCCTTCAAAAAATGGAAAAATTCAGAACACACCAGCTGTCTCAACACCTTAAAGAACAGGAGGATCAACAACAAATCAAACCAACTCCACACATAAGAAGGGAAATCATCAAGATTAGAGCTGAGATCGATGAGGTAGAAACCAGAGATACAGAAGAACGTATCAATGAAACTAGAAGCTGGTTTTTTGAAAGAATAAGATTGATAAACCATTGGCCACACTAATCCAAAAGAAAAGAGAGAAAGCCCAAATACATAAAATTATGAATGAAAAGGGAGAGATGACAACGAACACCAAAAAACAATCATCAGGAGTTATTATCAATAGTTATATGCCAATAAGCTAAGCAACCTAGATGAAATGGATGCATTCCTGGAAAACTATAAACTCCCAAAATTGAACCAGGAAGAAATCGACAACCTGAAGAGACTGATATCTAATCTAACGAGATTGAAGCGGTGATCAAAAACCTCCTAAAAAGCAAGAGCCCAGGACCTGACGGATTCCCTGGGGAATTCTACAAAACTTTCAAAGAAGAAATACCACGTATACCCCTGAAGCTGTTTCAAAAAAATGAAGCAGAAGGAAAATGTCCAGACTCTTTCTATGAAACCAGCATTGCCCTGATCCCAAAACCAGGCAAAGACCCTACCAAAAATGAGAATTTCAGACCAATATCACTGATGAATATGGACGGGACTGGAAGAGACTATGCTCAGTGAAATAAGTCAAGCAGAGAGTGTCAATTATCATATGGTTTCACTTATTTGTGGAGCATAACAAATAGCATGGTGGACAAGGTGCGTTAGAGAGGAGTAGGGAATTTCGGTAAATTGGAAGGGGAGGTGAACCATGAGAGACTATGGACTGTGAAAAACAATCTGTGGGGTTTGAAGTGGCGGGGGGGTGGGAGGTTGGGGTACCAGGTGGTGGGCATTATAGAGGGCACGGCTTGCATGGAGCACTGGGTGTGGAGAAAAAATAATAATGTTTTTCTGAAAATAAATAAATTGAAAAAAAATAAATAAAAAAGACACAACACTAAAAAAAATCAAAAAAAATTAAGGTGCTATCAATTTGAAATAGACTTATTTACATATGAAAACTACATGAACCTATTGGTAGACACACACACACACACACACACACACACACACACCCCTTAGTGTCAAGAACCAAAAGAAATTGAGAACCCAAGAATAAATCTAATGTTCATGATCAAAACCTTTATGGAAAATCAGACTTCACCACTTTCTTTGTATAGACCCACCAGGAAATGTCACCTGAGAACATGAAGGTTGTGAGGAGAATGTGAGGGCAGACAGCACTTCCTTACCACAAGAGGAGTCGGTTTCTCACATTATCTGATGCTCTAATTATATAATTTGAATGGAAATTTTCATGACATTTCTGCAGCTAACATCCACCACATGGAAACTGGTAAGTACTATCCTGAACAAGAATTTGAATAACCCGTCTTTTCTATCCAGAATGGGGGCAGGGGGAGTCAACTAAAGTCCATATACTTGTCACAGAATTGTTGAGGATTAAGAAAATCCCCTCAATGGGAGAAATCTTATCAATTTTCACACCAGGAAAAAGTTATATATCATAGGAGACACTGAATTAATATTTCACTGATTTACTTATCTGGACCAAATCCTTCACTTTACAAGTGAGGAATGTGAGATCTATGACTTTTAGAGATCAATGAGCATCATGCTGACAGAGCAGAGATAGAGACCCTGCACAACTGAGTCTATATATTTTACTCTGTATTCTGCCACAGTGTCATTTCCAGACAATCCAGTCTTTATTTAAAATACTTTGTTGATAATATTCTTGTTCAACAATGAATAACATATTGAAGAAAACTTCCTTCTATGATCTACATGGATATTTCCTCAAATGCTTAAATATTATCCTAATCTCCCATCCTTCATATCCAAATACACCTTCTGTGGACTCATGTGCTTCAAAGTCCTAATTAGTTTGCCCAGGGTGACAGGTAGGAAATGGCTAAATTCCTATACAAAACCCAACATAGTTGTATTACTTATCCTTGGTGATCATTACCCACCAAGAAAGATTTCATTTATTTCAAATAGCTAGTATGACTACAAAATTAATTAGTAACCAAAATTTATTACATATGTAATAAGGAGTGATGAATTTTAAGTTTAAATTAAATTAGCCAACAAGAAGTACATCATGAGTTTAAGATACAGTGTTCAGTGATTCGTCATTTGCCTTGAAAACCCAGTGCTCATCACACCACCTGTCCTTAATGTGCATCACCTTAACGTGCAGTTACCCCATTCCTCCATCCTTCTCCCCTTAATTTTGTTTCCAATAGGTAGGAGTCTTTCACGTCTCCCTCTCTGATTTCTTCCCATTCAGTTTTCCCTCCTTTCCCTTTCAGTCCCCTGCACTGTTTATAATATTCCACATATGAGGGGAACCGTATGAAAATTGCCTTTTTCTGATTGATTTATTTCACTTAGTGTAATACCATCCAGTTCCATCAATGTCGATGTAAATGGTGAGTATTCATCCTTTCTGATGGCTGAGTAATATCCCATTGTACACATGAACCACATTACATGCCAAGTGATGTGGCACATATTTTCATGTGTCTGTTGGCCATTACTATGTCTTTGGATAAATATCTGTTCATGTATTCTACCCATTTATTGACGGGGTTCCTTGTTTTGGGGGTGTTGAGTTTGATAAGCTCTTTATAGAACTTGGATACAAGCTGTTTATGTAATAAGGCATTTGCAAATATCTTCTCCCATTTGATATGTTGCCTTTTAGTTATTTTTTAAAGATTTTTTTATTTATTTGACAGACAGAGATTACAAGTAGGCAGAGAGGCAGTCAGAGAGAGGAGGAAGCAGGCTCCCTGCAGAGCAGAGAGCCCAATGCGGGGCTCAATCCCATGACCCTAGGATCACGACCTGAGCTGAAGGCAGAGGCTTTAACCCACTGAGCCACCCAGGCGCCCCTGTTGCCTTTTAGTACTGTTGACTATTTCCTTTGCTCTTCAAAAGCTTTTTATCTTGATGAAATCCCAGAAGTTCATTTTTCCTTTTGTTTCCCTTTCCTTTAGAGACATATATTCCATAATGTTTCTGTGGCTGAGGTTGAAGTGGTTACTGCCTCTGTCCTCCCCTATGATTTTTATGGATTCCTGTCTCACATTTAGGTCTTTCTCTATTTTGAGTTTACTTTTGCATATGGTGTAAGGGAGTTTCATTCTTTTGAATGAGACTGTCACTTTTCCCAGCAGAATTTATTGAAGACACTGTCTTTTTACCATTGGATATTCTTTCCTGATTTGTCAGATTACATAGAGTTGAGAGTCCATTTCTGGGACTTCTATTCTGTTTCTTTGATTTATGTATCTGTTTTTATGCCAATACCATGCTGTTTAGATTATCACAGCTTTGCATTATATCTTGAAGTCAGGCATTGTGATGCCACCAGCTATGGTATCCTTTTTCAATATCCCCCTTGTTATTTGGGGTCTTTTCTGTTTCCATAAAATTTAAGGATTGTTTGCTCAAGCTCTGTAAACAATGTTGATGGTATTTTTTTATGGATTGCATTGAAAGAATAGATTGCTCTGGGCAGCATAGACATTTTCACCACATTTATTCTTCCAATCCATGAGCATTGAATCACCCCCATTTCTTTGTGTCTTCCTCAATTTCTTGCATAAGTGTTTTGTAGTTTCTAGAGTATAGATTTTTTTTTACTTCTTCGGTTAGATTTATTTCCTGGGTATCTTATTGTCTTGGGTGCTATTGTAAATAGAATTGATTCCTTAATTTCTCTCTCTTCAGTCTCAGTGTATAGTAATGCCACTGATTTCTGGGGATTGATTTGGTATCCTGCCAGGTTGGTGAGTTGCTGTATGTTTTCTAGTAATTTGGGGGTGGATTATTTTGAGTTTTCCACATAAGGTATCCTGTTGCATGTGTAGAAAGAGAGTTTGACATACTTTTTCCAATCTGAACGTCTTTTATTCCTTTTTGTTTTCTGAATGCTTAGAGTAGGACTTCTAGTACTATGTTGAACAAAAGTGGTGAGAGTGGGCATCTTTGTCGTGTTCCTGTCTGGAGAAAAGCTCTCAGATTTTCCCATTCAGAATTATATTCACTGTGGGCTTTTCATTGATGGATTTTATAATATTGAGGTATGTTAGTTCTATCCTTATACATTGAAGAGCTTTAGTCAATAAATAATGTAGTATTTTGTCAAATTATTTTTCTGCATAAATTGAGATGTTCATATGGTTCTTGTCCCTGCTTTTATTAATGTGCTCTATCACACTGATTTCTTTGTTAGTGTTTAACTACCCTTGAATCCCAAGCATAAATCCCACTGGTTTTTAGTGAATAATCCTTCTAATGTATTGTTGGATCTTATTGACCAGGACCTTGTTGAGTATTTTGGCATTCTTATTCATCAATGATTGTGGCCTGTGACTCTCCTCTGGTAGGGTTCTTTGTCTGGTTTTGTAATCAGGATAATGTTGGCCTCATAGAACTAGTTTGGAAGTTCCCCTTCCATTTCTATTTTTCTTTTTTTTCCAATTTATTTATTTTCAGAAAAACAGTATTCATTATTTTTTCACCACACCCAGTGCTCCATGAAAGCCGTGCCCTCTATAATACCCACCACCAAAAAACAGCTTCAGCAGATAGGGATCATTTCTTTTTTTAAATGTTTGGTAGAATTCCACTGAGAAGACATTTGTCTCTGGACTCTTGTTTCTTTTGGAGGGATGCTGATTATTGATTTAATTTTCTACTTGGTTATTTATCTTTCAGATTGTTTATTTCTTCATGACTCAGTTTGGTAGCTTATAAGTTTCCAGGACAGCATCCATTTCTTCCTGATTGGTTAATTTTTTGGAACATAGCTTCTGATAATACTTTCTAATAATTGTCTCTATTTTTTGGCATTAGTTTTGATCTCTCTGCTTTCATTCATGATTTTATTAATTTGGGTTCTTTCTCTTTTCTTCTGAATAATTCTGACCAGAGGTTAATCTATCATATTAATTCTTCCAAAATAGCAGCCTTTAGACCCAAATATTTGTTCTACCTTTTTTTGTTTGTTTGTTCATTTCTATTTCATTGATATCTGCTCTAGTTATTATTTTTATTCTCCTTGGTTTAAGCTTTTTTGCTGAACTTTCTACAGGTCCTTTAGGTGTAAAGTTAGCTTGTGCATTTGGGATTTGTCTACTTTTTTTAGAGAGATTTGAATGGCTGTGTACTTACATTTAAGGACCACCTTTACATTATCCCATGGATACTGAATTGATGTGTTTTTATTTTCTTTGGTTTCCATGAAATATGTAAGTTCTTCTTTAATTTCCTGGTTGACCCATTCATTCATTTATGAGATGCTCTTTAGCCTCCAAGTGTTTGAGGTCCTTCCAGATTTTTTTCTTGTGATTGAGTTAATTTCAAAAGGTTGTGGTCCAAAACTATGCAAAGAATAATCTCAATATTTTAGTAACAATTAAGACCTGATTTGTGACCTAGTATGTGGTCTATTCTATAGAACATTTCAAGTGCACTCGATAAGAATGAGTATTTTGTTTTAGGATGGAATATTCTCTACATATCTACAAAGTCTAACTGGTCCAATATGTCCTTCAAAGCTTTTATTTTTTGTTGATCTTCTGTTAGATGATCTGTACATTGCTTTGAGTGGTGTTTGAAGTTTCCTACTATTAATGCATTAGTATCTTGGTTATTAACTGGTTTATATAATTGGTTGATCCTACCTTGGTGATATAGACACCTACAATAGTTAGTTATTCTTATTAGACAGACACTTTAAGTATGATATAGTGTTCCTCTATATCTCTTACTACAATTTTTGGTTTAAAATCTAATTTGTCTAACATGAGGATTGCTACCCCAGCTTTCTTTTGAGGTTTTTCAGCATGGTAAATTATTCACAGTGGGAAACTCTGATTTTCTGTGTCTGCCTTTTGGTCTTTCTAATTTCTCTCTAATTTGGGGACAGCAGTATTCCCTGTGATATCAACTTTCTGATGAACCTAGGAAGAATTATTCATTTTCAGTTTCTTCATGTTTTTTTCTTTTTTCTTAATGTGAGAATGGGAGTGTGGGCTTCCAAGCTCCTTATTGGCCAGATTAGAAAACAGACTTTCCATATATTTATTTATTTTAAATATTAGTGTGGCTTAAGAATTTAGAAATAAATGAACATAATAAAATGTTAAGTTAATAAGTCATGAGTGGAGACAAGATGGCAGAGATGTAGGAGGAGGCACCTTTTCAACCTGTCTCCTAAAGTGAGCTGATTACCTACCAAAGAACTATGATCACCTATGAAATCAAAGTGAGATTATAATTTTACACTTCTGCATCTCTTCAGGAGCAGAAGATGCCAGTGGACAGGTAAAGTGGAGTGGGAACATCCGACTGATATCAGAAGATAAACAAAAGGGGGAGGGAGCCACCAGAAGTAACATATTGGAAAGTAAATACTCCAATACAAGAGTGCCCTGTGACTGGGGACCAGCATTAACTTGGAGTCTCATTGAAAGCACTCAAAAAGATCAAAGGATCACACGGAGTAAATGGAGGAATTGGGCAGTTAGGGACAGGGGCTTAAGCCCACTGAACCAGGACAGCAACAGCTGGTGTTGAGCCAGACAGAGCACAGCAAACTAGCCAGGTCTTGGTCGCTGAGCTGCCAGCATGCCTGACAGCATCTGGGCAGTGGTGCATGTGAGAGTGAGAGAGCCTCACCAGCTGGCAGAACCACAAACTTTTGGACTCTGCACGCATACACTGTGCAAGACCACAGTCTGAGTTTCACCCTACACTGTCTCCTGATAGAGATCCCTGCAGGGGCCAGCCAGATGGCACTGTCGAGGACCCAGAGAGTCTGAGCACACCCAGTCAGGGCTAGCAGGAAAATATCAGTGCTCTATTGCTTGTTGAGACCTCTCTGAAATTCTGGAGCTGCTCAGACAGCCATGGCTAGAATTTCTCTTGGTTTTGGGTAAAGCAGGAGTTCCTGAGACCCCAGAGACCATGGCTGAGGATGTGCTCTTCCAGCAGCAGAGGGTGAATTTGTGTGATCTGGAGCACACAGAGAAAAGACTGAGGCTTCTCTCTCAGATGGAGGTCTGGGTCAAGTTTGCTTTCCTCTAAATCTCCAAAGAACCACCAAAAGTCGCCAAAGGGAGAGAAAACAAATGAAAAAACACACAAAATCCTCCAGAGAACAAAAGCCTGAAAAAAAAGAAAGGTTTCCTCAGAGCCCAGTCCTTTGATGGGGTCAGGAGGACTTAACTGTAGCAACACTGCCTGAAGAAACACATGGAAGGTCCTTCCCCCCAGGAAGTCAGTCATAAAATAAAGAAATAAAAAAGGACAAGAGGAAAAGATACAACTTCATAGATACAACTTTTATTTTTAATTTGTTCCAACTATTCTGGTTCTTTTCATTTTTTTATATAACTCTTTAAGCTATTTACCATCACAGTGAGATGTTCAGTACACCAATTCCATAAAAACCTTTTAATCTGAACTTTTTAAATAAATATACCTGGTTTTTTTATTTTTATTTTCTATTTTTTAATTTTTAAATTTAATTTATTTTTTAAAAAATATTCATATGGAGATAAGCTTCAAGGTAATCCCCTTTCCCCAATCAATGCTACCACTATAGATAAACCAGTTTTAATCCCCCTTTATCTCAGGAAAGTTGAGTCCTTTAACAAGGATAACAAGATACATCCCTGAAGAATCAAGATAACCTTCCTTGCCCACACTGAGAATTTGTGACCACTCTCCCATTGTTTTCTTTTGTCAGTATTGCTGTGTATTTGTTTTTGTCCTAGTAGTACATAAATCTTATACTTTTGACAAGGGGAGTTAGAGAGGAGAAGGGAGTTGGGGGAAATTGGAAAGGGAGGTGAATCATGAGAGACTATGGACTCTGAAAAACAATCTGAGGGGTTTGAAGTGGCAGGGGTGTAGGAGGTTGGGGAAACAGGTGGTGAATATTATAGAGGGCATGTATTGCATGGGGCACTGGGTGTGGTAAAAAATAATGAATATTGTTATGCTGAAAATAAATTTAAAAAAATCTTATACATTGGGTTAATTTTGATGGGGTTCTTTTTTAAATTTATTTATTTATTTATTGTCATCTACATTAGTTGGTCTTTTTGTTTTTCTCTTTGTGTTGTATACTTCATAAATATTAACTTTAGTGACATTTGGGCTGGGCCTTCTATTTTATCTTTCTTCTTTTTTTTTCCCGCTCTCTTTTTTTTTTCTTTATTTTTTCTTTCTCTTTTTTTCTTTCTTGATTGCTCATAAGTGTTCCAGGGTGCACATTTCCTGCACCATGGACAATACATTCAGCTACACATGCATTCAGCCCTCCCTCACCAAAATGACTAGGAGGAGGAATGCCTAACAGAAGAAAAATTCAGATACTGGGCTCTCTATATCAGAGCTATTGGATACGGACATAGATAGTATGTTGGGAAGGGAATTCAGGCAAATAATTATCCAAACAATAGCTAGGTTGGAGAAAGCCATGGATGACAAAATGGAATTAATTAGAGCAGTACTGAAAGCCACCAGGGATGATGTTAAAAATGATCTTAATTAATTCAAATCTAACCTAAACTCTCTAATAGCTAGGATAACTGAGGCAGAAGATAGAATTACTGGTCTGGAGGACAAACAGATACAGAAAAAAGAACAGGAGGAAGACCAGAACAAACAGTTTAGAAGCTATGGAAACAGAATTAGGGAAATAAATGGTGCATGAAACATTCCAACATCAGAATTATTGTAATCCCTGAGGAGGAGGAGAAAGATAGAAGCCTAGAAGATATAGTTGAACAAATTCTCCAGGAAAATTTTCCCAGTATAGCGAATAGAACCAGAGTTCATGTTCTAGAGGCAGAAAGGACTACCCCCAGGATTATAGAATCTAGAAAGACCTCAAGACACCTCACTGTGAAAATGATGAATCATAATTGAAGACAGGAGCTCTTGAAAGCAGCTAGGGTGAACAAATTCCTTATGTACAGAGGAAAGCCCATCATAATATCAGAACTGTCCATAGAAACCTGGCAAGCCAAAAAGGGTTGGCAAGACATATTCATGGTACTAAATGAGAAGAGCATGCAGCCATGAATACTTTATCCAGCAAGACTGGCATTCAAAATGGATGGAGAGATAAAGAGTGTCCAAGACCAGCAAGGTTTAAAAGAGTATGTGACCACCACACCAAAACTGAAGAAAATATTAAGGGGGGTTCTATAATGAGGACAAAAACTAAGAATATCATTAAACAGAAATATAAAGAGACAATGTAGAAACAAAGACTTCACAGGTAACACGATGTCAATAAAAACTTATCTCTCAATAACCAATGATCTCAATGTGAATGGCCTAAATTCCCCCCAAAAATGACACAGGGTTGCAGATTGGATAAAACAATAGGACCCATCCATATGCTGTCTGAAAGAGACCCATTTGGAACCTAGGGGGTACATCAGGACTGAAAGTGAAGAGAGGGAAAAGCATCTTTCATGTCAATGGGCCTCAAAGGAAGGCTGGGGTAGTGATTCTCATTTCAGATAAATGAGATTTTAAATTAAAGACTGTAGTCAGAGATACAGAAAGATATTACATAATTCTTAAGAGACTATACACCAAAAAGATCTACAATTGTAAATATTTATACCCCTGTTATGGGAACAGCCAATTACACAGGAAAACTATTAATCAAGATAGAGTCATATTGGTATGAATACATTAATAGTAGGAGATCTTAACACAACTCTCTCAATAATAGACAGATGATCCAAACACAAAATGAATAAAAAAAACCAAAAGCATTGAATGACACATGGGACCAGATTGACCTCATATACAGAACATTCCACCCTAAAACAACAGAATACTTATTCTTCTCGAGTGCACATGGAACCATCTCCAGAATAGATGACACACTGGATCACAAGTCAGGGCTCAACTGATAGCAAAAGATTGAGACTGTTCCTAGACATTCTCAGATCACAATGCTTTGAAACTGGAGCTCAACCACAAGGAAAAGTTCAGAAGGAACTCAAACACCTGGAAGCTAAAGACCACCTTGCTTAAGAATGCTTGGATCAACCAGGAGATCAAAGAAGAACTGAAAAAATTCGTGGAAACCCGTGAGAATGAAGAGATATTGGCCCCAAACCTATGTGGTACAGCAAAGGCGGTTCTAAGGGGGAAAGAGATAGAAATCCAACCCTCCCTCAAAAAAATTGAAAAATACAGAATACAACAGCTGTTTCTACACCTTAAAGAACAGGAAAATGAACAACAAATTAAGCCAACTCCACACAAAGGAGGGAAATAATCGAGATTAGAGCAGAGATCAATGAGATAGAAACGAGAGATACAGGAGAACTCATCAATGAAACTAGAAGCTGTTCTTTTTAAAGAATCAATAAAATTGATAAACCACTGGCCAAACTAATCCAAAATAAAAGAGAGAAGACCCAAATTAATAAAATATTGAATGAAAAGGGAGAGATCACAGCTAACACCAAGGAAATAGAAACAATCTCCAGAAGTTATTGTCAACAGTTATATGCCAATAAACTAAGCAAACAAGATGAAATGGATGCATTCCTGGAAACCTATAAACTTATAAAATTGAACCACAAAGAAATTGCCAACCTAAATAGACAAATATCCAGTAAAGAAATTGAAGCAGTGATTGAAAACCTCTCAAAAAACAAGAGCCCAGGACCTGATGAATTCCCTGGATTATTGTACAAAACATTCAAAGAAAAATAATATCTATTCTCCTGAAGCTTTTCCAAAAAATTGAAGCATAAGGAAAACTTCGAGACTCTTTCTATGAAGCCAGTATTACCCTGATCCCCAAACCAGGCAAAGACCCCAGCAAAAAGAATTTTAGACCAATATCACTGATGAATATGGATGCTAAGATTCTCAACAAGATCCTAGCAAACAAGATCCAACAGCACATTAAATAGATTATCCACCATGAACAGGTGGGATTCATTCCTGGGCTACCAGGATGGTTCAACATTCGCAAATCAACAATGTGTTACAACAAATTAGTAAGAGAAGAGAGAAGAACCACATGGGCCTCACAATTGATACAGAAAAAGCATGTGACAAAATCCAGCATCCGTTCCAGATTAAAACACTCCAAAGTGTAGGGATAGAAGGAACAATCCTGAACTTCATCAAATCTATCTAGGAAATAGATAGATTTTATGATATTTGCTATCATCAAATATCATCCAATGGGAAAAAGCTTGCATCCTTCCCGTTGAGATCAGGAACACGACAAGGATGCCCACTCTCACCAATCTTGTTCAAAATAGTATTAGAAGTCCTAGCAACAGCAATCAGACAACAGAGAGAAATAAAAGGTATCCAAATTGGTAATGAAGAAGTAAAACTCTCTCTCTTTTCAGATGACATGATTCTTTATATGAAAAACACAAAAGACTCCACCCCCAAACTACTAGAACTCATACAGCAATTCAGCAACCTGGCAGGATACAAAGTCAATGTACAGAAATCAGTGACTTTCTTATACACTAACAATGAAAATACAGAAAGGGAAATTAGAGAATCGATACCATTTACTATAGCACCAAGAACCATAAGATACTTGGGAATAAACCTAACCAAAGAGGGGGGCGCCTGGGTGGCTCAGTGGGTTGAGCCACTGCCTTCAGCTCAGGTCATGATCTCAGGGTCCTGGGATCGAGTCCCGCGTCGGGCTCTCTGCTCAGCGGGGAGCCTGCTTCCTCCTCTCTCTCTGCCTGCCTCTCTGCCTACTTGTGATCTCTGTCTGTCAAATATATAAATAAACTCTTTAAAAAAAAAAAACCTAACCAAAGAGGAAAAGGATCTGTACTCAAGGAACTACAGAACACTCATGAAAGAAATTGAAGAAGACACAAAAAGATAGAAGACCATTCCATGCTCTTGGATTGGAAGAATAAACATTGTTAAAATGTCTATATGCCTAGAGCAATCTATACTTTTAATGCCATTCCGATCAAAATTCCACCGGCATTGTTCAAAGAGCTGGAGCAAATAATCCTAAAATTTGTATGGAATCAGAAGAGACCCCGAATCGCTAAGGAAATGTTGAAAAACAAAAATAAAACTGGCGGCATCACCTTACCTAATTTCAAGCTTTATTACAAAGCTGTGATCACCAAGACAGCATAGTACTGGCATAAAAACACACAGAGACCAGTGGAACAGAGTAGAGAGCCCAGATATGGACCCTCAAGTCTATGGTCAATTAATCTTCGACAAAACAGGAAAAAATATACAGTGGAAAAAAGACAGTCTCTTCAATAAATGGTGCTGGGAAAACTGGACAGCTATATGTAGAAGAATGAAACTCGACCATTCTCTTACACCGTACACAAAGATCAACTCAAAATGGATAAAAGACCTCAATGTGAGACAGGAATCCATCAGAATCCTAGAGGAGAACATAGGCAGTAATCTCTTGATATCAGCCACAGCAACTTCTTTCAAGATACGTCTCCAAAGGCAAAGGAAACAAAAGCGAAAATAAACTTTTGGGACTTCATCAAAATCAAAAGCTTCTGCACAGCAAAGGAAACAGTCAAAAAAACAAAGAGACAACCCACAGAATGGGAGAAGATATTTGCAAATGACAGTACAGACAAAAGGTTGATATCCAGGATCTATAATGAACTCCTCAAACTCAACCCACACGAAACAGGCAAACACGTCAAAAATGGGCAGAAGATATGAACAGACACTTCTTTTTTTTTAGTGAGGATATTATTTTTTTCCCAATTTATTTATTTTCAGAAAAACAGTATTCATTATTTTTTCACCACACCCAGTGCTCCATGCAAGCCGTGCCCTCTATAATACCCACCACCTGGTACCCCAACCTCCCACCCCCCTGTCACTTCAAACCCCTCAGAATGTTTTTCAGAATCCATAGTCTCTCATGGTTCACCTCCCCTTCCAATTTACCCAAATTCCCTACTCCTCTCTAAGGCCCCTTGTCCTACATGCTATTTGTTATGCTCCACACTTCTCCAATCAAGACATACAAATGGCTATCAGACACATGAAAAAATGTTCATCATCAATAGCCCTCAGGGAGATTCAAATTAAAACCACATTGAGATATCACCTCACACCAGTTAGAATGGCCAAAATTAACAAAACAGGAAACAACATGTGTTGGAGAGCATGTGGAGAAAGGGGAACCCTCTTACACTGTTGGTGGGAATGCAAGTTGGTGCAGCCTCTTTGCAGAACAGTGTGGAGATTCCTCAAGAACTTAAAAATAGAGCTTCCCTACGACCCTGCAATTGCACTCCTGGGTATTTACCCCAAAGACACAGATGTCGTGAAAAGAAGGGCCATCTGTACCCCAATGTTTATAGCAGCAATGGCCACGGTCGCCAAACTATGAAAAGAACCAAGATGCCCTCCAACGGATGAATGGATAAGGAAGATGTGGTCCATATACACTATGGAGTATTATAGCTCCATCAGAAAGGATGAATACCCAACTTTTGTAGCAACATGGACAGGAATGGAAGACATTATGCTGAGCGAAATCAGTCAAGCAGAGAGAGTCAATTATCATATGGTTTCACTTATTTGCCTTCTTCAGAAAGGAGGAATACCCAACTTTTGTAGCAACATGGACAGGACTGGAAAAAATTATTCTGAGTGACATAAGTCAAGCAGAGATAGTCAATTATTATATGGTTTCACTTATTTGTGGAGCATAACAAAAAGCATGGAGGACATGGGGAGTTAGAAGGGGGTTGGGGTAAATTGGAAGGGGATGTGAATCATGAGAGACTATGGACTCTGAAAAACAATCTGAGGGGTTTGCGGGGGCGGGGGTGGGAGGTCGGGGTACCAGATAGTGGGTATTATAGAGGGCACGGATTGCATGGAGCACTGGGTGTGGTGGCCTGCCTGTGATCTCTGTGTGTCAAATAAATAAAATATTTTAAAAAAAGAAGAAATTAAAAATAGAGCTTCCCTATGATCCTGCCATTGCACTACTGGGTATTTACACCAAAGATACAGATGTAGTGAAAAGAAGGGCCATCTGTACCCCGATGTTTATAGCAACAATGGGATGGTCACCAAACCATGGAAAGAACGAAGATGCCCTTCAATGGACTAATGGATAAGGAAGATGTGGTCCATATACACTAAGGAGTATTATGCCTCCATCAGAAAGGATGAATACCCCACTTTTGTGTCAACATGGACAGGACTGAAAGAGATTATGCTGAGTGAAATACATCAAGCAGAGAAATTCAATTGTTATATAGTTTCACTTATTTGTGAAGCATAAGAAATAACACAGAGAACATGGAGAGATGGAGAGGAGAAAGGAGTTGGGGGAAATTGGAGGGGGAGATGAACCATAAGGGACTATGGACTCTGAAATACAATCTGAGGGTTTTTAGGGGCAGAGGTGAGAAGTTGGGTGAGCCAGGGGGTCAGTATTATGGAGGTACATATTGCATGGAGCACTGGGTGTGTTGCATAAACAATTAATTCTGGTACACTGAAAAAAAATTAAAAAGTAAAAAATTAAAAAAAAATAAGTCATGAGTTTCTTCTAATTTTTGTAAGCCATCAACGGCAATGATTTTTTGGAAATTAGAAAACGCTTATTGGTTAACATGATTTTACTAATCCTTAATAAGTTTATACCTACCCACATTAATATATGATTTTCCAATGAAATCTGATATTATCCCTTCCAATTCTCTATCCTAAACAATCATGTGTTTAATTTAAGTGAACTTAAATATAAGTTCACTTATATTCAGCCAGAACAGCCCCACTCCAGCTGAACTGCCATTTTGTTGTAAAACTTAAATTGACTTTGCCCCCACCACCCGGGGAACTTACTTAAAAAACAAGTTATGGAAACCAGTCCCAGGTAACAAAGTCCAAATACAAGGGTGGGTCAGGCCAGGTGGAGGTATTCAATCAGTGGGTGTGCATACTGCCTCCTAGCTACAAAGGTGATGGGCTAGTTTCCATGACTACTGTGGGATGAATTTTAATTCAATAAGCCACCTGTGTGTGGCCAGGGCAAATCACATGGCCTTTGCTCTATAACAGTTAGTATGGAAAGCAGGGAGGGGTCATCCTCTCTGTAAGGGGTGGCCCCAACCTGTCTGTTTAATGGTCGGTTTGATTCTTGATGCTTGGTGCGAAATAAAGCTTTGCTTGACTTTCGCTTTGTATCAGTCTTATTCCTTTAATCACGGACCCGTTATTGGAGTACCCATTTTTGGGAGGACACAACAATATTTTCTTTTTTATTTATGTAAATTCATTAGATAATACATCATTGGTTTCAGAAATAGTGTTCAGTGATTCATCATTTACATATAAAACCCAGTGCTTAAAACATCACTTGCCCTCCTTAATACTCATTACCCAGTTACGCAATTCTCCCACCCACCTTCCATTGTGCTACACTGTTTTCCAGAGTCAATAGGCTCTCATGGTTTATCCCCCTCTCTTATTTCTTTCCATTTAGTTTCACTCCCTTCCCCTATGATTCTTGCACTATTTCCTTTATTCCACATATGAGTGAAACCATATGATAATTGACCTTCTTTGCCTGTTTATTTCACTTAGCATTGTACCCTACTGTTCCATCCAGGTTGATGCAAATGTTAGGTATACATCCTTTCTGATGGCAGAGTAATACAGCATTGCATGTATAAAAACATCTTCTTTATCTATTCATCTGTTGAAAGCCATCTCAGCTCCTTCCAGAGTTAGGCTACTGTGGATATTACTGCTATGAATATTGGGGAGCAGGTGTCCTTTTGTTTTTTTTCACTGCATCCATATCTTGAGGGTAAATAACCAGGAGGCAATTTCTGGGTCATAGGGTAGCTCTATTTTTAACTTCTTGAGGAACATCCATACTGTTTTCCTGAATGGCTATATAAGCTTGCATTCCCACCAACAGTTTAAGACAGTTCCCTCTTCTCCAAATCCTTGCCAACATTTGTTTCTCGTCTTGTTAATTATGGCCATTCTAACTGGTGTAAAGTGGTATCTCATTATAGTTTTGATTTTTATTTCTCTGATGACAGGTGATATGGAGCATTTTTTTAAATGTTCATTGGCCATTGTATATTTTCCTATTTTATTGATAACTTTTATTTTGCTTTTCATGTATTAAATAATTCATTTTTAAAAAAATAATGCAGTGTTTCACATCATATATTACACTGTATTGAATTCTGAAACAATTATCTTCCATATATAAATTTAACATATTATTATTATATAATTAACATATTATTATGTTGATTAATACATAACAACATATTATCATTTGATATCACTGATTTTCCTATGACCTTGACTTTCTTAATTTTACATTCTTTTAAAGATTTGATTTATTTATTTGAGGGAGTTACTGAAGGATAGCTTCTGCAAAGGGAGAGGAGGAGAAGGAAAGGACGAAGTAAACGCCCTGCTGAGCAGGGAGCAAGACAAAGGCCTCAATCCCAGGATCACAAGATCATGATTTGAGCTGAAGGCAGACACTTAACTGGTTGAGCTAACCAGGTGTCTCTATTTTACATTTTAAATAAATAAATAAGTGTATTTATATATATAGAGAGAGGGTATAGAATATATATATATATATATATATATATGTGTGTGTGTGTGTGTGTGTGTGTGTGTGTGTGTGTGTGTGTATATATACAAAAGTTAGTTTGAGATGATTATATATTTGTGAATAGTAGCAAATTTGGTACAGTGAAGTCCCTTCCCCAGTTTCTTTCAGTGGTGATATTTTGTATAAATTTTGTATAACCCAATATAATGTCACAACCAGGAAACTGAATTGACTACAATCCTCAGAACTTGTTCAGATGTTGCTACTTTGCTCATTTAGTGTGTGTATTTGTGTGTAGGGTAGTAGTTTATGTAATTCTATGCCATGGTAAATGTGGGTAACATGGTCAACCAAAAAATAGAAAAGTAAAATCACCATAAAGATCTCTTATGTTATCCCTTTTTAGTCACATTTGCATCCACATTTTATTTTGACTCCATTGCCAGTCCCTAACTTCTGTTGAACCAATTTATCTATTGAAATTTTGTACTTTAAAGAACATTTTAGGAACAGACTCAGGTAACATATAATCTTTGTCATTGCTTTATTCACACTTTATTCACATTGCTTAATTCCACTGAGATCCATAGAAGTTGATTTGTGTACCAACATTTTCTTTTTTATTCATTAACAGTATACTATATTATGGATGTGCCACAATTTAATTACTCACCCACTGGAGGACATTTGGATTACTCCAAAATTTTGACTATTGCAATTTAAGGCATTATGAACATTTATGTATATTATGAATACACACTCTGAATATTGCCAACATTTGCAATTTTAGTGTCATGTGGCATTTAGATTTTTACTTTTATTAGAAAATACAAATTTTTATGAAGGTCTGTGGCATTTTACATTTTTAATAGCAATGTATGATTGATCCAGTTTACCTGTGTCTTTCCCAGCATTGGTGTTTTCACTTAGAAAAAATAATATTTATTTTTTACAGCAGATGTTTATTGATATTTCATAATGTTTTTATTTCATATCTTCTTTATGGCTAAAGGTGTTGTGTATATTTCATTAAAGTATTTTAATAACTATGTATACTCTATAGCTACCACAGAGTAACATAAACAATGCCTATTATGTTGTTTGGCCCATTTTTATAGCTAGTGTATTTCTTTTCATTTTTTCTATTGATTTGCAATATTTCCTTATATATTATAGCTAAATTATTCAGCACAGCTGATTACATGCTTGCTCCCAAAATGTAGGATTAGGGAAGGAGATGACTCCTTCTACTAAAACAATTCAATTTTTCACACCATACATTGAATTATTTGGTGAATTATCTTTTTAAATTGAATTATTTTATATAGTAAGAACAAAATAGAAGTTATCAATAAAATAAGAAAACATACAAACGGTCAACAGACTCATGAAAAAATGGTCTACATCATTTGCTGTCGAAGAAATACAAATCAAAACCTCTATTAAATTGTTCTAATTGTAATCAAGACCTCTACTAAAATTAGAGGACTAGGCAATCTTTCCAACCTCTGTACTTCTGCACAGGAAATTCCATCTACGTTGCATAACACAATTTGTGTTTGCTTTGTGCCAGATAAGAAAACTTGATTTTCACTCATTTCATTTTCAAAAGAGTGGCTTTGAATTTTAATTCACAAAACCGATCTTGATGCTAAACTGATGATAGAATCAAAGTCCTTTTTTTCCTTTTCATTATGAAAACTGTTTATTTTATCCTGTGATCACTAACCCTGCTTTAACAATCTTCCTTATTGGGCCCTTTAATAGATAACGGCATGAGTCAATTTGTTCAGAGTCCAACTTGTGCTTTCACTTTCCCATAGGTGAGTTTCCTAACAAGCCAGTTTTCTGTTTGAGAATCATGTTCACAGTGTTTAAGAAACTATGTGAATATAAGTGAACCAGATTTCAGGACTAGGACCTATGACAGCTTATGGGAAGGCAGAGGTCTGATATTCCACCCTTGGGACCACCAGCTGGGATGCAGCCTTTATGTGTCAACTTCAGGACCCTTCTTCTCTTGGTTCTGCTTCCCTGGCCAGGTGCAGGTGAGTAAGATGAAAGGACAGCTGGGTTTTTCTTTACCCTGGAATTTAACTCAAAAATAATTTTGATATACAGTACATTGTCAGGTCTCTGCTCTTTTCCTAATACCTAGACTTCCAAATTGTTCTCCTTTCAGTATTTTCCCACCACTGTCTTCATGTTTCCCTTTCCTTTTCTATGATTTTTAGGATAAAATCATATAACTATGCAAAATTATTTTGTAAACTGTAAATAATAAAATAATAATATCTCAAAACATTCTCATTTATTCAGTCTAGTTGAAGAAAACACATTTTCTAACCTGAGCCAGAAAAGAAAAGTCAATGTGCTTCCTTGGGGAATGCTTTCTGCCCACTTCTGTCAGATCCTCAAGTCAGAAACTTTGGGATCTCATGGTCATGTTGCACTTAACAAGTTGCATGACCGTTGGCAGGGAATTGGATATTCTTGGCTTTAATAAGTTCCCTTTTGTTCACATGAGTGCAGTTGAACTGAGATTGAATATCACTTCCAGTATGGAAATGTTACATGTCCACAGGGATGTAATGAAATTGGTCAAAGGGAAAAGACATGCAGGTTAATTGAAAGAAGTATGATATATTCTATTTCATTACAAAAATTAAAACTGAAATTTCAATACATATTTTAATTTATTTTTATTTGTTTTCAGCGTAACAGTATTCATTATTTTTGCACCACACCCAGTGCTCCATGCAATCCGTGCCCTCATAATACCCACCACCTGCTAACCCGACCTCCCACCCCCTGCCCATTCAAAACCCTCAGATTGTTTTTCAGATTGTTTTTCAGAGTCCATACACTTTCATAGTTCACTTCCCCTTCCAATTTCCCCCAATTCCCTTCTCCTTCCTATCTCCCCATGTCGTCCATGCTATTTTTTATGCTCCACAATTAAGTGAAACCATATGATAAATGACTCTCTCAGCTTGACTTATTTCACTCAGCATAATCTCTTCCAGTCCCGTCCATGTTGCTACAAAAGTTGGGTATTCATCCTTTCTGATGGAGGCATAATACTCCATAGTGTATATGGACCACATCTTCCTTATCCATTTGTCCTTTGAAGGGCATCACACTTCTCTCCACAGTTTGGCAACCGTGGCCATTGCTGCTATAAAAATTGGGGTAAAGATAGCCCTCCTTTTCACGACATCTTTGGAGTAAATACCCAGGAGTGCAATTGCAGGGTCATAGGGAAAGTCTAATTTTAATTTCTTGAGGAATCTCCACACTGCTCTCCAAAGTGGCTGCACCAACTTGCATTCCCACCAACAGTGGAAGAGGGTTCCCCTTTCTCCACATCCACTCTAACACATGTTGTTTCCTGTCTTGCTAATTTTGGCCATTCTAACTGGTGTAAGGTGATATCTCAATGTGGTTTAAATTTGAATCTCCCTGAGGGCTAGTGATGATGAACATTTTTTCATGTGTCTGATAGCCATTTGTATGTCTTCATTGGAGAAGTGTCTGTTCATATCTTCTGCCCATTTTTTGATATGTTTGTCTGTTTTGAGTGCGTTGAGTTTGAGGAGTTCTTTATAGATCCTGGATATCAACCTTTTGTCTGTACTGTCATTTGCAAATATCTTCTCCCACTCTGTGGGTTGCCTCTTTGTTTTGTTGACTGTTTCCTTTGCTGTGCAGAAGCTTTTGATTTTGAGAAAGTTCCAAAAGTTCATTTTCGCTTTTGTTTCCTTTGCCTTTGGAGACATATCTTGAAAGAAGTTGCTGTTGCTGATCGAAGAGATTACTGCCTATGTTCTCTTCTAGGATTCTGATGGATTCCTGTCTCACATTAAGGTTTTTTATCCATTTTGAGTTTATCTTTGTGTATGGTCTAAGAGAATGGTCGAGTTTCATTCTTCTCCATACAGCTGCCCAGTTTTCCCATCACCAGTTATTGAAGAGACTGTCTTTTTTCCACTGTATATTTTTTCCTGTTTTGTCGAATATTATTTGCCCATAGAGTTGAGGGTCCATATCTGGGCTCTCTACTCTGTTCCACTGATCTATGTGTCTGTTCTTATACCTTGGTGATCACAGCTTTGTAGTAAAGGTTGAAATCAGGTAACGTGATGCCTCCCATTTTAATTTTGCTTTTCAACATTCCCTAAGCGATTTGGGGTCTTTTCTGATTCCATACAAATTTTAGGATTATTTGCTCCAGCTCTTTGAAAAATACTGGAGGAATTTTAATCGGAATGATATTAAAAGTACAGATTGCTCTAGACAGTAAAGACATTTTCACAATGCTTATTCTTCTAATCCAAGAGCGTGGAATGGTCTTCCATCTTTTTGTGTCTTTTTCAATTTCTTTCATGAGTGTTCTGTATTTCCTCGAGTACAGATCCTTTACCACTTTGGTTATGTTTATTCCCAGGTATTTTATGGTTCTTTTTTTTTTTTCCCAATTTATTTATTTTCAGAAAAACAGTATTCATTATTTTTTCACCACACCCAGTGCTCCATGCAAGCTGTGCCCTCTATAATACCCACCACCTGGTACCCCAACCTCCCACCCCCCCGCCACTTCAAACCCCTCAGACTGTTTTTCAGAGTCCATAGTCTCTCATGGTTCACCTCCCCTTCCAATTTACCCAAATTCCCTACTCCTCTCTAACGCCCCTTGTCCTCCATGCTATTGGTTATGCTCCACAAATGAGTGAAACCATATGATAATTGACTCTCTCTGCTTGACTGATTTCACTCAGCATAATCTCTTCCAGTCCCGTCCATGTTGCTACAAAAGTTGGATATTCGTCCTTTCTGATGGAGGCATAATACTCCATAGTGTATATGGACCACATCTTCCTTATCCATTCATCCGTTGAAGGGCATCTTGGTTCTTTCCATAGTTTGGCGACTGTGGCCATTGCTGCTATAAACATTGGGGTACAGATGGCCCTTATTTTCACGACATCTGTATCTTTGGGGTAAATACCCAGGAGTGCAATTGCAGGGTCGTAGGGAAGCTCTATTTTTAATTTCTTGAGGAATCTCCACACTGTTCTCCAAAGAGGCTGCACCGACTTGCATTCCCACCAACAGTGTAAGAGGGTTCCCCTTTCTCCACATCCTCTCCAACACATGTTGTTTCCTGTTTTGTTAATTTTGGCCATTCTAACTGGTGTAAGGTGATATCTCAATGTGGTTTTAATTTGAATCTCCCTGAGGGCTAATGATGATGAGCATTTTTTCATGTGTCTGATAGCCATTTGTATTTCTTGATTGGAGAAGTGTCTGTTCATATCTTCTGCCCATTTTTTGATGTGTTTGTCTGTTTCGTGTGGGTTGAGTTTGAGGAGTTCATTATAGATCCTGAATATCAACCTTTTGTCTGTACTGTCATTTGCAAATATCTTCTCCCATTCCGTGGGTTGCCTCTTTGTTTTTTTGACTGTTTCCTTTGCTGTGCAGAAGCTTTTGATTTTGATGAAGTCCCAGAAGTCTATTTTCGCTTTTGTTTCCTTTGCCTTTGGAGACGTATCTTGAAAGAAGTTGCTGTGGCTGATATCGAAGAGATTACTGCCTATGTTCTCCTCTAAGATTCTGATAGATTCCTGTCTCACGTTGAGGTCTTTTATCCATTTTGAGTTGATCTTTGTGTACGGTGTAAGAGAATGGTCGAGTTTCATTCTTCTCCATATAGCTGTCCAGTTTTCCCAGCACCATTTATTGAAGAGACTGTCTTTTTTCCACTGTATATTTTTTCCTGTTTTGTCGAAGATTAATTGACCATAGAGTTGAGGGTCCCTATCAGGGCTCTCTACTCTGTTCCACTGGTCTATGTGTCTGTTTTTATGCCAGTACCATGCTGTCTTGGTGATCACAGCTTTTTAATAAAGCTTGAAATCAGGTAAGGTGATGCCGCCAGCTTTATTTTTGTTTTTCAACATTTCCTTAGCGATTCGGGGTCTCTTCTGATTCCATACAAATTTTTGGATTATTTGCTCCAGCTCTTTGAAGAATGCCGGTGGAATTTTGATCGGAATGGCATTAAAAGTATAGATTGCTCTAGGCAGTATAGACATTTTAACAATGTTTATTCTTCCGATCCAAGAGCATGGAATGGTCTTCCATCTTTTTGTGTCTTCTTCAATTTTTTTCATGAGTGTTCTATAGTTCCTCAAGTATAGATCCTTTACCTCTTTAGTTAGGTTTATTCCCAGGTATCTTATGGTTCTTGGTGCTATAGTAAATGGAATTGATTCTCTAATTTCCCTTTCTGTATTTTCCTTGTTAGTGTATAAGAAAGCCACTGATTTCTGCACATTGACTTTGTATCCTGCCACGCTGCTGAATTGCTGTATGAGTTCTAGTAGTATGGGGGTGGAGTCTTTTGGGTTTTCCATATAAAGAATCATGTCATCTGCGAAGAGAGAGAGTTTGACTTCTTCATTACCAATTTGGATACCTTTTATTTCTCTCTGTTGTCTGATTGCTGTTGCTAGGACTTCTAATACTATGTTGAACAAGAGTGGTGAAAGTGGGCATCCTTGTCTTGTTCCTGATCTCAACGGGAAGGCTGCAAGCTTTTTCCCATTGAGGATGATATTTGCTGTGGGTCTTTCATAGATAGATTTGATGAGGTTCAGGAATGTTCCCTCTATCCCTATACTTTGAAGCATTTTAATCAGGAACGGATGTTGGATTTTGTCAAATGCTTTTTCTGCATCAATTGAGAGGACCATGTGGTTCTTCTCTCTTCTCCTATTAATTTGTTGTATCACATTGATTGATTTACGAATGTTGAACCATCCTTGTAGCCCAGGGATGAATCCCACCTGATCATGGTGGATAATCTTTTTAATGTGTTGTTGGATCCTGTTGGCTAGGATCTTGTTGAGAATCTTAGCATCCATATTCATCAGTGATATTGGTCTGAAATTCTCCTTTTTGGTATGGTCCTTGCCTGGTTTGGGGATCAGGGTAATGCTGGCTTCATAGAAAGAGTCTGGGAGTTTTCCTTCTGCTTCAATTTTTTGAAACAGCTTCAGGAGAATAGGTGTTATTTCTTCTTTGAAGGTTTGGTAGAATTCCCCAGGGAATCCGTCAGGTCCTGGGCTCTTGTTTTTTGGGAGATTTTTGATCACTGCTTCAATCTCGTTATTAGATATCGGTCTATTCAGGTTGTTGATTTCTTCCTGGTTCAATTTTGGTAGTTTATATTTTTCCAGGAATGCATCCATTTCATCAAGGTTGCTAAGCTTATTGGCATATAACTGTTCGTAGTAACTTCTGATGATTGTTTCTACTTCCTTGGTGTTAGTTGTGATCTCTCCCCTTTCATTCATAATTTTATGAATTTGGGATTTCTCTCTTTTCTTTTGGATTAGTGTAGCCAGTGGCTTATCGATCTTATTGATTCTTTCAAAAAACCAGCTTCTAGTTTCATTGATACGTTCTACTGTATCTCTGGTTTCTCCCTCATTGATCTCAGCTCTAATCTTGATGATTTCCCTTCTTATGTGTGGAGTTGGTTTGATTTGTTGTTGATCCTCCAGTTCTTTAAGGTGTAGAGACAGCTGGTGTGTTCTGGATTTTTCAATTTTTTTGAGCAAGGCTTGGATGGCTATATATTTTCCCCTTAGGACCGCCTTTGCTGTATCCCATAGGTTTTGGACCGAAGTGTCTTCATTCTCATTGGTTTCCATGAATTGTTTCAGTTCTTCTTTGATCTCCTGGTTGATCCAAGCATTCTTAAGCAAGGTGGTCTTTAGCTTCCAGGTGTTTGAGTTCCTTCGGAACTTTTCCTTGTGATTGAGCTCCAGTTTCAAAGCATTGTGATCTGAGAATATGCAGGGAATAATCTCAGTCTTTTGGTATCGGCTGAGTCCTGATTTGTTACCAGTATGTGGTCTATTCTGGAGAAGGTTCCGTGTGCACTTGAGAAGAATGAGTATTCTGCTGTTTTAGGGTGGAATGTTCTGTATATATCTTTGAGGTCCATCTGGTCCAATGTGTCGTTCAATGCTCTTGTTTCTTTATTGATTTTCTGCTTCGATGATCTGTCTAATTCTGAAAGAGGCGTGTTAAGATCACCTACGATTAGTGTATTCATATCAATATGACTCTTTATCTTGATTAACAGTTTTCTTATGTAATTGGCTGCTCCCATATTGGGAGCATAGATATTTACAATTGTTAGATCATCTTGGTGGATAGTCCCTTTAAGGATTATGTAGTGTCCTTCTGTATCTCTGACTACAGTCTTTAGTTTGAAGTCTAATTTATCTGATATGAGAATCGCTACCCCAGCTTTCTTTTGAGTCCCATTGGCATGAAAGATGCTTCTCCACCCCTTCACTTTCAGTCTGCGTGTATCTTTAGGTTCAAAATGGGTCTCTTGTAGACAGCATATGGATGGGTCCTGTCGTTTTATCCAATCTGCAACCCTGTGCCGTTTTATGGGTGCATTGAGGCCATTCACATTGAGAGTGATTATTGATAGATACGTTTTTATTGACATCGAGTTACCTTTGAAGTCTTTCTTTCTGTAGACTGTCTCTATATTTCTGTTCAATGCTATTCTTGGGATTTTTCCTCTTTTATAGAACCCCCCTTAATATTTCCTGCAGTATCGGCTTGGTGGTTGCATAGTCTTTTAAGTCTTGCCGGTCTTGGAAACTCTTTATCTCTCCATCCATTTTGAATGTCAGTCTTGCTGGATAAAGTATTCTTGGCTGCATGTTCTTCTCATTTAGTGCCCTGAATATATCTTGCCTGCCTCTTCTGGCTTGCCAGGTCTCTGTGGACAGGTCTGACGTTATTCTGATGGGCTTCCCTCTGTAAGTAAGGAGCCTCTTTGCCCTGGCAGCTTTCAAGAGATTATACCTACAATTATAATTTCTCAATTTGACTATCAGGTGTCGTGATGTTTTTTTGGAGTATATAATCTTGGGTGGAGACCGTTCAGCCTCTAGTACATGAACGCTGGTTTCATTCGCGAGATTCGGAAAGTTTTCATGAAGGACTTGTTCCACGACATCTTCTAGACTTCTTTCTTTCTCCTCCCCTTCAGGAATTCCAATAATTCTGACGTTGGAACGCTTCATGGCATCACTTATTTCCCTAATTCTGCTTTCGTGGGATCTAAGCTGTTTGTTCCAGGCTTCCTCCTGATCCTTTCTCTCTATCTGTTTGTCTTCCAGATCACTAATTCTATCTTCTGTCTCAGTTACCCTAGCTTTGAGAGAGTTTAGATTGGATTGGAACTCATTGAGAGCATTGTGGACCTCCTCCCTGGTAGCTTTAAGCCCCGCCCTAACATTGTGAACATCCTGTCTGGTCGCTTTCAGTTCGGCTCTAATCAATTCTGTTTGGTCATCCATGGCTTTCTCCAACCTAGCTATTGCCTGGATAATTGTTAGCCTGAGTTCTCTTTCCGACATATTGTCTATGTTGATAGCCGTTAGCTCTGTTGCGGAAGGTCCATCCTCTGTATTTTTCTTCTGTTGGGCATTCCTCCTCCTAGTCATTTTGGTGGGAGAAGACTGAACAGATGTAGCTGGATGTATCAACTCTGGTGCAGTCAAGGTGCACCCTGGAACACTTCCTGATCTCCGTCTCAGAAGCCTCAGTCTGGGTGCAGAAGCTGAATAAATTCCCCCTTGGATGCTGGCAGTGCAGGTTCCAAGTTAAAGACCCTGGGGGCGCAGGATCTTTTGCTCGTCCCCAAAGCCAAGGCAGTGGCGGCTGTCTGGGAGCTCCTGACCGCCAGAGAGGTTCCAAGCAGCGATCGCACACTGAGATTTTGCCACTGGCCGGGGCTGGGAGTGCCCGGCTTGCGCGCACCTCTTTTCAGAGGCGGCTGTGTGTCGGGCGCGCGTCTGGGGCACTGAGAACGGGGCGCTGGTCCGTAAGCCGCAGGCTGGGCTTTTGCGCGCCTCTGTCCGGGGAAGAGTTTCGCGGGCGCGAGGCTTAGACTTTGAAACAATGGCCCGGGTCTAGAAGCGCCCCAGGGCCTTAGAAACCCAGGAGAGCTGGAGCGACGTGCACGCGCATCTCAAGCTTTGTGGTAGGGCTAGCGCGCGTTCTGCAGACCGGCTCCCATCCCCTCACAGGAGCCGGAACCCCGCGCTCTGGGGCACGCTGGCGGCTTAGGGACCAGGAGCCGGTTTCTCCGCCGCACTCTCTCTGCCTCCGCGCCGGGGAGGCCGTCTGGGACCGGGGACTCAAGCCCCTGTCCCTAGCCGCCCCGATTCCCACAGTTTGCCCCCGCGATCCTTTGCTCTTTTGGAGTGCTTTCAACCAGTCTCCGAGTTAATGCTGGTCCCCAGACGCAGGGCACTCTCGCTCGTATCGGGGTATTACTTTCCCACCGGTCGCCTCTGGTGGCTCCCTCCCCCTTTTGTTTATCTTCCGATATCAGTCCGCTGTTCCCATTCCGCTTTACCTGCTCACTGGCGTCTTCTGCCCCTGTAGAGATCCAGACGTGTATAATTCTGATCTCAGGCTGATTTCATGGGTGATCAGAGTTCTTTGGTAGGTAATCAGCTCACTTTGGGGTACCAGCTGAAAAGACGCCTCTTCTTAGTACCCCGCCATCTTGTCCCCCCTATTTTATGGTTCTTGATGTGCTAGTAAATGGAATTGATTCTCTAATTTCCCTTTTTGTTTTTTCATTGTTAGTGTATAAGAAAGCCACTGATTTCTGTACATTGACCCTGTATCCTGCCACGTTTCTGAATTGCTGTATGAGTTCTAGTAGTTTGGGGGTGGAGCTTTTTGTGTTTTTCATATAAAGAATCATGTCATCTGCAAAGAGAGAGCGTTTGACATATTCATTGCTAATGTGGCAATTTTATTTCTTTTTGTTGTCTGATTGCTGTTGCTAGGACTTCTAATACTATGTTGAACAAGAATGGTGAAAGTGGGCATCCTTGTCTTGTTCCTGATCTCAACTGGAAGGCTGGAAGCTTTTTCCCATTGAGGATGATATTTGCTGTGGGTCTTTCATAGATAGATTTGATGAAGTTCAGGAATGTTCCCTCTATCCCAATACTTTGAAGTGTCTTAATCAGGAAGGGATGCTGGATTTTGTCAAATGCATTTTCTGCATCAATGTGGTTCTTCTCTCTTCTCTTATTGATTTGTTCTATCACATTGATTGATTTGCGAATGTTGAACCATCCTTGTAGCCCAGAGATGAATCCCACCTGATCATGGTGGATAATCTTTTTAATGTGCTGTTGGATCCTGTTTGCTAGGATCTTGTTGAGAATCAGCATCCATATTCATCAGTAATATCGGTCTGGAATTATCCTTTTAGGTAGGGTCTTTGCCTGGTTTGGCGATCAGGGTAATGCTGGCTTCATAGAAAGAGTCTGGAAGTTTTCCTTCTGCATCAATTTTTTAAAAAGCTTCAGGAGAATAGGTGTTATTTCTTCTTTGAAGGTTTGGTAGAATTCCCCAGGGACTCCGTCAGGTCCTGGGTTCTTTTTTGGGAGGTTTTAGATCACTGCTTCAATCTTGTTACTAGATATAGGTCTCTTCAGGTTGTTGATTTCCTCCTGGTCCAATTTTGGGAGTTTATAGTTTTCCAGGAATGCATCCATTTCATCTAGGTTACTAAGCTTATTGGCATTAATTGTTGATAATAACTTCTGATGATTTTTTCTACTTCCTTGGTGTTTGTTGTGATCACTCCCTTTTCATTAATACTTTTATTAATTTGGGTTTTCTCTCTTTTCTTTTGGATTAGTGTGACCAATGCTTTATCGATCCTCCAGATCACTAAGTTTATCTTCTGTATCAGTTACCCTCGCCTTGAGAGAATTTAAATTAGATTGGAACTCATTGAGAACATTGTGAACCATAACCCTGTTAGCTTTAAGCTCCAACCTAATATTGTGAACATCATCTCTCGTCACTTTCATCTCGGTCCCAATCAGTTCCATTTGGTCATCCATGGCTTTCTCCAACCTAGCTATTGTTTGGATAATTGTTAGCCTGAATTCTCTTTCTGACATATTGTCTATGTTGATAGCTGTTATCTCTTTTGCAGAAGTCTATCCTCTATATTTTTCTTGCGTTGGGCATTCCTCCTCCTAGCCATTTGGTGAGAGATGACTGAACAGATGTAGCTGGATGTATCGACCATAGTCCTGTCAAGGTGCACCCTGGAACACTTCTGAGCAATCAGGATTTCCCACCCAAACGAGGGACAAAGAATAGAAAAAGAAAAAAAAAAAGAAAAAAGAGAGAGAGAGAGAGGCAAGAAAGAAAGGGTAGATGTAAGAGAAGGTTCAGCCTAAATGGGCCCCAAGGTAAGATTTATGAGGTATACAAAGAAAAACAGACAAACAAAAAGACTGATAGAAGTATATGACAAGAGAAACTATATATATACAAATAAAGGAAGAACCTCATTAAAAAGAATCCCAAGTTTAAGATTTATATGCTACCAGGACAAACACAAAAACACTGGTTGAAGAAAAATATAGGAGAGCGGTTATAAATTCTCAGTGTGGGCGAGTTAGTTTGTTTTGATTCTTACTTTATGTATCTTGATATCTTTGTTGAAGGACTCAACTTTCCTAAGATAAAGGGGGATTAAAAATTGGTTTACCTATAGGGGTAGTATTGATTGGGGAAAGGGGATTACTTTGAAGTTTAACTCTATGTGAATATTAGAAAATAAAAAAAATAAAAGGAATAGACTATTCTAAACTAAACTAACTTTTTTTAAAAAAAGAAATTCAAAAAAAGAAATGCAAAAGAAAAACATAGGTGCATGTATCAAAAAGTTCATGTTATTATGGAATTTATGGTTATTATGGAATTTAATGTATTAGACAGCTCACTGTGATGGTAAATAGGTTAAAAAATTATCTATATATAAAGAAAAAATGAACCAGAATAGTGGAAATGAGTAAAAAATAAAAGTTTTCCTATGAAGTAGTGGTTGTTCTCTTGTAGTCCTTTTTTTTTTCTTTCTTTCTTGGTTAGTTTTCTGGGGGAGGGGCCTGCCACGTGGGTTGTCAGTCAATGATGTTCCCTGAGTTAAGTCCTCCCACCCCCCTCAAAAGGGTGGGCTCTGAAGAGACTGTTTTTTTTCAGGCTTTTGTTCTCTGGTGGTTTTTATGTCTGTTCACTTTTTTTTTTTCTCACCTTGAATGCTTTGATGTTTTTTGTAGTTTTAGAGGAAAACAAACTACACCCTGACCTCCCTCTCAGAGAGAAGCCTCAGGTTGTCTGAAGAGCCCAAATAAGTTCCCCAGTGGCCCTGGCAGAGCAGGTTCCAAGTCGCGGTCCCTTCAGACGCAGGATCTTTTGCTTGTACCCAAAGCCATGGCAGTGGCTGCTGTCTGGGCAACTCTAAACCACCAGAGAGGTTCCAAGCAGCGATCACACTCTGAGATTTTCCCGCTGGCCCGGGTTGGGAGTGCCTGGTCTTTCTGGGTCTAAGAGCACCTGGCTTGCGCGCACCAATTTCAGGGGAAGCTGTGTGTCCAGTGCAGGTCTCAGTCTCTGAGTGCGGGGCACAGGACCAAAAGCACCAGGCTGGGCCTTCGCACACCTCTCTTGGGGGAAAGTTTGGTGTATGCGTCTTAGGCTCTGAAACAATGGCGTGTATCAAAGGGCGCTGACTGGGCCTTTGTACCTCTCTAAGGGGAAGATGCAGGGCACGTGCATCTCAGGCTCTATAGCAGGGCTTGCGCGTTCTTCCGTCCAACGTGGCTCCCATCTCCTCACAGGAGCCGGACCCCACATGTTCTCCGGCGTGCTGGTGGCTTAGGGACCAAGACCTGGTTTCTCTGGCTCAATGCCAGGGGAGACTGTCCTGGGACTAGGGACTTAAGCCCCTGTCCCTAGCCACCCCGATTCCCACAATCCCTCCCCCACGATCCTTTTCTCTTTTGGAGTGTTTTCAACCAGTCTCCAAGTTAATGCTGGTCCCCAGATGCAGGGCACTCTCGCTCGTACTGAGGGTATTACTTTCCTACCGGTCGCCTCTGGTGGCTCCTTCCCCATTTTGTTTATCTTCTCATATCAGTTCGGCCATTCCCACACCGCTTTATCTGCCCACTGGTGTCTTCTGCTCTTGTAGAGATCCAGACGTGAATAATTCTGATCTCAGGCTGATTTCATGGGTGATCAGAGTTCTTTGGTAGGTAATCAGCTCACTTTGGGGTACAGATTGAAAAGGCGCCTCCTCTTACTTCCCCGCCATCTGGTCCTCCCTGTTGAAGGGCATTTTTGTATTTTTCCACACTTTGGCTATTGAGGACATGGCTACTATGTGTATTGGGTGTATGTGCCCCTTTTTTCCCCAATACATTTGGATCTTTGGGGTAAATCCCAAGTAGAGAAATTTCAGGGACATAAGACAGCTCTATTTTTAATATCTTGAGGAACCTCCATAATGTTTTTCAGCGTTTATGTATCAGGTTGCATTTCCACCAACAGTGTAAGAAAGTTAAACTTTCTCCAAATCCTTGCCTACCCTTGTCCTTCCCTGTATCATTAATTTTGTTAATTTTGGCTTTTCTAACTATTTTGCTAATTTTGGCTTTTCTAACTAGTGTAAAATGGTATCTCATTGTGACTTTGATTTGTATTTCCCTGATAGCTAATGATGTTGAACCTTTTTTCCTGTGTTAATTGTCCCCCTGTATGTCTTCCATCTAGAAGTTTCTTTTCATGTGTTCTGCTCATTTATTGACTGTTTTGTATGTTTTTTTTTTTTTATTTTGGGGGAGTGTTGAGTTTGATCCCTTCCTTATAGATCTTGGATACCAGCCCTTTATATGAAATATCATTTGCAAATATATTCTTCCATTCCATGAATTACCTTTTAGTTTTGTTAACTGTTTTTTTTTTTTTTGCTGTGAAAAAGCCTTTTATCTTGTTGAAATCCCAAAAGATCATTTTTGTTTTGTTTCCCTTGCCTGTAGAAAGCTTATATTTATTAAGTTTAAATGCAGCTTTCCCATTAGTTTTGGAGATTCTTACCCAGGTATATTTTATAAATATGTACCTTGCTTTTGTCAAACATCCTTTCTATGAATCTCCTTGAATTCAAAACACATTTTTCAAAAGAATAAAAAAATAAGAATAAATGACAAAAATATTTCATAAATGGCTATGGTTAAATATCTGATACCTGAGTCTCTTATAATATAATTGAAGAAGAAATGTGACTATTTCTGTGGCACACAATATTTTAATAATTCAAATAATTACCTTCCACCAGGACATATTATAACTACAGAAAATTCAGATTTTTTTCTAATAGAGTTACAGTATTTTCCCATAAAATGCAACCAAAGTTTATCACTATTGTTCTGATAATGCTGTCCAAAAAATTCAGATACAAAATAAACAAACATAATTAGTAAAAACCAATTTACCTGGGGGCACCAGGGTGGCTCAGTCAGTTAAGTGTCTGCCTTAAGCTCAGGTCATGATCCTGGGGTCCTGAAATTGAGCCCCACATTCTCCCTCTCCACCTCACTCATGTGCTCTCTCCCATTATCTCTGTCAATCTCTCAAATAAATATATAAAAATATTTCTAAAAAACTTCACCTACCATGTAAACTTGTAAAGTTTGTTAAAAATCTCAGAATGTTTAAAGCACATGCTTAGGGGTGCCTGGGTAGCTCAGTGGGTTAAAGCCGCAGCCTTTGGCTCAGGTCATGATCCCAGGGTCCGGGGATCAAGCCCCACATTGGGCTCTCAGCAAGCCTGCTTCCTCCCCTCTCTATCTCTGCCTCCTCTCTGCCTATTTGTGATTTCTCTGTCAAATAAATAAAATATTTTTTTTAAATTTAAAGCTCATGTTTAAAAACTATTACATCATTATAAATCTAATATTTATACTTAACGAAGGTGACAATAAGAGATTATATGGGAAAACATATAATTGTTAACAGCACTTAGCTCCTTCGACATAGTAGTTTGTATTTATTTATTTATTTGTTTATTAATTTATTTATGTAGGCTTTATACCCAATATGGGTCTTGAATTCACAAACCTGAGATCAGAAATGTATGTTTAAAAACTGACCCAGCTTGGTGTTCTGAGGAGTTTTATTTCTCTTTAGTAATAAAAGACCTGATAAAGAGGAGACATAGAAGCCTTCCCCCACCCTGGTATAGATAAAGAAAGAAAAAAGCAACCACAAAGGAAAAAGAAAAAAAATAGATGTTTTACAGGTCAGAAAAAGAAAAATTACATTTTCTTATCAAGAGCAGACTAGTGATTGAAAGAAACATTTTTTTTTGTAAACGGTGAAAAGCAGAATGTTAGTCATATACAAATGTGCATTAAAATCCATTCATTGAAAGCAAACTCTCAAGCACAGATAACAATGTTTTCTAAAGTTTTATTTTACAAAACTTATAGAGCCTTCCTTTTTTTTCTTTTTGTTTTTCAGAGTGATGTTATAGGATGTTTTATTGAAAATTCTTCAGTTAAGATTGAACAGTTTGCGTGTGTCTGTGTGGTGTCCCACAATTAATATATTGCATATAGTTTTCTTTTTCACTCAAAATTTATCTGAAGTATTTTCTCACCAAAGAAACAGTCTCATTTGAGGGCAAAATTACTTTTCTTTAAATATCACCCTTCAACAATGTATTTTTTTAGCATTTTATTTCCTATTTATTTATTTTCAAAAAAACATTATTCATTATTTTTTCACCACACCAAGTGCTCCATGCAAGCTGTGCCCTCTATAATACCCACCACCTGGTACCCCAACCTCCCACACCCCCGCCACTTCAAACCCCTCAGATTGAATTTCAAAGTCCATAGTCTCTCATGGTTCACCTCCCCTTCCAATTTACCCAAATTCCCTAGCCTCTCTAATGCCCCTTGTCCTCCATGCTATTTGTTATGCTCCACAAATAAGTGAAACCATATGATAATTGACTCTCTCTGCTTGACTTATTTCACTCAGCATAATCTCTTCCAGTCTCGTCCATGTTGCTATAAAAGTTGGGTATTCATCCTTTCTGATGGAGGCATAATACTCCATAGAGTATATGGACCACATCTTCCTTATCCATTCATCCATTGAAGGGCATCTTGGTTCTTTCCATAGTTTGGCGACTGTGGCCATTGCTGCTATAAACATAGGGGTACAGATGGCCCTTCTTTTCACATCTGTGTCTTTTGGGTAAATACCCAGGAGTGCAATTGCAGGGTCATAGGGAAGGTCTAATTTTAATTTCTTGAGGAATCTCCACACTGTTCACCAAAGAGGCTGCACCAACTTGCATTCCCACCAACAGTGTAAGAGGGTTCCCCTTTCTCCACATCCTCTCCAACACATGTTGTTTCCTGTTTTGTTAATTTTGGCCATTCTAACTGGTGTAAGGTGATATCTCAATGTGGTTTTAATTTGAATCTCCCTGAGGGTTAATGATGATGAGCATTTTTTCATGTGTCTGACAGCCATTTGTATGTCTTGATTGGAGAAGTGTCTGTTCATATCTTCTGCCCATTTTTTGATATGTTTGTCTGTTTCATGTGGGTTGAATTTGAGGAGTTCATTATAGATCCTGGATATCAACCTTTTGTCTGTACTGTCATTTGCAAATATCTTCTCCCATTCCGTGGGTTGCCTCTTTGTTTTTTTGAATGTTTCCTTTGCTGTGCAGAAGCTTTTGATTTTGATGAAGTCCCAGAAGTTTATTTTCACTTTTGTATCCTTTGCCTTTGGAGACGTATCTTGAAAGAAGTTGCTGTGGCTGATATCAAAGAGATTACTGCTTATGTTCTCCTCTAAGATTCTGATGGATTCCTGTCTCACGTTGAGGTCTTTTATCCATTTTGAGTTTATCTTTGTGTACGGTGTAAGAGAATGGTCGAGTTTCATTCTTCTCCATATAGCTGTCCAGTTTTCCCAGCACCATTTATTGAAGAGTCTGTCTTTTTTCAACTGTATATTTTTTCCTGTTTTGTCGAAGATTAATTGACCATAGAGTTGAGGGTCCATATCTGGGCTCTCTACTCTGTTCCACTGGTCTATGTGTCTGTTTTTATGCCAGTACCATGCTGTCTTGGTTATCAGAGCTTTGTAATAAAGCTTGATATCAGGTAAGGTGATGCCGCCAGCTTTATTTTTGTTTTTCAACATTTCCTTAGCGATTCGGGGTCTCTTCTGATTCCATGCAAATTTTAGGATTATTTGCTCCAGTTCTTTGAAGAATGCCGGTGGAATTTTTATCGGAATGGCATTAAAAGTATAGATTGCTCTAGGCAGTATAGACATTTTAACAATGTTTATTTTTCCGATCCAAGAGCATGGAATGGTCTTCCATCTTTTTGTGTCTTCTTCAAATTCTTTCATGAGTGTTCTGTAGTTCCTTGATCTGTACCTCTTTGGTTAGGTTTATTCCCAGGTATCTTATGGTTCTTGGTGCTATAGTAAATGGAATCGATTCTCTAATTTCCATTTCTGTATTTTCATTGTTAGTGTATAAGAAAGCCACTGATTTCTGCACATTGACTTTGTATCCTGCCACGTTGCTGAATTGCTGTATGAGTTCTAGTAGTTTGGGGTGGAGACTTTTGGGTTTTCCATATAAAGAATCATGTCATCTGCGAAGAGAGAGAGTTTGACTTCTTCATTACCAATTTGGATACCTTTTATTTCTCTCTATTGTCTGATTGCTGTTGCTAGGATTTCTAATACTATGTTGAACAAGAGTGGTGAAAGTGGGCATCCTTGTCTTGTTCCTGATCTCAATGGGAAGGCTGCAAGCTTTTTCCCATTGAGGATGATATTTGCTGTGGGTCTTTCATAGATAGATTTGATGAGGTTCAGGAATGTTCCCTCTATCCCTCTACTTTGAAGCGTTTTAATCAGGAACGGATGTTGAATTTTGTCAAATGCTTTTTCTGCATCAATTGATAGGACCATGTGGTTCTTCTCTCTTCTCATATTAATTTGTTGTATCACATTGATTGATTTGCGAATGTCAAACCATCCTTGTAGCCCAGGGATGAATCCCACCTGATCATGGTGGATAATCTTTTTAATGTGCTGTTGGATCCTGTTGGCTAGGATCTTGTTGAGAATCTTATCATCCATATTCATCAGTGATATTGGTCTGAAATTCTCCTTTTTGGTAGGGTCCTTGCCTGGATTGGGGATCAGGGTAATGTTGGCTTCATACAAAGAGTCTGGAAGTTTTCCTTCGGCTTCAATTTTTTGAAACAGCTTCAGGAGAATAGGTGTTATTTCTTCTTTGAAGGTTTGGTAGAATTCCCCAGGGAATCCGTCAGGTCCTGGGCTCTTGTTTTTTGGGAGGTTTTTATTTTTTTTTGTTTTTTTGTTTTTTTGTTTTTACATTGTTTCGATTTTTTTTCCAATTTATTTATTTTCAGAAAAACAGTATTCATTATTTTTTCACCACACCCAGTGCTCCATGCAAGACGTGCCCTCTCTAATACCCACCTCCAGGTACCCCAACCTCCCACCCCCCCACCACTTCATAGCCCCTCAGACTGTTTTTCAGAGTCCATAGTCTCTCATGGTTCACCTCCTCTTCCAATTTACCCAAATTCCCTACTCCTCTTTCGGAGGTTTTTGATCACTGATTCAATCTCGATATTAGATATTAGATATTAGATATTCATTCATAATTTTATGAATTTGGGCTTTCTCTCTTTTCTTTCGGTATAGTGTAGCCAGTGGCTTATCGATCTTATTGATTCTTTCAAAAAACCAGCTTCTAGTTTCATTGATACGTTCTACTGTATCTCTGGTTTCTCCCTCATTGATCTCAGCTCTAATCTTGATGATTTCCCTTCTTATGTGTGGAGTTGGTTTGATTTGTTGTTGATCCTCCAGTTCTTTAAGGTGTAGAGACAGCTGGTGTGTTCTGGATTTTTCAACTTTTTGAGCGAGGCTTGGATGGCTATATATTTTCCCCTTAGGACCGCCTTTGCTGTATCCCATAGGTTTTGGACCGAAGTGTCTTCATTCTCATTGGTTTCCATGAATTGTTTCAGTTCTTCTTTGATCTCCTGGTTGATCCAAGCATTCTTAAGCAAGGTGGTCTTTAGCTTCCAGGTTTTTGAGTTCCTTCTGAACTTTTCCTTGTGATTGAGCTCCAGTTTCAAAGCATTGTGATCTGAGAATATGCAGCGAGTCATCTCAGTCTTCTGGTATCGGTTGAGTCCCGATTTTTGACCCAGTATGTGGTCTATTCTGGAGAAGGTTCCGTGTGCACTTGAGAAGAATGAGTATTCTGTTGTTTTAGGGTGGAATGTTCTGTATATATCTATGAGGTCCATCTGGTCCAATGTGTCATTCAATGCTCTTGTTTCTTTATTGATTTTCTGCTTCGATGATCTGTCTAATTCTGAAAGAGGCGTGTTAAGATCTCCTACAATTAGTGTATTCCTATCAATATGACTCTTTATCTTGATTAACACTTTTCTTATGTAATTGGCTGCTCCCATATTGGGAGCATAGATATTTACAATTGTTAGATCATCTTGCTGGATAGTCCCTTTAAGGATTATGTAGTGCCCTTCTCTATCTCTGACTACAGTCTTTAGTTTGAAGTCTAATTTATCTGATATGAGAATCGCTACCCCAGCCTTCTTTTGAGTCCCATTGGCTTGAAAGATGCTTCTCCACCACTTCACTTTCAGTCTGCGTGTATCTTTAGGTTCAAAATGGTCTCTTGTAGACAGCATATGGATGGGTCCTGTCGTTTTATCCAATCTGCAACCCTGTGCCATTTTATGGGTGCATTTAGGCCATTCACATTGAGAGTGATTATTGATAGATACGTTTTTATTGACATCGAGTACCTTTGAAGTCTTTCTTTCTGTAGACTGTCTCTATATTTCTGTTCAATGCTATTCTTGGGATTTTTCCTCTTTTATAGAACCCTCCTTAATATTTCCTGCTGTGTCAGCTTGGTGGTTGCATAGTATTTTAAGCCTTGCCGGTCTTTAAAACTCTTTATCTCTCCATCCATTTTGAATGTCAGTCTTGCTGGATAAAGTATTCTTGGCTGCATGTTCTTCTCATTTAGTGCCCTGAATATATCTTGCCAGCCTCTTCTGGCTTGCCAGGTCTCTTTGGACAGGTCTGACGTTATTCTGATGGGCTTCCCTCTGTAAGTAAGGAGCCTCTTTGCCCTGGCGGCTTTCAAGAGATTATACCTACAATTATAATTCCTCAATTTGACTATCAGGTGTCGTGATGATTTTTTGGAATGTATAATCTTGGGTGGAGTCCGTTCAGCCTCTAGTACATGAACGCTGGTTTCATTCGCGAGATTTGGAAAATTTTCACGAAGGACTTGTTCCACTATATCTTCTTGACTTCTTTCTTTCTCCTCCCCTTCAGGGATTCAATAATTCTGACGTTGGAACGCTTCATCGCATCATTTATTTCCCTGATTCTGCTTTTGTGGGATCTAAGCTCTTTGTTCCAAGCTTCCTCCTGATCCTTTCTCTCTATCTTTTTGTCTTCCAGTTCACTAATTCTATCTTCTGTCTCGGTTACCCTAGCTTTGAGAAATTTTAGATTAGATTGGAACTCATTGAGAGCATTGTGGACTTCCTACCTGGTTGCTTTAAGCTCCGCCCTAATATTGTGAACATCCTGTCTGGTCGCTTTCAGTTCGGCCCTAATCAATACTGTTTTGTCATCCATGGCTTTCTCCAACGTAGATATTGCCTGGTTAATTGTTAGCCTGAATTCTCTTTCCGACATATTGTCTATGTTGATACCCGTTAGCTCTCTTGAAGAAAGTCCATCCTCTGTATTTTTCCTCTGTTGGGCATTCCTCCTCCTAGTCATTTTGGTGGGAGAAAACTGAACAGATGTAGCTGGATGTATCAACTCTGGTGCAGTCAAGGTGCACCCTGGAACACTTCTAGTAATCAGGATTCCCCACCCAAATGAGAGACAAAAGAAAAGAAAAAGAAAAAGGAAAGGAAAGGAAAAGAAGAAAAAGGAAAAGAAAAAAAAAAAGGGAGAGAGAGAGAGACAGGAAAGAAAGGGAAGATGAAAGAGAAGGTTCTGCCCAGATGGGCCCCGAGGTAAGATTTACGAAGTAGACAAACAAAAGGAGATAAAAATACTGATACAATTATATTGCAAGAGAAAGAAAAAAAAAAAAAAAATATATATATATATATATATATATATATATATGCAAATAAAGAAAGAACTTCGTCAAAAAGAACCACAATTGTAAAATTTATATGCTATCAGGACAAACACAAAAAACACAGAAACACTGGTGGAAGAAGGTGGGAGAGTTCTTATAAATTCTCAGTGTGTGCGAGGAAGGTTGTTTTTGATTCTTCCTGGATGTATCTTGATATTGATATCTTTGTTAAGGGACTCAACTTTCCTAAGATAAAGGGGATTAAAAATTGGTTTACCTATAGGGGTAATATTGATTGGGGAAAGGGAATTACTTTGAAGTTAACTCTAAATGAATATTAGAGGATAAAAATAAAAAGGAATATACTAGACTAAACCATACTAGAATTTTAAAAAAAGGAATTCAAAAAATAAAAATGCAAAAAAAAAAACATAGGTGTATGTATCAAAAAGTTCAGGTTAGAAACGTATTATGGAATTTGATGTACTGTACAGCTCGCTGTGATGGTAAATAGGTTAAAAAATTACCTATGTGTAAAAAAAAAAAATATGAACCGGAATAATGGATACGAGTGAACAATACAAGTTTTCCTATGAAGTAGTGGTGGTTCTCTTGTAGTCCTTTTTTTTTTCTTTCTTGGTTTGTTTTCTGGGGGAGGGGCCTGCCACGTGGGTTGTCAGTCAATGATGTTTCCTGAGTTGAGTCCTCCCGCCCCCCTCAAGGGGGTGGGCTCTGGGGAAACTGGTTTTTTTCAGGCTTTTGTTCTCTGGCGGTTTTTTTGCTTGTTCACTTTTTTTTATCTCACCTTGAGCGCCTTTGATGGTTTTTGTAGTATTAGAAGAAATCAAACTGTACCCTGATCTCCCTTTCAGAGAGAAGCCTCAGTCTGGGTGCAGAAGCTGAATAAATTCCCCCTTGGCTGCTGGCAGCGCAGGTTCCAAGTTGCAGACCCTGGGGGCGCAGGATCTTTTGTTCGTCCCCAAAGCCAAGGCAGTGGCGGCTTTCTGGGAGCTCCCAACGGCCAGAGAGGTTCCAAGCAGAGATCGCACACTGAGATTTTGCCACCAGCCCAGGCTGGGAGTGCCTGGCTTGCGCACACCTCTTTTCAGAGGCGGCTGTGGGTCGGGCGCACATCTGGGGCACTGAGAACGGGGCGCTGGTCCGTAAGCCCCACCCTGGGCTTTTGCGCACCTGTCAGGGGAAGAGTTAAGGGCGCACGCGGCTTAGGCTTTGAAACAATGGCGCGGGTCAAGGAGCGCTGGCCGGGCCTCAGTAACTCAGGGGAGCTTGAGGGACCTGCGCTCGTATCTCGAGCTTTGTGGTAGGGCTAGCGCGTGTTCTGCAGACCGGCACAGCTCCCATCCCCTCACAGGAGCCGGAACCCACGCGCTCTGGGGCGCGCTGGTGACTTCTGGACCAGGAGCTGGTTTCGTTGCCCCACTCTCTCTGCCTCAGCGCCGGGGAGGCCGTCTGGGACCAGGGACTTAAGTCCCTGTCCCTAGCTGCCCCGATTCCCACAATTTGCCCCCGCGATCCTTTGCTCTTTTGGAGTGCTTTCAACCAGTCTCCAAGTTAATGCTGGTCCCCAGACGCAGGGCACTCTCGCTTGTATTGGGCTATTACTTTCCCACCGGTCGCCACTGGTGGCTCCCTCCCCCTTTTGTTTATCTTCTGATAGCAGTCCGCTGTTCCCACTCCGCTTTACCTGCTCACTGGCGTCTTCTGCCCCTGTAGAAATCCAGATGTGTATAATTCTGATATCAGGCTGATTTCATGGGTGATCGGAGTTCTTTGGTAGGTAATCAGCTCACTTCGGGGTACCAGCTGAAAAGGCGCCTCTTCCTACTACCCCGCCATCTTGTACCCCTCAGGTAGCACATCTCTCTTTTTTTTTTTTTTTTACTGTTTCCTTGGCTGTGCAGAAGCTTTTATCTTGATGAACTCCCAAAAGTTTATCTTCACTTTTGTTTTCTTTGCCTTTGGAGACATATCTTGAAAGAAGTCGCTGTGGCTGATATCGAAAAGATTACTGCCTATGTTATGCTCTAGGATTCTGATTGATTCCTGTCTCATTTAATGGTACTTGGTATCTTCTACATAATGTGACTTAATTACAAAGTCTCTTTGTATGATATAGATTGTTCATTCTTTAAGTAAAGGTTAGATAATGTCATCTTAGGAAAGTTATGTTTACGTCATATTATAAAAACTAGATAAGCAACCTGGTACATTAAACAAAAATAATCCCATTTGCATAAAATATCTTTTTAAGTTTTATATAGCATCATAAGAACTACTACTATAAAATGTGGTTGACAGAAGTCAATTATTCCTCTTAGAGCTACTCTAGCTGCAACCCCTGTGTTTGGTAGGTTTTCATTAGCCTCACAGTACTTTTCTTTTAATTTCTCTTTTGATTTCATTCTCGAATGATTGATTTTTCAGTAACATGTTGTTTAATCCACCTATTGGTATATTTTCTTTTTTTTTTCTTCTTGTAATTAGCTATGATATTTATACCGTTGAAGTTTGAAAATATGTTTGATAAGTTTCAAATCTTCTTAAACTTATCAAGTATATTTTTGTGTGTTTATGCAGCACAATAAATCCTGGAACACTACAAAAATAAAATTAAATTTAAAAAAGACTACTTAAAAAAGGAATTTTTTTGACCTAACATATGCTCCATTTCAGATAATTTCCTATGTGAATTCAAGAACACTGTGTATTCTGTTGCTTTTCTAAGGAATGTTCTTTATATATCCATTAAGTCCTTCCAGTCTGAAGTGTCATTTAAGGCTAATGGTCCCTTATTCATTTTCTCTTTGGATTATCTATTCAAAGATGAATTTGCAGTATTGATGTCCTCTACTATTACTTCATGCTGTATATTTCTTTCATTGTCTGCTAATATTTTCTGTATATATCAGGTAGTCTTATATTAAGGATGTAAAAATTAAAAATATTATATTGTCTTGTTACTTTGAGCTATTAATCATTATATAATGACATATTTGTTTCTTATTACAGTATTGTATTAAAGTAATGTTTTTGTTTGTTTTGTTTTGTTTAGATACCATTGCAACACGTCCCCCAACATTCTTTCGATTTCTATTTTTATGGAGTATATTTCCCCTTTAATCTTTTTCCCCCCTTTCAGTATTGACTATGGGGTGGACGGACTGTTGTGAACCCTTTAAGAACTATTTATCAGTTTCCTATAGGCTAGGGGTCTTGTGGATGCACACACCATTGGATCCCAAATATAGATGTTTTTGAGGGCTTATCCCTCAGGTATAGTTCTTAATATTTGGGTGGCCAGATGTAAAGTTCAAATCCTTTGCTCATTAAGCAAAAGTTTATCATTGTAAGTTCCCTCCCAATCATGGCTATTTATTCTGGTTGTGGGGTTTATAGTGAGATTATGTCTCACCCTCACCTTTTTACTTCAGTGTGGATTTTTTCCTCACTCACTTGATATGTGGGAGTTGCTCAGTTATTTTTTCCCCAAAGAATATTCTTCCATATGTAGCTGTAGACTCATTTTTTCTTCTACAGGGAGTTACTTTAACATTCGCCTACATCACTATCTTAAACCAAAACCCTCTAAACTAGTATTTTCCATTAATTCTGTTTAGTTTAACATGACTCTTCTTCTAAAACTGGGGCTACAAAATATTTCTGTGGCCCTACGAAGTTTGCTCACTGCTCACTGCTGTCAGGACATGATTTAGAACTCTGGTTTTCTAGGGCCCTGCTGTATCCAACCACCAGCAGGACCTTTGGAAAGGTGTTTAAAATATTTTGTTTTTAATAAAATTACTTATGTTTTACATAAGTGTGTGAAGTGTTCAAATTCAATGTCACTTCCAATATGAAAATCCAGATTTGTGTCAACATTAGTCCAATTGAGGATTCATGTGATCATGTGATTGTCAGCTGCTGGGTTAATAGAAATAAGTACTAAATATGCTATTTAAATGAAAAATTTCAGATGGAAAAGAGTTAATCAGTGAATCTTCATAGAGATGATAAATATTTATTTTATTAAAGACATGCTGTTGAATATTAAGGTAAATATATATATTTTGCCAGTAAAGAGAGAAAAGAAAAAGAAAAAAGAAAGAAAGAAAGAAAGAAAGAAAGAAAGAAAGAAAGAAAGTTAGCTTCTAAAAATGTGATTCAGGCCTCTATTTCATAATGTGTTGCCTACAAAAGCATGGTAAATTAATTGAGTAAATATTTGTAAATTGAAGAAAGAATTTGTAACAAAATTGAAAAAAAAAGAATCTATGAAAATTTTTGATACAAAGTTGAAATAAAAAGTTGTCAAAGAACTAGACATAATTATCAGCAAAACTAAAGCATTCAAATAGTATCAGAAAGTTGATGAAGGGGCACCTGGGTGGCTCAGCGGGTTAAAGCCTCTGCATTCGGTCTAGGTCATGGTCTGAGGGTCCTGGGATCGAGCCCTGCATCAGGCTGTCTGCTCAGTGGGGAGGCTGTTTCCTCCTCTCACTCTTCCTGCCACTCTGCCTACTTGTGATCTCTGTCTGTCATGTAAATAAATAAAATCTTAAATAAAAGAAGTTGATGAAATTATTCTGCCCTCATTAGTCAACAGTGTGTATTCAAATTGGACGGCTTTTTATGTCAAAGGACTTGGTAAAATGTAATACTGTTAAAAAGAGACAAGCAAACAGAAAGCTAAATATGTCCAGATACATGGTCTGGCAAATCTTTTTATTTTTTTTTCACAATTTATTTATTTTCAGAAAACAGTATTCATTATTTTTTCACCACACCCAGTGCTCCATGCAAGCTGTGCCCTCTATAATACCCACCACCTGGTACCCCAACCTCCCACCCCCCCGCCACTTCAAACCCCTCAGATTGTTTTTCAGAGTCCATAGTCTCTCATGGTTCATCTCCCCTTCCAATTTACCCAAAAGCACATACCCTCCCCAATGTCCATAACCCTACCCCCCTTCTCCCAACCTCCCTCCCGCCAGAAACCCACAGTTTGTTTCGTGAGATTAAGAGTCACTTATGGTTTGTCTCCCTCCCTATCCCATCTTGTTTCATGGATTCTTCTCCTACCCACTTAAGCCCCCATGTTGCATCACCACTTCCTCATATCAGGGAGATCATATGATAGTTGTCTTTCTCCGCTTGACTTATTTCGCTAAGCATGATACGCTCTAGTTCAATCCATGTTGTCGCAAATGGCAAGATTTCGTTTCTTTTGATGGCTGCATAGTATTCCATTGTGTATATATACCACATCTTCTTGATCCATTCATCTGTTGATGGACATCTAGGTTCTTTCCATAGTTTGGCTATTGTGGACATTGCTGCTATAAACATTCGGGTGCACGTGCCCCTTTGGATCATTACGTTTGTATCTTTAGGGTAAATTCCCAGTACTGCAATTGCTGGGTCATAGAGCAGTTCTATTTTCAACATTTTGAGGAACCTCCATGCTGTTTTCCAGAGTGGTTGCACCAGCTTGCATTCCCACCAACAGTGTAGGAGGGGTCCCCTTTCTCCGCATCCTCGCCAGCATCTGTCATTTCCTGACTTGTTGATTTTAGCCATTCTGACTGGTGTGAGGTGATATCTCATTGTGGTTTTGATTTGTATTTCCCTGATGCCGAGTGATATGGAGCACTTTTTCATGTGTCTGTTGGCCATCTGGATGTCTTCTTTGCAGAAACGTCTGTTCATGTCCTCTGCCCATTTCTTGATTGGATTATTTGTTCTTTGGGTGTTGAGTTTGTTAAGTTCTTTATAAATTTTGGAGACTAGTCCTTTATCTGATATGTCGTTTGCAAATATCTTCTCCCATTCTGTCAGTTGTCTTTTGGTTTTGTTCACTGTTTCCTTTGCTGTGCAAAAGCTTTTGATTTTGATGAAATCCCAAAAGTTTATTTTTGCCCTTGCTTCCCTTGCCTTTGGCGATGTTCCTAGGAAGATGTTGCTGCAGCTGAGGTCGAAGAGGTTGCTGCCTGTGTTCTCCTCAAGGATTTTGATGGATTCCTTTCTCACATTGAGGTCCTTAATCCATTTTGAATCTATTTTTGTGTGTGGTGTAAGGAAATGGTCCAATTTCATTTTTCTGCACGTGGCTGTCCAATTTTCCCAAAACCATTTATTGAAGAGGCTGTCTTTTTTCCATTGGACATTTGTTGAAGATTAGTTGACCATAGAGTTGAAGGTCTATTTCTGGGCTCTCTATTCTGTTCCATTGATCTATGTGTCTGTTTTTGTGCCAGAACCATACTGTCTTGATGATGACAGCTTTGTAATAGAATTTGAAGGCTGGAATTGTGATGCCACCAACTGTGGCTTTCTTTGTCAATATCCCTTTGGCTATTCGAGGTCTTTTCTGGTTCCATATAAATTTTAAAATTATTTGTTCCATTTCTTTGAAAAAGATGGATGGTACTTTGATAGGAATTGCATTAAATGTGTAGATTGCTTTAGGTAGCATAGACATTTTCACAATATTTATTCTTCCAATCCAGGAGCATGGAACATTTTTCCATTTCTTTGTGTCTTCCTCAATTTATTTCATGAGTACTTTATAGTTTTCTGAGTATAGATTCTGTGCCTCTTTGGTTAGGTTTATTCCTAGGTATCTTATGGTTTGGGGTGCAATTGTAAATGGGATTGACTCCTTAATTTCTCTTTCTTCTGTCTTGTTGTTGGTGTAGAGAAATGCAACTGATTTCTGTGCATTGATCTTATATCCTGATACTTTACTGAATTCCTGTATAAGTTCTAGCAGTTTTGGAGTGGAGTCTTTTGGGTTTTCAACATAGAGTATCATATCATCTGCGAAGAGTGATAATTTGACTTCTTCTTTGCCAATTTGGATGCCTTTAATTTCCTTTTGTTGTCTGATTGCTGAGGCTAGGACTTCTAGTACTATGTTCAATAGCAGTGGTGATAATGGACATCCCTGCCGTGTTCCTGACCTTAGTGGAAAAGCTTTCAGTTTTTCTCCATTGAGAATGATATTTGCAGTAGGTTTTTCATAGATGGCTTTGATGATATTGAGGTATGTGCCCTCTATCCCTACACTTTGAAGGGTTTTGATCAGGAAGGGATGCTGTACTTTGTCAAATGCTTATTCAGCATCTATTGAGAGTATCATATGGTTCTTGTTCTTTCTTTTATTGATGTGTTGTATCTCATTGACTGATGTGCGGATGTTGAACCAACCTTGCAGCCCTGGGATAAATCCCACCTGGTCGTGGTGAATAATCCTTTTAATGTACTGTTGAATCCTATTGGCTAGTATTTTGGTGAGAATTTTTGCATCTGTGTTCATCAAGGATATTGGTCTATAGCTCTCTTATTTGATGGGGTCCTTGTCTGGTTTTGGGATCAAGGTGATGCTGGCCTCATGAAATGAGTTTGGGAGTTTTCCTTCCATTTCTATTTTTTGGAACAATTTCAGGAGAATAGGAATTAGTTCTTCTTTAAATGTTTGGTAGAATTCCCCCGGGAAGCCATCTGGCCCTGGGCTTTTGTTTGTTTTGTTTTGTTTGTTTCAATCTCCTTACTGGTGATGGGTCTGTTCAGGCTTTCTATTTCTTCCTGGTTCAATTTTGGTAGTTTATATGTTTCTAGGAATGCATCCATTTCTTCCAGATTGTCAAATTTGTTGGCGTAGAGTTGCTCATAGTATGTTCTTATAATAGTTTGTATTTCTTTGGTGTTAGTTGTGATCTCTCCTCTTTCATTCATGATTTTATTTATTTGGGTCCTTTCTCTTTGCTTTTTGATAAGTCTGGCCAGGGGTTTATCAATTTTATTAATTCTTTCAAAGAACCAGCTCCTAGTTTGGTTGATTTGTTCTATTGTTTTTTGGTTTCTATTTCATTGATTTCTGCTCTGATCTTTATGATTTCTCTTCTCCTGCTGGGCTTAGGGTTTCTTTCTTGTTCTTTCTCCAGCTCCTTTAGGTGTAGGGTTAGGTTGTGTACCTGAGACCTTTCTTGTTTCTTGAGAAAAGCTTGTACCGCTATATATTTTCCTCTCAGGACTGCCTTTGTTGTGTCCCACAGATTTTGAACCTTTGTATTTTCATTATCATTTGTTTCCATGATTTTTTTCAATTCTTCTTTAATTTCCTGGTTGACCAATTCATTCTTTAGAAAGATGCTGTTTAGTCCCCATTTATTTGTGTTCTTTCCAAACTTCTTCTTGTGGTTGAGTTCTAGCTTCAGAGCATTGTGGTCTGAAAATATGCAGGGAATGATCCCAATCTTTTGATACTGGTTGAGTCCTGATTTAGGACCGAGGATGTGATCTATTCTGGAGAATGTTCCATGTGCACTAGAGAAGAATGTGTATTCTGTTGCTTTGGGATAAAATGTTCTGAATATATCTGTGATGTCCATCTCATCCAGTGTATCATTTAAGGCTTTATTTCCCTGTTGATCTTTTGCTTGGATGATCTGTCCATTTCAGTGAGGGGAGTGTTAAAGTCCCCTACTATTATTGTATTATTGTTGATGTATTTCTTTGATTTTGTTATTAATTGGTTTATATAGTTGGCTGCTCCCACGTTGGGGGCATAGATATTTAAAATTGTTAGATCTTCTTGTTGGACAGACCCTTTGAGTATGATATAGTGTCCTTCCTCATCTCTTATTATAGTCGTTGGCTTAAAATCTAATTGATCTGATATAAGGATTGCCACTCCTGCTTTTTTCTGATGTCCATTAGCATGGTAAATTCTATTCCACCCCCTCACTTTAAGTCTGGAGGTGTCTTCGGTTTTAAAATGAGTTTCTTTGAGGCAACATATAGATGGGTTTTGTTTTTTTTTTATCCATTCTGATACCCTGTGTCTTTTGATTGGGGCATTTAGCCCATTAACATTCAGGGTAACAATTGAGAGATATGATTTTAGTGCCATTGTATTGCCTGTAAGGTGACTGTTACTGTATATTGTTTCTGTTCCTTTCTGATCTACCACTTGTAGGCTCTCTCTTTGCTTAGAGGACCCCTTTCAGTATTTCCTGTAGAGCTGGTTTGGTGTTTGCAAATTCTTTCAGTTTTTGTTTGTCCTGGAAGCTTTTAATCTCTCCTTCTATTTTCAATGATAGCCTAGCTGGATATAGTATTCTTGGCTGCATGTTTTTCTCGTTTAGTGCTCTGAAAATATCATGCCAGCTCTTTCTGGCCTGCCAGGTCTCTGTGGATAAGTCAGCTGCCAATCTAATACTTTTACCATTGTATGTTACAGACTTCTTTTCCAGGGCTGCTTTCAGGATTTGTTCTTTGTCACTAAGGCTTGTAAATTTTACTATTAAGTGACGGGGTGTGGGCCTATTCTGATTGATTTTGAGGGGCGTTCTCTGAACCTCCTGAATTTTGATGCTCGTTCCCTTTGCCATATTGGGGAAATTCTTCCCAATATTTCTCTCCAGTATACCTTCTGCTCCCCTCTCTCTTTCTTCTTCTTCTCGAATCCCAATTATTCTAATATTGTTTCGTCTTATGGTGTCACTTATCTCTCGAATTCTCCCCTCATGGTCCAGTAGCTGTTTGTCCCTCTTTTGCTCAGCTTCTTTATTCTCTGTCATTTTGTCCTCTATATCACTAATTCTTTCTTCTGCCTCATTTATCCTAGCAGTGAGAGCCTCCATTTTTGATTGAACTTCATTAATAGCTTTTTTGATTTCAATTTGGTTAGATTTTAGTTCTTTTATTTCTCCAGAAAGTGCTTTTATATCTCTGGAGAGGGTTTCTCTAATATCTTCCATGCCTTTTTCAAGCCCGGCTATAACCTTGAGAATTGTCATTTTGAACTCTAGATCTGACATATTACCAATGTCTGCATTGATTAGGTCCCTAGCCTTCGGTACTGCCACTTGTTCTTTTTTTTGTTGTGAATTTTTCCTCCTTGTCATTTTGTCCAGCTAAGAGTATATGAAGGAGCAAGTAAAATACTAAAAGGGTGGCAACAATCCCAGGAAAATATGCTTTAACCCAATCAGAAGAGATCCCAAATCGTGAGGGGGTTTTCTCCCCCCTCACGATTGGGTGAGGGATCTCCCCTGATTGGGATCTCCTTTGATTGGGATCTCCCAATTTCTTCTGATTGGGATCTCCCATTCCCTTCTGATTGGGATCTCTTCTGATTTGGGGATAAAAAGAGGTTCAAAAAGAAAGAAAGAAAAAAAAAGAAAAAAAGAATTAAAAAAAAGAGATTGAATTAAAAATTCAATCAAGAATTTAAAAAATAATTAAGAAAAAAAAAATTGAGGAGATTAGGATCTCTTCTGATTTGGGGATAAAAAGTGGTTTAAAAAGAAAGAAAGAAAAAAAAAGGAAAAAAAGAATTAAAAAAAAGAAAATGAATAAAAAAAAGTATAAAAAAGAAAAATATATATATATATGATAATCTAGTTAAAAAACGTTAAAAAAGAAAAGGGTAAAAGTTATAAAAAATTTTAGCAGAAGAAGAGAAAAAAAATGAAAAAGAGAAAAATTAAATTAACTGTAAGACTAAAAAATCACAGGCAGAAAGCCATGAGTTCCGTGGGTTTTTTTCTCCTCCTCTGGAATTCTGCTGCTCTCTCCTTGGTATTGAAACTGCACTCCTTGGTAGGTGAACTTAGTCTTGCCTGGATTTCCTGTTGATCTTCTGGGGGCGGGGCCTGGTGTAGTGATTCTCAAGTGTCTTTGCCCCAGGCGGAATTACACCGCCCTTACCAGGGGCCGGGCTGAGTGATCTGCTTGGCTTTGCTTTCAGGAGCTTTTGTTCCCTGAGCGCTTTCTGTAGATTTCCAGAGGACGGGAATACAAATGGCGGCCTCCTGGTCTCTGGCCCGGAGGAGCCTTGAGCCCGGGGCCCCGCTCCCCTGTGCGCCCTCAGCGAACAGCTCCTAGTAACTCGCGTCTGCCTAACCTCTGGCCGCGCTCCGAGCTCACCGAGCTTGCGACCGGTTCAAGGCAACTCCGAGCTGTGAGCTTACTGTCGGCTCTGTCTCTGCAGCCGTCTTTCCCGTTCCAATATCCGCGAGCTCTGCGACACTCAGACACCCCTGATCCTTCTGTGACCCCGCGGGACCTGAGGTCACGCCGACCCCGCATGGGCTTCGCCCCGGTTTAGCCTCCAGAGCGATGTCCCTAAGCAGAACAGACTTTTAAAAGTCCTGATTTTGTGCTCCGTTGCTCCGCCGCTTGCCGGGAGCCGGCCCCTCCCCCCGGGGTCTATCTTCCCGTCGCTTTGGATTCACTTCTCCGCCAGTCCTACCTTTCAGAAAGTGTTTGTTTTTCTGTTTCTAGAATTGCTGTTCTTCTTCTCTTCGATCTGCCGATGGATTTGCAGGTGTTTTCAATCTTTAGATAAGCTCTCTAGCTGATCTCCTGCTAGCTGAGGTAGTCTCAGCCTGCTACTTCTCCGCCATCTTGACTCCTCCCCTTCTCTTTATTTTTTAACATTACTTTAAAATAATTTAATTTATTTATTTTACAGGGAGAGGGGCAAACGAATAGGGAAAGGAGACTCCCCACTGAGCAGGGAGCCTGATGCAGGATTGAATCTCAGGACTGCACAATCATGACCTGAGCCAAAGTCAGATGCTTCACTGACTGCAAAACCCAGGCATCCTGGCCTACTAAAATTTTTGAAAAAGTTTTCCTGAGAAAATATTCAAAAAGACACAGATAAAATCAATTTTAAAAGTTTCCAAAAGAAACATTTAAAAGATAAAAATGTAAAAGCAATCTATGAGAGAAACAAAAACTATCAATAGCTTTTATACAGTAATAGGTAGTTATGTATGGTGAATTAATTTGGTGGTGTTACAAAAACTGATTTAGTAATTATAAATTCAGAGTCCCCTAAGTATATATTAACATTTTATAAGTTAATTCTTCTAAAAATGACAATTCTCAAATAATATGCCTACAAAATATATGCATCTACTAGATAATGGTCCTAGGATCAATAATCATTTTGAAATCCTAACAGTATAGAAAGTGTTATAATTTCATTTATCTTTTCCTTTCATTATTTTATTAATTTATTTTTTATTTTCAGCATAACTGTATTCATTATTTTTGCACCACACTCAGTGCTCCATGCAAACCGTGCCCTCTATAATACCCACCACCCGGTACCACAACCTCCCACCCACCACCCCTTCAAAACCCTCAGATTGTTTTTCATAGTCCATAGTCTCTCATGGTACACCTCCCCTTCCAATTTCCCCCAACTCCCTTCTCCTCTCTAATTCCCCATGTCCTCCATGCTATTTGCTATGCTCCACAAATAAGTGAAACCATATGATAATTGACTCTCTCTGCTTGACTTATTTCACTCAGCATAAGCTTTTCCGTCCTGTCCATGTTGCTACAAAAGTTGGGTATTCGTCCTTTCTGATGGAGGCATAATACTCCATAGTGTATATGGACCACATCTTCCTTATCCATTCGTCCGTTGAAGGGCATCTTGGTTCTTTCCACAGTTTGGCGACCGTGGCCATTGCTGCTATAAACATTGGGGTACAGATGGCCCTTCTTTTCACTACATCTGTATCTTTGGGGTAAATACCCACTAGTATAATGGCACAGTCATAGGGAAGCTCTACTTTTAATTTATTGAGGAATCTCCACACTGTTTTCCAAAGAGGCTGTACCAACTTGCATTCCCACCAACAGTGGAAGAGGGTTCCCCTTTCTCCACATCCCCTCCAACACATGTTGTTTCCTGTCTTGCTAATTTTAGCCATTCTAACTGGTGTAAGGTGATATCTCAATGTGATTTTAATTTGAATCTGCCTGATGGCTAGTGATGATGAACATTTTTTCATGTGTCTGATAGCCATTTGTATGTCTTGATTGGAGAAGTGTCTGTCCATATCTTCTGCCCATTTTTTGATATGCTTGTCTGTTTTGTGTGTTTTGAGTTTGAGGAGTTCTTTATAGATACTGGATATCAACCTTTTGTCTGTACTGTCATTTGCAAATATCTGCTTCAATTTCGTGGGTTGCCTCTTTGTTTTCTTGATTGTTTCCTTTGCTGTGCAGAAGCTTTTGATTTTCATTAAGTCCCAAAAGTTCATCTTAGCTTTTGTATCCTTTGCCTTTAGAAACATATCTTGAAAGAAGTTGCTGTGGCTGATATTGAAGAGATTACTGCCTATGTTCTCCTCTAGGATTTTGATGGACTCCTGTCTCACATTGAGGTCTATTACCCATTTTGAGTTTATCTTTGTGTACGGTGTAAGAGAATGGTCGAGTTTCATTCTTCTACATATAGCTGCACAGTTTTCGTGGCACCATTTATTGAAGAGACTGTCTTTATTCCACTGTATATTTTTTCTTGTTTTGTCAAAGACTATTTGCCCATAGAGTTGAGGGTCCATATATGGGCTCTGTTCCACTGGTCTATGTGTCTGTTTTTATGCCAGTACCATGCTGTCTTGGTGATCACAGCTTTGAAGTAAAGCTTGACATCAGGTAACGTGATGCCCCACATTTTATTTTTGTTTTTCAACATTTCCGTAGTGATTCAGAGTCTCTTGATTCCATTCAAATTTTAGGATTATTTGCTCCAGCTCTTTGAAGAATACTGGTGGAATTTTGATCGGAATGGCACTGAAAGTATAGATTTCTCTAGGCAGTATAGACATTTTAACAATGTTTATTCTTCTGATCCAAGAGCATGGAATGGTCTTCCATCTATTTGTGTCTTCTTCAATTTCTTTCATCAATATTCTATAGTTCCTCGAGTACAGATCCTTTACCTCTTTGGTTAGGTTTCTTTCCAGGCATTTTATGGTTCTTGGTGCTATAGTAAATGGAATCAATTCTCTTATTTCCCTTTCTGTATTCAGCAACATGGCAGGATACATTGTACATTGACTTGTATCCTGCCACGTTGCTGAATTGTTGTATGAGTTCTAGTAGTTTGGAGGTGGAGTCTTTTGGGTTTTCCATATAAAGTATCATGTCATCTGCGAAGAGAGAGAGTTTGACTGCTTCATTGTCAATTTGGATACCTTTTATTTCCCTTTGTTGTCTGATTGCTGTTGCTAGGACTTCTAATACTATGTTGAACAAGAATGGTGAAAGTGGGCATCCTTGTTGTGTTCCTGATCTCAACGGGAACAAGAGAACAACCACCACTACTTCATTGGACAATTTTTATTATTAATTCGATCCCACTATTCTGGCTCATTTTTTATATCGATAATTTTTATTATTATATAGATAATTTTAACCTATTTACCATCACAGTGAGATGTCCAGTACATCAAATTCCATAATAACCTTCTAACCTGAACTTTTTGATACATACACCTGTGTTTTACTTTTGCATTTCTATTTTTAAAATTTTTTAAATTTAGTTTAGTTTAGTCTAGTTTATTCTTTTTTTATTTTTTATTTTCTAATAATTATATAGTGTTAAACTTCAAGGTAATCCCCTTTCATTATTATTTTTAATATATTTTATTTAAAACAAAATTTGAGAGAGGGAGATAGAGCACAGGCAGAGGGGAAGGTGTGAAGAAGGAGAGAAAGAACTTTAAGCTGACTTCGTGCTCACCTTGGAACCTGATGCTGGGCTCTATCTCAGGATCCTGAGATCATGCCCTGAATCACAACCAAGATAAGGACAACTAACTGACTGAGCCACACAGGCACCCCAAGTTCCCTTTTATACCTAAATTCTTGTACTAATTGCTTTTGATTTTTCTCACTCGTTGATCTGATGTTACTGCATTCTTAAATATGTAATCTCTTATTCCATTATTTATCAGCTTTCCAGCATGATCTTTCAAGCATGAAAGATTATTACTTAATTAGTCCACACTGTACTGTTCTCAACTCCTTTATTCATAATGCTAACAGAGTCCTATTAAATTTTTTGTTCAAACTCACGTTAAGTAATTGTGTCAGCATGAAAATGCGAATGCCCTTACTGCTCTTTCTGTAGTACATTTTATCATGTATTTCCTTTCATTTTTCCTGAAGTTGGCATTAACCTCCATCTACTCATTCATATGTTTTTAATTATCTGTTCTTCTAGAAGTCTCCTTTATGTTCTCTTTATAAGTAATATAATTTCCATATACTTAAAATCAATAATTTCATTGTATTCAAAGACATTTGCTTTGGCTAAATCTTCACCCAGGCATAAATCTGCAAGTTCTGTTTCTTGGTCTTGTGTCATGCTCCCTATACTCTGTGTCTTTCTCTTGGCCTTCTGTGGTGTTTTAGTCAATCACATCTCCCTATAAGTTTCAAAAATGAGTATATCTGACTAATATTCCATTTTATACATGAACTGAGATGTCCTTGAACATATGACTAGATAAAGAATATGGTGGTTCATATATACATAGGAAGATTACTTAGCAATCAGACAGGATGAATACCCACCATTTGCATCAACATGAATGGAACCAGGGGTTATGTCAAGTGAAATAAGTCAAGAAAAGAAAGACAGTTATCATATGGTTTCACTCATATATGGAATATAAGGAAAGTGCAGAGGATAATAGGGGAAGGGAGGGAAAAGTTAATGAGAATAAATCAGAGACAGAGATAAACCATGAGAGACTCTGGACTTCAGGAAAGAAACTGAGGGTTGTGGAATGGGTATGTGGGATAATGGGGATGTGTGATGGGCATTAAGGAGGGCACATGATGTGATGAACACTGGGTGTTATATACAAATAATGAATCATTGAAAACTGCACCAAAAATTAATGATATGCTATATATTGGCTAATTGAACTTACAAATACTAAATTCATTAAAAAATACATATAGCAATGGTATATCTTTTCTCTAATTTTTAAAATGAGACTTAGGTTGTTATGGCCTTCCCTCTTGTACCAACTTTGCAGTATCCCAGAGGTTTTGAACTGATATGTTTTCATATTCATTAGATTGAATGAATTTTTTTAAGTTCTTCTTTGATTTAATATTTGAACCATTCATTCTTTAGCAGGATGTTCTTTAATTTTCAAGTGTTTGAGTTCCTTCCAGATTTCTTCTTGTGATTGAGATCCAGTTTCAAAGCACTGGTGTCTGAAAATATACAGGGAATAATCTCAGTCTTTTGGTATCAGTTAAGACCTGGTTTTTGACCCAGTATATTATCAATTCTGCAGGAAGTTTCTTGCACACTCCAAAATAATGAGTATTCTGTTGTTTCAGGGTGGAACATTCTGTATATAACTGTGACATCTATCTGGTCCAGTGTGTCATTCAAAGCTCTTCTTTCTTTACTGATCTTCTGCTTAGATGATCTGTTTGTTGCTGCGAGCGTGGTGTTAATATCCCCTACTATTAATACATATTTATCAATATGTTTTTTTATTGGTATAATTATATTTATTGCATATGATCCTATATATGGATGTATGTTCACATATTTATGGAATTACAGAGTTGTGTCTAGAAGAATCCAAACTAAAATGTTAACAATTATTATCTTTGGGGAGGAGAGTTATTTGGGAGAAGATTTGCTTTTAATTTCCACTTTTGCTTTTTTTACAATATGAATATTTATGTATTATGCATATTACCCCTAAAACATTTTAAAATTTCAAAAAGAATATTGTAAGATTCCTTGAAATCCCACACCCGAGGACAATTACTATGAGCAGTTTGGTGAGCATACATCCAGACCACTTGACTACGCATGTGAGTATGTGGATATATTTAATTTTCTATAATTGGAAGCATACATAATGCATTTTAAAGACATTTTTAGCTAAATTTTCAAATTCTGAAATAATTGTAGATTCACATGCAGTTGAGAAAAGTACGAGAGACCCCTCCTACATTTTACCTTGCTTATGTCAGTGGCAAAATGTTGTAAATTTGTACAGTACTACAACCACGATGTTGACATTGGTGTTGGAAACCAGAACATTTCCACCTCCAGGACGATACCTCATGTTGCCCTTTTATAGTTAACCGCACTTGCTTCCAATCTCCACTTCCTTTTTAACCCCTGGCCAACAGGACATGTTCTACATTTCTATAATTTTCTCACTATTACATCCATGGAATCATATGATATGTAACCTTTTGAGGTTAGCCGTTTCATTCATATTAATTCTGCATAGATTTACACAGGTTGTTGCACGTAGCAATAGCTTATTCCTTTTCACTGCTAAGTAATATTCCACCATGTGGATGTAACGATTTTTTTCCCAATATATTTATTTTCAGAAAGCCAATATTCATTATTTTTTCACCACACCCAGTACTCCATGCAAGCCGTGCCCTCTGTAATACCCACCACCTGGTACCCCAACCTCCTATGCCCCCGCCACTTCAAACCCCTCAGATTGTTTTTCAGAATCCAGAGTCTCTCAAGGTTCACCTCACCTTCCAATTTACCCAAATTCCCTACTCCTCTCTAATGCCCCTTGTCCTCCATGCTATTTGTTATGCTCCACAAATAAGTGAAACCATATGATAATTGACTCTCTCTGCTTGACTGATTTCACTCAGCATAATCTCTTCCAGTCCCATCCATGTTGCTACAAAAGTTGGGTATTCATCCTTTCTGATGGAGGCATAATACTCCATAGTGTATATGGACCACATCTTCCTTATCCATTCATCCGTTGAAGGGCATCTTGGTTCTTTCCATAGTTTGGAGACCGTGCCCATTGCTGTTATAAATATTGGGGAACAGAGGACCCTTCTTTTCACGACATCTGTATCTTTGGGGTAAATACCCAGGAGTGCAATGGCAGGGTCATAGGGAAGACCTAATTTTAATTTCTTGAGGAATCTCCACACTGTTCTCCAAAGAGGCTGCACCAACTTGCATTCCCACCAACAGTATAAGAGGGTTCCCCTTTCTCCACATCCTCTCCAACACATGTTGTTTCCTGTTTTGTTAATTTTGGCCATTCTAACTGGTGTAAGGTGATATCTCAATGTGGTTTTAATTTTAATCTGCCTGATGGCTAATGATGATGAACATTTTTTCATGTGTCTGATAGCCATTTGTATGTCTTGATTGGAGAAGTGTCTGTTCATATCTTCTGCCCATTTTTTGCTGTGTTTCTCTGTTTCGTGTGGGTTGAGTTTGAGGAGTTCATTATAGATCCTGGATATCAACCTTTTTCTGTACTGTCATTTGCAAATATCCTCTCCCATTCCGTGGGTTGCCTCTTTGTTTTGTTGACTGTTTCCTTTGCTGTGCAGAAGCTTTTGATTTTGATGAAGTCCCAAAAATTTATTTTCGCTTTTGTTTTCTTTGCCTTTGGAGACATATCTTGAAAGAAGTTGCTGTGGCTGACATCAAAGAGAATACTGCCTATGTTCTCCTCTAGGATTCGAATGGATTCCTGTCTCACATTGAGGTCTTCTATCCATTTTGAGTTTATCTTTGTGTACGGTGTAATAGAATGGTCGAGTTTCATTCTTCTCCATATAGCTGTCCAGTTTTCCCAGCACCATTTATTGACGAGACTGTCCTTTTTTCCACTGTATATTTTTTCCGGTTTTGTCGAAGATTAATTGACCATAGAGTTGAGGGCCCATATCAGGGCTCTCTACTCTGTTCCACTGGTCTATGTGTCTGTTTTTATACCAGTACCATGCTGTCTTGGTGATCACAGCTTTGTAATGAAGCTTGAAATCAGGTAACGTGATGCCCCACATTTTATTTTATTTTTCAACATTTCCTTAGGGATTTGGAGTCTCTTCTGAATTCATACAAATTTTAGGATTATTTGCTCCAGCTCTTTGAAGAGTGCCGGTGGAATTTTGATCAGAATGGCATTAAAAGTATAGATTGCTCTAGGCAGTATAGACATTTTAATAATGTTTATTCTTCTGATCCAAGAGCATGGAATGGCCTTCCATCTATTTGTGTCTTCTTCAATTTCTTTCATGAGTGTTCTGTAGTTCCTCAAGTACAGATCCTTTACCTCTTTGGTTAGGTTTATTCCCAGGTATCTTATGGTTCTTGGTGCTATAGTAAATGGAATCGATTCTCTAATTTCCGTTTCTGTATTTTCATTGTTAGAGTATAAGAAAGCCACTGATTTCTGCACATTGACTTTGTATCCTACCACATTGCTGAATTGCTGTATGAGTTCTAGTAGTTTGGGGGTGGAGTCTTCTGGGTTTTCCATATAGAGAATCATGTCATCTGCGGAGAGAGAGAATTTGACTTCTTCACTACCAATTTGGATACCTTTTAATTCTCTTTGTTGTTTGATTATTGTTGCTAGGACTTCTAATACTATGTTGAACAAGAGTGGTGGCATAAAAACAGACACATAGACCAGTGGAACAGAGTAGAGACCCCAGATATGGACCATCAACTCTATGGTCAAATAGTCTTTGACAAAACAGGAAAATATATACAGTTTGAAAAAGACAGTCTCTTCAATAAATGGTGCTGGGAAAAATGGGCAGCTATATGTAGAAGAATGAAACTCGACGATTCTCTTACACCGTACAAAAAGATAAACTCAAAATGGATAATAGACCTCAATGTGAGACAGGAATCCATCTGAATCCTAGAGGAGAACATAGGCAGTAATCTCTTTGATGTCAGCCACAGCAACTTCTTTCAATTTACGTCTCCAAAGGCAAAGGAAAGAAAAGTGAAAATGAACTTTTGGGACTTCATCAAAATCAAAAGCTTCTGCACAGCTAAGGAACCAGTGAAGGAAACAAAGATTCAACCCACAGAATGGGAGAAGATATTTGCAAATGACAGTACAGACAAAAGATTGCTATCCAGTATCTATAATGAACTCTCAAAATCAAAACACACAAAACAGACAAATATATCAAAAAATGGGAAGAAGATATGGACAGACACTTCTCCAATCAAGACATACAAATGGCTATCAGACACATGAAAAAATGTCCATCATCAATAGCCATCAGGCAGATTCAAATTAAAATCACATTGAGATATCACCTTACACCAGTTAGAATGGCTAAAATTAGCAAGACAGGAAACAACATGTGTTGGAGGGGATGTGGAGAAAGGGGAACCCTTTTCCACTGTTGGTGGGAATGCAAGTTGGTGCAGCCTCTTTGGAGAACGGTGTGGAGATTCCTCAAGAAATTAAAAATAGAACTTCCCTATGACCCTGCCATTGCACTCCTGGGTATTTACCCCAAAGATACAGATGTAGTGAAAAGAAGGGCCATCTGTACCCCAATGTTTATAGCAGCAATGGCCATGGTCGCCAAACTGTGGAAAGAACCAAGATGCCTTTCAACAGATGAATGGATAAGGAAGATGTGGTCCATATACACTATAGAGTATTATGCCTCCATCAGAAAGGATGAATACCCAACTTTTGTAGCAACATGGACGGGACTGGAAGAGATTATGCTGAGTGAAATCAGTCAAGCAGAGAGAGTCAATTATCATATGGTTTCACTTATTTGTGGAGCATAACAATCAGCACGGAAGACATGGGGATATAGAGAGGAGAAGGGAGTTGGGGGAAATTGGAAGGGGAGGTGAACCATGAGAGACTATGGACTCTGAAATACAATCTGAGGGTTTTGAAGTGGCGGTGGGTGGAAGGTCGGGGTACCAGGTGTTGGGTAATATAGCGGGCATGGATTGCATGGGGCACTGAGTGTGGTGCAAAAATAATGAATACTGTTATGCTGAAAATAAATAAAAATAAATTAAAAAAATAATAAATACGTTAAAAATACACAAAGAGATAAGAATGTTATCATTCTTTATGTTTATATTTTAACGTGATAACCCTAGATCCTTATGAAAGAAGTATTTGAACATGAATACTGGAAGAAAAGACCTTTGAATGATTTAAAGCAGTGAAAATATATATATTTTTTAAGATTTGTATTTAATCTATGGTTGCTCATTATTTGTACATCATTGTAAAACATTAGAAAATCTATGTTGTATACAGGGTCATACACTTATTTTCTAAATTAGGAAAATATATAAATAGTCCATTTTTTAATAGAAAAACTGCATTTATGAAAGTTTCTCATTATATTTCATAATTAGTTATATAAGATTTGATAACATTTTTTTCCAATTTATTTATTTTCAGAAAAACAGTATTCATTATTTTTTCACCACACCCAGTGCTCCATGCAAGCCGTGCCCTCTATGTTACCCACCACCTGGTACCCCAACCTCCCACCCCTCTGCCACTTAAAACCCCTCAGATTGTTTTTCAGAGTCCATAGTCTCTCATGGTTCACCACCCCTTCCAATTTACCCAAAAGCACATACCCTCCCCAATGTCCATAACCCCACCCCCCTTCTCACAACCCCCGTCCCCCCAGCAACCCACAGTTTGTTTCGTGAGATTAAGAGTCACTTATGGTTTGTCTCCCTCCCTATCCCATCTTGTTTCATGGATTCTTCTCCTACCCACTTAAGCCCCCATGTTGCATCACCACTTCCTCATATCAGGGAGATCATATGATAGTTGTCTTTCTCCGCTTGACTTATTTCGCTAAGCATGATACGCTCTAGTTCAATCCATGTTGTCGCAAATGGCAAGATTTCGTTTCTTTTGATGGCTGCATAGTATTCCATTGTGTATATATACCAAACCTCCTTTATCCATTCATCTGTTGATGGACATCTAGGTTCTTTCCATAGTTTGGCTATTGTGGACATTGCTGCTATAAAAATTCGGGTGTACGTGCCCCTTTGGATCATTACGTTTGTATCTTTAGGGTAAATTCCCAGTACTGCAATTGCTGGGTCATAGGGCAGTTCTATTTTCAACATTTTGAGGAACCTCCATGCTGTTTTCCAGAGTGGTTGCACCAGCTTGCATTCCCACCAACAGTGTAGGAGGGTTCCCCTTTCTCCGCATCCTCGCCAGCATCTGTCATTTCCTGACTTGTTGATTTTAGCCATTCTGACTGGTGTGAGGTGATATCTCATTGTGGTTTTGATTTGTATTTCCCTGTTGCCGAGTGATATGGAGCACTTTTTCATGTGTCTGTTGGCCATCTGGATGTCTTCTTTGCAGAAACGTCTGTTCATGTCCTCTGCCCATTTCTTGATTGGATTATTTGTTCTTTGGGTGTTGAGTTTGTTAAGTTCTTTATAGATTTTGGACACTAGTCCTTTATCTGATATGTCGTTTGCAAATATCTTCTCCCATTCTGTCAGTTGTCTTTTGATTTTGTTAACTGTTTCCTTTGCTGTGCAAAAGCTTTTGATTTTGATGAAATCCCAACAGTTCATTTTTGCCTTTGCTTCCCTTGCTTTTGGCGATGTTCCTAGGAAGATGTTGCTGCGGCTGAGGTCCAAGAGGTTGCTGCCTGTGTTCTCCTCAACGATTTTGATGGATTCCTTCCTCACATTGAGGTCCTTAATCCATTTTGAGTTTATTTTTGTGTGTGGTGTAAGGTAATGGTCCAATTTCATTTTTCTGCATGTGGCTGTCCAATTTTCCCAACACCATTTATTAAAGAGGCTGTCTTTTTTCCATTGGACATTCTTTCCTGCTTTGTCAAAGATTAGTTGACCATAGAGTTGAGGGTCTATTTCTGGGCTCTCTATTCTGTTCCATTGATCTATGTGTCTGTTTTTGTGCCAGTACCATGCTGTCTTGATGATGACAGCTTTGTAATAGAGCGTGAAGTCCGGAATTGTGATGCCACCAACTTTGGCTTTCTTTGTCAATATCCCTTTGGCTATTCGAGGTCTTTTCTGGTTCCATATAAATTTTAAAATTATTTGTTCCATTTCTTTGAAAAAGATGGATGGTACTTTGATAGGAATTGCATTAAATGTGTAGATTGCTTTAGGTAGCATAGACATTTTCACAATATTTATTCTTCCAATCCATGAGCATGGAACATTTTTACATTTCTTTGTGTCTTCCTCAATTTATTTCATGAGTACTTTATAGTTTTCTGAGTATAGATTCTGTGCCTCTTTGGTTAGGTTTATTCCTAGGTATCTTATGGTTTGGGGTGCAATTGTAAATGGGATTGACTCCTTAATTTCTCTTTCTTCTGTCTTGTTGTTGGTGTAGAGAAATGCAACTGATTTCTGTGCATTGATCTTATATCCTGATACTTTACTGAATTCCTGTATAAGTTCTAGCAGTTTTGGAGTGGAGTCTTTTGGGTTTTCCACATAGAGTATCATATCATCTGCGAAGAGTGATAATTTGACTTCTTCTTTGCCGATTTGGATGCCTTTAATTTCCTTTTGTTGTCTGATTGCTGAGGCTAGGACTTCTAGTACTATGTTGAATAGCAGTGGTGATAATGGACATCCCTGCCGTGTTCCTGACCTTAGTGGAAAAGCTTTCAGTTTTTCTCCATTGAGAATGATATTTGCAGTAGGTTTTTCATAGATGGCTTTGATGATATTGAGGTATGTGCCCTCTATCCCTACACTTTGAAGGGTTTTGATCAGGAAGGGATGCTGTACTTTGTCAAATGCTTTTTCAGCATCTATTGAGAGTATCATATGGTTCTTGTTCTTTCTTTTATTGATGTGTTGTATCTCATTGACTGATGTGCGGATGTTGAACCAACCTTGCAGCCCTGGGATAAATCCCACCTGGTCGTGGTGAATAATCCTTTTAATGTACTGTTGAATCCTATTGGCTAGTATTTTGGTGAGAATTTTTGCATCTGTGTTCATCAAGGATATTGGTCTATAGCTCTCTTATTTGATGGGGTCCTTGTCTGGTTTTGGGATCAAGGTGATGCTGGCCTCATGAAATGAGTTTGGGAGTTTTCCTTCCATTTCTATTTTTTGGAACAATTTCAGGAGAATAGGAATTAGTTCTTCTTTAAATGTTTGGTAGAATTCCCCGGGGAAGCCGTCTGGCCCTGGGCTTTTGTTTGTTTGGAGATTTTTAATGACTGTTTCAATCTCCTTACTGGTGATGGGTCTGTTCAGGCTTTCTATTTCTTCCTGGTTCAATTTTGGTAGTTTATATGTTTCTAGGAATGCATCCATTTCTTCCAGATTGTCAAATTTGTTGGCGTAGAGTTGCTCATAGTATGTTCTTATAATAGTTTGTATTTCCTTGGTGTTAGTTGTGATCTCTCCTCTTTCATTCATGATTTTATTTATTTGGGTCCTTTCTCTTTGCTTTTTGATAAGTCTGGCCAGGGGTTTATCAATTTTATTAATTCTTTCAAAGAACCAGCTCCTAGTTTCGTTGATTTGTTCTATTGTTTTTTTGGTTTCTATTTCATTGATTTCTGCTCTGATCTTTATGATTTCTCTTCTCCTGCTGGGTTTAGGATTTCTTTCTTGTTCTTTCTCCAGCTCCTTTAGGTGTAGGGTTAGGTTGTGTACCTGAGACCTTTCTTGTTTCTTGAGAAAAGCTTGTACCGCTATATATTTTCCTCTCAGGACTGCCTTTGTTGTGTCCCACAGATTTTGAACCGTTGTATTTTCATTATCATTTGTTTCCATGATTTTTTTCAATTGTTCTTTAATTTCCCGGTTGACCCATTCATTCTTTAGAAGGATGCTGTTTAGTTTCCATGTATTTGGGTTCTTTCCAAACTTCCTCTTGTGTCTGAGTTCTAGCTTCAGAGCATTGTGGTCTGAAAATATGCAGGGGATGATCCCAATCTTTTGACACCGGTTGAGTCCTGATTTAGGACTAAGGATGTGATCTATTCTGGAGAATGTTCCATGTGCACTAGAGAAGAATGTGTATTCTGTTGCTTTGGGATGAAATGATCTGAATATATCTTTAATGTCCATCTCATCCAGTGTATCATTTAAGGCTTTATTTCCCTGTTGATCTTTTGCTTGGATGATCTGTCCATTTCAGTGAGGGGAGTGTCAAAGTCCCCTACTATTATTGTATTATTGTTGATGTATTTCTTTGATTTTGTTATTAATTGGTTTATATAGTTGGCTGCTCCCACGTTGGGGGCATAGATATTTAAAATTGTTAGATCTTCTTGTTGGACAGACCCTTTGAGTATGATATAGTGTCCTTCCTCATCTCTTATTATAGTCTTTGGCTTAAAATCTAATTGATCTGATATAAGGATTGCCACTCCTGCTTTTTTCTGATGTCCATTAGCATGGTAAATTCTTTTCCACCCCCTCACTTTAAATCTGGAGGTGTCTTCGGGTTTAAAATGAGTTTCTTGGAGGCAACATATAGATGGGTTTTGGTTTTTTTTTATCCATTCTGATACCCTGTGTCTTTTGATTGGGGCATTTAGCCCATTAACATTCAGGGTAACAATTGAGAGATATGATTTTAGTGCCATTGTATTGCCTGTAAGGTGACTGTTACTGTATATTGTTTCTGTTCCTTTCTGATCTACCACTTGTAGGCTCTCTCTTTGCTTAGAGGACCCCTTTCAGTATTTCCTGTAGAGCTGGTTTGGTGTTTGCAAATTCTTTCAGTTTTTGTTTGTCCTGGAAGCTTTTAATCTCTCCTTCTATTTTCAATGATAGCCTAGCTGGATATAGTATTCTTGGCTGCATGTTTTTCTCGTTTAGTGCTCTGAAAATATCATGCCAGCTCTTTCTGGCCTGCCAGGTCTCTGTGGATAAGTCAGCTGCCAATCTAATACTTTTACCATTGTATGTTACAGACTTCTTTTCCAGGGCTGCTTTCAGGATTTGTTCTTTGTCACTAAGGCTTGTAAATTTTACTATTAAGTGACGGGGTGTGGGCCTATTCTGATTGATTTTGAGGGGCGTTCTCTGAACCTCCTGAATTTTGATGCTCGTTCCCTTTGCCATATTGGGGAAATTCTTCCCAATATTTCTCTCCAGTATACCTTCTGCTCCCCTCTCTCTTTCTTCTTCTTCTCGAATCCCAATTATTCTAATATTGTTTCGTCTTATGGTGTCACTTATCTCTCGAATTCTCCCCTCATGGTCCAGTAGCTGTTTGTCCCTCTTTTGCTCAGCTTCTTTATTCTCTGTCATTTTGTCCTCTATATCACTAATTCTTTCTTCTGCCTCATTTATCCTAGCAGTGAGAGCCTCCATTTTTGATTGATCCTCATTAATAGCTTTTTTGATTTCAACTTGGTTAGATTTTAGTTCTTTTATTTCTCCAGAAAGTGCTTTTATATCTCTGGAGAGGGTTTATCTAATATCTTCCATGTTTTTTTCAAGCCCGGCTATAACCTTGAGAATTGTCATTTTGAACTCTAGATCTGACATATTACCAATGTCTGCATTGATTAGGTCCCTAGCCTTCGTTACTGCCTCTTGTTCTTTTTTTTGTTGTGAATTTTTCCTCCTTGTCATTTTGTCCAGCTAAGAGTATATGAAGGAGCAAGTAAAATACTAAAAGGGTGGCAACAATCCCAGGAAAATATGCTTTAACCTAATCGGAAGAGATCCCAAATCGTGAGAAATCCCCCCTCACGATTGGGTGAGGGATCTCCTCCGATTGGGATCTCTTCTGATTGGGATCTCCCTATCTCTTCTGATTGGGGTCTCTTCTGATTTGGGGATAAAAAGAGGTTCAAAAAGAAAGAAAGAAAAAAAAAGAATTAAAAAAAGAGATTGAATTAAAATTTCAATCAAGAATTAAAAAAAGAATTAAAAAAAGAGATTGAAGAGATTGGGATCTCTTCTGATTTGGGGATAAAAAGAGTTTGAAAAATAAAGAAAGAAAAAAAAATTAAAAAGAAACGAATAAATAAAAAAATAATAAAAAAAGAAAAAATATATGTATATATATTATATAAACTAGTTTAAAAACGTTAAAAAAGAAAAGGGTAAAAGTTTAAAAAAAAAATTTAGCAGGAGAAGAGAAAAAAAATGAAAAAGAAAAAAAATTAAATTAACTGCAAGACTAAAAAATCACAGGGAGAAAGCCATGAGTTCCATGGTTTGTTTTCTCCTCCTCTGGAATTCTGCTGCTCTCCTTGGTATTGAAACTGCACTCCTTGGTAGGTGAACTTGGTCTTGCCTGGATTTCTTGTTGATCTTCTGGGGGAGGGGCCTGTTGTAGTGATTCTCAAGTGTCTTTGCCCCAGGCGGAATTGCACCGCCCTTAGCAGGGGCCAGGCTGAGTGATCCGCTCGGCTTTGCTTTCAGGAGCTTTTGTTCCCTGAGCGCTTTCTGTAGAGTTCCGGAGGACGGGAATACAAATGGCGGCCTCCTGGTCTCCGGCCCGGAGGAGCCGAAAGCCCGGGGCCCTGCTCCCCAGTGCGCCCTCAGCAAACAGCTCCTAGTAACTCCCGTCTGCCCAACCTCCGGCCGCTCTCCGAGCTCACCGAGCCCGCGACTGGCTCAAGGCAACACAGAGCTGTGAGCATACTGTTGGCTCTGTCTCTGTAGCCGGCTTTCCTTTTCCAACATCCGCAAGCTCTGCAACACTCAGACACTCCCGATCCTTCTGTGACCCTGCGAGACCCGAGGCCACGCCGACCCCGCGTGGGCTTCGCCCCGGTTTAGCCTCTGGAGCGATGTCCCTCAGTGGCACAGACTTTTAAAAGTCCCGATTGCTCGGTTGCTCCGCCGCTTGCTGGGAGCCGGCCCCTCCCCCCGGGGTCTATCTTCCCGTCGCTTTGGATTCACTTCTCCGCCAGTCCTACCTTTCAGAAAGTGGTTGTTTTTCAGTTTCTAGAATTGCTGTTCTTCTTCTCTTCGATCTGCCGATGGATTTGCAGGTGATTGCAATCTTTAGATAAGCTCTCTAGCTGATCTCCTGCTAGCTGAAGTAGTCTCAGCCTGCTACTTCTCCGCCATCTTGACTCCTCCCCCCAAGCTGATAACATGTTTTAAAGCTTGGAAATATTTGTTTGTTGCTTTTAGAATTCTCAGTTCATTTTCATCAGTAAGTATTTATTTTTTAAAGATTTTGTATATTTATTTATTTGTCAGAGAAAGAGAGAGAGTAAGAGAGATAGAGAGCACACCAGCTGGCAGAGTGGCAGGCAGAGGTGGAGAGAGAAGCAAGCTCCCTGCAGGACTGGATCCCAGGACTCTGGGATAAGGACCTTAGCTGACAGCAGCAGCTTAACCGACTAGCCACATACGTGTCCCCATCATTAAGCATTTAAGGAGAATTTACTATTCACTCAATTTATTATTCACTGACCCAATAACTAATTACTGATTGATTCAATATCCCCATTTTTAAATGAAAATAATATTTTATATCACATAGAATGAATATAAAGCATAAAGAATGAGATTGATATAATTTGAATTCCAACCATAGGCAAAGGGAAAACCCAATTAAGTTTTTATTAAGATTATATGACTATTGTACATTGACATCATGTCCTCTACTATCTGTCTACACTTAAAGTGTATTGTGTATCCTTATTTTAAATCTGTTCATTAAATGGCTTACTGTCATTTAGCTTACTGTCAGTTAGCCTGGTTTACTTGATAACTGATCAGATGGTCACAATGATGCCTGTCACAGTCTCAGTGATGATCCATTGTTTTTGAAATTATTTCCAGGACAATTCTATGTGATAGGACCCAGAACACCAGTCATTGGCTTGGTTGGGGAAGAGGCTGTGTTGTCCTGCCAGCTCAGCCCATCAATGGATGCTCAGAACATGGAAGTGAAATGGTACCGTAATGATCCTTTTGGCCTGGTGCATCATTATAGTACTTCCCAGGTTGACATGGAGCAGCAGAGGCCAGAATACCAAGGGAGAACAGAGTTCCTGAAGGAGAATATTACCAAAGGGCATGTTGCCTTAAGGATACATCCCATCCAGCTTTCAGATGGAGGGGAGTATGCATGTTTCTTTGAAAGCTCCACATATTACAATGATGCAACATTCCAAATGTTGGTCACAGGTAAGTTTCTGAAAATTAAAACTCATACACAATTATTATTATTATTATTATTAGTGTTATTATTATTTATTTTTGATCAGGAGTCTAAAGTATCCTTTAGATGGTTAAAGTTGGCTAAATCTATACATACACTATGATGGAATATCAAGAAATTTAAATAAGTAAAATCATTCTAATCAGTTCATCCCAGCATTCTTTGGCTCTAGTAAAAATACATTTTCATCTTTTCTATGCCAACACCTTTACTTTGAAGGAAAGAAAGAACAGGGGTTATAGTAGGTATGATCTCAGAAGATTCAGTCCCAGAAATGTATCTTAATCTCTATTCAGAAACACAGAATGAACAAAACAGAGGCAGAAAGAATCTCACCAGCCTGCTATCAGGCTAGGTTTTTTGAACCTTGATGCTGCCCATTCTGATAATAGTCCAATCAAATGTGGTCTTTCTGATTCCCAGTATGACATCCATATTTATTCAGATCCTTTCATAATTTGTCCCCTTAGATCTCACTCCTCTCAGATATTTTCCACACAAACAAGACAAAATAAAACAAAACAATGTAACTGTACTGCCAGAATGAAAGTTAAGCATTCCAATTCAACCATGCAATGAGCGATAATCAGCATTTTCTCTATAAACATTGTGAGACCTTATATTGAGCTCAGATAATGAGTTTCTTTATCCTCTCCTTTATAATGGACATTATGAGACATTAACCCAATCCATCAGATGGAGGCAATAATATTGCCTTCTTCGCAAAGACTGGGAAATTTTTCTCCTCCAGAACTCCCTTACCTGTTTCTAAATATTCCTACCTCCTATTTAGTAAAATTTCTGATTATGAACTAAGTAGCCGTAATCCATATTTACATACTAAAGGGTGGATGCTTATATAATTTTCATAAATTAAAAGAAGTTGTTGTGAAGAGATTTCCTTGCAAGTTTTAAACACCTTTTTGAGTCAGAGTTTTTGTTACTAGACACTTTGATTTACACATCCCCTAATAGTTTTTCTGCACAGTAAAGGAGCAAACAGTTGCCTCCTTCTGTGATTCCTTCCTGGGTTTAGAGTAAATCTGCATCTTTAGGTAAGTAGATTGGGATTCCTCAGTGGAAGTCTCTATTGCATGCAAATTAGTGTCACTCCCATGGAGACATTTAGCCAGGCACTAGGAATGAATGAGATCAATTATGTTTACCTACTCACTGAGTTTTGCCTTTATAGCAGGGATCAGTCACTCTACTGTGGTAACTTCCAAAGCAATCCAGGTGTTAGACATCCACTTCAAGAAGTGGTTGTCTAACAGACATTTCCTAAACCTTGGGTAAACCCATATTAGGAGGTCTGAATTTGAGAGCCAATTGTTACTGTTGCTTCTTGAATAAACAACATGCCATTTCTCAGGATCATCTCAATTTTATTTCAGACTTAACTTGTTATTTGTACAGTTATCCTATCACTAAATAGAAAACAACTTTCCAGTAGTCTTCCATTTTACCCCAGTTTCTTTAGAAGAATGCATTTCCTATATTGAAGTTATTACCACTCAACTCTGGCATTGTGTTTCCAAATAAGTTTGTCATTAGCTGCAAAAATTGTTAGTTGACACACGTCCTAGAATTTACTTTACAATCTCCTATATCTTATAAATGAGGTTATCTGATACATCACTTTGTTGATTTTTCCAAATCATATATGGAAGGGAAGTTGCATTTGCTACCCAAGCACAATTTTTTAAATAAAACTAAGATATGTATATATGTACTGTATAGCGTCTAACATAACAATAAAATTTTTAAAAAAGTAAAGATAAAAATAAACAAAAAATTCAGACATAAAAATAAATAAATAAAACTAAGATAAATCCTATGGTGATCTTAATTTGTACTATGGATATATATTACAAAAAAATGTGGGGGCGCCTGGGTGGCTCAGTGGGTTAAAGCCTCTGCTTTCGGCTCAGGTCATGATCCCAAGGTCCTGGGATCGAACCCCACATCGGGCTCTCTGCTCAGAGGGGAGCCTGCTTCCTCCTCTTGCTCTGCCTGCCTCTCTGCCTAGTTGTGATCTCTGTCTGTCAAGTAAATAAGTAAAACTCTTTAAAAAAATGTGATAAATTCCACCCACCTTTTTTACTAGGCCTAGAACATCCAAAGAAATTTTAACCAAACTTAACAAAAAATATTTCCTAAAAGCTAAGAAAGAAAATTGAAAGTTCTGATATTAGATGCCATAACCTTATAATGATGATAAACACTATAGGTTTTCTCTCCTTGCCATGGTCATAAGACAATGAAAATCCCAGAGATTCAAAATGGGTAAAGAATGGTATTTAAGTCAGCCTGTGCTATGTCAGAAGCCATCCTGGCCTCATGTATGCCACTCAGAAACCCACAATAGAAGGAGAACCATGGTGACTTGATTTCATCTCTTATTAGCTAACTTTTTTTTTCCACTTCAGCCCCTCAGTCTTGACTTGATAACTCAAGTTACATTACTAATGGCTAAGGCAACATTTGGAATACATGTTTCAATCCTCTAAAAATATCCATTCCCTCACCCCTATTTCCCACTCCTATGTTTAATTGAGGCTTAACCCACACAATGCATTTTACCAACAGACCACAAATTTAAAGAGGTAAAGAGAATGGTATAACCTGAAGTACAACATTACTTTTCTCGCTCCAAAAAATCAGATACTAATGAAACATTTATTGTGTTTCTACAAAAAAAAAAGATTTATAGAATTTTGTCTTCAGAAAATACCCACCCATAATTGCATTTCTCTTCAAGTCCTAGGAGGTAGCCTGAATATGTGAAATGTAATGTGATGGCCTTTCAAATGTAAAGATCCTAGAAAATGAAAAACACAATTTCTTTGTATTCTTAATTGATGAACTCTTTAAGGTGAATAATATTTATTACAACCCAATAAGCAGTTTAATAGAGTAATTTTTATACTTACATGGGTTGAGACCATTTTTATCCTCATTTTACAAACAGGGAATGGAGGTATAGAGAGGTTGATCCATTGGTGTTGCCAGCCAGTACAAATGTAACTTTTGAATCTAGAACTTATCCTCATATTCATGATTCTCCATTGATTCTCAAAGCTACTATATTCTGAAAATACTGTTTATCAGTACCAGCACTGGAAGACACCACTGTGCCAATGAAGTCATCATTGGTGTAACATGTTATTTACTAACTCCTGGTGATTTGTCAGGGTCTGGCCTTCCATGCAGTATCAGATAACATTAGATCATTTTCTTTCACCAACTTAATAGGACTGCCATAACAAATTACTGTAAATAAGATTGCCTTAAACAACCTTCTCACAATTCTGGAGGACCGAGTCCACAATCAAGGTATCATCAGCATTATGGTCTCAGGGAAGTATCTGAGAAGAATGCTTCCTTGCCTCTTCCAGGTTCTGGTAGCCCCAGGCATGACTTGTCTTATGCTGGAATCTCTACATTCTCTGCTGCAAACATCACAGGGCCATTTTCCTGTGTCTCTGTGTCCAAATTTCTTTCTTATATAGACCACATTCACTTTGGATTAGAAGCCACCCCAATCCTGCATAAATTCCTCTTTACTAATTACTTGTACAAAATGGTATCCAAATAAGTGCCAGGTATTGAAGGTTAGAACTAGAACATATCTTTTCAGAAGATACATTTCAACTCACAATAGGGCTAATTTGATCCCAGTAAATTTGATCTTTGTTGTTTTAGTTGTTACCATTGTATCAGTTACTCTATATAATACTGCGTGGAATGCTGCACTAATATCCACTGAACTACAGAAGACAGTAGCTTAAACCAGAGCTTCTTTATTCTGTGGTAAAGGCAGAAAGGAGCACAGAATCAGAAGAGTTGGCTAGACACTGTGCGGTTTGCACATTTCTTATCTTGATGTTTTCACCACATCCATACAATCCACTGTTGAAGATGACTCACACTCTGAATTCTCCAGCCCTTGAGAAGGGAGAAAAAATGAAGAAAAGGAGTATCTCTTTACTTTGAGGGAAAACATATACATCATTTTCATTTGAAACACACCATTGATATCTCAAAATCACTTCTAATTTTAAGTCTGGAGTGCTGGAACATGCATTCTTAACCAGGGCTGATATATACACAGTTAAAATTTATATTGTTTCCCAAAGTGTTCTATCCAAAATGGTGGCTACTAACCACGTGTTAAATTGAAATTTAAATGTTTTTGATATACATTTGATTGATGTAAATATGAAATTCAGTTCCTAACAATATTTCAGGTACTTAGTAGTTACCTGTATCTAGTTTATCTGGACCACATTGATGTCAGTAACATTCCCAACATAATAAGTTCTTATAAAAATAAAATCTTTAGTATTAGACATTAATATATATTTGAGAATGACTAGTAACTTGCCTCAGAAAACCACCAACTCATGTGTGCCTTTAGCTTTGAGGTTCCAAGTGATTTGATGGATGTTTTTCTTCCCAACTTTAAGAATCATCAAATAAAATTACTCAGTGATGTTTCAAAGTAGGGGAGGTAAAAAGTAAAAAAATAATTTAGGCATGCTGGGCATTTGGGTACTTTATTAAATGTTGATACAGCTGGTTTCTTTTTTCCAAAATTCTCTGTGACTAGTTTATTTTCTTAACTCCAATTTTATAAATAAGAAAATTGAGTTTCATAGAAGTTAGTTAAAATGTAAAATGGCAAGAAAACATTTGGAGATGTGTAATTTCTCTGTCTTTGGCTATTCTAGTCTCTGGTAGGGCCTCTCATATCCACATTGAACCTGGAAATAAAAAAGACTTTAAAGTGACCTGCATGTCCACGGGGTGGTATCCAGAGCCTGAGGTGCAATGGAGGAACCATCAAGGACTGCATCTGGCACCAGACGCTGAGACAAAGACAATGGAAGGAAATGGATTGTTTCATGTGGAATCATCTCTCACAGTGGACAAAAGTTCAAGAGCAGATGTGTCCTGTGTTATAAGGAACACAATACTCAATGTTGAGAAGGAAGTGCATGTTTCCTTGGCAGGTCAGTTATCATTAGCAATATCATTGCTAATTAAGAAGATTTATTTTTTATCATTATGTTAGTCACCATACAGTACGTCATTAGTTTTTTATGTAGTGTTGCATGATTCATTGTTTGTGTATAACACCCAGTGTTCCATGCAGTCTGTGCCCTCCTTAATCCCTATTAATCACCAGGCTCACCCATCCCCCCACTCCCCTCCCTTCTAAACCCCTCAGTTTGTTTTCTGGAGTCCTTGGTTTTTCATGGTTCATCTCTCCCTCTTGTTCCCCCCTTCATTTTTCCCTTCCTCTCCTAATGTCCTTCATGCCATTCCTTATATGCTGTAAATAAGGGAAATCATATGATAATTGACTTTCTCTGCTTGACTTATTTCACTTAGCATAATCTCCTCTAGTCCCATCCATGTCAGTGCAAATGGTGGGTACTCATCCTTTCTGATGGCTGAAGAATATTGCATTGTGTGTATGGACCATTCATTATGCATTCATCTGCTGAAGGGCATCTGGGCTCCTATCACAGTGTGGCCATTGTGGACATTGCTGCTATGAACATCAGGGTGCATATGGCCCTCCTTTTCATTATATCTGTATCATTGGGATAATTAAGATCTTGCTGGCAAAGATCTATGACTGACACACCAAGAAGAATATTCTAGTTTATCCATTTGTGATTCTTAATGTGGAAGACGTAAAAATTCACATTTGGTCTTGTTTTGTATTCCTTTTTATGATAGAAATGTCATTGTTCTACTTTATAAAAATGAATATATGAATGCACAAAGGCATTCAAAGTGAGAAAAATAATTTTGAGGAATCTTTCAAAGTTCCTCCTAAACTTCTGATCCCACTGCCTAGGGAAAGCTACTTTTCACTACTTGGTGTTTTCTACCATCTGTCAAATTGAATTTGAATTCTGGCAGAGCCATTTACCAGCTTCATGATCTTGGGTAACTATTGAGCTCTCTGTGCTTAGTTTCCATCTGTTATATATGGGTAATATTACTGTCTACCTCATGAGTTTTTTACAGTAACAAAAATAATATCACAGGCAAAGAAGAGCTCAGACTTCAGTCTATTCTTTATACCTACCAAAAGTGATCTTTCAAAGAAAGAGATTGTCCAAACTATTGCACTACTTACTGTATATGCAAATACCTTTATTTGAAGTATTTCACCCTATCAACAGCAACCCTCTCTCTCTCTTGTCCTTCCTATCTCTTCAGCTTCATTTTTTATCCCTTTCTTCCATGCCTTTAATTCTCCATATCCCACATAATTCTCCGAACATATTCAAACATGAAATACCCCTTGTAGCTTGTCATTGACACATTTGTTCTCCTTTTCTGTAACTGAGAGTTTCCTTCTCGTCCCTCAATACTTTATCTTATCTTCCCATGAAATGGTCATCAACTTTTCTGTGTTCAGTGACCTCTTTACTCATACATTTTTATGATTATATGTTTCACTATTTCCCCAGATAGAATAAGAAACTCCTGAGGACATTTCATCATATTTCTATTATGTTTCCATTTTTTAGAAAAATACTGAGCCCTAATATGGTTTCCTACAGTAGATAAATATTTGTTTCACCTCCTATCAACAAGCAAAGTGTCATTTCTTTTTTTACTGTTTTCTTACTATTTTAATTTAATTTTATTTTTCCAGTGTTCCAAGATTCATTGTTTATGCACTACACCCAGAGCTCCATGCAATACGTGCCCTCTATAATGCTTTAGTTTAGTAAGTCACATTATTTTAAGATAATTAGGAAAATATCTGAGATTTATAAAGAACTCCTCAAACTCAACACTCAAAAGACAGATAATCACGCCAAAAAATGGGCAGAGGCCATGAAGAGACACGTCTTCAAAGAAGACATACAAATGGCTAATAGACACATGAGAAAATGTTCATCATCATTAGCCATCAGGGAGATTCAAATCAAAAGTACATTGAGAGGAAGCAGCTGGGTGGCTCAGTGGGTTAAGCCTCTGCCTTTGGCTCAGGTCATGATCTCAGGGTCCTGGGATCGAGACCCACATCAGGCTGTCTGCTCAGTGGGGACCCTGCTTCCCCCTCTCTCTCTACCTGCCTCTCTGCCTACTTGTAATCTCTCTCTCTCTGTCAAATTAAATAAAATCTTTTAAAAGAAAGGACATTGAGATACCACCTTACACCAGTTACAATGGCCATAACTACACTAAACAATACGTGTTGGGGAGGATGTGGAGTAAGGGGAACCCTCTTCCACTGTTTGTGGGAAGGCAAGTTGGTGCAGCCACTTTGGAGAGCAGTGTGGAGGTTGCTTAAGAAATTAAAAATAGAGCTTCCCTATGACTCTGCAATTGCACTACTGGTTATTTATCCCAAAGATAGAGATGTAGTGAAAAGAAGGGCCATCTGTACCCCAATGTCTATAGCAACAATGACAACAATTGCCAAACTGTGGAAAGAGCCAAGATGACCTACAACAGACAAAGGATAAAGAAGACACGCTCCATATATACAATGGAGTACTATGCCTTCACCAGAAAGATCAATACCCAACTTTTGTATCAACATGGACAGGACTGGAGGAGATTATGCTGAGAGAAATAAGTCAATTATCCTATGATTTTTACTTACTTGTGGAGCATAAAAAATAATATGGTGGACATTAGGACAAGGAAAGGAAAAGAGAATGGGGGGAAATGGAGGGGAGATAAACCATGAGAGACCGTGGACCCTTAGAAACAGAGTTTTGGAAAGGAGGGAGTTAGGGGGATGGGTAAGTCTGGTGGTGGGTACTAAGGAAAGCATGTATTGCATGGAGCACTGGGTGTGGTGTATAAAAAATGAACCTTGAAACACTGAAAAAATAAAATAAATTTAAAGAAATAAAAAATTTAAATTAAAAAAATAAAAAAGCACACACACACACACACAAACACAGATAATGAGGAAGAGAACTTGAGTTTGGAATGTGAAAGAAGCAAGCACACATACAAAATAGAGGATTTTTGTTCAATAACTTTAGTATTACAAAGAATAGAGGAATTTAGGAGTTTCTTACTGAGATTTTTATACCGAAGAAATGAGTTGAAACATATAATAATATATTATGAGTTGGGACAATATTATAATGCTCTTGAAAGTCTGAATGTAGGAGATACATATTTTTTTATATTTTAATATACTAATAGGTTTGAGATCACCAAATAAAAATTCCAGAGACATCTTGTTGAAATCTTAAATGAGGGTAGTCTCTGAAGGAATGTGTCCTTGACACCTCTTTTGAAATAAGTATTCATTAGAAAAATAAGAAAACAATAGTTATTAATTTTACTGATTAAAGTTGCCAGTTGGCAGATATCCCATAAGAAACCTTAAATTGAATTAAACATTTGTCTCCAAAACCTAGACTGTGAATCCCATTTGGCTTATTATCCAAGATGTCACAGTTTCTCCTTTAATCTTTAGAGGAGCTCCACATGCTTCTCACTCATTGACATATTTTCAAGATCAAATATATGTTTATGTAGAAAATAATTGGATAGAAAGAACACATGACAAAGACAGTTTGGGGAACCAAAGGTGAAAAATTGGAAACAAATATGAAAAGAAATACCTTATTGCATTTGTAGGTTTTTATTAATTATGACAGATTATTTGTTACATAGAGTAATATTAATGTTGCTAAATCTTGATTGTAGGTACATAGATGTCTGATGTATTACTTGTATATTTTCAGCATATTAAAACATTAGGATCATTTATAAAATAAACTTTCTGCATCTCCATACATTAGGAACAAGAAAGAGAATGGAAGCCACTTTAGCATTCCTGAATTCTGTAGAATTCCAGGGAAGGATAGGTGAGGCTTAGAACCTGGAGGTGCCTGGGTGGCGTGGTGGTTAAGTATCTGTCTTCAGCTCAGGTCAGGATCCCAGGGTCCTGGGATTGAACCCTACATTAGGCTCCTTGCTCAGTGGGGAGCCTGCTTCTCCCTCTCCCACTCTCTCTGCTTCTATTCTCTTTCTCACTGCATTGCTGTCACATAAATAAATAAAATCTTTAGAAAAAAAAAAGAATCTGTGTCATTTCTAGCAATGTCTCCTAAAAGAAATCTCTTGGAATCTGTTCACAGAAGCCAAGTCACTGATGCCAAACTAGATACTTAATGAGACAATCTCTATTTTTCAGATTCCTTATTTCTTGAGGACTTTACCTGGATAGTGTGGTTGGTTGTTTCCCTGGTTCTCCTGGTCATCAGTGTAGCCATCTGTGTTCTATTTCTGCGTGTTAGAAAAGCCAAAGGTAAATGAAACAACATGAACAACAACAAACAACTCAAAGGAACCCAAGACAACAACAGCAAAAACTGTGGGGATTGGGTTCATTTGTGGAAGAAGTACATTGTAATATTAACACCAAATTCATAATCGGTTTGTAGGGGGCCTTTAGCATTTCAAATTGGGAACAAGAAAAACTAATCAGAAAAAATATGTAAGTACATACTCAAAACTCTGAGCGTTTTTCAGAAAATAGAGGTTGTCTGGTTAAGGTCAATTATTTTCACGTAGTTTTGGGATCTAGGTGAGGTACAGTGGAGTGGAATCTAGAGACAAAGACCAAGAAAGAATTCTTGAAACGTCTTTGGTGCAAAATGGTGGTTTATTAAAGCATGGGAGCAGGACCCATGGGCAGAAAGAGGTGCTGCTCTGGGGTTTGTGAGGTGTGGCTGATTATATCTCATGGAATTTTGGGAGGTAAGGAAAAAGAGTGGTCTAAAAGAACTTTCATGTATTAAAGAAGACACACAGGATACTGGTAGTTTTGCCATTTGTTAAGGATTTTTTTTTTCCTTTAAGTAAGGCATTAACAGTAAGATAGTTGGGAAATTCTTGCAAGAATGTCACACTCCTCCTATCATACATCCTTGTCAATGAGCTTTAGGCTTAGAAGAAATTCAACTTTATTTACATTTTTCTCTGCCTCAGCCTCCCTCAATTTTATGGAGGGGAGGATGATATGAGGGTTTCAGGAATGGAGTTATGGACCTCTGAAAGTTAGGCTATTGATAAGAAACTTTTTCCTTGTAAATAACTGGGACATTTGTAGACTTAGGGAGACTTCAGGATTGTGATCTCTACCAGTTAAATGTTTGTTTTTTTTCTCTAGGGCAGCCTGGAGTGCCTAAGGAATATAACATATATCTCATAGGGGGAAGAGGGGGTGTCAGCTTCTGCCTTGTCCTCAGCTAGCCTTCTGCTTCTTATAAATTTCATCAAGAAAAAAATGCACTTCATTTCTGATCTAACTTAAATTTGAGGGTTTAGAAACCAGATTATATCTCTGTTTGATTATGTGCTTGTTTATGTACCCAGAGGTAATACAATTCTCTGTGACATCATTCATTAATTAAAGTTAGTTTTGCATCAGGATGGCATTTTCTGGTCTCAGAATGCATGTGTTCTTTCATGTACTTGTGGGGAATATAATCTAGAGTAGTATTCAGAACATTTCTTCATGAGCATAAGCAAGAAGACATTAAGAAGTTAAAGTTTTTACGGAGGCCATGACTTCCCATGATGGCCTTACTCTGCAGGGGGTGAAATGTCTCATAAAAAGCCTGTTTCTCTGTCCTTTAAATTGAAAATTTTTATCTAAGCAGGACTGACTACCATAGCCTGTGTCACTTCTGTGCCTCACTTTTCAATGTGTCTGATGAGATCTTTAAAGAAATGCTCTCCTTGGAACTAATGGAAGTATTCTAGGTGGCATTACATTAGTTATTCCTATAGGGCTAAGATGTATATTGTTCTCCATTGATTGAATTTCCAGTATCTTTTTTTTTTTTTTGTTACATTTTTTTTTTAATTTTTTTTTCCCAATTTATTTATTTTCAGAAAAACAGTATTCATTATTTTTTCACCACACCCAGTGCTCCATGCAAGCTGTGCCCTCTATAATACCCACCACCTGGTACCCCAACCTCCCACCCCCCGCCACTTCAAACCCCTCAGACTGTTTTTCAGAGTCCATAGTCTCTCATGGTTCACCTCCCCTTCCAATTTACCCAAATTCCCTACTACTCTCTAACACCCCTTGTCCAGTATCTTAAGCATTACCTTCCTCCCAACATTACCTCAATTTGTGTTGAAAAGAATCAGGACAGTAATCAAAGGTAAAACTAAACAAGGAAACAAACAGTAATAGCAACTATAAAAATTCCCAGTGTGAAGAGATGTATAGTGCTGTGTTAAAGTTCTACTCTCATCACCTACCAGTTCACAAAAATGATTATACTTCCTATCCCTAAATTAATGTACAACGTAGACTTTTCTCAAAATGTCCAATACTGAGGACATCTGTGTGGCTTAGTGGTTTAAGCCTCTGCCTTTGGCTCTAGTCTGATCTCAGCATCCCGGGATGGAGCCTGCAACAGGCTCTCTGCTCAGCAGGGAGTCAGCTTCTCTCTCTCTCATTCTCTCTCCCTGCCTCTCTGCCTACTTGTGATTTCTGTCTCTGTCAAATAAGTAAATAAAATCTTTAAAAAATGTCCAATATTGTTTACTTGGTCAATATGAAAAAAATTGTTTTTTTTTTCTAAAACCATTGGAAACATATTTTTCAAGGTAGAAAAAGAGGATTTATTAAATAGAGAGTCATAAATCAAAACTTAAGGACATTATTGGGTATTCTTTGAAAAAATTGACTAAGAGACTAATTATTTGGAAAATTTACATAATTTACAACTCTGCTGTCATTGCTTATTATCAATACACTAATTCAGTCAATAATTGCTTTGTTTAATCAAAAGATTAAAACAAATTTTAATTTGAAAAATAATTGTTGATTATACTGGAATTAAAATGAAAAACAATAAAAAGTATTGTTGACAAACAATATTATATTACTTTCAGGTATACAACGTAGTGATTCAATAAACTCCATACATTATACTTGGTTCCCAAAGTGTAGCTATCATCTTTCACTATGCAATTATTCTAATACCAGAGATTATATTCTCTATGTTGCATCTATCATCCACATGATTTATTCATTTCATAATGGGAAGCCTGTACCTCCCACTTCCTTTCACCCTTTCACCCCCAACCCCTGCAACCACCAGTGTGTTTTCTGTATTTATGGATCTGGTTCCATTTTATTTATTTTTGTTTTTTAACATTCCACATAAAAGTGCAACCATAGGCTTTGTTTTGTCTGACATCTCACTTATCTTAACATCCTCTAAGCTCATCCATGTTGTTGCAAATATCAAGATCACATTCTTTCTCTGGCTGAATAAATACAAATCCATTGTCATATATATATACATATATGTGTATATATATATATGATACAGATATCTAGATATTAGATATCTATCTCATATCTATGTATATAGATATATCTATATATAGATGATACAGATCTATATATATAAGATATATAGATATAGATCTATATATACAGACATAGATAAATATATAGATATCTAGATATCTATCTCACATATAGATATCTATATATCTCACATAACTAGATATAGATATAGATATAAATATAGATATCTATGTATATATCTCACATATTATTTGTTCTTTCATCTGTGCAGGACTCTTCTTAGGTCACTTCCAGATCTTGGATATTGTAAATAATACAGCAATAAACTTAAGGGAACCCTTATGTTTTTGAACTAATGTTTCCATTTCTGGAGGTTAAATACTCAGTAGTGGAACTACTGAGTTGTCAAGGATTTCTCTTTTTAATTTCCTTTTTTAAAATTAAATTTTATTTTTTCAGTGTCCCAAGATTCATGGTTTATGCACCACACCCAGTGCTCCATGCAATATATGCCACCACCTTTTTAATTTCCTAAATAAATCCCCTGCTCTTTTCCACATTGTCTGCAATAGCTTAGATTCCCATCACAGTATGTGAGAATTCCCTTTTCTCCACTTCCTTGCTAACACTTAGCAAGTGTTATTATATTTTTGATAATAGTCATTGTGACAGGTATCAGATGATATCTCTTGGTTTTGATTCACATTTCACTGGTAATAAGCTATGTTGACCATTTTCACCTGTGTCTGTTGGCTATCTGTATAGATTTTTGAAAATCATCTAATCAGGTCCTTTGCACATTTTCAAATGAATTACAGTTGGTTTTTGTTTTGTTTTGTTAATTTATTTTTTATTTATTTTCAGCATAACAGCATTCATTATTTTTGCACCACACCCAGTGCTCCATGTAATCTGTGCCCTCTATAATACCCACCACCTGGTACCCCGACCTCCCACCCCCACCCCTTCAAAACCCCCAGATTGTTTTTCAGAGTCCATAGTCTCTCATGGTTCACCTCCCCTTCCCATTTTACCCAACTCCCTTCTCCTCTCTATATCCCCATGTCTTCCATGCTATTTGTTATGCTCCACAAATAAGTGAAACCATATGATAATTGACTCTCTCTGCTTGACTTATTTCACTCAGCATAAGCTCTTCTGTCCCGTCCATGTTGCTACAAAAGTTGGGTATTCGTCCTTTCTGATGGAGGCATAATACTCCATAGTGTATATGCACCACATCTTCCTTATCCATTCGTCCATTAAAGGGCATTTTGGTTTGTTTGTATTGTTTTTCTTCTGGTTTTGGTTTTGAGCTGTATATGTTTTATATATTTTGGATGTTAAAGTCTTACCAGATATCAATACAAGTCTCTTTTCCCATTAAGTAGTTTGTGTTTTTGTTTTGTTTTGTTGATAATTTCCTTCACTGCATAAAAGCTTTTCTTTAAGGATTTAAGGGTGTTTGTTTTTGTTTGTTTGTTTGTTTTTTAAGATTTCATTTACCTATCTGAGAAAGAGAGAAAGAGAGGGAGACAGTGAGCTGAAGGGAGAGGGATAGAGAATCTGAAGCAGAACCCATGATGAACAGAGTCTGTTGTAGTAATTGGTCTCACTACCACAAACTTATGATCTGAACCAAAACCAAAAGACTGATGCTTAACAGACTGAACTTAGCCACCATTGTGTAAGGTTTTTAAGTTGGTCCAGTCCCAGTAGTTTGGTTTTTGTTTGCTTCCCTTGCCAGCACAGACATATACATACAGATGTTGCTAAGAACAATGTTATAGAGGGGCACCTAGCACCTTGTGTCAGCCTCTGTGCTTAGGAAAGAATCTGCTTGAAATTGTCTCGATTTCTCTCCTGCCCCTCCCCTTCTCATGTTCTCTCTCTCTCTCACTTTCTTTCTCTCTCATTGAACAAATAAAATTAATAATCATATATATATGAACAATGTCAAAAAGACTTGCCTATGTTTTCTTCCTATAGCTTTATGAGTTCAGATCTCAGTCCTTAAACCATTTTTGTTTCTGTGTAGGGTTTAATGAAGTGAATCAGTTTTATTATTTTGCATGTAGTTATCTAGTTTACATAGGACCATTTATTTATTTATTTTTAAGATTTTTAGTTTTTTATTTGACAGACAGATCACAAGTAGGCAGATAGGCCGTCAGAGAGAGAGAGGAGGAAGCAGGCTCCCCACTGAGCAGAGACCCCCGATGTGGGGCTCAATCCCAGGACCCTGGGATCATGACCTGAGTCGGAGGCAGAGGCTTTAACCCACTGAGTAACCCAGGCACCCCAAAATAGGACCATTTATTTATTTATTTATTTTATTTATTTTTTTAGGACCATTTATTAAAGATAATTTATCTTCCCCGTGTACATGCTTGCCTTCTTTAATTGACCATATAAGCATGGGTTTATATTTGGTATCCCTATTTAATTCCATTTATCCGTGTTTCTATTTTCTGTGCCAGTAACATACTGCTTTAATTATAATAGATTTGTGGTATATTTTGAAATCTGGGATTATTACATATCCAGCTTTTTTTTCTTTCTCACCATTGCTTTGGATATTCAAGGCCTTCTGTGTTTCTATACACATTGGACAATTATTTCTTTTAGTTATGAGAAAACTGTTATTAGTATTTTGATAAGGATTACCTTGAATCTGTAGCTTTATTGGGGTAGTTTGGATATTTTAACATTATAAATTCTTCCAGTCTATCTGCATGGAATATCTTTCTATTCGTTTTTGTCATCTAAATTCCTTCAGTTGATATTTTATAATTTTCAGAGTATAGGTCATTTAACTTCTTGGTGAAGTTGGAACCCAGATATTTTGTTTTTCTCATGAAATTTTAAATGAGATTTTTTTTCCAATTTATTTATTTTCAGAAAAACATTATTCATTATTTTTTCACCACACCCAGTGCTCCATGCAAGCCATGCCCTCTATAATACCCACCACCTGGTACCCCAACCTCCCACCCCCCTGCCACTTCAAACCCCTCAGACTGTTTTTCAGAATCCATAGTCTCTCATGGTTCACCTCCCCTTCCAATTTACCCAAATTCCCTACTCCTCTCTAATGCCCCTTGTCCTCCATGCTATTAAATGAGATTTTTAAATTTTTTTCTTCTGCTTCATTTTTAGTGTATAGAAAATCAAATTATTTCTTTATATTAATTTTGTATCATGCAAATGTACTGAATTTATTAATTCTAAGAGCTTCTCAGTGGAGTCTTTAGGGTTTTCTATGTATAGTACTATGTCTTTCTCAAGATGTTATAGTTTTCTTTCTTCCTTATGGATTCAGATGCATTTGTTTCTTTGCCAGGATTATACAGTGATAGGATTATGATTTCCAGTACTATTTTGAATAAATGTGGCAGAGTAGGCATTCTCTTTTATTTATTCCCTTTTTCAGAGTAGGCATTCTCTTTTATTTATTCTCTTGTTCCTGTTTTTGGAAGAAAAGCTCTCAACTTGTCACCATTAAGTATGATGTTAACTGTGGGTTTGTCATATATGATATTAATTGCATCGGGGTATATTCCCTCTAAAAGCATTTTGTTGAAATTTTTTAAGGATGAAAAACTTGAAATTATGTCAACTTGTATTTTCTGCATTTATGAAGATGATTATATATTTTTTATCCTTTATTCTATTAATGTGGTATTTCACACTGGCTTGTGGATACTGAACCATCTTTGCATTACCCAAAGAAACACACTTGATGATGATGAATGATCATTTCAAAGTATTGTTGAATGTGGTGTTCTAATATTTTGTTGAGAATTTTTATCTATGTTCATCAGGAATACTGACCTGATTTTGGGGTTTTTTTTGGATTTACTTTAGTGTCTTTGGTTTTAGTATCAAGGAAAAGTTGGCCTCAAGGAATGTATTTAGGTTTCCTTCCTCTTATATTTCTTGGAATAGCTTGAGGAGAATCAGTATTAACTTAAATTTTGGGTGGCATTCATTTGTGACTCCATCTGGTCCTTAATTTTGTATTGTTTTAGTTAAATTTTTACATATGTATGTGTGTATGCTTGTATGCATGTATTTTTAAATTCTATTTCTTCAGTGTTCCAAGATTGATTTATTTTACACCACACCCAGTGCTCCATGCAATATATGTCCCTCTTAATACCCACTACCAGTCTCACCCACACCCCACCCCCATTCACTCCAAAACGGTCACTTTGTTTCTCAGACTTCAGTCTCTCATGATTTGTCTCCCCCCTTTGATTTCCCCAACTCACTTCTCATCCCCATCTCACACTGTCCTCCTTGTTATTCCTTATGCAGAACAAGTAAGTGTAACCGTATGATAATTGACTCTTTCTCTTTGATTTATTTAACTCAGCAAAATATCTTCCAGTCCCATCCAGTTGATACAAAAGTTGAGTATTCATCCTTTCTGATGGAGGTATAATACTCCAGAGTCTATATGGACCGTGCCTCCTTTATCCATTCATCTGTTAAATGGCATCTTGATTCTTTCCACAGTTTGGTGACTGTGGCCATTGATGCTATGAACATTGGGGTTCAGAAGGCCCTTCTTTTCACTTCATCTGTATCTTTGGGGTAAATCCACAATAGTGCAAGTTCAGGGTCATTAGATAACTCTATTTTTAATTTCTAAAGGTATCTCCACATTGTTTTCCAAAGTGACTGCACCAACTTGCATTCCCACCAACAGTGTAAGAGAGTTGCCCTTTCTCCAAATCCTCTACAACATATGTTATTTACTGTCTTGTTATTTTGGCCATTCTAACTAATGTAAGGTGGCATATCAATGTGGTTTTGATGATGGCTAATGATGATGAACAATTTTCATGTGTCTCTCAGGTATTTGTACATCTTCTTTGGAAAAGTGTCTGTTCATGTCTTCTGCCCATTTTTTTGATATGATTATCAATTTTGTGTGTACTTTGAGTTGGAGGGGTTCTTTATAGATTTTGGATGTCAGCCCTTTGCCTGTAGTGTCATTTGCAAATATCTTCTCTGATTCCATGGGTTACCTCTTTGTTTTGTTGACAGTTTCCTCTGCTGTGGCAAAATCTTTTATCTTGTTAAAGTCCCAAAAGTTCATTTTTGCTTTTGTTTTATTTGCCTTTGGAAGCATATCTTGAAAGAAGTTGCTGTGGCCAATGTCGGAGAGGTTATTGCCTATGTTCTCCTCTAGGATTTTGATAGATTACTCTCTCACATTGAGGTCTTTTATGCATTTAGGGTTTATCTTTGTCTATGGTGTAAGACAATGTTTGAGTTTCCTTCTTCTACACATTGCTTTCCAATTTTCACAGCAGCAATTATTGAAGAGACTATCTTTTTCCCACTGTATATTTTTTCCTTTTATGTCAAAGATTATTTGACCATAGAGTAGAAGATCCCTTTTGGACTCTCTAATCTGTTCCACTGGTTTATGTGTCTGTTTTTTGCACCAGTACCATGTTGTCTTGGTGATCACAGCTTTGTAGTAATTATTGAAATCAGGCAATGTGATGTTCCCAGCTTTGTGTTTCTTTTTCAACATTTATTTAGTAATTCAGGGTCTTTTCTGTTTCCATACAAATTTTAGAACTGTTTGTTCCAGCTCTTTGAAAAATGATGGAGGAACTTTGATTAAGATGGCATTGAAAGTATAGATGGCTCTAGGCAGTATAAACATTTTATCAATGTTTATTCTTCTGATCCCTGAGCATGGAATACTTTTCCATTTTTTGTGTGTGTGTCTTCAATTTCTTTCATGAGTCTTCTGTAGTTCCTCAAGTACAGATCCTTTACTTCCTTGGTTAAGTGTATTCCCAGGTATGTTATGGGTCTTGGTGCTACAATAATTTGAATCAATTCTTCAATTTCCCTTTCTATATTTTCATTGTTAGTGTGTAAGTAAGCAATGGATTTCTGTACATTGTTAGTGTGTAAGTAAGCAATGGATTTCTGTACATTGATTTTTTATGTTGCCACATTACTGAATTGCTCTATGAGTCCTAGTACTTCAGGGGTCTAATCTTTTGGGTATTCTATATAAAGTCTCAATTCATCTGTGAAGTGAGAGAGTTTGACTTCTTCATTGCCAGTTTGAATACCTTTTATTTCTTTTTGTTGCCTGATTGCTGATGCTAGGGCTTCTAGTACTATGTTGAACAACAGAGGCAGGAGTTGATATCCTTGTTGTGTTCCTGATCTCAAAGGGAAGGCTGTTTTTTTTTTCCCCATTGAGGATGATATTTGCTGTGGGTTTTTCGTAGATAGCTTTTATGAAGTTGAGGAATGTTCCCTCTATACCTATACTTTGAAACGTTTTAATCAGGATGGATGTTGTATCTTGTCAAATGCTTATTCTGCATCAACTGAGAGGACAATGTCATTTTCTTTCTTCTCTTATTGATTTGTTCTATCACATTAATTGATTTGTGAGTGTTGAACCACTCTTGCATATAGGGGATAAATTCCAACTGGTCATAGTGTATAATCTTTTTAATGTACTGTTAGATTGTATTAGCTAGGATCTTGTTGAGAATCTTAGTATCCATATTGATCAGGCATATTGGTCTGAAGTTCTCTTTTTTGGTTGTTTCTTTGCCTGTTTGGGGAATTAGGGAAATTCTGGCCTCTTAAAAAGAGTCTGGAAGTTTTCCTTTTGCTTCTATTTTTCGAAACAGCTTCAGGAGAATAAGTATTATTTCTTCTTTGAATTTTAGACAGAATTCCCCAGGGGATCCATCAGGTCCTGGGCTCTTGTTTTTCGGGAGGTTTTTGATCACTGCTTCTATCTTGTTACTAGATATTGGTATGTGATGTTTCAATTCCTTACTGATTCAGTTTTGAAAGTTTATAGGTTTCCAGGAATGATTCCATTTCATCTAGGTTGCTTATTTGTATATAAATGTTGATAATTTCTGATGATCATTTCTATTTCCTTGGTGTTAGTTGTGATCTCTCCCTTTTCATTCATAGTTGGATTAATTTGGGTCCTTTCTTTTTTATTCAGATTAGTTTGCTCCATGTTTTATTGATCTTATTGATTCTTTCATAGAACCACTTCTGGTTTTTTTGATGTGTCCTACTGTATCTCTAGTTTCTATCTTATTGATCTCTGTTCTAATCTTATTTCCCATCTTGTGTGTTGGGTTAACTTAATTTGATGTTGATTCTCTAGTTCTTTAATATGTAAAGAGAGTTGGTGTATTCTGGATTTTTCAATTTTTTTTTTTTTTTTTTTTTTTTTTTTTTTTTTTTTTTTAGTGAGCCTTGGATGGCTTTGTATTTCTCCCTTAGGACCGCCTTTGTTGTACCCATAGGCTTTGGGCCAGAGTGTCTTCATTCTCATTGGTTTCCATGGATTTTTAAAGTTCTTCTTTGATTTCCTTATTGATCCAAACATTATTAAGCAGGGTTGTTTTTACATTCCAAGTGTTTGAATTCCTCCCAAACTTGTTCTTGTGGTTGAGTTCCAGTTTCAAAGCACTGTGGTCTGAGAATATGCAGAGAATAACTCAATCTTTTCATATTGGTTGAACCCTGATTTGTGACCCAGTACATGCTCTATTCTGGAGAAAATTCCATGTGTGCTGGAAAAGAATGAGTATTCTGTTGTTTTAGGATGATATGTTATGTATATCTATGAGGTCCATCTGGTTCAATGTGTCATTCAATGCTCCTGTTTATTTATTTTCTGTTTGGATGATCTGTGTGTTTCTGAGAATGACATGTTAACATCCCCTTCTATTAATATATTACTCTCAATATGACTCTTTATTTTGATTTTCATTTGTCTTATGTAGTTGGTGGTTCCCCTTTTGGGGGCATAAATATTTACAATTGTTAGATCCTCTTGGTGGCTAGACCATTTCAGAATAATGTATTTTACTTCTTTGTTTCTGACTACTTTCTTTAGTTTAAAATCTAATTTCTCTGGGTGAGAGTCACTACCCCAGCTTTCTTTTCACGTCCATTGACATGAAAGATTCTTCTCCATCCCTTCACATTCAGTCTGAATGTCTCCTTAGGTTCAAAATGGGTCTCTTGTAGACAATATTTGGATAGGTCCTGTCATTTTATCCAATCTGTAACCCTGTGCTGTTTTATTTGAGCATTTAGGCCATTCACATTGAGAGTGATTATTGAAAGATATGTTTTTATTGACATCATGTTGCCTGTGAAGTCCCTGTTTCTACAGAGTATCTGTAAATTTCTGTTCTATGTCACTCTTGGGTTCTTTTTTTTTAGAGCCCCTTAATATTTCTTAGAGTGCCAGCTTCATGGTCATATACTCTTTTAAATGTTTCCATTTTTGAAAGCTCTTTATCTTTTCATCCATTTTGAATTTCAACCTTGTTGGATCAAGTATTCTTGGCTGCATGTTCTTTTCATTTAGTGCCCTGAATACATCTTGTCAGCTCTTTCTGGTATTCCAGCTTTCTGTGAATAGGTCTGATGTTATTCTGATGGACCTTCCTCTGTATGTAAGGAATCTCTTGACCCTAGCTTCTCTCTAAAACTTTTGTCTCAAATTATGATTCATCAGTCTCACAATCAAGTGTCTTGTGGTCTTTCCATATTTGTTGATCTTGAGGAGTGATCTTTCAGCCTCTAAGAAACAAATGTTAGTTCCATTCCCCAGACTGGTAAGATTTTCATGGAGAATTTGTTCAAATATATTTTCTAGTTTCCTTTTTTTCTCCTCCCCCTCAAGGGGGATAATAATTATTCCCAATAATTCTGATGTTAGAATGTTTCCTGGTGTAATTTATTTCCCTAATTCTGTTTTCATGAATTCTTAGCTGTTTGTTCAAGGCCTCCTCCTGTTCTCTATGATTTTGTGCTCTAGATCACTAATTCTATATTCTGCCTCAGTTACCCTAGCTGTTTGAATATTTCGATTAGATTGGAACTCATTGATAACATTTTAACTTCTTTCTGGGCTGCTCTCACTCTGCCCTTAGAGATTCTATGTTGTCACTAATGGTTTTCTCCAACCTAGCCACTGCCTGGATAATCTTTACCCTGAATTCCCTTTCTGACATACTGTTTATGTCTATATCCAATAGCTCTGAAGGAACGGGCACAGTCTCTGAATTTTTCCTCTTTTGGGTGTTTCTCTTCCTAGTCATTTTGGTGAGAGGTGGTTGAGGGGATTTATAGCTGAATATATCAACTGCCATCGAGGCAAGGTGCACACTGGAATGCTTCTGAGCAATCAGAATTCACCACCAAAAAGAAAGAAAAAAGAAAAAAAGAGAGAGCAAGAAAAAAAAAAAACAAGCCAGAATGGGCCCACAAATTAAGATTTATAAGGTATACAAACAAAAATGGGTAAGCAAAAAGATAGACAAAAGTAAATGACAAGAAAAAAGAAAAATGAACCCAGCCAATATGAACCCCAAGGATAAGAGTTTTATAATACCCAAACAAAAACCAAATACACAGAAATACTGACAGAAGAAAAAAGATGGGAGGGTGGTTATAAATCCTCCAAGTGGGTGAGGAAGGTTATTTTGATTCTTTCTGTGTGTCCTGATAACTTTGGTAAAAGACTCAAATTTCCAGAGATAAAGGGAGATTAAAACTTGTTTATATTATAGGGGTAGTATTAGTTAGCAAATAGGATTACTTTGAAGCTCATATCTATGTGTATATTAAAAAAATATAAACGGAAAAGAAAAGCAGACATATATGTATAAAAAATCAAGTTAAAAGGTTATTATGGAATATGCTATATTAACCCTCTAGTTGTAGTGGTTAAAAAAATAAGTAGGTTAAAAAAAGTATGTCTAAAAAACTAAGTAGGTTCAAAAAATTAAAAGGAGCAAGAATAGTGAGAATGAATTAAAAATAAAAGTTCTATCTATGAATTATACTGATTTTAGGACAATAACCAGAGCTTAATATACTTTTTTTTCCCATGATATTGAGGTTTTACAGCTGTATGGTGACCCTGAGGTGGTTGTCCTCTCCTTCTTTTGGCTGACTTTCTGGGGGAGGGGCCTCCCGGGTTGTTTTTCAGGTAGTCTTGCTTGGGTTTAGTCCTCTTGCCCTCTATCAAGGGGCTAGGCTCTCTGAAAACCAGTTTTTCAGGCTTTTGTTCTCTGGAGGTTTTGTATTTTTCTTCCCCCCGCCTTTAGTTGTTTATTATGGCTTTTCAGAAGTTTAGTGGAAAGCAAACTGGACCCAGACCTCTGTCTCAGAGAGAACCTTCAGTCTGCTCCCCTCTGGGTGGTCCAGAATACACCGACTCCCCTCTGCAAACTCCGCTGAGCTATGCAACCTCCCACAGGCAGAGGAGGTCCCCAGTGACCATCTCAGGGGTTGCCAGAACTGTCTACTTGTTTCTGCACCCCCATGCTACTAAAACTGTGAGTGATATTTGTCCAAGGAGCATTTTTCAGATGGCTGCCTTTGCTGGGACTGCTGGGGTCCAGACATGAGGTTGCCACCATGGGTGATTGCACTGGCCCTAGCTAGGAGAGTCCAGACCCTTGGTTGGTCCTAGCTCAAGGGCAGAGCTTTCTCAGGCACTGGCAGGAAGTGGGTAAGACCCTGGTCATGCAGTGCACAGAAGTTCAAGGAAACACAGGCTGGTCTTGTCACCAGACTTGCTCCTGGAATGGCAGCAGTGTTCCCAGCTGAGTTGTGATGCAAGCCGCACAACCCCACAGGCTCCATCACACTCTCTCTGGGACAGGTGGTCATAGGTGATGGCTGTTCTGGGACCATGTATTTAGGCCTATGCCTATTACCCCCTGATTCCACCAATGGCCACTTAAGATCTTTTGCTCTTTTTGAGTGCTTTTAACCAGAATCCAAGTTAATTCTGGTTATCAGGGCACTCTCATATTGGGTTATTACTTTCCAATGGGATGCTTCTGGTGACTCCCTCCCTCTTCTATGGATTATGCTCTGATATCAATCCAATCATGCCCACTCTTTTTTATTGCTCGACTGGAGTCTTCTGCCCCAATAGAAATCCAGAACTATATAATCCTACATTTCAGGATGATTTCATGGGTATTCAGAGTGTTTTGGTAGATAACTAGCTCATTTTAGGGGAAGATTGAAACATGGTCTCCTAATTCTCTGCCATCTTGCCCCTACTCAGCATATAGGTTTTCATAATATTTTCCTATAATTGCATTTCTGTAGTGTCCTTCATTATTTCTCCTCTCATTTGTGATTTCATTTATCTGTGTTATTTCTGTTATATTTTTGATAAGTCTGAATTCTCAATTTCATTTATTTTTCCTTTTTTCAAAGAACAAGTTTCTCTTTTATTGTTCTGTTCTACTATTGTGTGTGTGTGTGTGTGTGTGTGTATAATTTATTTTTGTACTAATTGCAATTATTTCCTTACTACTGGACATAGGCTTTGCTTTTTGTTATTTTCCAAGTTAATTTCAATGTATGGTTAAGTTTTTTTATTTGAGTTTTTTTGGTTCTTTTGTTAATTCTTGCTTTATATTTCCTCTTGTGATCACTTTTGTTGTATTCAAAAGGTTTTGAAATTCTGCATGTTCATTTTCATTTGTATTTATTTATTTATTTATTTATTTTTAATTTCTTCTCTGATCTGGTTGACCCATTCATTCTTTAGTAACATGTAGTTTACATTCATGTGTTTGTGGTCTTTCGACTGGTTAACGTCAACTTCCATACTTCTGTGGTCAGAAAGATGCATGATATGATGTCTCTCTTTTTATACTTGTTGAGCTCTGATTTGTGATCTAGTATGTGATTTCTGGAGAAAGTCCAATACTATTTGAGTAGACTGTGTACTCTACTGCCTTAAGATATGTGTATTAAGTCCATGTAGTCCAGTTGTCATTCCAAGCCATTATTTCTTTGTTGATATTCTACTTGGATGATTTGTCCATTGATAGAAGAAGTGTGTCGAAATCTCCTACTATTACTATATTATAAATGAGTTCTGTTATGTTTATTATTAATTGTTTTATATGTTTGGGGCTTCCATGTTGGTAGTATCAATGTTTATAATTGTTTGATTTTCTTGTTTGATAGTCCAGTTTATTATAGTATAATTCCCTTCTTCATCTTTTATCACAATCTATGGTTTAAAATCCACTTTGTCTATTACAAATATTGTTACTCTGGTTTTTTTTGACATCTGTTTACATGATATAAGTTTCTCTATATACACACTTCCAATCGCAGGTGTCTTGAGATCTTAAATGAGTCTTTAGGCAGCATATAGTTGAGTTTTGTTTTTTTATTTTAATTTTTTTGTGACACCTTATTTCTTTTGATTAGGGTGTTTAGTCCACTTACCTTCAGAGAAATTATTAGTAGATATGTATTCAATGTCCTTTTATTATTTTTTCTTTCATTGTTTCTGCACATTTTCCCTTTTTCCTCCTGGTTTTTGTCGTGTTTGAGCTTTCCATCCCACTCAGAGTCCCCTTTAACATTTCTTGCAGGGCTGGTGTAGTGATCAGAAACCCCTTTAGTTTTTATTTGTCTATGAAACTCTTTTTTTCTCCTTCTCTTCTGTGTGATAACCTTGCTTGACAGACTATTCTTGGCGATATATTGTTCTCTTTCAGTGTGTTGATTATATCATGCTTTCTATTCAGTCTTGACAAGTTTCTTTGGAGAGAACTGCAGCTAGACTTAAGTCTTCCCTTGTAATGGAGTGACTGTTTTTGTCTTGGTGCTTACTGGATTTTTTACTTAATAACCATATTTTGCAAGGTTAACCACTATATTTTTTGTGTGTGTTGAACTGTTTTTATTTATTTTGAAGGGAGTTATCTATGCCTCCTATATCTGGAGGCATTCCCTAGATTAGGGAAGTTTTCAGTTATTATTAACTAAAATAAGTCTGGCTCCTTTTTTTCTCTCTTCTGTTATTCCTATGATACAAATATTATGTTGGAAGGAGTCCCTGAGTTGCCTATGTCTATTTGCTTGATGCATAATTCTTCTTTCTCTCTTTTGCTTAGCCTTACTATTTTCCATTATTCTATCTTCTTTGTCACCAATTCATTTTTCTGCTTCTTTCATCCTCGTATTGCATTGAATCTGTTTTAAATCTAAGTAATTTCATTTTTCTTTTCTTACAGATTGTTTTTTTTCAATTTATTAATTTTCAGAAAAACAGTATTCTTTATTATTTCACCACACCCAGTGCGCCATGCAATCCGTGCCATCTACAATACCCACCACCCGGTACCCCAACCTCCCACCCCCCGCCACTTCAAACCCCTCAGATCATTTTATAGAGTTAATAGTCTCTCATGATTCACCTCCCCTTCCAATTTACCCAAACTCCCTTCTCCTCTCTAACACCCCTTGTCCTAGATTCTATTTGTTATGCTCCACAAATAAGTGAAACCATATGATAATTGACTCTCTCTGCTTGATTTATTTCACTCAGCATAATCTCTTCCAGTCCTGTCCATGTTGCTACAAAAGTTGGGTATTCATCCTTTCTGATGGAGTCATAATACTACATTGTGTATATGGACCACATCTTCCTTATCCATTCATCTGTTGAAGGACATCTTGGTTCTATCCATAGTTTGGCGACCGTGCCCATTGCTGCTATAAACATTGGGGTACAGATGGCCCTTCTTTTCACGACATCTGTGTCTTTGGGGTAAATACCCAGGAGTGCAATTGCAGGGTCATAGGAAGCTCTATTATTAATTTTTTGAGGAATCTCCACACTGTACTCCAAAGAGGCTGCACCAACTTGCATTCCCACCAACAGTGGAAGATGGTTCCCCTTTCTCCACATCCTCTCCAACACATGCTGTTTCCTGTTTTATTAAAATTGGCCATTCTAACTGGTGTAAGGTGATATCTCAATGTGGTTTTAATTTGAATCTCCCTGAGGGCTAATGATGATGAACATTTTCCCCTGTGTCTGATAGCCATTTGTATGTCTTGATTGGAGAAGTGTCTGTTCATATATTCTGCCCATTTGTTGATATGTTTGCCTGTTTCATGTGTGTTGAGTTTGAGGAGTTCATTATAGATCCTGGATATCAACCTTTTGTCTCTACTGTCATTTGCAAATATCTTCTCCCATTCCGTGGGTTGCCTCTTTGTTTTGTTGACATTTCCTTTGCTGTGCAGAAGCTTTTGGTTTTGATGAAGTCCCAAAAGTTTATTTCCACTTTTGTTTACTTTGCCTTTGGAGACATATCTTGAAAGAAGTTGCTGTGGCTGATATCAAAGAGATTACTGCCTATGTTCTCCTCTAGGATTCTGATGGATTCCTGTCTCACGTTGAGGTCTTTTATCCATTTTGAGTTGATCTTTGTGTACGGTGTAAGAGAAAGGTCGAGTTTCATTCTTCTACATATAGCTGTCCAGTTTTCCCAGCACCATTTATTGAAGAGACTGTCTTATGTCCACTGTATATTTTTCCCGGTTTTGTCAAAGATTAATTGACCATAGAGTTGAGGGTCCATATCGGGGCTCTCTACTCTGTTCCACTGGTCTATGTGTCTGTTTTTATGCCAGTACCATGCTGTCTTGGTGATCACAGCTTTGTAATAAAGCTTGAAATCAGGTAAGGTGATGCCGCCAGCTTTATTTTTGTTTTTCAACATTTCCTTAGCGATTCCAGGTCTCTTCTGATTCCATACAAATTTTAGAATAGAATTCTAAATTTGAAGAATTTGAAGAATGCCGGTGGAATTTTGATCGGAATGGCATTAAAAGTATAGATTGCTCTAGGCATATAGACATTTTAACAATGTTTATTCTTCCTATCCAAGAGCATCGAATGGTCTTCCATCAATTTGTGTCTTCTTCAATTTCTTTCATGAGTGTTCTGTAGTTCCTTGAGTACAGATCCTTTACTTCTTTGGTTAGGTCTATTCCCAGGTATCTCATGGTTCTTGGTGCTATAGTATATGGAATCGATTCTCTAATTTCCATTTTTGTATTTTCATTGTTATTTTATAAGAAAGCCACTAATTTCTGCAGATTGACTTTGTATCATGCCACGTTGCTGAATTGATGTATGAGTTCTAGTAGTGTGGGGGTGGAGTCTTTTGGGTTTTCTATATAAAGAGTCATGTCATCTGGGAAGAGAGAGTTTGACTTCTTCACTACCAATTTGGATACCTTTTATTTCTCTTTGTTGTCTGATTGCTCTTGCTAGGACTTCTAATACTATGTTGAACAAGAGTGGTGAAAGTGGGCATCCTTGTCTTGTTCCTGATCTCAATGGGAAGGCTGCAAGCTTTTTCCCATTGAGGATGATATTTGCTGTGGTTCTTTCATAGATAGATTTGATGAGGTTCAGGAATGTTCCATCTATCCCTATATTTTGAAGCGTTTTAATAGGGACAGATGCTGGATTTTGTCAAATGCTTTTTCTGCATCAATTGAGAGGACCATGTGGTTCTTCTCTCTTCTCATATTAATTTGTTGTATCACATTGATTGATTTGCGAATGTTGAACCACCCTTGTAGCCCAGGGATGATTCCCACCTGATCATGATGGATAATCATTTTAATGTGCTGTTGGATCTTGTTGGCTAGGATCTTGTTGAGAATCTTAGCATCCATATTCATCTGTGATATTGGTCTAAAATTCTCCTTTTTGGTTAGGTCTTTACCTGGATTGGGGATCAGGGTAATGCTGGCTTCATAGAAAGAGTCTGGAAGTTTTCCTTCTGCTTCAATTTTTTGAAACAGCTTCAGGAGAATAGGTGTTATTTCTTCTTTGAAGGTTTGGTAGAATTCCCCAGGGAATCCGTCAGGTCCTGGGCTCTTGTTTTTTGGGAGGTTTTTGATATTGCTTCAATCTCGTTATTAGATATCGGTCTATTCAGGTTGTCAATTTCTTCCTGGTTCAATGTTGGTAGTTTATATTGTTCCAGGAATGCATCCATTTCATCTAGGTTGCTAAGCTTATTGGGATATAACTGTTGATAATAACTTTTGATGATTGTTTCTACTTCCTAGGTGTTAGTTGTGATCTCTCCCTTTTCATTCATAATTTTATGAATTTGGGATTTCTCTCTTTTCTTTTGGATTAGTGTAGCCAGTGGTTTATCGTTCTTATTGATTCTTCCAAAAACCAGCTGCTAGTTTCATTGATATGTTCTACTGTATCTCTGGTTTCTACCTCATTGATCTCAGCTCTAATCTTGATGATTTCCCTTCTTATGTGTGGAGTTGGTTTGATTTGTTGTTGATCCTCCAGTTCTTTAAGGTGTAGAGACAGCTGGTGTGTTCTGAATTTTTCAATTTTTTTGAGTGAGGCTACGATGGCTATGAATTTCACCTTTAGGAACGCCTTTGCCATATCCCATAGGTTTTGGTCAAAGTGTCTTCATTCTCATTGGTTTCCATGAATTGTTTCAGTTCTTCTTTGATCTCCTGGTTGATCCAAGCATTCTTAAGCAAGGTGGTCTTTAGCTTCCAGGTGTTTGAGTTCCTTCGGAACTTTTCCTTGTGATTGAGCTCCAGTTTCAAAGCATTGTGATCTGAGAATATGCAGGGAATAATCTCAGTCTTTTGATATCGGTTGAGTCCTGATTTGTGACCCAGTATGGGGTCTATTCTGGAGAAGGTTTCGTGTGCTACTTGAGAAGAATGAGTATTCTGTTGTTTTAGGATGGAATGTTCTGTATATATCTATGAGGTCCATCTGGTTCAATGTGTCATTCAATGCTCTTGTTTCTTTATTGATTTTCTGCTTCGATGATCTGTCTAATTCTGAAAGAGGCGTGTTAAGATCTCCTACGATTAGTGTATTCATATCAATATGACTCTTTATCTGGATTAACAGTTTTCTTAAGTAATTGGCTGCTCCCATATTGGGAGCATAAATATTTACAATTGTTATATCATCTTGGTGGATAGTCCCTTTAAGGATTATGTAGTGTCCTTCTGTATCTCTGACTACAGTCTTTAGTTTGAAGTCTAATTTATCTGATATAAGAAATGCTATACCAGCCTTCTTTTGAGGCCCATTGGCATGAAAGATGCTTCTCCATCCCTTCACTTTCAGTCTGCTTGTATCTTTAGGTTCAAAATGGGTCTCTTGTAGACAACATATGGATGGGTCCTGTCGTTTTATCCAATCTGCAACCCTGTGCCATTTTATGGGTGCATTTAGGCCATTCACATTGAGAGTGGTTATTGATAGATACGTTTTTATTGACATCGAGTTACCTTTGAAGTCTTTCTTTCTGTAGACTGTCTCTCTATTTCTGTTCAATTCTACTCTTGGGATTTTTCCTCTTTTATAGAACCCCCCTTAATATTTCCTGCAGCGTCAACTTGGTGGTTGCCTAGTCATTTAAGCCTTGCCATTCTTGAAAACTCTTTATCTCTCCATCCATTTTGAATGTCATTCTTCCTGGATAAAGTATTCTTGGCTACAAGTTCTTCTCATTTTGTGCCCTGAATATATCTTGCCAGCCTCTTCTGGCTTGCCTGGTCTCTGTGGACAGGTCTGACGTTATTATTATGGGCTTCCCTCTGTAAGTAAGGAGCCTCTTTGCCCTGGCGCTTTCAAGAGGTTATACCTACAATTATAATTCCTCAATTTGACTATCAGATGTCATGATGTTTTTTTGGAATGTATAATCTTGGGTGAAAACTATTCTGCCTCTAGTACATGAACGCTGGTTCTATTCATGAGATTGGGAAAATTTTCATGAAGCACTTGTTCCACGATATCTTCTAGACTTCTTTCTTTCTCCTCCCCTTCAGTGATTCCAATAATTCTGACGTTGGAACACTTCATATCATTTATTTTCCTGATTCTGTTTTCATGGTTTCTAAGCTGTTTATTCCAGGTTTCCTCCTGATCCTTTCTCTCTATATTTTTGTCTTCCAGATCACTAATTCTATCTTCTGTCTCAGTTATCCTAGCTTTGAGAGAGTTTAGATTAGATTGGAATTCATTGAGAGCATTGTGAACCTCTTCCCTAGTAGCTTTAAGCTCTGCCCTAACATTGTGAACATCCTGTCTGGTCGCTTTCAGCTTGGCCCTAATCAATTTGGTTTGGTCATCCATGGCTTTCTCCAACCTAGCTATTGCCTGGATAATTGTTAGCCTGAATTCTCTTTCCGACATATTGTCTATGTTGATAGCCGTTAGCTCTGTTGCAGAAGGTCCATCCTCTGTATTTTTCTTCTGTTGGGCATTCCTCCTCCTAGTCATTTTGGTGGGAGATGGCTGAACAGATGTAGCTGGATGTATCAACTCTGGTGCAGTCAAGGTGCACCCTGGAACACTTCTGCCCACTGGCGTCTTCTGTCCCTGTAGAGATGCAGACGTGTATAATTCTGATCACAGGCTGATTTCATGGGTGATCTGAGTTCTTTGGTAGGTAATCAGCTCACTTTGGGGTACCGGCTGAAAAGGCGCCTCCTCCTACTCCCCTGCCATCTTGTCCACCCACCAAATATATATTTTTTATATTTTATATAAATATATATTCTATATATGCATATATATATATATATATATATATATATATATATATATTGCAACACTGCCCAGGCATATTTGGATATATCTGGATATAGACAAATTATATATAATTTGTCTATAAGTATACCTATATTTTTATATATAAATATATATTTTTTTATATTTTATATAAATATATATTTTTATATATGCCATATATATATATATATATTCCAACACTGCCCAGGGATATATCCCTGGGCAGTGTTGGAAGTTCAAGTCTCAGAGCTCTGTGAATCATGGCATGGGTGCTTTTCTTTATGTAGCTTCACAACACTTGGCTCTCACACACAAAATTTATAATTTATTATTCCCAGTCCTATCTATAATGAGATTCACTGCCCTCAAAGATCAATGAACTGTCAGAAGTTTTACTTTCATTCTCTAACTTTGTGTATTTTTTTTTTTAAAGGTAAACTTCAGGTAGAACATGGTAAGTCATCCATTACTTCCCTCTATTGACAGTCTCTAAAAATATAAGGAAATAAATAGCAATTTGGGTTTTGGAATTGTGTATTTCCTCCTTTTTTTCTGAATTTGGTTGTCCAAGTGTCCATGAGCTCTGTTATATCATTGCATCTATAATTCCTTGACGTTCACAATTATAGACTGAATTCTACGGAGAGGTGACCTGGTTTAAATTTGCGCAATGTAGTAAATGAAGGTATGCAGTAAATGCCCCAGAAATCATGATAAGGCTCATGGTGCTCCATTTCAATGCAGAGGACAGCCTGGTCCACCATTAAATGTCTACTAATGTGGGCTATTTTCAAAGTTTTTATTAATTTTCATGTATCTTTTCCTTGCTAACCCACTTCTTTGGAAATTGTGAAATTGAAGCTTGTATATAATGCACTTGGAAAACCTACTTCCTCTTCTGCATTTTTGAAATTTCCCCATGTATGGGATTTCTTCTCACTTACACTTATGCACTCAATTTTTAAAATCTTTCATAACCTGCTTCATTCCTTTGTCCAAGGTATGAATTGATGTATGTGTTATCATCAGATTAAGTATGAACTTTACAAAATGTCCATGGACAATATTGCCTTTGAATGACCACAGATTTTCTTGGGATGAGCAATGAAGCCTGCTTGACTTTTTTGGGTTACTGACTCTGGATGTCACCATTTTCTAAAGTCTCAAAGATCCAATCCCCGTCAGTTTCAACTCAGACTCCATGGGTAATCTGCATAAACTTTGAGGCTTGTCCTTAGATGAGCTCCACATAATCAGCTGATGGATATCCATGCACTGGCTTAATTAATGAGGAAAGGAGACAATAAATGATGTAATTGTAGCATATTTCATAATATTTTGGAATGTCAGAGATCTTCTCTTCCAAATGATGAATAAAATACCTGCTTTACTTTCTCTCTTTTCTATCTCATATTTTTACCCTCCTGGGTAAGTAGTGACTACTTCTCTAGATATTTTTCCACACATACATTGTTGAATTATTTATTATATCTTTTGTTTTTATACAGAACTCTTAGCTAAAAAGAAACATGAGTAGTCATTTTTTTATATTTTGGAGGGGAAGTTATCTTGGAAAAAATGTATTTGATCTATGAAAATCACATTAGTAAATGGTTTCCACATCACAAATTATCAGTTGTTTAAATGGACTTCTTTATCTGTTGATATATAAGCTGAAACAAAGCTGTCCTTTTGTAGCATTATAAATTGTAGGTTGTACAGTAGCATCTTTGTTCAATTATATCCCATGTTATTAACTGCTCTTACATTTTAAAAGGTTTCCATTACTTAGTTTATAGACATAGAAAGAGAGAGAGAGAGTGAGCATGAGAGAGGGTAGAAGCTGAGGGAGAGGTACATGTAGACTACAAACTGAGCAATGCGCCCCAAGAGGGGCTGGGACACATGAGTCAGTTGTCAGCCCATGAGACAAAACCAAAAGTCACCATTAACAAGCCAAGACAACCAGGTACCCCTAGGGTTTTTGTTGTTGTTGTTTTAATTTTTAAAGGCCCAATAAATATTCAGTTATCCCTTGAGGATTATTTTCTATTATTACTTCTAAAATAAAATTCCGTATGTGAACTTTGACATTGACCTTGGTTTTGTCTAATCCCTTAGTTATTTATTATTAAATGATAATTAGTGCTAATTTGTAATTTTTTATGATAAGAGTCCATATCAATGCATCAACAACCTTATTGGGATATTTTTTTAAAGATGCATTTATGTACATAGGAGAGTCAGTGTGAGAGTGAGAGTGAGGGAAGGGAGAGAGGGAGAAAAAATCACGAGGAGACTTTGTTCTGTGCATGGAGCATGATATGGGGCTTGAGCTCCTGATTTTGAGAACATGACCTGAGCCAAAAGCAAGAGTTGCTGGCTTAAACAGCTGGACCACCCATGTGTCCCAATATTTGGCTCATTTAAGGCTTTACATTCTTCACTGTGTTTGTTGACATAAAAGATGCATAAGTTTCATATACTTTATTCATGTATTTTATCATTTGTTTTGATTTTGTTTTTAACTCTTCACCAGGTTATTTAGGATATTTTCAAAGTTATTTGATCTATATGCATTTACACTTGTTCTCTATTACTGAAATATCTCTTTTCTGTGGTCATTTCCTAATTTCTTTTGATTTCCTTTTAGAAACTTGGAGAACCCTCAAAAGTTCAGAGGAGGATCTAAGTAATCTTTGGGACCCCACAGGCTTACATACCCACTTCATTGCTTTGGATGGTGCTCTGAAAATGGGACTGGTCAGTGCTAAGTGATCTTCTTCACTGAGAGTCAGTGGCCTGATCAGTGCAGAACTGAGTGTGACTAGTCCACCATTATACTTTGGGTGGAAAAAAACCCAATTTATTTATGACTTTTTCCGTGTTTGTTTTGCCCCATTTTTTTCTGGATTATGAAGGAAAGAGAACATGATCTCTGGTTTCTTCCCTGGCCTAGGTATAAAAAAAATCACAATATAGTTAATTTTCACAGAATCACTTGTGTGAAAATGAAACACTTTGATTGACTTCAACTTTTTTTTCCAGTGGTGATATGTTCATTTATAAATATTATGGTCTAGACATTTTTAAAATTAGTATTAATTTGGACTGACTTCATCTTATTTTAGTCTGAACATTATGTCTTTGGACATACTCCACTGAGTCAAAAGTAAGACATTTATAAGAATCTTGATTAGGAGCTGCTTAGAAATAAACATGTATCATACTTCGCACTAGGCTCTATGAGACCTCAGAGGGATCATGCAAAGGGAGATGTCCTTAAGAGACTTACTAAATATTCATACCCCATGGAAGGATATAAATGGGATTTGAATTCTGAGGTAGGATGTTGAGGAATCTACCAGAATCATCCCCAAAGGAAAGAGTCAGTGTTTCATCCTCTGAACACATAGATGAAAAAATACCTCGCACAATGTTTTTTTTATAAAAAAGAGAGGCAACTTTGGTGAAGGTGTAGAGAGGGAACATGATGACCTGTTCATGAGAATATAAATTTGTGCAGCCAATATTGGAAAAAATATTTTCATGTTTCTCAACAGAACAAAAATGGAATTAATCAAATTAGGCAGTAAATCAAGTACTAGGTATTTATCAGGAGAAATTAAAACACTACTGATAAAAAGCACATGCTCTCCCCAATGTTTATTAGAGCATTTTTCATATAGCCATGCAAGAAAAGCAAGTAATGTAAATGTCCACAGATGATACATATATGATAAAGATGATACATATATGATAATGATATGATGCATTCTTAGGAGTCTTATTATATATTGATACCTTATGAAAGAATATAGATGGGTTGGGAAAAGAGGTAGAACATTGAGGAAACTACCAGAATCATCTCCAAAGGAAAGAGTGAGCATTTCATTCTGTGAGAACACAGAGGTAAACATCGGACATAATGTTTTAATCAGAAAGAGAAGGAACTTTGATAAAGTTGTAGAAAGGGAACACTGGAAAGCCCTGGTGTGGATATCAAACAGTACAGCAAATATTGAAACATGTCTCACATTCCTCAGAAGAAGAAAAAAAAATGAATTAGTATATTATACAGTAATTGAAGTACAGGTGTTCATCTGTACAAAACATAAACCCTACTGCAAAAAGGCGGTTGCTCTACCCTATGTATATTAGAGAAATTATATATAGCCAAGCAAGAAATGGAGCTAATGTATATAACCTCATGTACATATGTAATAAGGAAGATAGGTATATGATATATAGAGCAAGAACTACAGATAAGGTAGACATAGGTATGTTTTTGGACATAGATAAACTTATAGATACTGAATATCTCTCTGGGCAGTTTTGGAAGGTCATGTATAGAACTCTGTGAATCCTGGTGTGGTACATCAAATGTCGGGTAGAAATCTCTATGTGGTTGAAACGTCTGCATTTCTCTTAAGTAGCTGCAAAACACTTGGCTCTCTCAGACAAACTTTATAGTTTCTAGTCCTATATAAAGAGTTTCATGGCCTTCATAGAGCCATGAAATGTCAGAAGTCTTAGTTCCATTCTATAACTTATTTCTGTATTTCTTTTTAAAGGCAAACTTCAGGAAGAATATGGTTAAGTCATTTATTCTCTGTGTTGAATGGATTGTTCAGAAATTAAAGGTCAGGCATTATTTTGAAGGAAATATTTAAGACAAAACAGTCTCTCCAGACATAAAGAAGTAAATAGCAATTTGGGCTTTGGAATTGTGCATTTCCTTCCCCGTTTTATGAATTAGGCTGTCCAAGGTTCCCAGACTTCTGATGGATCATTACATGTATAATTCCTCAAATTTCTCATTCATAAATTGGATTCTGTGGAGAGGAGAGGCCCGTCAACCTTGGGCAGTGCAGTAAATGAAGGTCTGTAGTAAATGAGACCCAGAAAAACTGAGAAGGCTAATGGTGTTCCATTTCTATGGGGATCACAGCCTGGTCCACCAACAGTTCTCTACCTATGCCACCTAGTTTCACATTTTGCTGTTAGTTGGCAGGTAGACATTCTTTGCTAATCCATGCTGTTAGTTGGCAGGTAGATATTCTTTGCTAATCCACTTCTTTGGAAATTGAGAAAAGGAACCTTGGATAAGATGTCCTTGGAGAACCTTTTCTTCTTCTGCACTTCTGACTCCCTCCCCACCATACACACTGTCTTGAGGAATCTTCTGCACCTACTCTGACCACTTCCAATTTAAAAATATTTCATAATCTGCTGCATCCCTTTTCCCAAGGTATCAGGTAATATACATATTCTCATCAGATTATGTATGATCTTTGTCAGGCATCTAGGCATCATTTTGTCTTCAAATGCCCCAATGTTCTCCTTAGGATGAGCAGTGAATCTTGCTGGCTGCTTCAGCGTACTACTGATTCTGGATGTTGTACTTTTCCAAAGGTTCATTGATCCATTCCCAGTTTCCTCAGACCCCATGGGTATTCTGCACAGAATGAGCAGTGAATCTTGCTGGCTGCTTCAGCGTACTACTGATTCCGGATGTTGTACTTTTCCAAAGGTTCATTGATCCATTCCCAGTTTCCTCAGACACCATGGGTATTCTGCACAGAATATGGGAATGCTGTTGGAAGAGATCGACACAGTCAGCAGATGGATCTGAATGGACTGACTGAATTAATGATCAAAGGAGACAGTGGATGATGGAATTACAGCCATCTTTCATGACACTTAGAAATGCTTCGACACCAACTATTTCACAAATGCACATATTGCCTGCCTCCTTATCTATATTATATGTCTCTTATTTTCATGAACTTGCCTAACATATGACCAAGTCACAGCTTGAAAATTTTGAGTTGAGAATACTTCTCTAGATATTTTTCTACACATACATAGTTGAATTAGTTATTATATCTTTTCAGTTTTTTACAGAAAAATTAACTGCAGATAAATGTGAGTAGTCATGGTTTATATATTGGAGGGGAAGTTAATTTGAAAAAAATGCATTTAACCTAGGACAATCACATTAGCAAATGGATTCCACAACATAAGTTATCAGTTTTTAAAATTCTCTCCCATTCAGTGTTCATATATCAGTTGAAACAATGCAATCCTTCTGAAGCATTGAAAGTGCCAGTGGTATAACTAAATTTCTTTTAAAATGGTGACACTGTTGCATCTCTCTTAAATATTTTCCATTTTGTTAACTGCCCTCATGTTTTTTTTAAAGATTTTAGTTATTTATTTGACAGATAGAGATCACAAGTAGGCAGAGAAGCAGGCAGAGAGAGAGGAGGAAGCAGGCTCCCCACTGAGCAGAGAGCCTAATATGGGGCTTGATCCCAGAACCCTGGGATCATCACCTGAGCCGAAGTCAGAGGCTTTAACCTACTGAGACACCCAGGCACCTCTGTCCTCATGTTTTAAAAGATTTCATTTTCTTGTTGAGAGAGAGAGAGAGAGAGAGGTTGTAGGAGCACAGGGAAAATGACAAGTGGACTCAACACTGAGCAAGGAGGTCAATGAGTTGATGTGACACCAATGTCTGAGATCATCCAAAGAGACAAAAACAAGAGTCAATGCTAACTGACAAAGCCACCCAGGCACTGCTAGGTGACTTCATTTTAATACCTCCAGATGTACAGATACCCTTGAGGAATGTTCCTGTTACTTCTAAAATAGAATTCCATAAACAAACTTTGTCATTCACCTTGGTTGGGAAATTATGTCTAACATCTGTTTTATATGATAAGAGGCCAAGCCAATTCATCAATATCCACATTTGCCTCTATATTTAAAGAGAGATTTCTTTACTTTGCAGGATGAGTGTGAGACACAGGGTGGGGGGTGGATAGACTGAGAGGAAATCAAAAGAAGATTCTGTGCTGGTCACAGAGCATAACATGAGGCTTGAGCTCCTCATCTTGAGATCAAGACCTGAGCAAAAAGCAAGAGTCGCTCACTTACATGGCTGTACCATCCATGTGTCCCAATATTTGGCCAAATTAAGATTTAGGTGCCTCACTATAATACCTGTGTTCACATAACCAATACCTAAGTTTCATGTACTCTTTCCATATATTTTTGGATCATTTGTTTTCTATTTGTTTCTTCACTTGCCCTCGTTCCTTTGGAGAATACAGTCAGAGTAGTTTGGTCGGTATGCATTTGGCCTTGTTTGTCTGTATTTTCTGAACTATTTCATTGCTGTGATCATTTCCCACTGTCTTAAGATTTTCCTGTGGGAACCTGCTGAACCCTCACTAGATCAGAGGGGGATCCGAGTACTCTTTGGGACTCCAGATTCTCACATCCTCACTTTATTGCTTTGCATGGAGCTGTGCACATGTGTCTGGTCAGGGTTAGGTGTCGTTCTTCACTGAGAGTCAGGGGTGTGATCAGTGCAAAACGAAGTTTGGGAGTAACCAGGACATTTGGCGAAGAGAAAATTCTTTGAATGTATATTTTTTTTCCATTTTATGTTTGGCTCCTTCCTTTTCCAGATTAAGAGGGAAAGACAACATGAGCTCCATTTCCATCTCTGGTCCAGCTTTTAAGGGCCACACAACAATGACTTTTCACAGAATCATTTGTGTCCAAAGTCAACCCTTTGACAGATTTCATCTTGTTTAGCTCTGAACCTCATGTCTTTGGACATACTCGTCCCAGGAAAATGAAAGCATCTTGCAGAAACATGGTCAGGAAATGCTGAGAAATAGACTTGAAGGAGACTATGGGCTAGGCAGTATGAGATTCCAGAGGGAACGTGCAAAGGGATGTGTTCTTATGAGACTTATTATATATTCATACCTTATGAAAGGATATGACTGGGTTTGGAATAAACGCAGACTATTGAAGAACCTACCAGAATATTCTCCAAAAGAAATGGGAGCATTCCCTTATGTCAGCACACAGAAGAAAAAAATATCTGACCTAAAGGTTTTTATCAGAAGGCAAAGAAATTTTGGTCAAGTTCTAGAAAGGGAACACCGAAATCCCTGGTGTGAATATCAAAAGGCACATCAAATATTGTAACGTGTCTCACATTTCTTAGAAGAAAAAAAAAAAGTAATTAGCAAATTATGCAGTAATTGAAGTACAGGTGTTCATCTATACAAAACATAATTCCTACTGCAAAAAGGCGGTTGTTCTACCCTATGTATATTAGAGAAATTATATATAGCCAAGAAGAAAAGAATGAATGTATACACACACACACACACACACACACACATATATATAATACATATACATGTATATATGTGATAAGGAATAGGTATATGATATATAAACAGAAAATATAGATAAAGTAGACATAGGTATGCTTTTAGACATAGATGAACGAATAGATATAGATACGGAATATCACCCTGGGCAGTTTTGGAAGGTCACATATCGAGCTCTGTGAATCAAGGTGTGGTTTACAAAAAGACAGGTAGTAATCTCTGTCATTGAAACATCAGCTTGTGGGACGCCTGGGTGGCGCAGTTGGTTGGACGACTGCCTCCGGCTCAGGGCGTGATCCTGGAGTCCCGGGATCGAGTCCCACATCAGGCTCCCAGCTCCATGGGGAGTCTGCTTCGCTCTCTGACCTTCTCCTCGCTCATTCTCTCTCACTGTCTCTATCTCTCAAAATAAATAAAATAAAATCTTAAAAAAAAAGAAACATCAGCTTGTCTTATAAATAGCTTCAAATCACTTGGCTCTCTCAGACAAAACTAATAGTTTCTAGTCCTATATATTAAGAGATTCATGGCCTTCAAAGAGCAATGAATGGTCAGAAGTCTTATTTAAATTCTATAACTTATTTCTGTATTTCTTTTTAAAGGCAAACTTCAGGAAGAAAAAGGTAAGTCACCCATTACTTCTGTGTTAAAAGGATTTATAACAAATTAAAGTTCAGGCTTTTATTGAAGCAAAGATTTAAGACAAAACATTCTCTACAGATATAAGGAAGAAAATAGCAATTTGGGATTTGGAATTGTGTATTAACTTTCCTGTATTATGAATAAGGTGGTCCAAGGTTAGCTGAGTTCTGTTCGATTGTTACTTGTATAATCCCTCAAATTTCTCACTCATAACTTGAATTCTATGGAGAGGAGAGCCCTGTAAACCATGGGCAGTGCAGTAAATGAAGATATGCAGTAAATGCCTCAGAAAATCTGAGAAGGCTCGTGGTGCTCCATTTCACGGGGAGCACAGCCTGGTCCACCACCAGTTCTCTACCAATGTCACCTTGTTTCAGCTTTTGCCGTCAGTTCGCAGGTAGACGTCCCTTGCTAAAGCACTTCTTTGGAAATTGAGAAAAGGAACCTTGGATAGGATGTCTTTGGAGAATATTGCTGTCTTCCCCACTTTGGAAACTCCCTACCCACACACATGCTGTGTCCAGGAATCTTTTGCACCTAATCTGGCCCCTTCCCATTTGAAAATTTTTCATAACCTGCTGCATCCCTTTGTCCACGATATCAGTTGATGTATGTATTCTCCGCAGATTATGTATTAATTTTGACAAGTGTCTAGGCAACAATTTGTCTTTGAATGCCCTAATGATCTGCTTGGGATGAGCGGAGAATCCGCCGGCTGCTTCAGCCTACTACTGAATTTGGAGGTTGCACTTTTCCAAACATTCATTGATCCTTTTCCAGTCTCTTGCAGCTCAGATCCCATGGGTATACTTTTTATTTTTTTAAGATTTTTATTTATTTGACAGATAGAGACACAGTAAGAGAGGTAACAGAAGCATGGGGAGTGGGAGAGGGAGAAACAGGCTTCCTGTAGGGCAGGGAGCCCGATGTGGGGCTTGATCCCAGGACCCTGGGACTGTGACCTGAGCCGAAGGCAGATGCTTAATGACTGAGCCACCCAGGTGCACCTCCCATGGGTATTCTGCATGGATTTTGGAGAATGCCCTTGGAAGAGCTCAGTGCAGTCAGCAGATGGATCTGCATGGACTGACTGAATTCATGTTCATATGAGACAATGGATGATGGAATTACAGCCGTTTTTCATGACACTTTAGAAAATCTTAGACAACAACTATTTCCCAAATGAACATACTGTCTGCCTCTTTATCTCTCTTATGTATCACGTATTTTCACGAACTTGGTTAACATATGAACAAGTCACAGGTTGAAAAATTTCTGTAGAGTCTACTTCTCTAGACATTTTTCCACACATAAAATGTTGAATCATTTATGGTATCACTTGTTTTTTTTTTTTTACAGAACAATTAACTGCAGTGCAAAGTGAGTAGTCTTGGTTTATATTTTGGAGGGGATGTTAATTTTAAAAAATATGTATTTGATCTAGGACAATCACAGTACCAAATGGGTTCCACATTATCAGTTATCAGTTTTTACAATGGTCTACTATTAAGTGTTCACATATCAGTTGAAATAATGCCGTCCTTCTGAAGCATTGTAAATTGCAAGTAGTATAACTAAGTTTCCTTTTTAAAGGGTCACACTGTTGTATCTTTCTTAATTATTTTCCATATTATTAACTGCTCTTATGTTTTAAAAGACTTCATTTTCTTAGTTGAGACAGAGAGAGAAGAGAGAGGCTGTTTAGAAGCCCTGGAAAAACGACAAGTGGACTCCACACTGAGCAAGGGGGTCAAGGAGTTGATGCGACACCTATATCTGAGATCAGCCAATGAGCAAAAAGGAAGGGTCAACACTAACTGACAAAGCCACCCAGACACTGCTAGGTGACTTTATTTTAATACCCCCAAATATACAGGTAACCCTTGAGGAAATTTTTCTGTTACCTATAAAATTTAATTCCATAACCGAACTTTGTCTTTAAGCTTCTAGTTCCCCAATTCTTTATTATGTAAGGATAATTATGTCTAACTTCTGTTATATATGATAAGAGGCCAAGCCGATTCATCAACATCCACATTTGCCTCTTTATTTACAGAGAGATTTCTTTACTTTGCAGGATCAGTGTGAGATACTGGGTGGGGGATGGATGGACCGAGAAGAAATCATGAGAGGACTCTGTGCTGGTCTCAGAGCAAAACATGGGGCTTGAGCTTCTGATCTTGAGATCATGACCTGAGCCAAAAGCAAGAGTTGCACAATTACATTGCTGTACCACCCATGTGTCCTGATATTTGGCCAAATTAAGTTTTAGGTGTTTCACTAGAATTCCTGTGTTCACATATCCGATGCCTCAGTTTCATGTTCTCTTTCCATACATTTTTGGATCATTTGTTTTCTATTGGTTTCTTCACTTGCCGTCATTCCTTTGGAGAATACAGTCAGAGTAGTTTGGTCGGTATGCATTTGGCCTTGTTTGTCCGTATTTTCTGAACTATTTCATTGCTGTGATCATTTCCCAATTTCCTAAGATTTCCCTGTGAGAACCTGCTGAACCCTCAGTAGATTAGAGGGGGATCCGAGTACTCTTTGGGACCCCAGAGTCTCACATCGCCCTCTTTATTGCTTTGCATGGAGCTGTGCACATCGGCCTGGACAGGGCTAGGTGTCCTTCTTCACTGAGAGTCAGGAGCGTGATCAGTGCAGGATTAAGATTGGCCAGTCACCAGGGCATTTGGCGAAGAGAAACTTCTATGAATGTATTTTTTTTTTCCATTTTTTGTTGGGATCCTTCCTTTTCCGGATTAAGAAGGAAAGACAACATGAGCTCCATTTCCATCTCTGGTCCAGCTTTTAATGGCCACACAACAATGACTTTCACAGAATCACTTATGTCCAAAGTCAACCCTTTGACATATTTCATCTTGTTTAGCTCTGAACCTCATGTCTTCGGACATACTCTTCCCAGGTAAATGAAAGCATCTCGCAGAAACTTGGTCAGGTAATGCTGAGAAATAGACTTGAAGGAAACTATGGGTTAGGCTGTATGAGATTCCTGAGGGAAAGTGGAAAGAGATGTGTCCTTATGAGACTTATATATATTCATACCTTATGAAAAGATATGACTGGGTTTGGAATAAACGAAGACTATCGAATAACCTACCAGAATCATCTCAAAAAGAAATGGGAGTATTCCCTTATGTGAGCACACAGAAAAAAAAATATCTGACCTAAAGGTTTTTTTCAGAAAGCCTCGAAATTTTGGTCAAGTTCTAGAAAGGGAACACCAAAATTCCTGGTGTGAATATCAAAGGCAAATCAAATATTGTAACGCATCTCACATTTCTCAGAAGAAAAAAAAAAGAGGAATTAGCAAATTATGCAGTAATTGAAGTACAGGTGTTCATCTATACAAAACATAATTCCCACTGCAAAAAGGTGGTTGCTCTAACCTATGTATATTAGAGAAATTATATATAGCCAAGAAGAAAAGAATTAATGTACGCCCATATATATATATATATATATACATATATATATATGATAAAGAAATTAGGTATATGATATATAAACAGAAAATACAGATAATGTAGACATAGGTATGGTTTTATACATAGATGAACGAATAGATATAGATACGGAATATTACCCTGGGCAGTTTTGGAAGGTCACATATTTAGCTCTGTGAATCAAGGTGTGGTTTACAAAAAGTCAGGTAGCAATCTCTGTCGCTGAAACATCTGCTTGACTTATAAATAGCAGCAAATCACTTGGTTCTCTCTGACAAAGTTAATAGTTTCTAGTCCTATATATAAAGAGATTCATGGCCTTCAAAGAGCAATGAATGGTCAGAAGTCTTATTTCCATTCTATAACTTTTTTCTGTATTTCTCTTTAAAGGCAAACTTCAGGATGAAGAAGGTAAGTCACCCATTACTTCTGTGTTAAAAGGATTTTTCACGGGGTGCCTGGGTGGCTCAGTGGGTTAAGCCGCTGCCTTTGGCTCAGGTCATGATCTCAGGGTCCTGGGATCGAGTCCCGCATCGGGCTCTCTGCTCAGCGGGGAGCCTGCTTCTTCCTCCTCTCTCTCTATGCCTGCCTCTCTGCCTACTTGTGATCTGTCTCTGTCAAATAAATAAATAAATAAATCTTAAAAAAAACCTGGTAAAAAGGATTTTTCACAAATTAAAGTTCAGGCTTTTTTTAAAGAAAAGATTTAAGACAAAACATTCTCTCCAGATATAAGAAAGAAAATAGCAATTTGTGCTTTGGAATTGTGTATTAACTTTCCTGTTATGAATAAGGTTGTCCAAGGTTAGCTGAGTTCTGTTGGACTGTTACTTGTATTATCCCTCAAAATTCTAACTCATCACTTGAATTCTATGGGGAGGACAGCCCTGTAAACCGTCGGCAGTGCATTAAATGAAGATCTGCAGTAAATGCCCTAGAAAATCTGAGAAGGCTCGTGGTGCTCCATTTCCACGGGGAGCACAGCCTGGTCCACCACCAGTTCTCTACCAATGTCACCTTGTTTAACCTTTTGCCATCAATTCGCAGGTAGACATCCCTTGCTAACGCACTTCTTTGGAAATTGAGAAAAGGAACCTTGGATAGGATGTCTTTGGAGAATATTGCTGTCTTCTCCACTTTGGAAACTCCCTACCCACACACATGCTGTGTCCAGGAATCTTTTGCACCTACTCTGGCTCCTTCCCTTTTCAAAATCTTTCATAACCTGCTGCATCCCTTTGTCCACGATATCAGTTGATGTATGTATTCTCCGCAGATTATGTATTAATTTTGTCAAGCCTCTAGGCAACAATTTGTCTTCGAATGCCCCAATGTTCTGCTTGGGATGAGAAGAGAATCTGCTGGCTGCTTCAGCCTACTACTGAATTTGGAGGTTGCACTTTTCCAAACATTCATTGATCCATTCCAGTCTCTTGCAGCTCAGATCCCATGGGTATACTTTTTTTTTTAAGATTTTTATTTATATATTTGACAGAGAGAGACACAGTAAGAGAGGTAACAGAAGCAGGGGGAGTGGGAGAGGGAGAAACAGGCATCCTGTAGGGCAGGGAGCCCGATGTGGGGCTTGATCCCAGGACCCTGGGACTGTGACCTGAGCCGAAGGCAGATGCTTAATGACTGAGCCACCCAGGTGCCCCTCCATGGGTATTCTGCATGGATTTTGGGGAATGCCCTTGGAAGAGCTCAGTACAGTCAGCAGATGAATCTGCATGGACTGACTGAATTCATGATCAAATGAGACAGTGGATGTTGGAATTACAGCTGTTTCTCATGACACTTTAGAAACTCTTAGACAACAATTATTTCCCAAATGAACATACTGCTTGCCTCTTTATCTCTCTTACGTATCACGTATTTTCACGAACTTGGCTAACATATGAAGAAGTCACAGGTTGAAAAATTTCTGTAGAGTCTACTTCTCTAGACATTTTCCACACATACAATGTTGAATCATTCATTGTATCATTATTTTTTTTTTACAGAACGATTAACTGCAGTACAAAGTGAGTAGTCTTGGTTTTTATTTAACAGGGGATGTTAATTTGAAAAATATGCATTTGATCTAGGACAATCACATTACCAAATGGGTTCCACATTATCAGTTATCAGTTTTTAAAATGGTCCTATTAAGCATTGACATATCATTTGAAATAATGCTGTCCTTCTGAAGCATTGTAAATTGCAAGTAGTATAAAATAGTTTCTTTGTTAAAAGGTCACACTGTTGCATCTTTTTAAATTATTTTCCATATTATTAACTGAACTTATGTTTTAAAAGACTTCATTTTCTTAGTTGAGACAGAGAGAGAGAGACAGAGACAGAGACAGAGAGAGGCTGTTTGTAGAAGCCCAGGAAAATGACAAGTGGACTCCACTGAGCAAGGAGTTCCAGGAGTTGATGTGACACCATTATCTGAGATCAGCCAATGAGCAAAAAGGAAGGGTCAACACTAACTGACAAAGCCACCAAGACACTGCTAGGTGACTTTATTTTAATAATCCAAAATATAACACTTGAGAAAATTTTTCTGTTACCTAAAAAATAGTATTCCATAACCGAACTTTGTCTTTAAGCTTCTAGTTCCCCAATTCTTTATTATGTAAGGATAATTATGTCTAACTTCTGTTTTATATGATAAGAGGCCAAGCCGATTCATCAACATCCACATTTGCCTCTTTATTTACAGAGAGATTTCTTTAATTTGCAGGATCAGTGTGAGACACCGGATGAGGGTTGAATGGAATGAGAGGAAATCATGAGAGGACTCTGTGCTGATCGCAGAGCAAAACATGGGGCTTGAGGTTCTGATCTTGAGATCATGACCTGAGCCAAAAGCAAGAGTCGCACAATTACATGGCTGTACCACCCATGTGTCCTGATATTTGGCCAAATTTAGTTTTAGGTGTTTCACTAGAATTCCTGTGTTCACATATCCGATGCCTAAGTTTCATGTTCTCTTTCCATACATTTTTGGATCTTTTGTTTTCTATTGGTTTCTTCACTTGCCGTCATTCCTTTGGAGAATACAGTCAGAGTAGTTCGGTCGGTATGCATTTGGCCTTGTTTGTCCGTATGTTCTGAACTATTTCATTGCTGTGATCATTTCCTAATTTCCTAGGATTTCCCTGTGGGAACCTGCTGAACCCTCAGTAGATTCGAGGGGGATATGAGTACTCTTTGGGGCCCCAGAGTCTCACATCACCCTCTTTATTGCTTTGCATGGAGCTGTGCACATGGGTTTGAACAGGGCTAGGTGTCCTTCTTCACTGAGAGTCAAGAGCGTGATCAGTGCAAGATTAATTTTGGCCAGTCACCAGGGCATTTGGCGAAGAGAAACTTCTTTGAATGTATTTTTTTTCCATTTTTTGTTTGGATCCTTCCTTTTCCAGATTAAGAGGGAAAGACAACATGAGATCCATTTCCATCTCTGGTCCGGCTTTTAATGGCCACACAACAATGACTTTTCACAGAATCACTTATGTCCAAAGTCAACCCTTTGACATATTTCATCTTGTTTAGTTCTGAACCTCATGTCTTCGGATATACGCGACCCAGGAAAATGAAACCATCTCACAGAAACTTGTTCAGGAAATGCTGAGAAATAGACTTGAAGGAGACTATGGGCTAGGCAGTATTAGATTCCAGAGGGAACGTACAAAGGGATGTGTTCTTATGAGACTCATTATATATTGATACCTTATGAAAGGATATTACTGGGTTTGGAATAAACGCAGACTATCGAAGAACCTACCAGAATCATCTCCAAAAGAATGGGGGCATTCTCTTATGTCAGCACACAGAAGAAAAATTATCTGACCTAAAAATTTTTTTCAGAAAGGCACGAAATTTTGGGTAAGTTCTAGAAAGGGAACACCAAAATCCCTGGTGTGAATATCAAAAGGCAAATCAAATATTGTAACGTGTCTCACATTTCTTAGAAGAAAAAAAAAGTAATTAGCAAATTATGCAGTAATTGAAGTACAGGTGTTCACCTATACAAAACATAATTCCTACTGCAAAAAGGTGGTTGCTCTACCCTATGTATATTAGAGAAATTATATATAGCCAAAAAGAAAAAAATGAATGCATATGCCCATATATATATGTATATATATAAATGTACATATATATATACACAAATATATGTGATAAGGAAGATAGGTATATGATATATAAACAGAAAATACAGATAAGGTAGATATAGGTATGCTTTTAGACATAGATGAACGAATAGATATAGATACGGAATATCACCCTAGGCAGTTTTTGAACGTCACATATCGAGCTCTGTGAATCAAGGTGTGGATTACAAAAAGTCAGGTAGTAATCTCTGTCGCTGAAACATCTGCTTGACTTATAAATGCCAGCAAATCACATGGCTCTCTCAGACAAAGTTAATAGTTTCTAGTCCTATATATAAAAAGATTCATAGCCTTTAAAGAGCAATGAATGGTCAGAAGTCCTATTTCCATTCTATAACTTATTTCTGTATTTCTTTTTAAAGGCAAACTTCAGGAAGAAAAAGGTAAGTCACCCATTACTTCTGTGTTAAAAGGATTTTTCACAAATTAAAGCTCAGGCTTTTTTTGAAGCAAAGATTTAAGACAAAACATTCTCTCCAGATATAAGGAAGAAAATAGCAATTTGGGATTTGGAATTGTGTATTAACTTTCCTGTATTATGAATAAGGTGGTCCAAGGTTACCTGAATTCTGTTGGATTGTTACTTGTATAATCCCTCAAATTTCTCACTTATAACTTGAATTCTATGGAGAGGAGAGCCCTGTAAACCATGGGCAGTGCAGTAAATGAAGATCTGCAGTAAATCCCCCGAAAATCAGAGAAGGCTCGTGGTGCTCTATTTCCACAGGGAGCACAGCCTGGTCCACCACCAGTTCTCTACCAATGTCACGTTGTTTAACCTTTCGCTGTCAGTTTGCACGTAGACACACCTTACTAACGCACTTCTTTGGAAATTGAGAAAAGGAACCTTGGATAGTATATCTTTGTAGAATATTGCTGTCTTCTCCACTTTGGAAACTCTCTACCCAGACACATGCGGTGTTCAGGAATCTTTTGCACCTACTCTGGCTCCTTCCCTTTTCAAAATCTTTCAAAACCTGCTGCATCCTTTTGTCCACGATATCAGTTGATGTATGCATTCTCCACAGATTTTGTATTAATTTTGTCAAGCGTCTAGGCAACAATTTGTCTTCGAATGCCCCAATGTTCTGCTTGGGATGAGAAGAGAATCTGATGGCTGCTTCAGCCTACTACTGAATTTGGAGGTTGCACTTTTCAAAATATTCATTGATCCATTCCCAGTCTCTGGCAGCTCAGATCCCATGGGTATACATTTTTTAATTTTTTTAAGATTTTTATTTATTTATTTGACAGAAAGAGACACAGTAAGAGAGGGAACAGAAGCAGGGGGAGTGGGAGAGGGAGACACAGGCTTCCTGTAGGGCAGGGAGCCCAATGTGGGGCTTGATCCCAGAACCCTGGGACCGTGACCTGAGGTGAAGGCAGATGCTTAACGACTGAGCTACCCAGGTATCCCTCCCATGGGTGTTCTGCATGGATTTTGGGGATGCCCTTGGAAGAGCTCAGTACAGTCAGCAGATGGATCTGCCTGGACTGACTGAATTCATGATCAAATGAGACAGTGGATAATGGAATTACAGCCATTTTTCATGACACTTTAGAAACTCTTAGACAACAACTATTTCCCAAATGAACATACTGCTTACATCCTTATCTCTCTTACATATCATGTATTTTCACAAAATTAGCTAACATATGAACAAGTCACAGGCTGTAAAATTTCTGTAGAGTCTACATCTCTAGACATTTTTCCACACATACAATGTTGATCATTTATTGTATCATTTATTTTTTTTTTACAGAACGATTAACTGCAGTGCAAAGTGAGTAGTCTTGGTTTTTATTTAACAGGGGATGTTAATTTGAAAAAAATGTGCATTTGATCTAGGACAATCACATTACCAAATGGGTTCCACATTATCAGTTATAAGTTTTTAAAATGGTCCTATTAAGTGTTGACATATCATTTGAAATAATGCTGTCCTTCTGAAGCATTGTAAACTGCAAGTAGTATAAAATAGTTTCTTTGTTAAAAGGTCACACTGTTGCATCTTTCTAAATTATTCTCCATATTATTAACTGCTCTTATGTTTTAAAAGACTTCATTTTCTTAGTTGAGTCAGAGAGAGAGAGAGAGAGACAGAGAGAGGCTTTTTGTAGAAGCCCAGGAAAACGAAAACTGGACTCTACTGAGCAAGCAGGTCCAGGAGCTGATGCGACACCAATATCTGAGATCAGCCAATGAGCAAAAAGGAAGGGTCAACAATAACTGACAAAGCCACCCAGACACTGCTAGGTGACTTTATTTTAATACCCCCAAATATAAAGGTGTTGAGGAAATTTTTCTGTTACCTATAAAATAGTGTTCCATTACCGAACTTTGTCTTCAAGCTTCTAGTTCCCCAATTCTATATTCTGTAAGGATAATTATGTCTAACTTCTGTTTTATATGATAAGAGGCCAAGCCAATTCATCAACATCCACATTTGCCTCTTTATTTACAGAGAGATTTCTTTACTTTGCAGGATCAGTGTGAGACACCGGGTGGGGATTGGATGGACTGAGAGAAAATCATGAGAGGACTCTGTGCTGGTCGCAGAGCATAACATGGGGCTTGAGCTTCTGATCTTGAGATCATGACCTGAGCCAAAAGCAAGAGTCGCACAATTACATGGCTGTACCACCCATGTGTCCCTATATTTGGCCAAATTAATTTTAGGTGTTTCACTAGAATTCCTGTGTTCACATATCCGATGCCTAAGTTTCATGTTCTCTTTCCATACATTTTTGGATCATTTGTTTTCTATTGGTTTCTTCACTTGCCATCATTCCTTTGGAGAATACAGTCAGAGTAGTTTGGTCGTTATGTATTTGGCAGTGTTTGTCCGTATGTTCTGAACTATTTCATTGCTGTGATCATTTCCCAATTTCCTAAGATTTCCCTGGAGGAAGCTGCTGAACCCTCACTAGATTAGAGGGGGACCGAGTACTCTTTGGGACCCCAGAGTCTCACATCTCCCTTTATTGCATTGCATGTAGCTGTGCACATGGGCCTGGACAGGGCTAGGTGTCCTTCTTCACTGAGAGTCAGGAGTGTGATCAGTGCAGTATTAAGTTTGGCCAGTCACGAGGGCATTTGGCGAAGAGAAACTTCTTTGAATGTATTTTTTTTTCCATTTTTTGTTTGGATCCTTCCTTTTCCGGATTAAGAGGGAAAGACAACATGAGATCCAATTCCATCTCCGGTCCAGCTTTTAATGCGCACACAACAATGACTTTACACAGAATTACTTATGTCCAAAGTCAACCCTTTGACAGATTTCTTCTTGTTTAGTTCTGAACCTCATGGCTTCAGACATACTCGTCCCAGGAAAATGAAAGCATCTCGCAGAAACTTGGTCAGGAAATGCTGAGAAATGGACTTGAAGGAGACTATGGGCTAGGCAATATGAGATCCAGAGGGAACGTGCAAAGGTATGTGTTCTTATGAGACTTACTATATATTCATACCTTATGAAAGGATATGACTGGGTTTGGAATAAATGCAGACTATCGAAGCACCTACCAGAATCATCTCAAAAAGAAATGGATAAAAGACCTCAACGTGAGACAGGAATCCATCAGAATCTTAGAGGAGAACATAGGCAGAAATCTCTTTGATATCAGCCACAGCAACTTCTTTCAAGATACGTCTCCAAAGGCAAAGGAAACAAAAGCGAAAACAAACTTCTGGGACTTCATCAAAATCAAAAGCTTCTGCACAGCAAAGGAAACAGTCCACAAAACAAAGAGGCAACCCACGAAATGGGAGAAGATATTTGCAAATGACAGTACAGACATAAGGTTGATATCAAGGATCTATAATGAACTCCTCAAACTCAACCCACATGAAACAGACAAACACATCAAAAATGGGCAGAAGATATGAACAGACACTTCTCCAATCAAGACATACAAATGGCTGTCAGACACATGAAAAAATGTTCATCATCATTAGCCCTCAGGGAGATTCAAATTAAAACCACATTGAGATATCACCTTACACCAGTTAGAATGGCCAAAATTAACAAAACAGGAAACAACATGTGTTGGAGAGGATGTGGAGAAAGGGGAACACTCTTACACTGTTGGTGGGAATGCAAGTTGGTGCAGCCTCTTTGGAGAACAGTGTGGAGATTCCTCAAGAAATTAAAAATAGAGCTTCCCTATGACCCTACAATTGCACTCCTGGGTATTTACCCCAAAGACACAGATGTCGTGAAAAGAAGGGCCATCTGTACCCCAATGTTTATAGCAGCAATGGCCACAGTCGCCAAACTAAGGAAAGAACCAAGATGCCCTTCAACGGACGAATGGTTAAGGAAGATGTGGTCCATATACACTATGGAGTATTATGCCTCCATCAGAAAGGATGAATACCCAACTTTTGTAGCAATATGGACGGAACTGGAAGAGATGCTGAGTGAAATAAGTCAAGCAGAGAGAGTTTCATATGGTTTCACTTATTTGTGGAGCATAACAAATAGCATGGAGGACAAGGGGTGTTAGAGAGGAGTAGGGAATTTGGGTAAATTGGAAGGGGAGGTGAACCATGAGAGACTATGGACTCTGAAAAACAGTCTGAGGGGTTTGAAGTGGCCAGGGGTGGGAGGTTGGGGTACCAGGTATTGGGTATTATAGAGGTCACGGCTTGCATGGAGCACTGGGTGTGGTGAAAAATAATGAATACTGTTTTTCTGAAAATAAATAAATAAATAGTAATTTAAAAAAGTACTTTGCAAAAAATAAAATGAGGACTTTAAAAAAAAAAGGAATGGGAGCATTCCCTTATGTGAGCACACAGAAGAAAAAATATCTGACATAAAGGTTTTTTTCAGAATGCCTCGAAATTTTGGTCAAGTTCTAGAAAGGGAACACCGAAATCCCTGGTGTGAATATCAAAGGCACATCAAACATTGTAATGCGTCTCACATTTCTCAGAAGAAAAAAAAAGGAATTCGCAAATTATGCAGTAATTGAAGTACAGGTGTTCATCTATACAAACATAATTCCTACTGCAAAAAGGCGGTTGCTCTAACCTATGTATATTAGAGAAATTATATATAGCCAAGAAGAAAAGAATGAATGTTACGCCCATATATATATACATATATATAACACACATATATATATATATATATATATATATGATAAGGAAATTAGGTATATGATATATAAAAAGAAAATACAGATAATGTAGACATAGGTATGCTTTTAGACATAGATCAATGAATAGATATAGATATGGAATATCACCCTGGGCAGTTTTGGAACATCACATATCCAGCTCTGTGAATCAAGGTGTGGTTTACAAAAAGTCAGGTAGTAATCTCTGTCGCTGAAACATCTGCTTGACTTCTAAATTGCAGCAAATCACATGGCTCTCTCAGACAAAATTAATAGTTTCTAGTCCTATATATAAAGAGATTCATGGACTTCTATGACCAATGAATGGTCAGAAGTCCTATTTCCATTCTATAACTTATTTCTGTATTTCTTTTTAAAGGCAAACTTCAGGAAGAAAAAGGTAAGTCACCCATTACTTCTGTGTTAAAAGGATTTATAACAAATTAAAGCTCAGGCTTTTTTTGAAGCAAAGATTTAAGACAAAACATTCTCTCCAGATATAAGGAAGAAAATAGCAATTTGGGATTTGGAATTGTGTATTAACTTTCCTGTATTATGAATAAGGTGGTCCAAGGTTAGCTGAGTTCTGTTCGATTGTTACTTGTATAATCCCTCAAATTTCTCACTCATAACTTGAATTCTATGGAGAGGAGAGCCCTGTAAACCATGGGCAGTGCAGTAAATGAAGATCTGCAGTAAATGCCGCGAAAATCTGTGAAGGCTCGTGGTGCTCCATTTCCACAGGGAGCACAGCCTGGTCCACCACCAGTTCTCTACCAATGTCACCTTGTTTCACCTTTTGCTGTCAGTTTGCAGGTAGACACACCTTACTAACGCCCTTCTTTGGAAATTGAGAAAAGGAACCTTGGATAGGATATCTTTGGAGAATATTACTGTCTTCTCCACTTTGGAAACTCCTACCCACAAACATGCTGTGTCCAGGAATCTTTTTCACATACTCTGGCCACTTACCATTTAAAAATAATTCATAACCTGCTGCATCCCTTTGTCCACGATGTCAGTTGATGTATGTATTTTCGGCAGATTATGTATTAATTTGTCAAGCTTCTAGGCAACAATTTGTCTTCGAATGTCCCAGTGTTCTGCTGGGATGAGAGGAGAATCTGCTGCTGCTTCAGCCTACTACTGAATTTGGAGGTTGCACTTTTCCAAACATTCATTGATCCATTCCCAGTCTCTGGCAGGTCAGATCCCATGGGTATACTTTTTTTTTAAGATTTTTATTTATTTATTTGACAGAGAAAGACCCAGTAAAAGAGGGAAAGAAGCAGGGAGAGTGGTAGAGTGAGAAACAGGCTTCCTGTAGGGCAGGGAGCCCGATGTGGGGCTTGATCCAAGGACCCTGGGACTGTGACCTGAGCCGAAGGCAGATGCTTAACGACTGAGCCACCCAGGTGCACCTCCCATGGGTATTCTGCATGGATTTTGGAGAATGCCCTTGGAAGAGCTCAGTGCAGTCAGCAGATGGATCTGCATGGACTGACTGAATTCATGTTCATATGAGACAATGGATGATGGAATTACAGCCGTTTTTCATGACACTTTAGAAAATCTTAGACAACAACTATTTCCCAAATGAACATACTGCCTGCCTCCTTATCTCTCTTATGTATCACGTATTTTCACGAACTTGGCTAACATATGAACAAGTCACAGGTTGAAAAATTTCTGTAGAGTCTACTTCTTGGGACATTTTTCCACACATACAATGTTGAATCATTTATGGTATCATTTTTTTTTTTACAGAACAATTAACTGCAGTACAAAGTGAGTAGTCTTGTTTTTATTTTGGAGGGGATGTTAATTTGAAAAAATATGCATTTGATCTAGGACAATGACATTACCAAATGGGTTCCACATTATCAGTTATCAGTTTTTAAAATGGTCTCCTATTAAGTGTTGACATATTGGTGAAATGAAGCTGTCCATCTGAAGCATTGTAAATTGCAAGTAGTATAACTAAGTTTCTTTTTTAAATGGTCACACTGCTGCATCTTTCTTAATTATTTTCCATATTATTAACTGCTCTTGTGTTTTAAAGACTTCATTTCCTTAGTTGAGACTGAGAGAGAGAGAGAGGCTGTTTGTAGAAGCCCAGGGAAAATGACAAGTGGACTCCACACTGAGCAAGGAGGTCCAGGAGTTGATGCGACACCAATATCTGAGATCAGCCAATGAGCAAAAAGGAAGGGTCAACACTAACTGACAAAGCCACCAAGACACGGCTAGATGACTTTATTTTAATACCCCCAAATATACAGCTAACCCTTGAGGAATTTTTTCTGTTACCTATAAAATTGAATTCCACAACCGAACTTGGTTTTTAAGCTTCTAGTTCCCCAATTCTTTATTATGTAAGGATAATTATGTCTAACTTCTGTTTTATATGATAAGAGGCCAAGCCGATTCATCAACATCCACATTTGCCTCTTTATTTACAGAGAGATTTCTTTAATTTGCAGGATCAGTGTGAGACACCGGGTGGGGTTTGGATGGACTGAGAGGAAGTCTTGAGAGGACTCTGTGCTGATCACAGAGCATAACATGGGGCTTGAGCTTCTGATCTTGAGATCATGACTGAGCCAAAAGCAAGAGTCGCACAATTACATGGCTGTACCACCCATGTGTCCCGATATATGGCCAAATTAAGTTAGGTGTTTCACTAGAATTCCTGTGTTCACATATCCGATGCCTAAGTTTCATGTTCTCTTTCCATACATTTTTGGATCATTTCTTTTCTATTAGTTTCTTCACATGCCATCATTCCTTTGGAGAATACAGTCAGAGTAGTTTGGTCGGTATGCATTTGGCCTTGTTTGTCCGTAATTTTCTGAACTATTTCATTGCTGTGATCATTTCCCAATTTCCTAAGATTTCCCTGGGGGAAGCTGCTGAACCCTCACTAGATTAGAGGGGGACCGAGTACTCTTTGGGACCCCAGAGTCTCACATCACCCTCTTTATTACTTTGCTTGGATCTGTGCCCATGGGTCTGAACAGGGCTAGGTGTCCTTCTTCACTGAGAGTAAGGAGCGTGATCAGTGCAGGATTAAGTTTGGCAAGTCACCAGGGCATTTGGCGAAGAGAAACTTCTTTGAATGTATTTTTTTTTCCATTTTTTGTTTGGATCCTTCCTTTTCCGGATTAAGAGGGAAAGACAACACGAGCTCCTTTTCCATCTTGGTCCAGCTTTTAATGGCCACACAACAATGACTTTTCACAGAATCACTTATGTCCAAAATCAACCCTTTGACAGATTTCATCTTGTTTAGCTATGAACCTCATGTCTTTGGACAAACTCGTCCCAGGAAAATGAAAGCATCTCGCAGAAAATTGGTCAGGAAATGCTGAGGAATAGACTTGAAGGAGACTATAGGCTAGGCAGTATGATATTCCAGAGGGAACGTGCAAAGGGATGTGTTCTTATGAGACTTGTTATATATTCATAACTTATGAAAGGATATGACTGGGTTTGGAATAAATGCAGTCTATCGAAGAATCATCTCCAAAAGAAATGGGAGTATTCCCTTTTGTGAGCACACAAAGAAAAAATATCTGACCTAAAGGTTTTTATCAGAAGGCAAAGAAATTTTGGTCAAGTTCTAGAAAGGGAACAGCGAAATCCCTGGTGTGAATATCAAAAGACACATCAAATATTGTAACGTGTCTCACATTTCTGAGAAGAAAAAAAAAAGGAATTAGCAAATTATGCAGTAATTGAAGTACAGGTGTTCATCTATAAAAAACATAATTCCTACTGCAAAAAGGCGGTTGCTCTACCCTATGTATATTAGAGAAATTATATATAGCCAAGAAGAAAAGAATGAATGTATATGCCATTATATATATATATACACATATAAAAATATATATATATACATATATATATACACATAAATATGTGATAAGGAAGATAGGTATATGATATATAAATAGAAAATACAGATAATGTAGACATGCTTTTAGAGATAGATGAACGAATAGATATAGATAAGGAATATCACCCTGGGGAGTTTTGGAAGGTCACATATCGAGCTCTGTGATTCAAGGTGTGGTTTACAAAAAGTCAGGTAGTAATCTCTGTCTTTGAAACATTTGCTTGTCTTATAAATAGCAGCAAATCACTTGGCTCTCTCAGTCAAAATTAATAGTTTCTAGTCCTATATATAAAGAGATTCATGGCCTTCAAAGAGCAATGAATGGACAGAAGTCTTATTTCCACTCTATAACTTATTTCTGTATTTCTTTTTAAAGGCAAACTTCAGGAAGAAAAAGGTAAGTCACCCATTACTTCTGTGTTAAAAAGATTTTTTACAAATTAAACTCACGCTTTTTTTGAAGTAAAGAATTAAGACAAAACATTCTCTCCAGATATAAGGAAGAAAATAGCAATTTGGGATTTGGAATTGTGTATTAACTTTCCTGTATTATGAATAAGGTGGTCCAAGGTTAGCTGAGTTCTGTTCGATTGTTACTTGTATAATCCCTCAAATTTCTCACTCATAACTTGAATTCTATGGAGAGGAGAGCCCTGTAAACCATGGGCAGTGCAGTAAATGAAGATCTGCAGTAAATGCCGCGAAAATCTGTGAAGGCTCGTGGTGCTCCATTTCCACAGGGAGCACAGCCTGGTCCACCACCAGTTCTCTACCAATGTCACCTTGTTTCACCTTTTGCTGTCAGTTTGCAGGTAGACACACCTTACTAACGCCCTTCTTTGGAAATTGAGAAAAGGAACCTTGGATAGGATATCTTTGGAGAATATTACTGTCTTCTCCACTTTGGAAACTCCTACCCACAAACATGCTGTGTCCAGGAATCTTTTTCACATACTCTGGCCACTTACCATTTAAAAATAATTCATAACCTGCTGCATCCCTTTGTCCACGATGTCAGTTGATGTATGTATTTTCGGCAGATTATGTATTAATTTGTCAAGCTTCTAGGCAACAATTTGTCTTCGAATGTCCCAGTGTTCTGCTGGGATGAGAGGAGAATCTGCTGCTGCTTCAGCCTACTACTGAATTTGGAGGTTGCACTTTTCCAAACATTCATTGATCCATTCCCAGTCTCTGGCAGGTCAGATCCCATGGGTATACTTTTTTTTTAAGATTTTTATTTATTTATTTGACAGAGAAAGACCCAGTAAAAGAGGGAAAGAAGCAGGGAGAGTGGTAGAGTGAGAAACAGGCTTCCTGTAGGGCAGGGAGCCCGATGTGGGGCTTGATCCAAGGACCCTGGGACTGTGACCTGAGCCGAAGGCAGATGCTTAACGACTGAGCCACCCAGGTGCACCTCCCATGGGTATTCTGCATGGATTTTGGAGAATGCCCTTGGAAGAGCTCAGTGCAGTCAGCAGATGGATCTGCATGGACTGACTGAATTCATGTTCATATGAGACAATGGATGATGGAATTACAGCCGTTTTTCATGACACTTTAGAAAATCTTAGACAACAACTATTTCCCAAATGAACATACTGCCTGCCTCCTTATCTCTCTTATGTATCACGTATTTTCACGAACTTGGCTAACATATGAACAAGTCACAGGTTGAAAAATTTCTGTAGAGTCTACTTCTTGGGACATTTTTCCACACATACAATGTTGAATCATTTATGGTATCATTTTTTTTTTTACAGAACAATTAACTGCAGTACAAAGTGAGTAGTCTTGTTTTTATTTTGGAGGGGATGTTAATTTGAAAAAATATGCATTTGATCTAGGACAATGACATTACCAAATGGGTTCCACATTATCAGTTATCAGTTTTTAAAATGGTCTCCTATTAAGTGTTGACATATTGGTGAAATGAAGCTGTCCATCTGAAGCATTGTAAATTGCAAGTAGTATAACTAAGTTTCTTTTTTAAATGGTCACACTGCTGCATCTTTCTTAATTATTTTCCATATTATTAACTGCTCTTGTGTTTTAAAGACTTCATTTCCTTAGTTGAGACTGAGAGAGAGAGAGAGGCTGTTTGTAGAAGCCCAGGGAAAATGACAAGTGGACTCCACACTGAGCAAGGAGGTCCAGGAGTTGATGCGACACCAATATCTGAGATCAGCCAATGAGCAAAAAGGAAGGGTCAACACTAACTGACAAAGCCACCAAGACACGGCTAGATGACTTTATTTTAATACCCCCAAATATACAGCTAACCCTTGAGGAATTTTTTCTGTTACCTATAAAATTGAATTCCACAACCGAACTTGGTTTTTAAGCTTCTAGTTCCCCAATTCTTTATTATGTAAGGATAATTATGTCTAACTTCTGTTTTATATGATAAGAGGCCAAGCCGATTCATCAACATCCACATTTGCCTCTTTATTTACAGAGAGATTTCTTTAATTTGCAGGATCAGTGTGAGACACCGGGTGGGGTTTGGATGGACTGAGAGGAAGTCTTGAGAGGACTCTGTGCTGATCACAGAGCATAACATGGGGCTTGAGCTTCTGATCTTGAGATCATGACTGAGCCAAAAGCAAGAGTCGCACAATTACATGGCTGTACCACCCATGTGTCCCGATATATGGCCAAATTAAGTTAGGTGTTTCACTAGAATTCCTGTGTTCACATATCCGATGCCTAAGTTTCATGTTCTCTTTCCATACATTTTTGGATCATTTCTTTTCTATTAGTTTCTTCACATGCCATCATTCCTTTGGAGAATACAGTCAGAGTAGTTTGGTCGGTATGCATTTGGCCTTGTTTGTCCGTAATTTTCTGAACTATTTCATTGCTGTGATCATTTCCCAATTTCCTAAGATTTCCCTGGGGGAAGCTGCTGAACCCTCACTAGATTAGAGGGGGACCGAGTACTCTTTGGGACCCCAGAGTCTCACATCACCCTCTTTATTACTTTGCTTGGATCTGTGCCCATGGGTCTGAACAGGGCTAGGTGTCCTTCTTCACTGAGAGTAAGGAGCGTGATCAGTGCAGGATTAAGTTTGGCAAGTCACCAGGGCATTTGGCGAAGAGAAACTTCTTTGAATGTATTTTTTTTTCCATTTTTTGTTTGGATCCTTCCTTTTCCGGATTAAGAGGGAAAGACAACACGAGCTCCTTTTCCATCTTGGTCCAGCTTTTAATGGCCACACAACAATGACTTTTCACAGAATCACTTATGTCCAAAATCAACCCTTTGACAGATTTCATCTTGTTTAGCTATGAACCTCATGTCTTTGGACAAACTCGTCCCAGGAAAATGAAAGCATCTCGCAGAAAATTGGTCAGGAAATGCTGAGGAATAGACTTGAAGGAGACTATAGGCTAGGCAGTATGATATTCCAGAGGGAACGTGCAAAGGGATGTGTTCTTATGAGACTTGTTATATATTCATAACTTATGAAAGGATATGACTGGGTTTGGAATAAATGCAGTCTATCGAAGAATCATCTCCAAAAGAAATGGGAGTATTCCCTTTTGTGAGCACACAAAGAAAAAATATCTGACCTAAAGGTTTTTATCAGAAGGCAAAGAAATTTTGGTCAAGTTCTAGAAAGGGAACAGCGAAATCCCTGGTGTGAATATCAAAAGACACATCAAATATTGTAACGTGTCTCACATTTCTGAGAAGAAAAAAAAAAGGAATTAGCAAATTATGCAGTAATTGAAGTACAGGTGTTCATCTATAAAAAACATAATTCCTACTGCAAAAAGGCGGTTGCTCTACCCTATGTATATTAGAGAAATTATATATAGCCAAGAAGAAAAGAATGAATGTATATGCCATTATATATATATATACACATATAAAAATATATATATATACATATATATATACACATAAATATGTGATAAGGAAGATAGGTATATGATATATAAATAGAAAATACAGATAATGTAGACATGCTTTTAGAGATAGATGAACGAATAGATATAGATAAGGAATATCACCCTGGGGAGTTTTGGAAGGTCACATATCGAGCTCTGTGATTCAAGGTGTGGTTTACAAAAAGTCAGGTAGTAATCTCTGTCTTTGAAACATTTGCTTGTCTTATAAATAGCAGCAAATCACTTGGCTCTCTCAGTCAAAATTAATAGTTTCTAGTCCTATATATAAAGAGATTCATGGCCTTCAAAGAGCAATGAATGGACAGAAGTCTTATTTCCACTCTATAACTTATTTCTGTATTTCTTTTTAAAGGCAAACTTCAGGAAGAAAAAGGTAAGTCACCCATTACTTCTGTGTTAAAAAGATTTTTTACAAATTAAACTCACGCTTTTTTTGAAGTAAAGAATTAAGACAAAACATTCTCTCCAGATATAAGGAAGAAAATAGCAATTTGGGATTTGGAATTGTGTATTAACTTTCCTGTATTATGAATAAGGTGGTCCAAGGTTAGCTGAGTTCTGTTCGATTGTTACTTGTATAATCCCTCAAATTTCTCACTCATAACTTGAATTCTATGGAGAGGAGAGCCCTGTAAACCATGGGCAGTGCAGTAAATGAAGATCTGCAGTAAATGCCGCGAAAATCTGTGAAGGCTCGTGGTGCTCCATTTCCACAGGGAGCACAGCCTGGTCCACCACCAGTTCTCTACCAATGTCACCTTGTTTCACCTTTTGCTGTCAGTTTGCAGGTAGACACACCTTACTAACGCCCTTCTTTGGAAATTGAGAAAAGGAACCTTGGATAGGATATCTTTGGAGAATATTACTGTCTTCTCCACTTTGGAAACTCCTACCCACAAACATGCTGTGTCCAGGAATCTTTTTCACATACTCTGGCCACTTACCATTTAAAAATAATTCATAACCTGCTGCATCCCTTTGTCCACGATGTCAGTTGATGTATGTATTTTCGGCAGATTATGTATTAATTTGTCAAGCTTCTAGGCAACAATTTGTCTTCGAATGTCCCAGTGTTCTGCTGGGATGAGAGGAGAATCTGCTGCTGCTTCAGCCTACTACTGAATTTGGAGGTTGCACTTTTCCAAACATTCATTGATCCATTCCCAGTCTCTGGCAGGTCAGATCCCATGGGTATACTTTTTTTTTAAGATTTTTATTTATTTATTTGACAGAGAAAGACCCAGTAAAAGAGGGAAAGAAGCAGGGAGAGTGGTAGAGTGAGAAACAGGCTTCCTGTAGGGCAGGGAGCCCGATGTGGGGCTTGATCCAAGGACCCTGGGACTGTGACCTGAGCCGAAGGCAGATGCTTAACGACTGAGCCACCCAGGTGCACCTCCCATGGGTATTCTGCATGGATTTTGGAGAATGCCCTTGGAAGAGCTCAGTGCAGTCAGCAGATGGATCTGCATGGACTGACTGAATTCATGTTCATATGAGACAATGGATGATGGAATTACAGCCGTTTTTCATGACACTTTAGAAAATCTTAGACAACAACTATTTCCCAAATGAACATACTGCCTGCCTCCTTATCTCTCTTATGTATCACGTATTTTCACGAACTTGGCTAACATATGAACAAGTCACAGGTTGAAAAATTTCTGTAGAGTCTACTTCTTGGGACATTTTTCCACACATACAATGTTGAATCATTTATGGTATCATTTTTTTTTTTACAGAACAATTAACTGCAGTACAAAGTGAGTAGTCTTGTTTTTATTTTGGAGGGGATGTTAATTTGAAAAAATATGCATTTGATCTAGGACAATGACATTACCAAATGGGTTCCACATTATCAGTTATCAGTTTTTAAAATGGTCTCCTATTAAGTGTTGACATATTGGTGAAATGAAGCTGTCCATCTGAAGCATTGTAAATTGCAAGTAGTATAACTAAGTTTCTTTTTTAAATGGTCACACTGCTGCATCTTTCTTAATTATTTTCCATATTATTAACTGCTCTTGTGTTTTAAAGACTTCATTTCCTTAGTTGAGACTGAGAGAGAGAGAGAGGCTGTTTGTAGAAGCCCAGGGAAAATGACAAGTGGACTCCACACTGAGCAAGGAGGTCCAGGAGTTGATGCGACACCAATATCTGAGATCAGCCAATGAGCAAAAAGGAAGGGTCAACACTAACTGACAAAGCCACCAAGACACGGCTAGATGACTTTATTTTAATACCCCCAAATATACAGCTAACCCTTGAGGAATTTTTTCTGTTACCTATAAAATTGAATTCCACAACCGAACTTGGTTTTTAAGCTTCTAGTTCCCCAATTCTTTATTATGTAAGGATAATTATGTCTAACTTCTGTTTTATATGATAAGAGGCCAAGCCGATTCATCAACATCCACATTTGCCTCTTTATTTACAGAGAGATTTCTTTAATTTGCAGGATCAGTGTGAGACACCGGGTGGGGTTTGGATGGACTGAGAGGAAGTCTTGAGAGGACTCTGTGCTGATCACAGAGCATAACATGGGGCTTGAGCTTCTGATCTTGAGATCATGACTGAGCCAAAAGCAAGAGTCGCACAATTACATGGCTGTACCACCCATGTGTCCCGATATATGGCCAAATTAAGTTAGGTGTTTCACTAGAATTCCTGTGTTCACATATCCGATGCCTAAGTTTCATGTTCTCTTTCCATACATTTTTGGATCATTTCTTTTCTATTAGTTTCTTCACATGCCATCATTCCTTTGGAGAATACAGTCAGAGTAGTTTGGTCGGTATGCATTTGGCCTTGTTTGTCCGTAATTTTCTGAACTATTTCATTGCTGTGATCATTTCCCAATTTCCTAAGATTTCCCTGGGGGAAGCTGCTGAACCCTCACTAGATTAGAGGGGGACCGAGTACTCTTTGGGACCCCAGAGTCTCACATCACCCTCTTTATTACTTTGCTTGGATCTGTGCCCATGGGTCTGAACAGGGCTAGGTGTCCTTCTTCACTGAGAGTAAGGAGCGTGATCAGTGCAGGATTAAGTTTGGCAAGTCACCAGGGCATTTGGCGAAGAGAAACTTCTTTGAATGTATTTTTTTTTCCATTTTTTGTTTGGATCCTTCCTTTTCCGGATTAAGAGGGAAAGACAACACGAGCTCCTTTTCCATCTTGGTCCAGCTTTTAATGGCCACACAACAATGACTTTTCACAGAATCACTTATGTCCAAAATCAACCCTTTGACAGATTTCATCTTGTTTAGCTATGAACCTCATGTCTTTGGACAAACTCGTCCCAGGAAAATGAAAGCATCTCGCAGAAAATTGGTCAGGAAATGCTGAGGAATAGACTTGAAGGAGACTATAGGCTAGGCAGTATGATATTCCAGAGGGAACGTGCAAAGGGATGTGTTCTTATGAGACTTGTTATATATTCATAACTTATGAAAGGATATGACTGGGTTTGGAATAAATGCAGTCTATCGAAGAATCATCTCCAAAAGAAATGGGAGTATTCCCTTTTGTGAGCACACAAAGAAAAAATATCTGACCTAAAGGTTTTTATCAGAAGGCAAAGAAATTTTGGTCAAGTTCTAGAAAGGGAACAGCGAAATCCCTGGTGTGAATATCAAAAGACACATCAAATATTGTAACGTGTCTCACATTTCTGAGAAGAAAAAAAAAAGGAATTAGCAAATTATGCAGTAATTGAAGTACAGGTGTTCATCTATAAAAAACATAATTCCTACTGCAAAAAGGCGGTTGCTCTACCCTATGTATATTAGAGAAATTATATATAGCCAAGAAGAAAAGAATGAATGTATATGCCATTATATATATATATACACATATAAAAATATATATATATACATATATATATACACATAAATATGTGATAAGGAAGATAGGTATATGATATATAAATAGAAAATACAGATAATGTAGACATGCTTTTAGAGATAGATGAACGAATAGATATAGATAAGGAATATCACCCTGGGGAGTTTTGGAAGGTCACATATCGAGCTCTGTGATTCAAGGTGTGGTTTACAAAAAGTCAGGTAGTAATCTCTGTCTTTGAAACATTTGCTTGTCTTATAAATAGCAGCAAATCACTTGGCTCTCTCAGTCAAAATTAATAGTTTCTAGTCCTATATATAAAGAGATTCATGGCCTTCAAAGAGCAATGAATGGACAGAAGTCTTATTTCCACTCTATAACTTATTTCTGTATTTCTTTTTAAAGGCAAACTTCAGGAAGAAAAAGGTAAGTCACCCATTACTTCTGTGTTAAAAAGATTTTTTACAAATTAAACTCACGCTTTTTTTGAAGTAAAGAATTAAGACAAAACATTCTCTCCAGATATAAGGAAGAAAATAGCAATTTGGGATTTGGAATTGTGTATTAACTTTCCTGTATTATGAATAAGGTGGTCCAAGGTTAGCTGAGTTCTGTTCGATTGTTACTTGTATAATCCCTCAAATTTCTCACTCATAACTTGAATTCTATGGAGAGGAGAGCCCTGTAAACCATGGGCAGTGCAGTAAATGAAGATATGCAGTAAATACCCCAGAAAATCTGTAAAGTCTCGTGGTACTCCATTGGCACGGGGAGCACAGCCTGGTCCACCACCAGTTCTCTACCAATGTCACCTTGTTTCACCTTTTGCTGTCAGTTTGCAGGTAGACTCACCTTGCTAACGCACTTCTTTGGAAATTGAGAAAAGGAACCTTGGATAGGATATCTTTGGAGAATATTGCTGTCTTCTCCACTTTGGTAACTCCCTACCCACACACATACTGTGCTCAGGAATATTTTGCACCTACTCTGGCCCCTTCCCATTTAAAAATCTTTCATAACCTGCTGCATCCCTTTGTCCACGATGTCAGTTGATGTATGTATTCTCGGCAGATTATGTATTAATTTTGTCAAGGGTCTAAGCAACAATTTGTCTTCGAATGCCCCAATGTTCTGCTTGGGATGAGCGGAGAATCTGCTGGCTGCTTCAGCCTACTACTGAATTTGGAGGTTGCTCTTTTCCAAACATTCATTGATCCATTCCCAGTCTCTTGCAGCTCAGATCCCATGGGTATACTTTTTTTAAGATTTTTATTTATTTATTTGACAGAGAGAGACACATTAAGAGAGGGAAATAAGCAGGGGGAGTGGAGAGGGAGAAACAGGCTTCCTATAGGGCAGGGAGCCCGATGTGGGGCTTGATCCCAGGACCCTGGGATTGTGACCTGAGCCAAAGGCAGATACTTAACGACTGAGCCACCCAGGTGCCCCTCCCATGGGTATTCTGCATGGAATTTGGGGAATGCCCTTGGAAGAGCTCAGTACAGTCAGCAGATTAATCTGCATGGACTGACTGAATTCGTGATCAAATGAGACAGTGGATGATGGAATTACAGCCGTTTCTCATGACACTTTAGAAACTCTTAGACAACAACTATTTCCCAAATGAACATACTGCCTGCCTCCTTATCTCTCTTATGTATCACGTATTTTCACGAACTAGGCTAACATATGAACAAGTCACAGGTTGAAAAATTTCTGTAGAGTCTACTTCCTGAGACATTTTTCCACACATACAATGTTGATTCATTTATGGTATATATTTTTTTACAGAAAAATTAACTGCAGTGCAAAGTGAGTAGTCTTGTTTTTTATTTTGGAGGGGATGTTAATTTGAAAAAATATGCATTTGATCTAGGACAATGACATTACCAAATGGGTTCCACATTATCAGTTATCAGTTTTTAAAATGGTCTCCTATTAAGTGTTGACATATCGGTGAAATGAAGCTGTCCTTCTGAAGCATTGTAAATTGCAAGTAGTATAACTAAGTTTCTTTTTTAAATGGTCACACTGCTGCATCTTTCTTAATTATCTTCCATATTATTAACTGGTCTTGTGTTTTAAAGACTTCATTTCCTTAGTTGAGACTGAGAGAAAGAGAGAGAGAGAGGCTGTTTGTAGAAGCCCAGGGAAAATGACAAGTGGACTCCACACTGAGCAAGGAGGTCCAGGAGTTGATGCAACACCAATATCTGAGATCAGCCGATGAGCAAAAATGAAGGGTCAACACTAACTGACAAAGCCACCCAGACACTGCTAGGTGACTTCATTTTAATACCCCCAAATATACAGGTAACCCTTGAGGAAATTTTTCTGTTACCTATAGAATTGAATTCCATAACCGAACTTTGTCTTTAAGCTTCTAGTTCCCCAATTCTTTATTATGTAAGGATAATTATGTCTAACTTCTGTTTTATATGATAAGAGGACAAGCCGATTCATCAACATCCACATTTGCCTCTTTATTTACAGAGAGATTTCTTTATTTTGCAGGATCAGTGTGAGACACCGGGTGGGGTTTGGATGGACTGAGAGGATTTCTTGAGAGGACTCTGTGCTGGTCACAGCACATAACATGGGGCTTGAGGTTCTGATCTTGAGATCATGACCTGAGCCAAAAGCAAGAGTCGCACAATTACATGGCTGTACCACCCATGTGTCCCGATATTTGACCAAATTAAGTTTTAGGTGTTTCACTAGAATTCCTGTGTTCACATATCCGATGCCTAAGTTTCATGTTCTCTTTCCATACATTTTTGGATCATTTCTTTTCTATTAGTTTCTTCACGTGCCATCATTCCTTTGGAGAATACAGTCAGAGTAGTTTGGTCGGTATGCGTTTGGCCTTGTTTGTCCGTATTTTCTGAACTATTTCATTGCTGTGATCATTTCCCAATATCCTAAGATTTCCCTGTGGGAACCTTGCGAACCCTCACTAGATTAGAGGGGGATATGAATACTCTTTGGGACCCCAGAGTCTCACATCGCCCTCTTTATTGCTTTGCATGGAGCTGTGCACATGGGCCTGGACAGGGCTAGGTGTCCTTCTTCACTGAGAGTCAGGAGCGTGTTCAGTGCAGGATTAAGTTTGGCCAGTCACCAGAGCATTTGGCGAAGAGAATCTTCTTTGAATGTATTTTTTTTTCCATTTTTTGTTTGGATCCTTCCTTTTCCGGATTATGAGGGAAAGAACATGAGCTCCATTTCCATCTCTGGTCCAGCTTTTAATGGCCACACAACAATGACTTTTCACAGAATCACTTATGTCCAAAATCAACCCTTTGACATATTTCATGTTGTTTAGCTCTGAACCTCATATCTTTGGACAAACTCATCCCAGGAAATTGAAAGCATCTCGCAGAAACTTGGTCAGGAAATGCTGAGAAATAGACTTGATGGAGACTATGGGCTAGGCTGTATGAGATTCCAGAGGGAACGTGCAAAGGGATATGTTCTCTTGAGACTTACTATATATTCATACCTTATGAAAGGATATGACTGTGTTTTGAATAAATGCAGACTATCGAATAACCTACCAGAATCAACTCCAAAAGAAATGGGAGCATTCCCTTATGTGAGCACACATAAAAGTTTTTTTCAGAAAGCCATGAAATTTTGGTCAATTTCTAGAAAAGGAACACCAAAATTCCTGGTGCGAATATCAAAAGGCACATCAAATATTGTAACGCCTCTCACATTTCACAGAGGAAAAAAAAAAAGGAATTAGCAAATTATGCAGTAATTGAAGAACAGGTGTTCATCTGTACAAAACATTATTCCTACTGCAAAAAGGCGGTTCCTCTATCCTATGTATATTATAGAAATTATATATAGCCAATAAGAAAAGAATGAATGTATATGCCCATATATATATATATATATATATATATATACACTTATATATACACATATATATGTGATAAGGAAGATAGGTATCTGATATATAAACAGAAAATACAGAATATGTAGACATAGGTATGCTTTTAGACATAGATGAACGAATAGATATAGATACGGAATATCACCCTGGGAGTTTTGGAAGGACACATATCGAGCTCTGTGAATCAAGGTGTGGTTTACAAAAAGTCAGGTAGTAATCTCTGTCTTTGAACATTTGCTTGTCCTATAAATAGCAGCAAATCACTTGGCTCTCTCAGACAAAGGTAATAGTTTCTAGTCCTATATATAAAGAAATTCATGGACTTCTAAGAGCAATGAATGGTCAGAAGTCTTATTTCCATTCTATAACTTATTTCTGTATTTCTTTTTAAAGGCAAACTTCAGGAAGAAAAAGGTAAGTCACCCATTACTTCTGTGTTAAAAAGATTTTTTACAAATTAAAGCTCAGGCTTTTTTTGAATCAAAGATTTAAGACAAAACATTCTCTCCAGATATAAGGAAGAAAATAGCAATTTGGGATTTGGAATTGTGTATTAACTTTCCTGTATTATGAATAAGGTGGTCCAAGGTTAGCTGAGTTCTGTTCGATTGTTACTTGTATAATCCCTCAAATTTCTCACTCATAACTTGAATTCTATGGAGAGGAGAGCCCTGTAAACCATGGGCAATGCAGTAAATGAAGATATGCAGTAAATACCCCAGAAAATCTGTAAAGGCTCGTGGTTCTCCATTTCCACAGGGAGCACAGCCTGGTCCACCACCAGTTCTCTACCAATGTCACCTTGTTTCACCTTTTGCTGTCAGTTTGCAGGTAGACTCACCTTGCTAACGCACTTCTTTGGAAATTGAGAAAAGGAACCTTGGATAGGATATCTTTGGAGAATATTGCTGTCTTCTCCACTTTGGTAACTCCCTACCCACACACATACTGTGCTCAGGAATATTTTGCACCTACTCTGGCCCCTTCCCATTTAAAAATCTTACATAACCTGCTGCATCCCTTTGTCCACGATGTCAGTTGATGTATGTATTCTCGGCAATTTATGTATTAATTTTGTCAAGCGTCTAGGCAACAATTTCTCTTCGAATGACCCAATGTTCTGCTTGGGATGAGCGGAGAATCTGCCAGCTGCTTCTGAATTGGAGGTTGCTCTTTTCCAAACAGTCATTGATCCATTCCAAGTCCCTTGCAGCTCAGATCCCATGGGTATACTTTTTTTTTTAGATTTTTATTTATTTATTTGACAGAGAGAGACACAGTAAGAGAGGGAAATAAGCAGGGGGAGTGGAGATGAAGAAACAGGCTTCCTGTAGGGCAGGGAGCCCGATGTGGGGCTTGATCCCAGGACCCTGGGACCGTGACCTGAGCCAAAGGCAGATACTTAACGACTGAGCCACCCAGGTGCCCCTCCCATGGGTATTCTGCATGGATTTTGGGGAATGCCCTTGGAAGAGCCCAGTACAGTCAGCAGATGGATCTGCATGGACTGACTGAATTCATGATCAAATGAGACAGTGGATGATGGAATTACAGCCATTTTTCATGACACTTTAGAAACTCTTAGACAACAACTATTTCCCAAATGAACATACTGCCTGCCTCCTTATCTCTCTTATGTATCACGTATTTTCACGAACTTGGCTAACATATGAACAAGTCACAGGTTAAAAAATTTCTGTAGAGTCTACTTCTCGAGACATTTTTTCCACACATACAATGTTGAATCATTTATGGTATCATTTGTTGTTTTTTTTTTTTGCAGAACAATTAACTGCAGTGCAAAGTGAGTAGTCCTGTTTTATATTTTGGAGGGGATGTTAATTTGAAAAAATATGCATTTGATCTAGGACAATGACATTACCAAATGGGTTCCACATTATCAGTTATCAGTTTTTAAAATGGTCTCCTATGAACTGTTGACATATCAGTGAAATGATGCTGTCCTTCTGAAGCATTGTAAATTGCAAGTAGTATAACTAAGTTTCTTTTTTAAATGGTCATACTGCTGCACCTTTTTTTAATTATTTTCCATATTATTAACTGCTCTTGTGTTTTAAAAGACTTCATTTCCTTAGTTGAGACTGAGAGAGAGAGAGAGAGAGGCTGTTTGTAGAAGCCCAGGGAAAACGACAAGTGGATTCCACACTAAGCAAGGAGGTCCAGGAGTTGATGCGACACCAATATCTGAGATCAGCCAATGAGCAAAAAGGAAGGGTCAACACTAACTGACTAGGCCACCCAGACACTGCAAGGTGACTTTATTTTAATACCCCCAAATATACAGGTAACCCTTGAGGAAATTTTTCTGTTACCTATAGAATTGAATTCCATATCCGAACTTTGTCTTTAAGCTTCTAGTTCCCCAATTCTTTATTATGTAAGGATAATTATGTCTAACTTCTGTTTTATATGATAAGAGGACAAGCCGATTCATCAACATCCACATTTGCCTCTTTATTTACAGAGAGATTTCTTTATTTTGCAGGATCAGTGTGAGACACCGGGTGGGGTTTGGATGGACTGAGAGGATTTCTTGAGAGGACTCTGTGCTGGTCACAGCACATAACATGGGGCTTGAGGTTCTGATCTTGAGATCATGACCTGAGCCAAAAGCAAGAGTCGCACAATTACATGGCTGTACCACCCATGTGTCCTGATATTTGGCCAAATTAAGTTTTAGGTCTTTCACTAGAATTCCTGTGTTCACATATCCGATGCCTAAGTTTCATGTTCTCTTTCCATACATTTTTGGATCATTTCTTTTCTATTAGTTTCTTCACGTGCCATCATTCCTTTCGAGAATACAGTCAGAGTAGTATGGTCGGTATGCGTTTGGCCTTGTTTGTCCGTATTTTCTGAACTATTTCATTGCTGTGATCATTTCCCAATTTCCAAGATTTCCCTGTGGGAATCTGCTGAACCATGCTAGATTAGAGGGGGATATGAGTACTCTTTGGGACCCCAGAGTCTCACATCACCCTCTTTATTGCTTTGCATGGAGCTGTGCACATGGGCCTGGACAGGGCTAGGTGTTCTTCTTCACTGAGAGTCAGGAGTGTGTTCAGTGCAGGATTAAGTTTGGCCAATCACCAGGGTATTTGGTGAAGAGAAACTTCTTTGAATGTATTTTTTTTTCCATTTTTTGTTTGGATCCTTCCTTTTCCGGATTAAGAGGGAAAGACAACACGAGCTCCATTTCCATCTCTGGTCCAGCTTTAAATGGCCACACCACAATGACTTTTCACAGAATCACTTATGTCCAAAGTCAACCCTTTGACAGATTTCATCTTGTTTAGCTCTGAACCTCATGTCTTTGGACAAACTCGTCCCAGGAAAATGAAAGCATCTCGCAGAAACTTGGTCAGGAAATGCTGAGAAATCGACTTGATGGAGACTATGGGCGAGGTTGTATGAGATTCCAAAGGGAACGTGCAAAGGGATATGTTCTTATGAGACTTACTATATATTCATACCTTATGAAAGGATATGACTGGGTTTGGAATAAACACAGACTATCGAAGAACCTACTGGAATCAAATCCAAAAGAAATGTTAGCATTCCCTTATGTGAGCACACAGAAGAAAAATTATCTGACATAAAGGTTTTTTTCAGAAAGCCATGAAATTTTGGTCAAGTTCTAGAAAGGGAAGACGAAAATTCCTGGTGCGAATTTCAAAAGGCACATCAAATATTGAAATGCGTCTCACATTTCTCAGAAGAAAAAAAAAGGGAATTAGCAAATTATGCTGTAATTGAAGTATAGGTGTTCATCTATGCAACACATAATTACTACTGCAAAAAGGCGGTTCCTCTACCCTATGTATATTAGAGAAATTATATATAGCCAAGAAGAAAAGAATGAATGTATATGCCTATATATATATATACACATATATAAATATGTATATAGATACATATACACATATATATGTGATAAGGAAAATAGGTATATGAAAATGCAGATAATGTAGACATAGGTATGCTTTTAGACATAGATGAACGAATAGATATAGATACGGAATATCACCCTGGGCAGTTTTGGAAGGTCACATATCGAGCTCTGTGAATCAAGGTGTGGTTTACAAAAAATCAGGAAGCAATCTCTGTCATTGAAACATTTGCTTGTCTTATAAATAGCAGCAAATCACTTGGCTCTCTCAGACAAAGTTAATAGTTTCTAGTCCTATATATGAAGAGATTCATGGCCTTCAAAGAGCAATGAATGGTCAGAAACCTTATTTCCATTCTATAACTTATTTCTGTATTTCTTTTTAAAGGCAAAATTCAGGAAGAGAATGGTAAGTCACCCATTACTTCTGTGTTAAAAGGATTTTTTACAAATTAAAGCTCAGGCTTTTTTTGAAGCAAAGATTTAAGACAAAACATTCTCTCCAGATATAAGGAAGAAAATAGTAATTTGGGATTTGGAATTGTGTGTTAACTTTCCTGTATTATGAATAAAGTGGTCCAGGTTAGCTGAGTTCTGTTGGATTTTGACTTGTATATTCCATCAAATTTCTCACTCATAACTTGAGTTCTATGGAGAGGAGAGCCCTGTAAACCATGGGCAGTGCAGTAAATGAAGATCTGCATTAAATACCCCAGAAAATCTGAGAAGGCTCGTGGTGCTCCCTTTGCACGGGGAGCACAGCCTGGTCCACCACCAGTTCTCTACCAATGTCACCTTGTTTCACCTTTTGCTGTCAGTTTGCAGGTAGACTCACCTTGCTAACGCACTTCTTTGGAAATTGAGAAAAGGAACCTTGGATAGGATATCTTTGAAGAATATTGCTGTCTTCTCCACTTTGGAAACTACCTACCCATACACATACTGTGTCTAGGAATCTTTTGCACCTACTCTGGCCCATTCCCATTTAAAAATCTTACATAACCTGCTGCATCCCTTTGTCCACGATGTCAGTTGATGTATGTATTCTCGGCAGATTATGTATTAATTTTGTCAAGCATCTAGGCAACAATTTGTCTTCGAGTGCCCCAATGTTCTGCTTGGGATGAGCAGATAATCTGCTGACTGCTTCAGCCTACTACTGAATTTGGAGGTTGCTCTTTTCCAAACATTAATTGACCCATTCCCAATCTCTTGCCGCTCAGATCCAATGGGTATACTTTTTTTTTTAAGATTTTTATATATATAATTGTCAGAGAGAGACACAGTAAGAGAGGGAAATAAGCAGGGGGAGTGGAGAGGGAGAAACAGGCTTCCTATAGGGCAGGGAGCCCAATGTGGGGCTTGATCCCAGGACACTGGGACCGTGACCTGAGCCAAAGGCAGATACTTAATGACTGAGCCACCCAGGTGCCCCTCCCATGGGTATTCTGCATGGTTTTTGGGGATGCCCTTGGAAGAGCTCAGTACAGTTAGCAAATGGATCTGCATGGACTGACTGAATTCATGATCAAATGAGACAGTGGATGATGGAATTACAGCCGTTTCTCATGACACTTTAGAAACTCTTAGACAACAACTATTTCCCATAGGACCATACTGTCTGCCTCCTTATCTCTCTTATGTATCACGTATATTCAAGAACTTGGCTAACATATGAACAAGTCACAGGTTGAAAAATTTCTGTAGAGTCTACTTCTCGAGACATTTTTCCACACATACAATGTTGAATCATTTATGGTATCATTTGTTTTTTTTTTGTTGTTTTTTTTTTTTTTTTTTTTTTTTTTTACAGAACAATTAACTGCAGTGCAAAGTGAGTAGTCTTGATTTTTATTTGGAGGGGATGTTAATTTGAAAAAATATGCATTTGATCTAGGACAATGACATTACCAAATGGGTTCCAATTATCAGTTATCAGTTTTTAAAATGGTCTCCTATTAAGTGTTGACCTATCAGTGAAATGATGCTTTCCTTCCGAAGCATTGTAAATTGCAAGTAGTATAACTAAGTTTCTTTTTTAAATGGTCACAATGTTGAATCTTTCTTAATTATTTTCCTTATTATTAACTGCTCTTATGTTTTAAAAGACTTAATTTTCTTAGTTGAGAAAGAGAGAGATAGAGATAGAGATAGAGATAGATAGAGAGAGAGAGAGAGAGAGAGAGGCTGTTTGTAGAAGCCCAGGGAAAATGACAAGTGGACTCCACACTGAGCAAGGAGGTCCAGGAGTTGATGCGACACCAATATCTGAGATCAGCCAATGAGCAAAAAGGAAGGATCAACACTAACTGACTAGGCCACCCAGACACTGCAAGGTGACTTTATTTTAATACCCCCAAATATACAGGTAACCCTTGAGGAAATTTTTCTGTTACCTATAGAATTGAATTCCATAACCGAACTTTATCTTTAAGCTTCTAGTTCCCCAGTTCTTTTTTATGTAAGGATAATTATGTCTAACTTCTGTTTTATATGATAAGAGGCCAAGCCGATTCATCAACATCCACATTTGCCTCTTTATTTACAGAGAGATTTCTTTACTTTGCAGGTTCAGTGTGAGACACCGTGTGGGGGTTGGATGGACTAAGAGGAAATCATGAGAGGACTCTGTGCTGGTCACAGCACATAACATGGGGCTTGAGCTCTGATCTTGAGATCAAGACCTGAGACAAAAGCAAGAGTCACACAACTACATGGCTGTACCACCCATGTGTCCCGATATTTGGCCAAATTAAGTTTTAGATGTTTCACTAGAATTCCAGTGTTCACATATCCGATGCCTAAGTTTCATGTTCTCTTTCCATACATTTTTGGATCTTTTGTTTTCTATTGGTGTCTTCACTTGCCATCATTCCTTTGGAGAATACAGTCAGGGTAGTTTGGTCGGTATGCATTTGGCCTTGTTTGTCCGTATTTTCTGAACTATTTCATTGCTGTGATCATTTCCCAATTTCCTAAGATTTCCCTGTGGGAACCTGCTGAACCCACACTAGATTAGAGGGGGATATGAGTACTCTTTGGGACCCCAGAGTCTCACATCACCCTCTTTATTGCTTTGCATGGAGCTGTGCACATGGGCCTGGACAGGGCTAGGTGTCCTTCTTCCCTGAGAGTCAGGAGCGTGATCAGTGCAGGATTAAGTTTGGCCAGTCACTAGGGCATTTGGCGAAGAGAAACTTCTTTGAATGTATTATTTTTTCCATTTTTTGTTTGGATCATTCCTTTTCGGGATTAAGAACGAAAGACAACATGAACTCCATTTCTATCTCTGGTCCAGCTTTTAATGCCCACACAACAATGACTTTTTACAGAATCACTTATGTCCAAAGTCAACCCTTTGACAGATTTCATCTTGTTTAGCTCTGAACCTCATGTCTTTGGACAAACTCGTCCCAGGTAAATGAAAGCTTCTCGCAGAAACTTGGTCAGGAAATGCTGAGAAATAGACTTGAAGGAGACTATGGGCTTGGCTTTATGAGATTCCAGAGGGAACGTGGAAAGGGATGTGTCCTTATGAGACTTACTATATATTCATTTTTTATGAAAGGATATGACTGGGTTTGGAATAAACGCAGACTATCGAAGAACCTACCAGAATCAACTCCAAAAGAAATGTTAGCATTCCCTTATGTGAGCACACAGAAGAAAAATTATCTGACCTAAAAGTTTTTATTAAAAAGCCAAGAAATTTTGGTCAAGTTCTAGAAAGGGAACACCAAAATTCCTGGTGTGAATATCAAAAGGCACATCAAATATTGTAATGCGTCTCACATTTTTCAGAAGAAAAAGAAAGGAATTAGCAAATTATGCAGTAATTGAAGTACAGGTGTTCATCTATTCAAAACAGAATTCCTACTGCAAAAAGGTGTTTGCTCTACCTTATGTGTATTAGAGAAATTATATATAGCCAAGAAGAAAAGAATGAATGTATATGCCCATATATATATATATATATATTATATATATATATATATATATATAAATATGTATATAGATATATATACACATATATATGTGATAAGGAAGATAGGTATATGAAAATACAGATAATGTAGACATAGGTATGCTTTTAGACATAGATGAACGAATAGATATAGATAAGGAATATCACCCTGGGCAGTTGTGGAAGGTCACGTATCGAGCTGTGTGATTCAAGGTGTGGTTTACAAAAAATCAGGAAGCAATCTCTGTCGTTGAAACATTTGCTTGTCTTATAAATAGCAGCAAATAACTTGGCTCTCTCAGACAAAGTTAATAGTTTCTAGTCCTATATATGAAGAGATTCATGGCCTTCAAAGAGCAATGAATGGTCAGAAAACTTATATCCATTCTATAACTTATTTCTGTATTTCTTTTTAAAGGCAAACTTCAGGAAGAAAAAGGTAAGTCACCCATTACTTCTGTGTTAAAAGGATTTTTTAAGAATTAAAGCTCAGGCTTTATTTGAAGCAAAGAATTAAGACAAAACATTCTCTCCAGATATAAGGAAGAAAATAGCAATTTGGGATTTGGAATTGTGTGTTAACTTTCCTGTATTATGAATAAGGTGGTCCAAGTTTAGCTGAGTTCTGTTGGATTGTGACTTGTATAATTCCTCAAATTTCTCACTCATAACTTGAATTCTATGGAGAGGAGAGCCCTGTAAACCGTGGGAAGTGCAGTAAATGAAGATCTGCAGTAAATGCCCCAGAAAATCTGAGAAGGCTCGTGGTGCTCCATTTGGACGGGGAGCACAACTTAGTCCACCACCAGTTCTCTACCAATGTCACCTTGTTTCACCTTTTGCTGTCAGTTTGCAGGTAGACTCACCTTGCTAACGCACTTCTTTGGAAATTGAGAAAAGGAACCTTGGATAGGATATCTTTGGAGAATATTGCTGTCTTCTCCACTTTGGAAACTCCCTACCCACACACATGCTGTGTCCAGGAATCTTTTGCACCTAATCTGGCCGCTTCCCATTTAAAAATCTTTCATAACCTGCTGCATCCCTTTGTCCACGATGTCAGTTGATGTATGTATTCTCGGCAGATTATGTATTAATTTTGTCAAGCGTCTAGGGAACAATTTGTCTTCTAGTGCCCCAATGTTCTGCTTGGGATGAGCGGAGAATCTGCTGGCTGCTTCAGCCTACTACTGAATTTGGAGGTTGCTCTTTTTCAAACATTCATTGATCCATTCCCAGTCTCTTGCAGCTCAGATCCAATGGGTATAGTTCTTTTTTTAAGATTTTTATTTATTTATTTGACAGATAGAGACACATTAAGAGAGGGAAATAATCAGGGGGAGTGGAGAGGGAGAAACAGGCTTCCTATAGAGCAGGGAGCCCAATGTGGGGCTTGATCCCAGGACCCTGGGACCGTGACCTGAGCCAAAGGCAGATACTTAATGACTGAGCCACCCAGGTGCCCCTCCCATGGGTATTCTGCATGGTTTTTGGGGATGCCCTTGGAAGAGCTCAGTACAATCAGCAGATGAATCTGCATGGACTGACTGAATTCATTATCAAATGAGACAGTGGATGATGGAATTACAGCCGTTTCTCATGACACTTTAGAAACTCTTAGACAACAACTATTTCCCAAATGTACATACTGCCTGCCTCCTTATCTCTCTTATGTATCACGTATTTTCACGGACTTGACTAACATATGAACAAGTCACAGGTTGAAAAATTTCTGTAGAGTCTACTTCTCGAGACATTTTTCCACACATACAATGTTGAATAATTTATGGTATCATTTTTTTTTCTACAGAACAATTAACTGCAGTGCAAAGTGAGTAATCTTGTTTTTTATTTTGGAGGGGATGTTAATTTGAAAAAAATATGCATTTGATCTAGGACAATCACATTACCAAATGGGTTCCACATTATCAGTTATCAGTTTTTAAAATGGTCTCCTATTAAGTGTTGACTTATCAGTGAAATGATGCTGTCCTTCTGAAGCATTGTATATTGCAAGTAGTATAACTAAGTTTCTTTTTTAAATGGTCACACTGTTGCATCTTTCTTAATTATTTTCCCTATTATTAACTGCTCTTATGTTTTAAAAGACTTCATTTTCTTAGTTGAGACAGAGACAGATAGATATATATATATAGAGAGAGATGCTGTTTGTAGAAGCCAGGGAAAACGACAAGTGGTCTCCACATTGAGCAAGGAGGTCCAGGAGTTGATGCGACACCAATATCTGAGATCAGCCAATGAGCAAAAAGGAAGGATCAACAATAACTGACAAAGCCACCAAGACACTGCTAGGTGACTTTATTTTAATACCCCCAAATATACAGGTAACCCTTGAGGAAATTTTTCTGTTACCTGTAAAATTGAATTCCATAACCGAACTTTGTCTTTAACCTTCTAGTTTTCAATTCTTTATTATGTAAGGATAATTATGTCTAACTTCTGTTTTATATGATAAGAGGCCAAGCCGATTCATCAACATCCACATTTGCCTCTTTATTTACAGAGAGATTTCTTTAATTTGCAGGATCAGTGTGAGACACCGAGTGGGGTTTGGATGGACTGAGAGGAAATCTTGAGAGGACTCTGTGCTGGTCACAGAGCATAACATGGGGCTTGAGCTTCTGATCTTGAGATCATGACCTGAGCCAAAAGCAAGAGTCGCACAATTACATGGCTGTACCACCCATGTGTCCCAATATTTGGCCAAATTAAGTTTTAGGTATTTCACTAGAATTCCTGTGTTCACATATCCGATGCCTAAGTTTCATGTTCTCTTTCCATACATTTTTGGATCATTTCTTTTCTATTAATTTCTTCACGTGCCATCATTCCTTTGGAGAATACAGTCAGAGTAGTTTGGTCGGTATGCATTTGGCCTTGTTTGTCCGTATTTTCTGAACTATTTCATTGCTGTGATCATTTCCCAATATCCTAAGATTTCCCTGTGAGAACCTTGCGAACCCTCACTAGATTAGAGGGGGATATGAGTACTCTTTGGGACCCCAGAGTCTCACATCGCCCTCTTTATTGCTTTGCATGGAGCTGTGCACATCGGCCTGGACAGGGCTAGGTGTCCTTCTTCACTGAGAGTAAGGAGCGTGATCAGTGCAGGATTAAGTTTGGCAAGTCACCAGGGCATTTGGCGAAGAGAAACTTCTTTGAATGTATTTTTTTTTCCATTTTTTGTTTGGATCCTTCCTTTTCCGGATTAAGAGGGAAAGACAACACGAGCTCCTTTTCCATCTTGGTCCAGCTTTTAATGGCCACACAACAATGACTTTTCACAGAATCACTTATGTCCAAAGTCAACCCTTTGACAGATTTCATCTTGTTTAGCTCTGAACCTCATGTCTTTGGACAAACTCATCCCAGGAAAATGAAAGCATCTCGCAGAAACTTGGTCAGGAAATGCTGAGGAATAGACTTGAAGGAGACTATAGGCTAGGCAGTATGATACACCAGAGGGAACGTGCAAAGGGATGTGTTCTTTTGAGACTTGTTATATATTCATACCTTATGAAAGGATATGACTGGGTTTGCAATAAACGCAGACTATCGAAGAATCATCTCCAAAAGAAATGGGAGTATTCCCTTATGTGAGCACACAGAAGAAAAAATATCTGACCTAAAGGTTTTTATCAGAAGGCAAAGAAATTTTGGTCAAGTTCTAGAAAGGGAACATCAAAATCCCTGTTGTGAATATCAAAAGGCACATCAAATATTGTAACGTGTCTCACATATCTGAGAAGAAAAAAAAAAGGAATTAGCAAATTATGCAGTAATTGAAGTACAGGTGTTCATCTATACAAAACATAATTCCTACTGCAAAAAGGTGGCTGCTCTACCCTATGTATATTAGAGAAATTATATATAGCCAAGAAGAAAAGAATGAATGTATATGCCATTATATATATATATATATATATATTCATATAAATATATATATATATATACATATATAAACACATATATATGTGATAAGGAAGATAGGTATATGATATATAAATAGAGAATACAGATAATGTAGACATAGGTATGCTTTTAGAGATAGATGAACGAATAGATATAGATAAGGAATATCACCCTGGGGAATTTTGGAAGGTCACGTATCGAGCTCTGTGATTCAAGGTATGGTTTACAAAAAGTCAGGTAGTATTCTCTGTCTTTGAAACATTTGCTTGTCTTATAAATAGCAGCAAATCACTTGGCTCTCTCAGACAAAATTAATAGTTTCTAGTCCTATATATAAAGAGATTCATGGCCTTCAAAGAGCAATGAATGGACAGAAGTCTTATTTCCACTCTATAACTTATTTCTGTATTTCTTTTTAAAGGCAAACTTCAGGAAGAAAAAGGTAAGTCACCCATTACTTCTGTGTTAAAAGGATTTTTTACAAATTAAATCTCAGGCTTTTTTTGAAGCAAAGAATAAAGACAAAACATTCTCTCCAGATATAAGGAAGAAAATAGCAATTTGGGATTTGGAATTGTGTGTTAACTTTCCTGTATTATGAATAAGGTGGTCCAAGGTTAGCTGAGTTCTGTTGGACAGTGACTTGTATAATCCCTCAAATTTCTCACTCATAACTTGAATTCTATGGAGAGGAGAGCCCTGTAAACCATGGGCAGTGCAGTAAATGAAGATATGCAGTAAATGCCCCAGAAAATCTGAGAAGGCTCGTGGTGCTCCATTTGGACGGGGAGCACAACTTAGTCCACCACCAGTTCTCTACCAATGTCACCTTGTTTCACCTTTTGCTGTCAGTTTGCAGGTAGACTCACCTTGCTAACGCACTTCTTTGGAAATTGAGAAAAGGAACCTTGGATAGGATATCTTTGGAGAATATTGCTGTCCTCTCCACTTTGGAAACTCCCTACCCACACACATGCTGTGTCCAGGAATCTTTTGCACCTACTCTGGCCACTTCCCATTAAAATCTTTCATAACCTGCTGCATCCCTTTGTCCACGATGTCAGTTGATACATGTATTCTCGGCAGATTATGTATTAATTTTGTCAAGGGTCTAGGCAACAATTTGTCCTCGAATGCCCCAATGTTCTGCTTTGGATGAGCGGAGAATCTGCTGGCTGCTTCAGCCTACTACTGAATTTGGAGGTTGCTCTTTTCCAAACATTCATTGATCCATTCCCAGTCTCTTGCAGCTCAGATCCCATGGGTATACTTTTTTTTTTAAGATTTTTATTTATTTATTTGACAGAGAGAGGCACATTAAGAGAGGGAAATAAGCAGGGGGAGTGGAGAGGGAGAAACAGGCTTCCTATAGGGCAGGGAGCCCGATGTGGGGCTTGATCCCAGGACCCTGGGACCGTGACCTGAGCCAAAGGCAGATACTTAACGACTGAGCCACCCAGGTGCCCCTCCCATGGGTATTCTGCATGGAATTTGGGGAATGCCCTTGGAAGAGCTCAGTACAGTCAGCAGATTAATCTGCATGGACTGACTGAATTCATGATCAATTGAGACAGTGGATGATGGAATTACAGCCGTTTCTCATGACACTTTAGAAACTCTTAGACGACAACTATTTCCCAAATGAACATACTGTCTTCCTCCTTATCTCTCTTATGTATCACGTATTTTCACGTACTTGGCTAACATATGAACAAGTCACAGGTTGAAAAATTTCTGTAGAGTCTACTTCTCGAGACATTTTTCCACACATACAATGTTGAATCATTTATGGTATAATTTTTTTTTACATAAAAATTAACTGCAGTGCAAAGTGAGTAGTCTTGTTTTTTATTTTGGAGTGGATGTTAATTTGAAAAATATGCATTTGATCTAGGACAATGACATTACCAAATGGGTTCCATAACTGAACTTTGTCTTTAAGATTCTAGTTCCCCAATTCTTTATTATGTAAGGATAATTATGTCTAACTTCTGTTTCATATGAAAAGAGGCCAAGCCAATTCATCAACACCCAAATTTGCCTCTTTATTTACAGAGAGATTTATTTACTTTGCAGGATCAGTGTGAGACACTGGGTGGGGGATGGATGAACTGAGAGGAAATCATGAGAGGATTCTGTGCTGGTCACAGAGCATAACATGGGTCTTGAGCTTCTGATCTTGAGATCATGACCTGAGCCAAAAGCAAGAGTCGCACAATTACATGACTGTACCACCCATGTGTCCTGATATTTGGCCAAATTAAACTTTAGGTGTTTCACTAGAATTCCTGTGTTCACATATCCGATGTCTAAGTTTCATGTTCTCTTTCCATACATTTTTGGATCATTTGTTTTCTAATGGTTTCTTCATTTGCCCTCATTCCTTTGGAGAATACAGTCAGAGTAGTGTGGTCGGTACGCATTTCGCCTTGTTTGTCCGTATTTTCTGAACTATTTCATTGCTGTGATCATTTCCCAATTTCCTAAGATTTCACTGTGGGAACCTGCTGAACCCTCACTAGATTAGAGGGGGATCCGAGTACTCTTTGGGACCCCAGAGTCTCACATCGCCTTCTTTATTGCTTTGCATGGAGCTGTGCACATGGGCCTGGACAGGGCTAGGTGTCATTCCTCACTGAGAGTCAGTAGCGTGATCAGTGCAGGATTACCTTTGGCCAGTCACCAGGGCATTTGGCGAAGAGAAACTTCTTTAGATGTATTTTTTTTCCATTTTTTGTTTGGGTCCTTCCATTTCTGGATGAAGAGGGAAAGACAATGTGAGCCCATTTCCATCCCTAGTCCAGCTTTTAATGGCCACCCAACAATGTCTTTTCACAGAATCGCTCATGTCCAAAGTCAACCCACTGATGGATTACATCCTGGTCAGCTCTGAACCTCATGTCTTTGGGCATATTCGTCACAGGAAAACGAAAGCACCTTGCAGTATCTTGGTCAGGAGCTCCCGAGATAGATACTTGAAGGAGACTATGGGCTAGGCAGTATTAGATTCCAGAGGGAACGTGCAAAGGGATGTGTTCTTTCGAGACCTACTTTATACTCTTACCTTATGAATGGATATAACTGGGTTTGGAATAAACGAAGACAATCGAGGAACCTACCAGAATCATCTACAAAGGAACGAGGGAGCATTCTGTTATGTGAGCACACAGAAGAAAAATATCTGACCTAAAGGTTTTTATCAGAAAGCAAAGAAATTTTGGTCAAATTCTAGGAAGGGAACACTGAAATCCCTGGTGTGAATATCAAAAGGCACATCAAATATTGTAACGTGTCTCACATTTCTCAGAAGATAAAAAAACGAATTAGGATATCATGCAGTAATGGAAGTACAGGTGTTCATCTATACAAAACATAAATGCTACTGCAAAAAGGCAGTTGCTCTACCCTATGTATATTAGAGAAATTATATATAGCCATCAAGAAAAGAATGAATGTATATGCCCATATATATATTACATATATATATAATATTTATATAAACATAAGCAATAAGGAAGATAAGTGTATGATATATAAGCAAAAATAAAGATAATGTAGACATAGGCATGCTTTATAGCCATAGATGAACATACAAATATAGATGCAGAATATCACCCTTGGCAGTTTTGGAAGGTCACATATAGAGCTTTGTGAATCAAGGTGCGGTTTACAAAAAGCCAGGTAGAAATCTCTATGTTTATCTGCATATGTTTTAAATAGCTGCAAATCACTTGGTTCTCTCAGACAAAGTTCATAATTTCTAGTCCTATATATAAAGAGATTCATGGCCTTTACAGAGCAATGAATGGTCAGAAGTCTTAGTTCCATTAATAATTTCTAGTCCTATATATAAAGAGATTCATGGCCTTTACAGAGCAATGAATGGTCAGAAGTCTTAGTTCCATTCTATAACTTATTTCTGTATTTCTTTTTAAAGGCAAACCTCAGGGAGAAAATGGTAAGTCACCCATTACTTCTGTGTTAAAAGGATTTTTCACAAATTAAAACTTAGGCTTTTTTTGAAGCAAAGATTTTCGACAAAACATTCTTTCCAGATATAAGGAAGAAAACAGCAATTTGGGCTTTGGATTTGTGTATTAACTTTCCTGTATTATGAATAAGGTGGTCCAAGGTTCGCTGAGTTCTGTTGGATTGTGACTTGTATAATTCCTCAAATTTCTCACTCATAACTTGAATTCTATGGAGAGGAGAGCCCTATAAACCGTGGGCAGTGCAGTAAATGAAGATCTGCAGTAAATGCCCCAGAAAATCTGAGAAGGCTCGTGGTGCTCCATTTGCATGGGGAGCACAGATTGGTCCACCACCAGTTTTCTACCAATGTCACCTTGTTTCACCTTTTGCTGTCAGTTTGCAGGTAGACTCACCTTGCTAACGCACTTCTTTGGAAATTGAGAAAAGGAACCTTGGATATGATGTCTTTGGAGAATATTGCTGTCTACCCCACTTTGGAAACTCCCTACCCACACACATGCTGTGTCCAGGAATCTTTTGCACCTACTCTGGCCCCTTCCCATAAAAATCTTTCATAACCTGCTGCATCCCTTTGTCCACGATACCAGTTGATGTATGTATTCTCAGCAGATTATGTTTTAATTTTGTCAAGCATGTAGGCAACAATTTGTCTTCGAATGCCCCAATGTTCTGCTTGGGATGAGCGGAGAATATTGCTGGCTGCTTCAGCCTACTACTACTGAATTTGGAGGTTGCACTTTTCCAAACATTCAATGATCCATTCCCAGTCTCTTGCAGCTCAGATCCCATGGGTATTTTTTTTAAGATTTTTATTTATTTATTTGATAGAGAGAGACACAGTAAGAGAGGCAACAGAAGCAGGGGGAGTGGGAGAGGGAGAAACAGGCTTCCTGTAGGGCAGGGAGCCCAATGTGGGGCTTGATCCCAGGACCCTGGGACCGTGACCTGAGCCGAAGGCAGATGCTTAACGACTGAGCCACCCAGGTGCCCCTCCCATGGGTATTCTGCATGGATTTTGGGGAATGCCCTTGGAAGAGCTCAGTGCAGTCAGCTGATGGAACTGCTTGGACTGACTGAATTCGTGATCAAATGAGACAGTGAATGATGGAATTACAGCCGTTTTTCATGACACTTTAGAAACTCTTAGAGGGGTTTGAAGTGGCGGGGCGGTGGGAGGTAGGGGTACCAGGTGGTGGGTATTATAGAGGGCATGGCTTGCATGGAGCACTGGGTGTGGTGAAAAAATAATGAATAATGTTTTTCTGAAAATAAATAAATTGGAAAAAAAAATAAAATGCAGACACTTCTCCAATGAAGACATACAAATGGCTATCAGACACATGAAAAAATGCTCATCATCATTAGCCCTCAGGGAGATTCAAATTAAAACCACATTGAGATATCACCTTACACCAGTTAGAATGGCCAAAATTATCAAAACGGGAAACAACATGTGTTGGAGAGGATGTGGAGAAAGGGGAACCCTCTTCCACTGTTGGTGGGAATGCAAGTTGGTGCAGCCTCTTTGGAGAACAGTGTGGAGATTCCTCAAGAAATTAAAAATAGAGCTTCCCTATGACCCTGCAATTACATTCCTGGGTATTTACACCAAAGATACAGATGTCGTGAAAAGAAGGGCCATCTGTACCCCAATGTTTATAGCAGCAATGGCCACAGTCGCCAAACTATGGAAAGAACCAAGATGCCCTTCAATCGATGAATGGATAAGGAAGATGTGGTCTATATACACTATGGAGTATTATGCCTCCATCAGAACGGATGAATACCCAACCTTTGTAGCAACATGGACGGGACTGCAAGAGATTATGCTGAGTGAAATAAGTCAAGCAGAGAGAGTCAATTATCATATGGTTTCACTTATTTGTGGAGCATAACAAATAGCATGGAGGACAAGGGGCGTTAGAGAGGAGTAGGGAATTTGGGTAAATTGGAAGGGGAGGTGAACCATGAGAGACTATGGATTCTGAAAAACAATCTGAGGGGTTTGAAGTGGCGGGGGGGTGGGAGGTTGGGGTACCAGGTGGTGGGTATTATAGAGGGGCACGGCTTGCATGGAGCACTGGGTGTGGTGAAAAAATAATGAATACTGTTTTTCTGAAAATAAATAAATTGGAAAAATAAAAATAAATAAATAAATAAATAAATAAGAAACTCTTAGACAACAACTATTTCCCAAATGAACATACTGCCTGCCTCCTTATCTCTCTTATGTATCATGTATTTTCACGAACTTGGCTAACCTATGAACAATTCACAGGTTGAAAAATTTCTGTAAAGGCTACTTCTCTAGACATTTTTCCACACATACAATGTTGAATCATTTATTATATCATTTTTTTTTTTACAGAACAATTAAATGCAGTGGAAAGTGAGTAGTCTTGGTTTATATTTTGGAGTGGATGTTAATTTGAAAAATGCATTTGATCTAGGACAATGACATTACCAAATGGGTTCCACATTATCAGTTATCAGTTTTTAAAATGGTCTCCTATTAAGTGTTGACATATCAGTGAAATGATGCTGTCCTTCTGAAGCATTGTAAATTGCAAGTAGTATAACTAAGTTTCTTTTTTAATTGGTCACACTGTTGCATCTTTCTTAATTATTTTCCCTATTATTAACTGCCTTTATGTTTTAAAAGACTTCATTTCCTTAGTTGAGACAGACAGACAGACAGAGAGAGAGAGAGAGAGAGAGAGAGAGAGAGGCTGTTTGTAGAAGCCTAGGGAAAACGACAAGTGGACTCCACACTGAGCAAGGAGGTCCAGGAGTTGATGCGACACAAATATCTGAGATCAGCCAATGAGCAAAAAGGAAGGGTCAACACTAACTGACAAAGCCACCAAGACACTGCTAGGTGACTTTATTTTAATACCCCCAAATATACAGGTAACCCTTGAGGAAATTTTTCTGTTACTTCTAAAATAGAATTCCATAACCGAACTTTGTCTTTAACCTCTGTTTCCTTCTAATTTCCCAATTCTTTATTATGTAAGGATAATTATGTCTAACTTCTGTTTTATATGATAAGAGGCCAAGCCGATTCATCAACATCCACTGTCGAGCACCGCCTCCGGCTGGGATAATCCCCGCCATTACAAGATGGTGCCTGTCTCACTGCCAGCAGAATACGCTACAAGTAAACAACAAACGTCCTGGTGAAGCCCGCCTAAAGGATTACATAGCCATTGGCTGTTTCAAATTTAATCAGCATAGTAACAGGACTCTCATTGGCTCTACTCATTGCTTAGCCCCTTATTGGTCACTCTGCTCGCTGATTGGTCATGTAAATGTATATAAGTGTGTAGACTTGCGGCAATAAAGAGAGAGAAGATACACCAGAACTGGGGCTTCTTGTCGTCCTTGCGGGTCCAGGGCGACAAATGGTGCCGGCACCTGGGAATCGTTAACGAGTAAGTAAACCTTGCAAGGAGAAAAACCGCAGGTAAGCAGGGAAGAGACCACGAATGAAGTGGTGGGAATCTTGTACAAGACCGAAACAAGAAGCGGGGCGGCCATAGAGCCAGGATTTTCTTAAGGGACCATGATTAAAGTGGTGGGAATCTTGTACAGGACCACAACAAGAAGCGGGGCGGCCATAGAGCTGGGATTTTCTTCTGCGGTAAAGCAGGGAGCAAAGGCCACGTTCAAAAGTGGGAATTCCGGGCGCTTGGGTGGCTCAGTGGGTTAAGCCGCTGCCTTCAGCTCAGGTCATGATCTCAGGGTCCTGGGATTGAGTTCCGCATCGGGCTCTCTGCTCAGCAGGGAGCCTGCTTCCCTCTCTCTCTCTCTCTGCCTGCCTCTCTGTCTACTTGTGATCTCTGTCAAATCAACAAATAAAATCTTTAAAAAAAAGTGAGAATTCTGCTGTAAAGCGGGAAGTAAATGTTGACTGAAGTATATGCGTGTAAAAAGTTAATGTGCTAGTAAGTGTCTTTAACATCTGTGTCTGTTGTCTGTGTGTTCATAATGGGATCTGAAGTATCTACAGTGCGGTTGGAAGGGTCATTAAAAGACCTACTGAAAGCCAATGAAACTCCACTAAAAGCAAAAACTTCTCTGGTTTTTTTTTTTTTTTCCCAATTTATTTATTTTCAGAAAAACAGTATTCATTATTTTTTCACCACACCCAGTGCTCCATGCAAGCTGTGCCCTCTATAATACCCACCACCTGGTACCCCAACCTCCCACCCCACCGCCACTTCAAACCCCTCAGACTGTTTTTCAGAGTCCATAGTCTCTCATGGTTCACCTCCCCTTCCAATTTACCCAAATTCCCTACTACTCTCTAACGCCCCTTGTCCTCCATGCTATTGGTTATGCTCCACAAATGAGTGAAACCATATGATAATTGACTCTCTCTGCTTGACTGATTTCACTCAGCATAATCTCTTCCAGTCCCGTCCATGTTGCTACAAAAGTTGGATATTCGTCCTTTCTGATGGAGGCATAATACTCCATAGTGTATATGGACCACATCTTCCTTATCCATTCATCCGTTGAAGGGCATCTTGGTTCTTTCCATAGTTTGGCGACTGTGGCCATTGCTGCTATAAACATTGGGGTACAGATGGCCCTTCTTTTCACGACATCTGTATCTTTGGGGTAAATACCCAGGAGTGCAATTGCAGGGTCGTAGGGAAGCTCTATTTTTAATTTCTTGAGGAATCTCCACACTGTTCTCCAAAGAGGCTGCACCAACTTGCATTCCCACCAACAGTGGAAGAGGGTTCCCCTTTCTCCACATCCTCTCCAACACATGTTGTTTCCTGTTTTGTTAATTTTTGCCATTCTAACTGGTGTAAGGTGATATCTCAATGTGGTTTTAATTTGAATCTCCCTGAGGGCTAATGATGATGAGCATTTTTTCATGTGTCTGATAGCCATTTGTATTTCTTGATTGGAGAAGTGTCTGTTCATATCTTCTGCCCATTTTTTGGTCTTTTTGAATACAGTGGAAAAGACGGCTCCATGGTTCCTAGATGAAGGCTTGCTAAGCATACCTCAACGGGACCACCTGTGATCTAGGGTTTGGCCCCTGTAAAACCTATTAATGTCTTGGGGCCATATCAACCTTTGCCATTGAAAACCCGGTGCAACAGGCGAGACATTATCATAAGCTATTCCATGTGAATGCTTTAACTCTTCGCTTCAAATTTAACATAACAAAAGCACAGGCACGGGACTTAGTAGTCTCCTGCAGAAATTGCGTGACCTTACTACCTGCACCGTCCTTGGGGGTTAATCCTAAGGGTCTGTTACCTAATCATATATGGCAAATGGATGTCACACATGTTTCAGAATTTGGAAAGTTAAAATATGTTGTTCATGTCTCTGTAGATACCTTGTCTGGAATAATTTTCGCCTCAGTGCGTACGAGGGGAAAAATCCAGAGATGTTATCGCCCATTGCCTACAGGCTTTCACGGCATGGGGAAAGCCACGCCAGTTAAAGACAGATAATGGTCCAGCCTACACCTCACAACCCTTTAAAGCCTTCCTACAACAACTTGACATTCACTTGATACATGGAATACTCTATAATCCACAAGGACAGAGTGTTGTGGAGCACGCACATCTTACAATAAAAAATGCGCTTTATAAACAAAAAGGAGAAATAGGGGACACCTTCAGGTCCCCTAAAGATAAGCTCAACACCATTATCTTTATTTTGAATTTTTTAACGTTGGACAAAACAGGTAAATCAGCTGCAGACAGACATGCAAGTGCTGCTGCTGCTCCCCCTAAGCCTTTAGTTCTTTGGAAGGACATCCTCACAGGAAAGTGGAATGGACCAGATCCAGTGTTAGTATGGAGTAGGGGGTCTGTATGTGTTTTTCCACAGGAAAAGGAGGCTCCAATTTGGATCCCAGAGAGGCTGGTGCGTGCAGCCTTGCCTCCGAACACCAGTCATGATGCTGAAGATGCTAATGATAACTCTGGGGGTGCTACACCTCCTTCAGTAGACTCAAGCCAGAGAGCTGTGAGCAGTGGTTAAAGCATGGCTATATCCTTTACCAGTGACTAACTCTTCTCTCATATTCCCTCCTCTCCCTTTGATGCATGGCAGGTCCGTAACTTGCTAGGAGCATGTACTGATATCTCAGCAGTGTCCATGTTAAATGGTGGCAAATTCCTCAACTGTTCTTATAAACAAAATGACTCTAGTACCTTTGAGACAACAGTTAATGTGTCTTGTCCCAATAATATTACTTATCAGCCCACTCCCATATGCGTCTCGCCACCGTTCCTTTTCCTCGTAACAAATGCTAGTGAGCTGAATGATACATTGAATTGCACTAAGAATTGTTATCTTTCCCAGTGCTGGAATATCACGGCCTTCAAGCTGGCTGTGATTATGCGTATCCTTACCCATGTTCCTATCCCCGTTTCCAATCCAGAGGACAAGTTACCGGTGGTGCTATCCAGAAAGAAGAGAGATTTTGGTATCACAGCTGCCATTGTGACAGCATTGGCTATATCTACAGAAGCTGCCATGGCAGCAGCAGTCTCGCTTGCTGCAACTATACCCACTGCGGAAGCTGTGAACACCCCTGCAGAAGGAAAGGTGGCTGCCCTTCAAACACAGACTCAGATCAATGCACATCTGCAAGCAGGAATCCTGATAGTCAACCAGAGATTGGATTTGGGTCAAGAAAAGTGGACATATTGGGGGCCCTATTGGGACTGTGATGTATAGCACCCTTCCCAGCAATTTGTGTAACTCCCATAGTCTATACTAATATGAGTGACTTATGTTCCAGTTTACCAAACAATGGGCTGGCACAATTGGTCTTCTTGTCCTCCTTCTTATTGGCATTCTGCTTCTATTCATAAAAGTTCGCCAATGGAGAACATAGCAAGAGCAGAGCCGAGCTATAGTACAAGCCCTTATGTCAATAGAGGCTGGGACATCTCCCCAGATATGGCTAAGCATGCTAGATTGGTAGTCAAAGATGGGTAATAGCAGTAGAGAAACATATCAACCTAAGACAGGACAGACATCATCGATATCTTGTGTCTGATGACGGGTAAGGATATTTTCTGCAACTGATGACCTACGACAGGCACGATCTCTGCCATAAAACAAAAAAGGGGGAGATGTTGGGGACTGCCTTCGGCCAGGAAAATGCCCGCCATTACAAGATGGCGCTTGGCTCACTGCCAGCAAAATACGCTGCAAGTAAACAATGGACGTTCTGGTGAAGCCCGACTAAAGGAGGACATAGTCATTGGCTGTTTCAAATTTAATCAGCATAGTAACAGGACTCTCATTGGCTCTCCCCATTGCTTGGCCCCTTATTGGTCACCCTGCTCACTGACTGGTCATGTAAACGTATATAAGTGTGTAGACATGAGGAAATAAAGAGAGAGAAGATACACCAGAACCAGGGCTTGTTGTCGTCCCTGAGGGTCGAGGGCGACAATCCACATTTGCTTCTTTACTTACAGAGATATTTCTTTAGTTTGGAGGATCAGTGTGAGACACTGGGTGGGGTTTGGATGGACTGAGAAGAAATAATGAGAGGACTCTGTGCTGGCCACAGCGCATAACATGGGGCTTGAGCTTCTGATCGTGAGATCATGACCTGAGCCAAAAGCAAGAGTCGCAAAATTACATGGCTGTACCACCCATGTGTCCCGATATTTGGCCAAATTAAGCTTTAGGTGTTTCACTATAATTCCTGTGTTCATATATCCGATGCCTAAGTTTCATGTTCTCTTTCCATACATTTTTGGATCATTTGTTTTCTATTGGTTTCTTCACTTTCCCTCATTCCTTTGGAGAATACAGTCAGAGTAGTTTGGTCGGTATGCATTTGGCCTAGTTTGTCCATATTTTCTGAACTATTTCATTGCTGTGATCATTTCCAAATTTCCTACGATTTCCCTGTGGGAACCTGCTGAACCCTCACTAGATTAGAGGGGGATCCGAGTACTCTTTGGGACCCCAGAGTCTCACACCCCCCTCTTTATTGCTTTGCATGGAGCTGTGCATATGGGCCTGGAGAGGGCTAGGTGTCATTCCTCACTGAGAGTCAGGAGCGTGATCAGTGCAGGATTAAGTTTGGCCTGTCACCAGGGCATTTGGTGAAGAGAAACTTCTTTAGATGTATTTTTTTTTCATTTTTTGTTTGGATCCTTCCGTTTCTGGATTAAGAGGGAAAAACAATGTGAGCTCCATTTCCATCCCTAGTCCAGCTTTTAATGGCCTCCCAACAATGGCTTTTCACAGAATCGCTCATGTCCAAAGTCAACCCGCTGATGGATTACATCCTGTTCAGCTCTGAACCTCATGTCTTTGGACATACTCGTCACAGGAAAACGAAAGCACCTCACAGAACCTTGGTCATGGGCTGCTGAGAAAGAGACTTGAAGGAGACTATGTGCTAGGCAGTATTAGATTCCAGAGGGAACATGCAAAGGGATGTGTTCTTACGAGACTTACTATATATTCATACCTTATGTAAGGATATAACTGGGTTTGGAATAAACTAAGACTATCGAGGAACCTACCAGAATCCTCTCCAAAGGAAAGAGGGAGCATTTTGTTATGTGAGCACACAGAAGAAAAATATCTGACCTAAAGGTTTTTATCAGAAAGCGAGGAAATTTTGGTCAAGTTCTAGAAAGGGAACACCGAAATCCCTGGTGTGAATATCAAAAGGCACATCAAATATTATAACGTGTCTCACATTTCTCAGAAGATAAAAAAAAAAGGAAATAGCATATCATGCAGTAATGGAAGTACAGGTGTTCATCTATACAAAACATAAATCCTACTGCAAAAAGGCAGTTGCTCTACCCTATGTATATTAGAGAAATTATATATAGCCAACAAGAAAAGAATGAATGTATATGCATATATATATATATATATATATATATATATATATACACATCTGTAATAAGGAAGATAGGTGCATGATATATAAGCAGGAAATACAGATAATGTAGACATAGGCATGCTTTTAGCCATAGAAGAACGTATAGATATAGATATGTAATATCACCCTGGGCAGTTTTGGAAGGTCAGATATCGAGCTCTGTGAATCAAGGTGCGGTTTACAAAGTCAGATAGAAATCTCTATGTCGTTGAAACTACTGCATATGTTTTAAATAGCTGCAAATCACTTGGCTCTCTCAGACAAAGTTAATAGTTTCTAGTCCTATATATAAAGAGATTCATGGCCTTCACAGAGCAATGAATGGTCAGAAGTCTTAGTTCCATTCTCTAACTTATTTCTGTATTTCTTTTTAAAGGCAAACCTCAGGGAGAAAATGGTAAGTCACCCATTACTTCTGTGTTAAAAGGATTTTTCACAAATTAAAGCTCAGGCTTTTTTTGAAGCAAAGATTTTAGACAAAACATTCTCTCCAGATATAAGGAAGAAAACAGCAATTTGGGCTTTGGAATTGTGTATTAACTTTCCTGTATTATGAATAAGGTGGTCCAAGGTTCGCTGAGTTCTGTTGGATTGTGACTTGTATAATCCCTCAAATTTCTCTCTCATAACTTGAATTCTATGGAGAGGAGAGCCCTGTAAACCGTGGGCAGTGCAGTAAATGAAGATCTGCAGTATATGCCCCAGAAAATCTGAGAAGGCTCCTGGTGCTCCATTTGCATGGGGAGCACAGATTGGTCCACCACCAGTTTTCTACCAATGTCACCTTGTTTCTCCTTTTGCTGTCAGTTTGCAGGTAGACTCACCTTGCTAACGCACTTCTTTGGAAATTGAGAAAAGGAACCTTGGATAGGATGTCTTTGGAGAATACTGCTGTCTTCCCCATTTTGGAAACTCCCTACCCACACACATGCTGTGTACAGGAAGCTTTTGCACCTACTCTGGCCTCTTCCCATTTAAAAATCTTTCATAACCTGCTGCATCCCTTTGTCCACGATATCAGTTGATGTATGTATTCTCAGCAGATTATGTATTAAATTTTTCAAGCGTGTAGGCAACAATTTGTCTTCGAATGCCCCAATGTTCTGCTTGGGATGAGCGGAGAATCTTGTTGCCTGCTTCAGCCTACTACGGAATTTGGAGGTTGCACTTTTCCAAACATTCATTGATCCTTTTCCAGTCTCTTGCAGCTCAGATCCCATGGGTATACTTTTTTTTTAGATTTTTATTTATTTATTTGACACAGAGAGACACAGTAAGAGAGGGAAATAAGCAGGGGGAGTTGAGAGGGAGAAACAGGCTTTCTGTAGGGCAGGGAGCCCGATGTGGGGCTTGATCCCAGGACCCTGGGACCGTGACCTGAGCCAAAGGCAGATACTTAACGACTGAGCCACCCAGGTGCCCCTCCCATGTGTATTCTGCATGGAATTTGGGGAATGCCCTTGGAAGAGCCCGGTACAGTCAGCAGATGGATCTGCATGGACTGACTGAATTCATGATCAAATGAGACAGTGGATGATGGAATTACAGCCATTTTTCATGACACTTTAGAAACTCTTAGACAACAACTATTTCCCAAATGAACATACTGCCTGCCTCCTTATCTCTCTTATGTATCACGTATTTTCACGAACTTGGCTAACATATGAACAAGTCACAGGTTGAAAAATTTCTGTAGGGTCTACTTCTCTAGACATTTATCCACACATACACTGTTGAATCATTTATTGATCATTTTTTTTACAGAACAATTAACTGCAGTGGAAAGTGAGTTGTCTTGGTTTATATTTTGGAGCGGATGTTAATTTGAAAAATATGCATTTGATCTAGGACAATCACATTACCAAATGGGTTTCACCTTATCAGTTATCAGTTTTTAAAATGGTCTCCTATTAAGTGTTGACATATCAGTTGAAATAATGCTGTCCTTCTGAAGCATTATAAACTGCAAGTAGTATAACTAAGTTTCTTTTTTAAATGGTCACACTGTTGCATCTTTCTTAATTATTTTCCATATTATTAAGTGCTCTTATGTTTAAAAGACTTAATTTTCTTAGTTGAGGCAGAGAGAGAGAGAGAGGCTGAAAGAAGGGTCAACACTAACTGACAACGCCACCCAGACACTGCTAGGTGACTTTATTTTAATACCCCCAAATATAGAGGTAACCCTTGAGGAAATTTTTCTGTTACTTCTAAAATAGAATTCTATAACCGAACTTTGTCTTTAAGCTTTTAGTTCCCCAATTCTTTATTATGTAATGATAATTATGTTTAACATCTGTTTTATATGGTAAGAGGTCAAGCTGATTCATCAGCATCCACATTTGCCTCTTTACTTACTAGAGATTTCTTCACTTTGCAGGATCAGTGTGAGACACTGGATGGATGGACTGAGAGGAAATCATGAGAGGACTCTGTGCTGGTAACAGAGCATAACATGGGGCTTGAACTTCTGATCTTGAGATCATGACCTGAGCCAAAAGCAAGAGTCACACAATTAAATGACTCTACCACCCATGCGTCCCAACATTTGGCCAAATTAAGCTTTAGGTTGTCACTATAATTCCTGTGTTCACATATCTGATGCCTCAGTTTCATGTTCTCTTTCCACACATTTTTGGATCATTTGTTTTCTATTGGTTTCTTCATTTGCCCTCATTCCTTTGGAGAATACAGTCAGAGTAGTTTGGTTGGTATGCATTTGGCCTAGTTTGTCCGTATTTTCTGAACTATTTCATTGCTGTGATCATTTCCCAATTTCCTAAGATTTCACTGTGGGAACCTGCTGAACCCTCACTAGATTAGAGGGGGATCCGAGTACTCTTTGGGACCCCAGAGTCTCACACCCCCCTCTTTATTGCTTTGCATGGAGCTGTGCACATGGGCCTGGAGAGGGCTAGGTGTCATTCCTCACTGAGAGTCAGGAGCGTGATCAGTGCAGGATTAAGTTTGGCCTGTCACCAGGGCATTTGGCAAAGAGAAACTTCTTTAGATGTATTTTTTTTTCATTTTTTGTTTGGATCCTTCCATTTCTGGATTAAGAGGGAAGACAATGTGAGCTCCATTTCCATCCCTACTCCAGCTTTTAATGGCCTCCCAACAACGGCTTTTCACAGAATCACTCATGTCCAAAGTCAGCCCGCTGCTGGATTACATCCTGTTCAGCTCTGAACCTCATGTCTTTGGACATACTCGTCACAGGAAAACGAAAGCACCTCGCAGAACCTTGGTCATGGGCTGCTGAGAAATAGACTTGAAGGAGACTATGGGCTAGGCTGTATGAGATTCCAGAGGGAACATGCAAAGGTTGTGTTCTTATGAGACTTACTATATATTCATACCTTATGAAAGGATATAACTGGGTTTGGAATAAATGTAGACTATCGATGATCGAACAGAATCATCTCCAAAGGAAAGAGGGAGCATTTTGTTATGTGAGCACACAGAAGAAAAATATCTGACCTAAAGATTTTTATCAGAAAGTGAAGAAATTTTGGTCAAGTTCTAGAAAGGGAACACCGAAATCCCTGGTGTGTATATCAAAAGGCACATCAGGGCGCCTGGGTGGCTAAGTGGGTTAAGCCGCTGCCTTCGGCTCAGATCATGATCGCAGGGTCCTTGGATCTAGCCCCTCATCGGGCTCTCTGCTCCGCTGGGAGCCTGCTTCCTTCTCTCTCTCTCTCTGCCTGCCCCTCTGCCTGCTTGTGATCTCTCTCTATCAAATTAATAAATATTTTTTTTTAAAAAGGCACATCAAATATTGTAACGTGTCTCACATTCCTCAAAAGAAAAAAAATAAGGAATTAGCAAATTATGCAGTAATTGAAGTACAGGTGTTCATCTATAGAAAGCATAAATCCTACTGCAAAAAGGCGGTTGCTCTACCCTATGTATATTAGAGGAATTATATATAAGCAACAAGAACAGAATGAATGTATATGCCCATATATATATATATATATATATATATATATATATATACATATATATATACACATATGTGATAAGGAAGATAGGTGTATGATATATAAGCAGGAAATACAGAAAATGTAGACATAGGCATGCTTTTAGACATAGATGAACGTACAGATATAGATACAGAATATCTCCCTGGGCATTTTGGAAGGTCACAAATAGACCTCTGTGAATCATGTTGTGGTTTACCAATAGTCAGGTAGAAATGCCTATGTCATTGAAACTTCAGCATAACTTTTTTTTTTATGGTACAAATTCTAGAATAATTTATTTATTTTTTTATATTTTTTTCCAATTTATTTATTTTCAGAAAAACAGTATTCATTATTTTTTCACCACACCCAGTGCTCCGTGCAAGCTGTGCCCTCTATAATACCCACCACCTGGTACCCCAACCTCCCACCCGCCCCCGCCACTTCAAACCCCTCAGATTGTTTTTCAGAGTCCAAACTTCAGCATAACTTTTAAGTGGCTGCAAAACACTTGGCTCTCTCAGACAAACTTTAAAAATTTCTAGTCCTATATATAAAGAGTTTCACTATGTTCCAAGAGCCATGAACTGTCAGGAGTATTATTTCCATTCTATAACTTATTTCTGTATTTTTTTAAAGGTACATGTCAGGAAGAATGTGGTAAGTCACCTATTACTTCTTTGTGTTGAATGGATTGTTCTCAAATTAAAGGTCAGACATTTTTTTGAAGGAAAGTTTTAAGAGAAAACAGTCTCTCTAGCTATGAGGAAGTAAATAGCAGTTTGGGTTGAGGATTTGTGCATTTCCTTCCCTGTTTTATGAATGAGGTTGTCCCAGGTTGCCTGAGCTCTGTTGGATTGTTATATCTAGAATTCCTCAAATTTCTCATTCATAACTTGGATTCTATGGAGAGGAGAGCCGCTTAAAATTTGGGCAGTGCAGTAAATGAAGTTCTGTAGTAAATGTCCCATAAATTCTTAGAAGTCTCGTGGTACTCCATTTCCAAGCAGAGCACAGCCTAGTCCACCATCAAATCTCTACCAATTTCACCATAAGTCTCACCTTTTGTCATTAATTTGCAGGTAGGCTTTCCTTGCTAACCCATTTCTTTGGAATTTGAGAAAATGAAGCTTGGATAAAAGGTCCTTGGAAAACTTTTTTCCTCCTCTGCATCTTTGAAACTCTCCACCTGTCTGGAAGATTGTTTTTGCCTACTCTGACCACCACCCCCCATTTTAAAAAATGCTTCTTGATATTTTCAAAATTCCTAGAAATCAACTCTTTCATATGATGCATGACATGTCTGCTTCATTTTCTCTGTTTTCTCTCTCTTATTTTCACCTCGTTGGCTGACCTTTGAGCACATCACCGTTGGAATAATTTGACTCTAGTCTACTTCTCTAGACACTCTTCCTCACACTTTCTTGATTTCTTTATTATATCTTTTTTGTTTTATACAGATAATAAATACAAAGAAAGAGGAGTGGTATTGTGTATACTTTTTGGAAGGGAAGATATCATAAAAAAAACCTATTTGATCAGTGAAAATCACATTGGGAGATGGTTTCCCCATCATAAGCTATCAATATTTAATGTGGTCTCCCAATATGTTTTACATATCAGTTGAAACATTGCTGTCCTTCTGAAGGATTTAAATTACAATTTGTGTAACCAAATTTTATTTAAAATAGTCACACTGTAGCACCTCTTTTAATTATTTTTCATATTATTAACTTCATTTCCTGACTCTGCATGCCTCCTCCTTACAGAAGCTCAGTCATTCCATCCCAGTTTCTTGCAGCTCAGACTGTCACGGTTATCTGGGTGAACTTTGGGAGAGATCCTAGGAGGAACTCTGCAGAACCATTTGATAATTCTGCATGGAGCAGCTTACTTCTTGAAGAAAGGAGACTGTGGATGATGGAGTTGTGAGCATAGTTGATACTGTAGAATGCCATCAGAATCATCCATTCAGGATGAGTTACACCAGGCCTGTGTCTCTGTCTCCTTTCTCTTTATGAATTTTCAAACTTTCAGTAATAGTGTACCAATTCAGAGCTTGAATGATTTATAGAAATTCTGCTTCTCAAAACATTCACTCACACATTCATTGTTCACTTGTTTATTATATTTCTGTGTTTTACACAGGAGACCCAACAGCTGATCAAGGTTAGTGGTATTTGTGTCTCTTTTAGAGTAATCATTCTCCTAGAAAAGTATATTGGACCTATAAAAATGTTACTCACAATTGGTCTCCACATCATAATCTATCATTTCCTTTATCTTGTCTCCCAATATATGATTAGTTATAAGTTTAAACAAGGTTATAATTTTGTGAAATTATAAAGTATGTGTTGCGTAACCAATATACATTTTAAAGAGTCACAGTGGAGCATGCCTGTTCCATTATTTCTAATGTTATGAGTTCCTTTATATTTTGAAAAAGGGTTCATTTCTTAGTTGGTATTAGGGTGATCCAGAGACAAAACATGCTTGGAGATTGGAACAGAGGGAGAGGGACAAGGTGGACCCTCAATGAGCATGGACTCCAATGTCTGGCTGGAACCCATAACTCTGAGATAAGTTCCTGGGCCAAAACTAATGATGCAAAACTCCATTTGTGACTGATTCTTCCAGGAAACCCTTGAATTGTAATGTTTCCTGCCCTAGAAGTATACAGATCTCCCTCTTTGATTATTTTCTACTCTTTGGTCTAAAGTACAATGTGTAAGTGAACTTTAATCTTCCTCTCAGTTTTGATCTAAATCCCAAGTTCATTAGTATTAGATTATAATAAATGGGAATTTATGTTTTCTTGTTAAGATACTCAGAAGTACCTAAATAACAGTATTTGACATTTTAAAAAATGATTTATATTGTGATTTTGATAGTTTTTCAAGCAAGTGTTTTGAAAGTGGCAGAGAAGAAGGGAGGAGCAGACTCCCACTGACCAAGCAGCCAACCTCATGGCTTAATTCCAGGACTCCAAGACCATGATCTGAGCTGAAGGCAGATGCTTAACCAACTGAGCCACTCAGGTCCCCCCATTTGGTTGACCTCTACCTCAGAGAAGCTAATATTTCTTAGAGTAAAAAGTCAGAGATTCAAGGTGGGCTTAAACATACAAGGGTCAAGTCAAGAAATTTGCAGGAAATGTACACACTTGGAAAATTCCAGTTGAACTACCATTGCACATGTTTCAAATAGATACATTGAGGTAAGAACTTAAGAAAAAGTTAGTGAACCATCCTTTATACTCTGGAATCTCTTTAAAATCCTCCATTTGAGAAAAGGTACACAAGGCCTATGTCTTTGTCTCCCTTTTCTATCTCTAATTTTCACCTAGTTGGTAATAGCATAACAAACCAGAGTTTGATTATGCAGAGTCTGAAATTTTCGAGTAAAGTCGGCTTTTCAAGGCATTCATCCATTTATACTGGGTTGAATAATTTAATGCATATTTTATTTTTACACAGAAGATCCCACTGCAAAAAAGGCAAATCATATTTGTATATATTTTAAAGGGGAACTTTCTTGTCAAGTATATTTTATCTGTGAAGATCATATTCATAATTGATTTCAGATCATAACTATCCATTCCTTTTTCTGGTCTCCCTACATATGATTAGTTAAGATTTGAAACAATGATTTTCCTTTTGTAACAGTATAAATTTTGGGTTATATAACAAATATACATTTTTAAATACTCCCAGTATAGAAATTTTGTATAATTATTTACTTTTTTTAATATATTTTTAACATTTTATTTGTTTATTTTTATAGAGGAAGAGAATACTTGGGAGGAGGAGCTTTGTGAAAGAGACATGTATAGCCCACACTTAGCATGGAGTCCAATGTGGGCCTGGAATGCATGACTCTCAGATGTGGACCTAAGCGGAACCAAGAGTCCTATTTTAACTGGCTGAGTTACACAGGTTCTCTTAGATGTTTAATTTTTAAAGGCCCATTAATGATTTCAGATATTCATTTATTATTTTTGCCAGTATTACTTCTCTTTTTTATTATGTTATTTTAGTCACCATAAAATACATCATTATCTAATACCTCCAAAATACAAATGAGTACCTGAACTTTGATCTTCATCTTGCTTTTATTTAAATACTAAATGGAGGTGAACCATGAGAGACTATGGACTCTGAAAAACAGTCTGAGGGGTCTGAAGTGGCGGGGGGGGTGGGAGGTTGGGGTACCAGGTGGTGGGTATTATAGAGGGCACAGCTTGCATGGAGCACTGGGTGTGGTGAAAAAATAATGAATACTGTTTTTCTGAAAATAAATAAATTGGGAAAAAAAAATGACAAAAAAAAATAAAAAAAAAATAAAAAAAAATAAATACTAAATGCTTTATTATTAAATGATAATTAAAATATTTTTGCATTTTATTTGATAAGATGCCTACTAAAAATATCAACATCAACAACTGGCTCTTTTTTAAATGACTTGTATACTTATTTTGGAGGGATAGTTTGAGAAAGTGAGTCAATCAATGCAGAGAGCCAGAAGCAGACCCCCTGCTGAGCAAGTATCTGGTTTCAGAACTTGATCCCTGGACTCCAGGATTAATACCTGAGTTGAAGGCATAAGCTCATCCAACTGAGTCATCCCTGCCCACAGAGTTGTTTGACTTCTAACTCAGAGAAACTCATGTTGCCATTTAGAGTTAGAAGGTCACAGTTTCAAGGTGTGCCCCAACATACATCAAAGAGAGAATATTCAGGTATTGTTCATGCTTTGAAAAATTCCCATAAAACTAATTTTTTTCATTTTCTTTTCAGCATAACAGTATCATTATTTTTTCACCACACCCAGTGCTCCATGCAGTCCGCACCCTCTATAATACCCACCACCTGGTACCCCAACCTCCAACCCCCCCGCCACTTCAAACCCCTCAGATTGTTTTTCAGAGAACATAGTCTCTCATGGTTCACATCCCTTCCAATTTACCCCAACCCCCTTCTCTCTAACTCCCCATGTCCTCCATGCTTTTTGTTATGCTCAACAAATAAGTGAAACCATATGATAATTGACTCTCTCTGCTTGACTGATTTCACTCAGCATAATCTCTTCCAGTCCCGTCCATGTTGCTACAAAAGTTGGGTATTCATCCTTTCTGATGGAGGCATAATACTCCATAGTGTATATGGACCACATCTTCCTTATCCATTCGTCCGTTGAAGGGCATCTTGGTTCTTTCCAGAGTTTGGCAACCATGGCCATTGCTGCTATAAACATTGGGGTACAGATGGCCCTTCTTTTCATGACATCTGTATCTTTGGGGTAAATACCCAGGAGTGCAATGGCAGGGTCATAGGGAAGTTCTATTTTTAATTTCTTGAGGAATCTCCACACCATTCTCCAAAGAGGCTGCACCAACTTGCATTCCCACCAACAGTGTAAGAGGGTTCCCCTTTCTCCACATCCCCTCCAACACATGTTGTTTCCTGTCTTGCTGATTTTGGCCATTCTAACTGGTGTAAGGTGATATCTCAATGTGGTTTTAACTTGAATCTCCCTGATGGCTAGTGATGATGAACAATTTTTTATGTGTCTGATAGCCATTTGTCTGTCTTTATTGGAGAAGTATCTGTCCATATCTTCTGCCCATTTTTTGATATGATTGTCTGTTTTGTGTGTATTGAGTTTGAGGAGTTCATTATAGATCCTGGATATCAACCTTTTGTCTGTACTGTCATTTGCAAATATCTTCTCCCATTCCGTGGGTTGGCTCTTTGTTTTCTTGACTGTTTCCTTTGCTGTACAGAAGCTTTTGATTTTGATGAAGTCCCAAAAGTTCATCTTCACTTTTGTTTCCTTTGCCTTTGGAGACATATCTTGAATGAAGTTGCTGTGGCTGATATCGAAGAGATTACTGCCTATGTTCTCCTCTAGGATTCTGATGGATTCCTGTTTCACGTTGAGGTCTTTTATCCATTTTGAGTTGATCTTTGTGTACGGTGTAAGAGAATGGTCGAGTTTCATTCTTCTACATATAGCTGTCCAGTTTTCCCAGCACCATTTATTGAACAGACTGTCTTTTTTCCACTGTATATTTTTTTTCCTGTTTTGTCGAAGATTATTTGACCATAGAGTTGAGGGTCCATATCTGGACTCTCTACTGTGTTCCACTGGTCTATGTTTCTGTTTTATGCCAGTACCATGCTGTCTTGGTGATCACAGCTTTGTAGTAACGCTTGAAATCAGGTAACGTGATGCCCCCAGTTTTATTTTTGTTTTTCAGCATTTCCTTAGCGATTCGGGGTCTCTTCTGATTCCATACAAATTTTTGGATTATTTGCTCCAGCTCTTTGAAGAATACTGGTGGAATTTTGATCTGAATAACATTAAAAGTATAGATTGCTCTAGGCAGTATAGACATTTTAACAATGCTTATTCTTCCGATCCAAGAGCATGGAATGGTCTTCCATCTTTTTGTGTCGTCTTCAGTTTCTTTCATGAGTGTTCTGTAGTTCCTTGAGTACAGGTACTTTACCTCTTTGGTTAGGTTTATTCCCAGGTATCTTATGGTTCTTGGTGCTATAGTAAGTGGAATAGATTCTCTAATTTCCCTTTCTGTATTTTCATTGTTAGTGTATAAGACAGCGACTGATTTCTGTACATTGGTTTTGTATCCTGCCACGTTGCTGAATTGCTGTATGAGTTCTAGTAGTTTGGGGGTGGAATCTTTTGCTTTTTTTCATATAAAGAATCATGTCATCTGCGAAGAGAGAGATTTTGACTTCTTCATTATCAATTTGGATACATTTTATTTCCCTTTGTTGTCTGAATGCTGTTGCTAGGACTTCTACAACTATTTTGAACAAGAGTGGTGAGAGTGGGCATCCTTGTCATGTTCCTGATCTCAACGGGAAGGACACAAGCTTTTTCCCATTGAGGATGATATTTGCCTTGGGTCTTTCATAGATAAATTTGATGAAGTTCAGGAATGTTCCTCTATCCCATAAAACTAATTTTATCCATTACTAAAATAGAGAGACTTAGGAGAGAACTTAATTAATGGCTAGTGGACTGCTTTTTTTAAACATATGAACAGTTTTAGCCACGTCCTCATGGAGTAACTCTGCCTTGTCATTTTCAAAGATCTAGGGCAGAGACACTCTACCATTCTGTTCAGTAGTTTATTTGTATGCGCCTAATTGACCCAATGTTCTCAAATCTGCAAATGCATGAGAATCTCATGGAGGGCATATATTGCTGACACACACAACTCAGAATTTCTGATTCAGCAGTTCTGAGTAAGACTCTACTATTGGTATTCCTAACAAGGTCCCACTTCAGAACTGCTGATGCTACTGTGCCAGGAGTCATACGATGAAGAATGCTACTCTATCAAGTTTTAACTTATGGTTTTATAACATATTAGGTAAAACTACCCTTTAGGATTCAAATTTATTGGGTTGAGGATTGAAGCCTTACTGGCTGTTCCAGGTTATTCCTGATTCTGGATGGATCTCCCTTCCAAAGGCTCAGTGATCCTGTCCCAGGGTCTTGCAGCTCAGACCCCCTTTGTAATCTTGCTGAAGTTTGGAGAATATTCTAGGATGAGTTCCACACAATCACCAGATTTGTTTTCATGGATGTAATTAGATTATGGACTTATAAACATATCTCAGGATACCATGGATTGTCATAGTCCTAACCCATTTTAAATTATGTACACAATACCTATTTCCTTATTTCTCTTCTGGATCACTTCTTTTCACATAGTTGACTAATATTTTACCATATCAGTGTTTGAAAGAAATGTTTAATGTCTTCTTCTCTAGAAATTCTTCCACAAATACTTAACTGAATTATTTATTCTGTATTTTGTTTTTACACAGAAATCTTAGTTATAGAGAAAGGTAGGTGGCATTTGTTTATATTATAGAGGGAAAGTTACTATATAAACATACTTTATTGATTTAAATTAAATTAGGAATTGATGTCCACATTATCAAGTATCAACTCATTTAACTGATCTCTCTATATATGATTAGTTATGAGTTGAAGCAAGGTTGCCCTTTTACCACATTATAAATTATAGGTTGTATAACCAATATGCATCTTAAAATAGTCACAGTGTAGCATCATTGTTCAATTATTTCCTCCAGTATCAGATGGTTGAATTTAAAATATTGTATTTATTCATGTATTTATTTATTTATAGAACAATTTATTTATTTTTCTGCCTTTGGTCATAAAACTCTTTTTTTTCCCAATTTATTTATTTTCAGAAAAACAGTATTCATTATTTTTTCACCACACCCTCTTGACTAGACATTTCACCAGAGGCAAGACATGTAAAAGGTAAAATTAACTCTTGGGAATTTACCAAAATACAAGTCTCTGCACAATGAAGGAAATAATTAACAAAGCTACAATGCTGGCTACTCAATGGGAGAAGACTTTTGCAAATAACATATCTGATAAAGAAATAGTATCCACAATTTATAAAGAACTTATCATACTCAAAACCAAAAAAACAAATAATCCAGTTAATACATGAGCATAAGACATTAATAGACCTTTCCAAACAAGACATGGAGATGGCTAACAGGTACATGAAAAGATGCTCCAAATCACTTATCATCAATCAAGTTGAGACACCACCTGATGCTTGTCAGAATGGCAATAATTAACAACACAGGAAGAATCAGATGTTGGTGAAGATTTGACTAAATAGGAACATTCTTGTGCTGTTGGTCGTAATGCAGACTAGTGTAGCCACTCAAAAAAACATTGTGGAGGTTCCTCAAAATTTTAAAAGTAGAAAACCCTTTTATCCAGGTCTGTATTTCTTGGTATCTACCCAAAGGATACAAAAATTCTGATTCAAAGGGATATACACACCTCAAAGATTATGGCAGAATGATCAACAATACCTAAAATTGAAAGAACACACACAGTGTGTGTGTGTGTGTGTGTGTGTGTGTGTGTGTGTGTATTCTCCCATAGAATACACATATGTATTAAATTTATATTTCATATAATGTATAAATATATATTTACATATATGCATAATATATATTTATATTTAATATATATGTATATATGAAACATAATAGAACTCACCCATGATAATGAAATATTGTTATTTGCAAGGGTGTGGATGGATCTAGAATGTATTATGCTAAGAGAAATAAGTCAGTCAGAGAAAAATAAATACCATATGATTTCACTCATATGTGGAATTTAGTAAAACAGAAACATATGGAAATGTGAAAAAAATAGAGAAAAAAACTGAGTGTTTTGGAGGGGAGAGGAGTGGGGTGTTGAGTGAGCCTGGTGGTGGGTATTAAGGAGAGCATATACTGAATGGAACCCTGGGTGTGGTGAATAAACAATGAATCATCAAACACTGAAAAAAAATTAAATTAATAAAAAAAGAGAAGAAAACAAGCACTAAGTCACCCTTAATGATAGAAAACAAACTATCATGTTGATATAGTGGGATGGGGATGCTAAATGAATGATGGTTATTAAAGAAGGCATTTGTTGTGATGAGCACTGGGTGTTTTATGTAAGTGATGAGTCGCTATATACTACCCCTTAAGCTAATATTACACTATATGTGAACTGACTAGAATTTAAATGAAATTTGGGGAAAAATTAAACAAAATGCAAAAACTCAAACTCAGAAGGTGAAGCTCTGGAATTAGGGACTCAGGGGAACTATGGTGAAGACATTTCTAGTAAAGACTGTGGAGATTCAGAAGGCATTGAAAAGGAAGATGAAAAAAAATTAGTCTTTAGGTATGACTAATGCCTACATTTATGTTGCTACAATTGGTAGAGAAAGTGTTGTGGATTAGAGCTCTGCTTTCTTGAAACAGTTTAGTAGGCACCATGCAGAAACTTTTTTTGACTATATCATTAGTCAAGATTGCCAAAATGGAATGAACTCCTCAAACTCAACTCACACGAAACAGACAAACACATCAAAAAATGGGCAGAGGATATGAACAGACACTTCTCCAATCAAGACATACAAATGGCTATCAGACACATGAAAAAATGCTCATCATCATTAGCCCTCAGGGAGATTCAAATTAAAACCACATTGAGATATCACCTTACACCAGTTAGAATGGCAAAAATTAACAAAACAGGAAACAACATGTGTTGGAGAGGATGTGGAGAAAGGGGAACCCTCTTACACTGTTGGTGGGAATGCAAGTTGGTGCAGCCTCTTTGGAGAACAGTGTGGAGATTCCTCAAGAAATTAAAAATAGAGCTTCCCTACGACCCTGCAATTGCACTCCTGAGTATTTACCCCAAAGATTCAGATGTCGTGAAAAGAAGGGCCATCTGTACCCCAATGTTTATAGCAGCAATGGCCACAGTCGCCAAACTATGGAAAGAACCAAGATGCCCTTCAACGGATGAATGGATAAGGAAGATGTGGTCCATATACACTATGGAGTATTATGCCTCCATCAGAAAGGACGAATATCCAACTTTTTTAGCAACATAGACGGGACTGGAAGAGATTATGCTGAGTGAAATCAGTCAAGCAGAGAGAGTCAATTATCATATGGTTTCACTCATTTGTGGAGCATAACCAATAGCATGGAGGACAAGGGGCGTTAGAGAGGAGTAGGGAATTTGGGTAAATTGGAAGGGGAGGTGAACCATGAGAGACTATGGACTTTGAAAAACAGTCTGAGGGGTTTGAAGTGGCGGGGGGGTGGGAGGTTGGGGTACCAGGTGGTGGGTATTATAGAGGGCACAGCTTGCATGGAGCACTGGGTGTGGTGAAAAAATAATGAATACTGTTTTTCTGAAAATAAATAAATTGGGGAAAAAAAAAGATTGCCAAAATGGAGCAATACTTCCTCAAAAACAGATTATGTTTCCCCAAAGTAAATGTGTCCTGTATTTGCCTTTGTGTGGGGGTAATATTAAAGTCAGAGAAGCAACCCTAAAATAAGGGACATGAATGTGGATTTTGTTGAATGAAAGTCCTGATGTCATCCATGTTAAATCCTGTGCATGGACGATGGTTTTGCTTTTCTAGTAAAGACCTTGGAGAAGGGTTTGCCACCCCTGTGGAAAGTCTTGATGGCTCATCCAGTCTGTCCAACATGTCTGCTATAGGGAAGTAAATTTGTCTCTTCCCAATGGAAAGGAGATTTACACAATTCTTTCAGTCTCTGAAGGGCCCCTCTGTCCTTCTGTGGACCCATCCCACCTCCTATCCCATAAAAGAAATTACAATCAAAAGTTGTGGAACACAAATATTTTGAGGCATCAGGGAATTGCAACATTTGCACCTGGTTTACCTGCTTGAACAGAAAATGTAGCCCATGGGGAACCTGGGTTGCTCAGTGGGTTAAAGCCTCTGCCTTAAGCTCAGTTCATGATTTCGGGATCAAGCCCCACATCAGGATCTCTGCTCACAGGGAGCCTGCTTCCTCCTCTCCCTCTGCCTGCCTCTCTGCCTATTTGTGATCTCCATCTGTCAAATAAATAAGTAAAATCTTTTAAAAAAAAGAAAATTTAGCCCTTTAGGGTATAGCACACAATGCACCCCACAGTAAGAGTGCTTGTTCAATGCAACTCCTACTAATGGCTTTCATGAGGATATGTAATGTTCATTGCAGGACTAATGCTGCCTGGAGCTCAATGAGGATGAAGTGTTGGCTCTCACCCCTTCTGCCATAGAAAGACTTACAGACATGCAGGGACCAAGTGAAAAAGCAAAGTGACAGGTGAAATAGAACACATTTTAATAAATTATGATCAGGGAAGTATGTATTCATCTTGAACAATCACTAATGCATTTTTACTTCATATCAGAGACAAGTGTCAAATTTAAGTGGATTTCAGTTCTAAATATAAGCTGAAGAACATACAGCTCTTAGAAAATCATGTAGGTCATTGTCTTTATACTCTAAAGAAAATATTTCAAATAAGACACACAATCTATTTATACTAAAACAAGTGGATGATACTAACTATATTAAAATAAGCAAGTTCTATTAATGAAAATAAATCATAAAGGGGATCAAAAGAAGCATCCAAATGAAAAAGAGTGTTTCCAACTTGTCTGAATAGAAAATATTTAAAAATAGCCAAAGCCAAAAAACACTTCAAGGAAGAATTAATCCAGATATCTAATAAACCAATGAATAAATCCTCAGATCCCTGTCAATTAGGAAAATAGATATTAAAACCATAATAAAATAGCTGTCATTGTAGCTATCATTTTTGTGTAATAGCTGTCAATTTTGTGTAGTAAGTACATGTCTTCATAAAATTCTTTGTCACTTTATGTACTATTGTATTTTTAATAACATTTTAAAAGGGCCAATCTCACTGAAAACAAAAGAAAATAATGTGGACAGTTTTAGGATGTCTAGGTTAGGAAGTCTTGGAAGACAGCAGAGTAGGAAGATCCTATTCTCACCTTCTGCCATGGACACACTGAGATAATAACCACATCACTGCAGGTAACTCAGTAATGACTCAAATACTGGAAGGTCAGGGATTCCACAGTTAATCACAGAGAAGCTGCATTGAAAAGAATAGGGGATGTCATGATATGGCAGGGAACCAAACCCTTGACTAGAGTAACCAAGAAACCATTCTTTTTTTTTTTTTTAAAGATTTTATTTATTTATTTGAGAGAGAGACAGTGAGAGAGAGCATGAGCGAGGAGAAGGTCAGAGAGCAAAGCAGACTCCCCATGGAGCTGGGAGCCCGATGTGGGACTCGATCCCGGGACTCCAGGATCACGCCCTGAGCCGAAGGCAGTCGTCCAACCAACTGCGCCACCCAGGCGTCCCAACCAAGAAACCATTCTTGTAGAGGCACTACAAGCATGGAGAATTGAGAGGATCAGACTCCACACGATGCATCCCAGTCATGGGTAGCCCACACTGGGATGATGAATCATTTTCGTGCTTGAATTTGAAAGTCAGTGAAGCTTAATTTTGTGGGTTTTTTACAATGAGCAGAGCTTAAGTCTGGGTACTTTAAAATCAGTAGGTTTAGTTATGGGTGAGATGGAAGGCAATAGGAAACTGAGTCCCTGCCTTTAAAGAGACAGCATGACAAATAAGCCTGCTAGAATATAACATAGAGGCAGTAGTTGGATAAAAGCCTGGGGTATTCATAAGGAGATTTATTTATAAATCTCAGAATATTTGCCAGAGGTACAGGGAATTTTAGAACAACTCTCTAATAAAAAAAGAACTGGAAAGTTCCATTTATCTTGCTCTTCCTCCACTTTAATGAGCCAGACACTTGTAGGGATCAGCATAAACATTCTCCACTTATCTTGATAAAAACATGTGCGCCACACCTTTACTTCTGTGGACCCATGCCATTCAAACTGCACCACTGAACAGGCCTCCCTTCAAAGAAACCTTTTTTTTAAATTTATTTATTTTCAGAAAAACAGTATTCATTATTTTTTCACCACACCCAGTGCTCCATGCAATCCGTGCCCTCTATAATACCCACCACCTGGTACCCCAACCTCCCACCCCCCCCACTTCAAACCCCTCATATTGTTTTTCAGAGTCCATAGTCTCTCATGGTTCACCTCCCCTTCCAATTTAACCAAATTCCCTTCTCCTCTCTAATGCCCCTTGTCCTCCATGCTATTTGTTATGCTCCACAAATAAGTGAAACCATATGATAATTGACTCTCTCTGAAAGCCTGTTTTGACGCGAAAGGCGACTTCTCTACCTTTGTCACTAAGCCTAAATTTTTTCCCTAAGTTAACACATTGAAGCAATTGCTTGAATTAGACACATTACCAAAGACAAAAAGAAACAGTTACACGTCATCAGGCAGTACTACCTGAGTTCCAAAAGCATTTCAGCTCAGTAACCCAGTAAATATTTAAGAAGATAAGATAAAGGGAAGGATATTGAGTCTCACTGAGGGGAAATGTCCCAGAGGGTTATTCCAAAAAAAGGGATTTATGAAAATTCCTGATGCCATCAATCCCATCCTATTACTCCAGGATTGAGGTGGGTTCTCTTTCTGCCATTACAACCATTAAAACATTGAATATGTTTGTGTCAATGGCAATCTCCTTCCCCTTGTGCATGAATTGATACCATCCTCTTCACTGTTTTTATCCCTCGTCCTTCATTTACTCTAAGTTCACAAAACTATATAAAATAAACAAAATAATACCAAATTGAATTTGTACAAGTCTAAGGCATTTAAAGAAATGATCTTAAAAATGAAGACACCACTGATAAGAAAATCTTCTTAGGTAGAAAATATAGTAAGTGTCATACATTTATCTAGTCTCCCACTGACTCATCTTGAAGTTTCAGATGAAAATCTTTACCCTCAGCAAAGAATGAATAGAGATATTTGTGAGTTGACTTCTGCCATTGGTAGGGCTGAGGAGATGACTTTAGAGTGGTACAGAGGAAGAATGGAGCTTCATCAACATAGAGGAGAGACTCGTGGGAAGCCAATGGTCACTGGGTCATCGACAAGAGCATATGCTCTTGTTTAAAGAGTATGTATGTATGCTCACTATGTCAAGAAAGAACAAAAACTGAAAGAGAAAGGTAAAGATAGAAACTACAGAAATCATAAAATTGTTGCTGTTATAGAGAATTACATAAAATAGCCGCTGCAGTTTAAAAACCAATAGATGAAAAGGAACTTGGCATCATTAAATTGTATATGAAAATGTTCATTTCTTCATTCTCATGTAATTATGCATGAGTGTGCTTTTCTTAAGCCTTTTGTACCTTGGATACATCCCTTAATGCCCTGGTACATGGTGTGAAAGGAATAAAAAGTTCAATCTATGTTTATAGCTAGGAAAAACAGTGTTTATCAGTAGCCATAGGATTTAATAATTACTGATGTTTATCAGAAGTAATTTATGTCTGGTAGGTTTCAGAACCAAGTGTACAGGGGAACACTAGAAGACAAAGGAGAAAAGGTCCATTTCGCGGTTGACAGTGAAACTGATAACAGCGAAAAAAATGGTTCAGCAAAAAAGGCTTAACACATTTAAAAGGAAAACTGTGTAGATAAGAAAAGATAGGACAGGAAAGTTACAGCATGTCATGCTTCTCCTAAAACTCTTCAGTGGCTCCCTACACAGGGCTATGCATGATTTGGCCTTAGCCTACCTCTCTAAATCTTCCTCCTCCACTCACCCTAGCCATGGTGAACATCAATAGCTTTGCACATTTTGCTGTCTCTCTTTGTCTCTCCCTCCTCCAATTCAAAGATGATTTACATTTACCCTTCAGATCTCAATTAACCATAGGCTAAATTTTAGTTGCATTTTATTATATCCTCAGGATATACATAGATAGATAGATGATAGATAGATACTAGATCAGGTAGATATAAATTATGTAGAATATGTATAGATATATTGATCAGATATAAATTGAATATATGCTATATATGCAGATATAAATTAAGTAAATATGCTATTTTATCAAATAGAGAACTTATTTTTGAAGAAAAACCTCTTTAATCTTACTATCTGATAGGGTGATGGCATAGTACAGCTAGGAAGAAGATATACTTAAAAAACAGTATCAGTCCATTTTTTTAAAGATTTTGTTTATTTATTTGACACAGAGAAAGAGAGATCACAAGTAGGCAGAGAAGCAGGCAGAGAGAGAGGCAGAAACAGGCTCCCCGCTGAGCAGAGAGCTGGATGCAGCCTGATCCCGGGACCCTGAAATCAAGACCTGGGTCGAAGACAGAGGCTTAACCCACTGAGACACCCAGGTGCCCCAGTATCAGTCTATTCTTATTGGAACTTGTCATCAGGTGTTCTTACTGTTCCATAAAAACAAATACTGCAGCAATTGAAAGGTTGGTGGTGGGGGGCAAGTATGGCCCCATATTGAAGCTCCCCTACAAAGTATATGATAATGATGTGGCTGATTCAAATGCTTTGGGAGTTGTCATCTTTGAATAAGCAGCAAAAGAATATATGCAATACAATTTCTTTCTTGGATGGACACTTTAAAAAAAAAGATTTTTTAAATTTATTTATTTTAAGGGGGGGAGGAGAGGAGGGAGAGGGAGAAAGAAACCAAGCAACTCTGCACTGAGCATGGAACCTGACACGGAGCTTAATCTCACAACCCTGAGATCATGATTTGAGTCAAAATCAAGAGTCGTATACTTAACCAACTGAGCCACCCAGGTGCCCCGTGGATGAACACTTTTATGTGCTTAAAATAAATGATTCAGACATCCGCACCACTAGTCAAAGAATACTTTATTATTACTAGTTAATGACAACAGGCAATTTCAATCTCTTCACAAAAAACTAATTCTGAAGGTTTTGACAACTTTTAATTAATAGCAGATAGTTTAACAAGAATAAAATTGTTTCTTGAACAAAATAAGTAGCAGACATGGTGCTAAAAGATTTTTGAGGATGGTATGAGATAGATGGGTAGATAGATATAGATACCTATATATGCCTTGTCAATTTGGTTCACCTTTTCTTTGCAGTACATATCATACAGTGGTACTCAATTGATATTTGTTAAATGAATCAATAAAGAATGATTGATTGCCATTTTATAGTAGCCAGAAACCTATGTATTTAAAAACCTGCCCAAGATCCTTTAGCTAGTAAGTGGTGGATTATAGTCACATCTAATGCTCAGAATGTTCCAGATTTCTTCCCTAACACTTCACTATACACTGCTTCCTTATTATGTGGTCATTAGGTAACAAATAATAACAAACTGGTCTACTGTCTTAACTTTATAAAATCTCTCTCATTTATTTTGTTTATCTTAAAATTATAAGATGTTATGCATATTATTATTACTTTTCTACGATTACTTAGAAATTTTAACCAGCTACCATATATCATAATTTACTGTTCAGGAGACAGGTCAAATGAGTACCATTATAATCTTTCATTTGTCCCCAAAAATATATTTTACTGGCACCAAAATCGATCTGTTTATGATTGGAGCCAATGCCCTCTATAAATGGAAAAATGGCTGTTGACTTCTCATCTCCTTTCCACAAGGAAATATAATCAAATGCACAATCAATCTCACATAATTCACTACATCATATATTTAATTATTGTTTCACTTGAAGTACTTTTTAATAGTATGTAAATAAAGATTAAATAACTACCCTGACTACCATTGTTTTCAGCAATAGAATCAGATTCTACAAAAAATGAGCGATTTTTGTGTATGTGCCAGACACTGACTCTAGTTAGCACTTTGCATCCCTCAGCATTTTAATTTTCATAACAATTCTAAAGAAGTAGGTACTATTATTCTCTCTATTTTACAGGGTACAATGACTCCAGCTTGGAGAGGTCAAGTGATTTGTATGAGGTCAAGCAACCCAATTGTAGAATCAAATTAGAATTTAGTGAAGTTCTTTGGACATGTGAAAACACAAATTTTTCTTTTAGAAATAGTCACCACTTGGGTGCTTAGGTTGCTTGGCAGGTTCAGTGTTTCAGCTTGGTTTCAGCTTGGGTCATGATCTCAGGGTCCTGGGATCAAGTACTGCATCTGGGTTCTGCACTCTACTTGGCCCTTTCTTTCCCACACCCCTATGAACAGCACGGGAGCACTCTTTAAATTAAATAAATAAATAAAATCTTTAAAAAAATAACCACTACTTACATCAAAACTGAGTTCAAGTTCAGAGACCAAATGAAGAAAAAGTTATAAAACTGGCTTTGATACCTTAATACTATTGGCTGAATTTTTATACTCAGTTACTTTAATTAATTAAATTTTGCTCTCATCAAGGACTTAAGATTTCATTACTCCTTGATTTATTTGTTCTCCTTGATAATTGTAGCAGTGTTTTGTTTTGTTTTATTTCCTAAGGCCAGGATAATCAGACTAACTGGGAGATAGCTGAAGTTTTTTTTTTACACTTATCTGAAAGATAAAATATAAGTATACAGGAGTACCTGGGTGGCTCACTGGGTTAAAGCCTCTGCCTTCGGCTCAGGTCATGATCTCAGGGTCCTGGGATCAAGCCACGCATCATCTCAAGGTCGTGGGATCAAATCCCACATCGGGGCTCTCTGCTCAGCAGGGAGCCTGCTTCCTCCTCTCTCTGCCTGCCTCTCTGCCTACTTGTGATCTCTGTCTGTCAAGTAAATAAATAAAATCTTAAATATATATATATATATATATATATGCATACAAATTCTAGATATGCAAATAAAATCATTACCATACATTTAAAAAATATAACAGAGAAAATGTACTGAACTACCACATACAAATTGAAGTTGACCTATCATTTTACAGTAGAAGACAAGATCAGATTTGGACACAGACTGATCAGGTTTTTCTATAAATGACAGAATTCTGGACTCCTGGTGAAAATCTAGTCAGTTTTTACTTATGCCCAGGATTCATCCTGCAAAGTAGGAAATGTTTGAATTGGTGTGTTTTAATAGTATTTTTTTCCATCAAGGTGTTTGAAAACACTTTTTTTTACTTAAAAGATACTTTAAAAATTATACTGGAGGGGTACCTGGGTGGCTCAGTGGGTTAAAGCCTCTGCCTTCAGCTCAGGTCATGATCTCAGAGTCCTGGGATCAAGCCCCGCATTGGGCTCTCTGCTCCACAGGGAGCCTGCTTCCTCCTCTCTCTCTCTCTGCCTGCCTCTCTGTCTACTGGTGATCTCTGTCTGTCAAAAAAATAAATAAAATCTTTTAAAATAATTATACTGGAAAAAATCGTGATTACATTGAATTGGGAAATGTTATTTGTATTTTCAGATATTGATATTATGTCCAAATATTTGGATGTTAAGAAATCTGGAGATAGATTTTGTTCTGACATTTCATATATCTACAACCTTGGCCAAGTTCTACATAATAAGCTTATTTCCTCATCTAAAAAAATTAGATAATTTTAAAAATCTATATTGCAGGGAAGTATCAAGGATTAGTGATTATGTATGGATTTATCACATTCCTTCCCCCATAGCAGTAGGCAATCTGGAAATTGCTGCTACTCTTATTAAGGTAGACACAAGATATCTACAAATACTGTTTAGTTCATGTGTGTGTGTGTGTGTGTGTGTGTGTCTGAGTTTTGTCAAACTTCTTACACAGGAATTTTAGAAGACTAATTACTCAATCAGTTAGTTTTTGCTGTGTAACAAGAAACCTCAAGATCCCAGTGGCAAACGACAATAAAGACTAAACTGTTTATGCACCTGAGATTGAACCAGGCAGTTCTGCCTGTGTTGTCTGGATTTGTTCAGATGTTTGTGGGTTAGCTGGCTGGTGAACTGTCTCAGCTGGGATGGATATGGTGACTTAGTTCTGTTCCATGTGTCTCTTGTCCTCCAATAAAAGAATTAGTAGGCCAAATTCAGCCCACCACCATATTTGTAAGTGAAGTTTTATTGGAGCACAGAACTGCCCCTTGGTTTATATGCTATATATAGCTGCCTTTTTACTACAACAGCCATGTGATATAGTTGTAGCAGAACTATATGTCTTGCAAAACCTAAAATATTTATTTTCTGTACTTTTATAGAAAAAGTTTGCCTATCCCTGCTCTAAAATCTTAGTACCAGCATGCTCTCCTGGGGATGATAATGATAGGGAAAAGTAGGTATCAAGTGATGTGCCAATTTTGAGGCTTTGTGTCACATATGGTAATATCCAATAGGTCAAAGTAAGCCACATGCTTGAGCCCAGAGTCAAGGGGCAAGGTGCTTTGAAGTTACATTGTAAAAGGTGTGGACACAGGAAGGGTGAACTGACTGGGACCAGTAATGTAATCTACTACAATTATTTTCTTAATCTTTCTTTTTGAAAAGTGGTCACATGTGTGCACTTTTGGGGAACATAATACTTTTCCTCACATTCAGCAACACTTTTAACACATAAAGAATGAAACATCTACCCCTGGTGTCAGTAAACATTTTCCATAAAGAGCTAGATATAAAATATTTTAGACTTTGCCATATGATGTCCATCAAAACTACTCAAATTTGTTGCAGCATGGAAGAAGCATAGCTACAAATAAGCATAGCTACGTTCCAATAAAATTTTATTTACACAACAGGCAATTGTTTGTATGTCCCTAATATCCTATATATGTAAAATAAGAAAACTGGGACACAAAAAATTGAGATGTCTTTCCAGGACCACAAAACTGATTGATGCTTAACAGGGATCAAGAGCTGTAGTGATATTGTGGCCAACCTAGAAGATGTGTTTTGTTTTGTTCCACGTGAGGTTATAAGATTTGAATTGGTTTTGATATATAAAAAATTGGGAGAATTCATCGACGTATCTGGATGTCCAGGTTTTCTTCAATATTGGAACAAAATGAAATTCTAGACTGAAATCACACGTTGCAACAATTGGTTGGAGCCAAGTAACTGCCATCCCATGAACTATACCGTCAGTTCCACCATTTATTGTGACCATGCATTTGGCTCAGCTCACTCATTTCACTGGCCTCTGTGGGCATATGAGTTTACTACCATGGACTAAGAACACAGTCGGCTTCTGATCTTTCAGTCTTGGATCTTTTCAACTTGAGTACTTTATCTGGTCAAGTCACTCAGATATGGCAAGTTTGGTTTTAAACTTTAAGAACTGCCTTGTCTTTGAAGAAGTATTTCCCTCCTTTATGGATCTGTGGAGATGATGAGACTTTCTGACATAATTAGTTTAGAATCTATAAAAATGTGTTTCAGAGAAGTGATTTGTGACCAAATCTCTCCTTTATTACAGTTGAAAGTATAATTTGCAATATCTACTGAGGTGATTTTAAACTGTGGACTGTCTTTAATAAATATTTCTTAGCACCTGAGCTAGAAATATTGGAAAGGAAAGAGAACAAAAAAGAAAGTGATTTAAAGGAAACTGTTCCCTGCACACACTTCTGCACCTACCTTATTAAAATTTATGGTCATTAAATGAATTTTAGGATTGAGAATTATTTGGCACCACAACAGTTGATAGATTCACATTCACAGACATTCTTTGTCTTCATGTGAAAATAATGACATTCCTAGAAAATCCCACCTCATGCACTGAGGTTTGTATATGCCACATATCTTTCTGATGATTAGCTTCCTTTGCTCAAGGCTCCAAATCAACTACCTGATTATGATTAAAGATACTTCATCATACAAATTTGCATCATACAATAAATATCTCTAGCTAACCCCCCCCTCCACAAAGACATTTAGCAAATCACAGACCGAAGGTGATGCCTGTGGAAAGAGAAAAAGAAAATGAGAGGAAAATCACATTAATTAGCTTCTACTACAATGCCAGTTAATGTGCAAGAGGCTTTATAGACAATTGTCCTCATTTAATCCACAAAACAGCCCAGTGGACTGTTTTTATTATTCTCTGAAGCTCAGAGTGCATATGTAACCTACCCAAAGTCATCCAGCTAAGTGGCAAAAGCTGGATTTTTTATGCAGGTTTTCAGATTCCTGTGTAGTTAGCTTTTCTTTTAGCTAGCTAGCTCTACTAGCTTAGAGCAAGATCCAATCAAGTGATAAACACAAGGATCAAAGATAAAATAAAAAAAAGCTACTAGAAGGCTTCCAGATTATCAAAAGGCATCTCTTTGTGAGTCTAATGCTGTTGTGCTTACTCTGGCAATCAAATGAAAAATTCCTTCTTTGGAAGGTTTGCTCACAGATGTGTTCCCCATTTGCAGAATTCTAATAAAAGGCTTTCAAACATTTCATCAATCCATTCTGAGCTATTGTGGCATTCTTGTTGTCAAGGATTTTGAGTGAATTTATTTGCCTGTGATTATTAAGGCTCTTGTAGAGGCATAAAAAGTAAGCTCTCTCAAAAAAGAATTTAACTCATTAAATTCTGTTCTGCCTAGCCTGCACATTTGCATTGTTTGTTTCTCCTCTCAGAGAAAATTGATGCAGATTCCCCCTGTCCTGTAAAACTGCTGCCAATTTTGCTGAGAGAAAATTTCTAAGAATGTATCTTGGCATGGGATAATATGAAATCTTACATGGAAATAAATTGAAATAGTTTTCGAAAGAGCTATTTAAGCAGTTGAGTGCAATTTGCAACAGAATTTTGTACACACTGTTGCATGCTTAATTGAGCATGAAGCTGCATGTGCAAAACATCAGATGTTCAAAAAAAGATTTTGTTCACAGACAGACATTCTGATTACTATCCATTTCATCATTGACATAAATGACCCAAATAGTAGGCAAATAGCTTATGTATGCTTCCTGTTGCAGAAAAGCTTTTTTGACACTTAAAAAGATTGCTTTGTGAAAATAATGGAAGGTCACTTGACAGGCTAGCTATATTGAAATGATGATAATAATCAAATTCTTTCCTTTTGGCTTCCTATCTACATCTCCATTGTTCACTGGTTATATTTTTTTAGTATTTTTGTAGTGACTTAAATTTTTTTTCTGGTCCTCCCCAAGATGCTTTTATTTATTAACAGCGTTAAAGTAGTTAGTATTAAGCAAGGCAACAAAGCTTAAGTAGAATAGAGATTTACGTGTATAAGTTCTCACACTACAGAGCTGAGGCGAACCTAGCTAAACAATACAATTGTTTTTGGAAAACTGGTCCATGGAACTTGAAATAGGAGTAAAACACAATTCTTTTTTTTCCCAATTAATTTATTTTCAGAAAAACAGTATTCATTATTTTTTTTCACCACACCCAGTGCTCCATACAAGCCGTGCCCTCTATAATACCCACAACCTGGTACCCCAACCTCCCACCCCCCCGCCACTTCAAACCCCTCAGATTGTTTTTCAGAGTTCATAGTCTCTCATGGTTCACATCCCCTTCCAATTTACCCAAATTCCCTTCTCCTCTCTAACACCCCTTGTCCTCCATCCTATTGGTTATGCTCCACAAATAAGTGAAACCATATGATAATTGACTCTCTCTGCTTGACTTATTTCACTCAGAATAATCTCTTGCAGTCCCGTCCATGTTGCTACAAAAGTTGGGTATTCATCCATTCTGATGGAGGCATAATACTCCATAGTGTATATGGACCACATCTTCCTTATCCATTCATCTGTTGAAGGGCATCTTGGTTCTTTCCATAGATTGGCGACTGTGGCCATTGCTGCTATAAACATTGGGGTACAGATGGTCCTTCTTTTCACGACATCTGTATCTTTGGGGTAAATACCCAGTAGTGCAGTGGCAGGGTCATAGGGAAGCTCTATTTTTAATTTCTTGAGGAATCTCCACAGTGTTCTCCAAAGTGGATGCACCAACTTGCATTCCCACCAACAGTGTACAAGGGTTCCCCTTTCTTCACACCTGCTCCAACACATGTTGTTTCCTGTCTTGCTAATTTTGGCCATTTTAAATGGTGTAGGGTGGTATCTCAATGTGGTTTTAATTTGCATCTCTTTGATGGCTAATGATGATGAACCATTTTTCCTGTGTCTGATAGTCATTTGCATGTCTTCATTAGAGAAGTGTCTGTTCATATCTTCTGCCCATTTTTTAAATATGATTGTCTGTTTTGTGTGTGTTGAGTTTGAGGAGTCCATATAGATGCTGGATATCAACCTTTTGTCTGTACTGTCATTTGTAAAAATATTCTCCTATTCCGTGGGTTGCCTCTTTGTTTTTTTGACTGTTTCCTTTCCTGTGCAGAAGCTTTTGATTTTGATGAAATCCAAGAAGTTTATTTTCGCTTTTGCCTTTGGAGACGTATCTTGAAAGAAGTTGCTGTGGCTGATATCGAAGAGATTACTGCCTATGTTCTCCTGTAGGATTCTGATGGATTCCTGTCTCACGTTGAGGTCTTTTATCCATTTTGAGTTGATCTTTGTGTACGGTGTAAGAGAATGGTCGAGTTTTACAATTCTTAATAATATACCAAAATTAGGATGCTTGTATTGTTTTTACATATGTGAGATAATTAATTAGGTAGAACCTCAGAAATGGTTATGGAAAGGGACACCTGGGTGGCACAGGTGTTTAAGCATCCAACTCTTGGTTTCAGCTTAGGTCGTGATCTCAGGGTCCTGAGGTTAAGCCCCACATCAGGCTCCACACTGACCATGGAGTCTGTTTGAGCTTCTCTCTCTCTCTCTCTCTCTCTCTTCCTCTGCCTTATTGCTTGTGTTCTCTCTCTCTCTCTCTTAAACAAATAAATAAAATCTTAAGAAAAGACATGGTTATGGGGAGTATCCATCTATAAGACAAATCACTCTGGTTATTTTGAACAGAAAGATATCTTTAATACAGGAAATTTTGTGCTTACAAAATTGTTAGAGGGGCTGAATGAATAAGATTTAGAATGGGGAAGAATAGCCCCCGGAATCATGCAGAATTGTCCCTCCATAGGAGCTATCCTCTATACCACAATCAGCAATTAAGAAATTAAGAAGCCATTATAAAAAGTGCTGCACAGAAGTGTCTATCACTGAGCTATGATTTGGAGATCAGAAAGCCACTGACAGAACTGGTAAATGCAGACCACATCATGCTTTCCAGATCCATACCATCAAAATAGATGTTTCTTCTCCCATTATCTGTCTTGACATTTAATTCAGTTATGAGTGTAAATGCTGGGTAAATAATTCTGATTGGTGGAAACCTGAAAACTTAGCTATGAGGGGTTTCGGAAATGTAACTTTTAGCCTTCCAGTATCTGTGGTTCAAAGGATACAGTTGAAACAGGTATTGAAAAAATTAGTGCACTGTATCTACCAAAGGACCTGAAGAAAACCTTATCACAAATACTAGTTTTAAAAAGTAGAAGAATTGAGATTATTTTTTAACAAAGGAGTCAATACTTATAAATAATTTTAGTATAAAAATGAAAGACTTAATAAAAGTTCATTGTCAGCACATTTTATAACTACCCAAATTTGCTGTATTTAAGAACTCAATATTTCAAATAATATTGAGCACCTACAGTATTTGAGGAATTGTATGAGGGGAGTCAGACATGGTCCCTATCCTTCAAAAATCCACATTCTAACTGGGAATGTAAAAGCTGGAAACAATTAATGATACAAATTAATATGTGGTATTAGGTGCACCTGGGTGAAACAGTTGGTTAAGCATCTGACTTCCACTCAAGTCAGGATCTCAGGGTCCTGGGATCAAGCCCTGCCTTGGCCTCTGTGCTCAGCCAGAGGTCTGCTTCTCCCTCTGCCCCACTCTGCCCACTCACCCACTCGCGAGCGCGCACATGCACGCTGCCTTTCTCTTTCTCTCTCAAGTGAATAAATAAAATCTTAAAAAAAAAGTAACATGTGGTAAGTACAGATAAAGTTATGGCGGGACTAGAGAGGGCTCCGAAGGTTTAAGGAAGGATGTAGCCTTTGAACTTAACCTCGAAGAATGAATAAGGGCAAGCAAAGGCAAACTAATACTTGTAATTCTACAGCAATTTTAAGTTTACAGACACACTTATTTGTTACCTCATTTCACTTTCCCAGCAATTCTTTCATAGAACTAGAGAAATATTTTCCTTATTCCACAAATAAGAAAATTATGGTTGAGACCACACACCTAGGAAGCTGCAGAGATGGAAAAATGAAATCCTGTATGTTTCACTCCAATCATACTGATCGACCACATCACACTGAAACTTCCAAAGGGATTTAGAAACAACGCAATTTCTATAGGAATATAGGAATGGGCATTTCAGGCAGAGAAAGCAGTATGCACACAATCACATTGGAATAAATGTTGTATACCTTAGAGAGTGCAAGCAATTTAGTCTGACTGGATTGCAAAGAATACAAAGGAAATAGAGAGACTGTGGACAAAGAGCAAAGGTGGGTTAGGACAAGATAGTAGATAATTTTGAATATCATATTAAAGCATCTGTAATCAATAGGCATCTAATTAAATTTTTAGAAAGATATGATTGCTGCAGTGGTTTTTTTTTAAGATTTTATTTATTTATTTGACAGACAAGATCACAAGTAGGCAGAGAGACAGGCAGAGAGAGAGGAGGAAGCAGGCTCCCTGCTGCTGATGTGGGGCTCCATCCCAGGACCCTGGGATCATGACCTGAGCCGAAGGCAGAGCTTAACCCACTGAGCCACCCAGGCGCCCTGCTGCAGTGGTTTTAATAAAGGATTTATTGAAATCATGCATTGATTTGTAGGATTGAAATGTAATTTGAAAAGGACTGGGAACTGAAATAAGGAAAACAAGGGTCTCATAATTGTCGAGGTGAGAACAATGAGGGTATAAATTGGTGCAGTAGAAGTGCAAATTGTAAAGTGTAAATTGGTGAATTAGTAAATTAGTGTAAATTGGTGAAGTCTCAAGACTTCTCTCTCCAGCAATACAATTAACTAGATATTTTGACAGAAAGCCCCAACAATCTCAAAAATGCAGGAGTGATGGATAAAATCTAATAAATATCCTTTCAAATCAATACATGACTGAGCTCATAAGAAAGGAAGGAAAATTCCCAGGGATTAAAACTGAAGAGAGAGCTGGAACAGAAAATGATACCTTGAAGATAAACCTACCAGAGCTCTGGAAGTGGTGGCTGGTCTCCTTAACTAAGAGGCTTCTATTGTAATAATCTATCACCTGGGCAGAGATGACATAACATAACCTTGGGTGAATACAAGGTAGAGAATCACATTAGAACTTCCTCAGCCCAAAAGAACCTGAAATAGGTAAATACTCAGTGAATGGGTAGATTGAAGAAAAAAAAAAAAAACTACCTGAAAGTAAAGGAAAATAACAAGAAAAGTAGGCATGGATCTGAATAGATAAAAGCTTCTTAAGAGTAGTGTCTTATTGGAAGACCTGACTATATATATCTCATCTTCTCATTTTAATTTATAATAGCTACATGACCCAAGTAAACATGAACTGAGAAATTAATTTAACCTAATCCTTGGCTGTTAGTAAACTAAGGTGTGTTTCAGAATCTAGCACACATTTCTGAAGCTATAGACCCTAAAACCAGGCTTCCCAAGATTCACACAAAGTTACACTGATCATGAATTCACAATCCAAAATTATCATAATTTATATGACCAGGAAGGACATCTCAAAGGTAGTGGCAGTGGCAGAGGCAGTGGTGGTAGTATGACTTTTGCCCTGCCTAAATTTCCACAAACAGGTGTACACGCACATGCATATATGCAGGTACACACACACATAGCTCAAATAAAAAACAAGAACCCATAGAGAACAAATACAGGTGGTAAAGCTTTATATCAAACCCCAGAATATGATTGAGTGGGACCAAGTAAGTTAGCACAGAAAAAACCCCACAAAATAGTTCTAAGGGAGCAAGAAATTGTGTGGGAAAAATACAGGGGATCTATGGCAATCCCCCCAAACTAGGAAACACATCAATCACCAAAACGCTCACTCTCAAAGGGAGCCTTTCCCATTCAGGGTGTAGTACTCTGAAGGTAGTGTTGAGAACAGTGGAAACTGGGAAGGGCACTTTAGGTTTCATCTTGCCAATGAATATAAGGAAACTGTGAAAGGTGATAGGGTGTCCTGAATCCTCAGGGCTTGGAAATGCCGGAGAGAATAACATTTCCAGAAGATTATAACCCTGTACTGAAAAAGAAACTGCTGGAAGTAGAACACAAAAGTATTAGAGTCAGAACACTGGGAGTAAAGAAAAAGAAAATTCAAATAATAATGAGGGAAAGGATAAGAGACACAGACAGACAATATATAGTATTGGATGTGCATGCAGTGAGAGGGCATATTTTTATTACTTTACAATAAAGTAGAAAGGAAGTCTCAGGGCAGTGAAGCTAGGAAAGCTATCGTGGCCCACCCTCAGCCTCCAAAGCTTAAAAGCACAGAAAACTCTATCTTGCTCCAGCATGACAAGAAATAGAGAAAAGTAGGATGGTTGAAAACTCATAAAGAAAGTAAGAAAAAAAAGAAGATAATGATCCAAATCCAACTTCAGAAAATTACAGCACACCAGAAAAATATACATATACCCACAAAGCCAGTGAAAATTCCAACCTATTATTTCAAAGCAAGTTAAATACCATTATGGAATAATATTAATTGTAGCAGAACTACCCAAATTAGAAGGAGAAAATTTAGTAAATGGGAAAAATTAGCAACTGGTCTTAACAGCTCAGGTCTGAGTTGTGAGCAGGAAAAATATTGTAAATTAAGAAAAGCGACAGGGAACACAAAGTGAATGGATGCATTTAAAATACAGTAAGGGAGAAGTGTGTAAATCTAACGATTCACAGACCTGTACCTCTGGGGATAAAAATATATTATGTTTATAAAAAATATAAAATAAAATACAGTAAGGAACTAGAGAATAGAAAGAAAAGCAAAGACAATTGAAAATATATTAAGAAAGATATTTTTTTAAAAATTTGAATGGGGATAAAAACTATGCTTTAGAAATCAAAAAAAAACCAATGATGTACTGTATGGTGACTAACATTATATACATACATATATAAATACATTAATTAATTAAAATAAAATAAAATAATAGAAAAAAATTTGAATGGGAAGTGACAAATACTGAAAACAAAAAAAGAAAATACAATGTATACAGAAGAAAGAGTCCTGGAAGAATAAAACAACAAAAGAACTGTTCAAATAATAAAAACCATAACCAAGAATACTTTCCTAGAATTAAAGAGTATTTGAAGGTTCAAGGAATCGGAGAAAATCAACCCTGAATGATCAAATAAAGATATATTCAAGAAAAAATGTCATATACTAAAAAAATAAAACAACTCTTTGGAATACAGGTAAAAATACCAAGCAAAAGAGTTTTACAAATCAGATTAGCCTCAGGCTTGTTAACTGCAATGTCTTAAATCAGAAGTTCTTAAAATAATATAAGAAACTCAAAGAATACACAAAATGGAAAGACTACAAATAAATTGTTGTGAACATGCAAGAATTCGGGGTAATACTGTACATATTTGCTCTTCCCAGATAATCTACTATAGGAATGAACTTCAGATTACCAAGAAAATATTCAATTGGTTGTAAGCATTAAATATATACATATATATGCATATATTTGTGTTTTTAAGATTTTATTTATTTGTTTGAGAGAAAGAAAGAGAGCAGTGAGGAGAGGAAAAGAGGGAGAGAAGCAGATTCCCTGCTCAGCGAGGAGCTCTATATAGGGATTGTTCTTGTTTCCCCGAGATCATGAACTGAGCTGAAATCAAGTTGGCTGCTAATCTGACTGAGCCACCCCGGCGCCCGGAATATTAAATATATTTAACTGTATCACTAAGTGTAAGTGATGGGAATAAGGATGAACGAAGAGGTGTATTCATATATATTGTGACTATCAAAAATGGTAGGGAGAAGGAGAATCAGTGGTAAGTAAAATAAGCTGGCTGATTGCCTTATAGATATTTTATTGGGAACATAGGGATATAGTTTTAACTTACATGATTGGACTAAGGAAAGAAAAAAGAAGATGAGGTTTGTAGCTATTTAATAATGTTTATAGCAAGAAACTAACAGAAAGTATCTTAAAATAAAGAAGAGATGAAGGCTATTAAAATGATTAATACAATGGCAATTTTCAGAACAAAAAAAAATAAAATCTTCCTAAATACCCACATTAATAAGAAAGAGAGAAAAGAAATCTCATAGGAAAAAAAACTTTGGATATGGAATTTGATAGAAAGGAGAACTAAGACTAAATATATCACACATATTAATATAGTCTTGACTCACAGATTAAAAGAAAAAATGTTTAGACTGAGAAAGCAGAATCCAAACTTTATGTAAATTTTATACTTGATACAAAGTCATATCTAACATAAAAACTTCAAAAGGTTAACAATAAAAGACTGCTCATTTTCATACCAAAACAGCAAATAAAAAGAGAGGATGAGTCAAAATCTTAATTTCTAACAAGGTAGAACTCAGACTAGCAGGCGTGAAAAGAAGCACTTTATAATGCTTCATCTACAATTCACAATGATATGAACAATGTCGCATAGGTAAATATTTTTCCTGGTACCTTGGGTTATAAAGAATATATGTTTTTTCCCCAAGTGTTTATCAAACATTTGTGAAAACTGACTGCATATTTGGTTGTGCGAAATCTCAATTCCAAAAAATGGAAATGTTAGAGACAGAATTTTCTGACTACAGTGTGATAAAACTAGAAATTAATAAAAAACTTTATAGATATCTTTCTACCTGGAAAATTGTTTAAAAACATGCTAGTGAACAACTTCTAGGCCAAAGTAGAAAGATAAAACAAAACTTGGAGAATTTCTTGTAAATAACAATAATGGAGTAAGAATAATGGAAATGCAAAAACAGCAGTGGAAAATTTATGGAAGTAAATATCTACATCAACAAAAGTGAACAATCAAAATAGATTAATTACTCAACTAAAAAAAAGCCCAAAAAAGAATTTAAAACACAAAGCAAAAGAAAAATTTAAAGTAATGATAAAATCAGATATTAATGAATTAGAAAATAGAAAACTGTTGAAATCATACATAAACAAAAAAGCTGGTTCATTGTAAAATGTGTTTTTAAAATGATACATCATTAACTTAATGAAAAGGGGAAAGAGACTACAAATTCATATAATCAGAAATGACAAGTGGAAAGAAGTCATCAATTACACTATTCTAAATTATTCTATTGTGGAATAATGAAAATGACAAGTGGAAAGAAGTCATCAATTACACTATTCTAAATTAGACTATTTTGCACAAGTATATGCAATTCAATTTTCAAATCTAGAAAAATAATTTTTTAGGAAATATGGTTTACAAAATTCAATGGTGGTCAAAATAAAAACACTAAACAAAGTATTTCTCATAGAAAAAATAGGAACAATTATAAAGAATTCATGCACAAGATAACACTATATCTAAGGAAACTACAAAACTTTTAAAGACGTATTAACCTAGTGCTTCTAAAACAATTAAAGAGCACATATAAAGGAAGAAAATTTCCAAATTATTTTTTCCACATTTTTTCTTTCAATTTATTTATTTTCAGAAAAACAGTATTCATTATTTTTTCACCACACCCAGTGCTCCATGCAAGCCGTGCCCTCTATAATACCCAGCACCTGGTACCCCAACCTCCCACCCACCCGCCACTTCAAACCCCTCAGACTGTTTTCAGAGTCCATAGTCTCTCATGGTTCACATCCCCTTCCAATTTACCCAAATTCCCTACTCCTCCCTAACGCCCCTTGTCCTCCATGCTATTTGTTATGCTCCACAAATAAGTGAAACCATATGATAATTGACTTTCTCTGCTTGACTGATTTCACTCAGCATAATCTCTTCCAGTCCCGTCCATGTTGCTACAAAAGTTGGGTATTCATCCTTTCTGATGGAGGCATAATACTCCATAGTGTATATGGACCACATCTTCCTTATCCATTCATCCGTTGAAGGGCATCGTGGATCTTCCCATAGTTTGGCGACTGTGGCCAATGCTACTATAACCATTGGGTTACAAATGGCCCTTCATTTCACGACACCTGTATCTTTGGGGTAAATACCCAGGAGTGCAATTGCAGGGTCATAGGGAAGCTCTATTTTTAGTTTCTTGAGGAATCTCCACACTGTTCTCCAAAGAGGCTGCACCAACTTGCATTCCCACCAACAGTATAAGAGGGTTCCCCTTTCTCCACATCCTCTCCAACACATGTTGTTCCCTGTTCTAATTTTGGCCATTCTAACTGGTGTAAGGTGATATCTCAATGTGGTTTTAATTTGAATCTCCCAGAGGGCTATTAATGATGAGCATTTTTTCATGTGTCTGATAGCCATTTGTATGTCTTGATTGGAGAAGTGTCTGTTCATATCTTCTGCCCATTTTTTAAAGATTTTTTTATTTTATTTATTTGAGAGAGAGAGAGACAGTGAGAGAGAGAATGAGCGAGGAGAAGGACAGAGAGCGAAGCAGACTCCCCATCGAGCTGGGAGCCTGATGTGGGACTCGATCCTGGGACTCCAGGATCACGCCCTGAGCCGGAGGCAGTCGTTCAACCAACTGCGCCACCCAGGCGTCCCTCTTCTGCCCATTTTTTGCTGTGTTTGTCTGTTTCATGTGGGTTGAGTTTGAGGAGTTCATTATAGATCCTGGATATCAACCTTTTGTCTCTACTGTCATTTGCAAATATCTTCTCCCATTCCGTGGGCTGCCTCTTTGTTTTTTTGACTGTTTCCTTTGCTGCGCAGAAGCTTTTGATTTTTTCCCAATTTATTTATTTTCAGAAAAACAGTATTCATTATTTTTTCACCACACCCAGTACTCCATGCAAGCTGTGCCCTCTATAATACCCACCACCTGGTACCCCAACCTCCCACCCCCCCGCCACTTCAAACCCCTCAGACTGTTTTTCAGAGTCCACAGTCTCTCATGGTTCACCTCCCCTTCCAATTTACCCAAATTCCCTACTCCTCTCTAACGCCCCTTGTCCTCCATGCAATTTGTTATGCCCCACAAATAAGTGAAACCATATGATAATTGACTCTCTCTGCTTGACTTTTTCACTCAGCATAATCTCTTACAGTCCCATCCATGTTGCTACAAAAGTTGGGTATTCATCCTTTCTGATGGAGGCAAAATACTCCATAGTGTATATGGACCACATCTTCCTTATCCATTCATCCGTTGAAGGGCATCTTGGTTCTTTCCATAGTTTGGCGACTGTGGCCATTGCTGCTATAAACATTGGGGTACAGATGGCCCTTCTGTTCACGACATCTGTATCTTTGGGGTAAATACTCAGGAGTGCAATTGCAGGGTCGTAGGGAAGCTCTATTTTTAAATTCGTGAGGAATCTCCACACTGTTCTCCAAAGAGGCTGCACCAACTTGCATTCCCACCAACAGTGTAAGAGGGTTCCCCTTTCTCCACATCCTCTCCAACACATGTGGTTCCCTTTCTGTTAATTTTTGCCATTCTAACTGGTGTAAGGTGATATCTCAATGTGGTTTTAATTTGAATCTCCCTGAGGGCTAATGATGATGATCATTTTTTCATGTGTCTGATAGCCATTTGTATGTCTTGATTGGAGAAGTGCCTGTTCATATCCTCTGCCCATTTTTTGATGTGTTTGTCTGTTTCGTGTGGGTTGAGTTTGAGGAGTTCATTATAGATCCTGGAAAACAACCTTTAGTCTGTACTGTATTTTGCAAATATCTTCTCTCATTCCCTGGGTTGCCTCTTTGTTTTTTTGACTGTTTCCTTTGCTGTGCAGAACCTTTTGATTTTGATAAAGTCCCAGAGTTCATTTTCGCTTTTGTTTCCTTTGCCTTTGTAGACGTATCTTGAAAGAAGTTGCTGTGGCTAATATCAAAGAGATTACTGCCTATGTTCTCCTCTAAGCATCTGATGGATTCCTGTCTCACATTGAGGTCTTTTATCCATTTTGAGTTGATGTTTGTGTACGGTGTAAGAGAATGGTCGAGTTTCATTCTTCTACATATAGCTGTCCAGTTTTCCCAGCACCATTTATTGAAGAGACTGTCTTTTTTCCACTGTATATTTTCCCTGTTTTGTCAAAGATTAATTGACCATAGAGTTGAGGGTCCATATCAGGGCTCTCTACTCTGTTCCACTGGTCTATGTATCTGTTTTTATGCCAGTACCATGCTGTCTTGGTGATCACAGCTTTGTAATAAAGCTTGAAATCAGGTAACGTGATGCCGCCAGCTTTATATTTGTTTTTCAACATTTCCTAGGGGTTCGGGGTCTCTTCTGATTCCATACAAATTTTAGGATTATTTGCCCCAGCTCTTTGAAGAATGCCGGTGGAATTTTTATTGGAATGGCATTAAAAGTATAGATTGCTCTAGGCACTATAGACATTTTAACAATGTTTATTCTTCTGATCCAAGAGCATGGAATGGTCTTCCAACTTTTTGTGTCTTCTTCAATTTCTTTCATGAGTGTTCTATAGTTCCTCAAGTACAGATCCTTTACCTCTTTGGTTAGGTTTATTCCCAGGTATCTTATGGTTCTTGGTGCTATAGTAAATGGAATCGATTCTCTAATTTCCCTTTCTGTATTTTCATTGTTAGTGTATAAGAAAGCCACTGCTTTCCGCACATTGATTTTGTATCCTGCCATGTTGCTGAATTGCTGTATGAGTTCTAGTAGTTTGGGGGTGGAGTCTTTTGGGTTTTCCATATAAAGAATCATGTCATCTGCGAAGAGAGAGAGTTTGACTTCTTCATTACCAATTTGGATACCTTTTATTTCTCTCTGTTGTCTGATTGCTGTTGCTAGGGCTTCTAATACTATGTTGAACAAGAGTGGTGAAAGTGGGCATCCTTGTCTTGTTCCTGATCTCAATGGGAAGGCTGCAAGCTTTTTCCCATTGAGGATGATATTTGCTGTGGGTCTTTCATAAATAGATTTGATGAGGTTCAGGAATTTTCCCTCTATCCCTATACTTTGGAGCGTTTTAATCAGGAACGGATGCTGGATTTTGTCAAATGCTTTTTCTGCATCAATTGAGAGGACCATGTGGTTCTTCTCTCTTCTCATATTAATTTGTTGTATCACATTGTTTGATTTGCGAATGTTGAACCATCCTTGTAGCCCAGGGATGAATCCCACCTGATCATGGTGGATAATCTTTTTAATGTGCTGTTGGATCCTGTTGGCAAGGATCTTGTTGAGAATCTTAGCATCCATATTCATCAGTGATATTGGTCTGAAATTCTCCTTTTTGGTAGGGTTCTTGCCTGGTTTGGGGATCAGGGTAATGCTGGCTTCATAGAAAGAGTCGGGAAGTTTTCCTTCTGCTTCAATTTTTTGAAACAGCTTCAGGAGAATAGGTGTTATTTCTTCTTGGAAGGTTTGGTAGAATTCCTCAGAGAATCCATCAGGTCCTGGGCTCTTTTCTTTTGGGAGGTTTTTGATCACTGATTCAATCTCGTTATTAGATATCGGTCTATTCAGGTTGTCGATTTCTTCCTGGTTCAATGTTGGTAGTTTATATTTTTCCAGAAATGCATCCATTTCATCTAGATTGCTAAGCTTATTGGCATATAACTGTTCGTAATAACTGCTGATGATTGTTTCAACTTCCTTGGCGTTAGTTGTGATCTCTCCCTTTTCATTCATAATTTTATGAATTTGGGATTTCTCTCTTTTCTTTCGGATTAGTGTAGCCAGTGGCTTATCGATCTTATTGATTCTTTCAAAAAACCAGCTTCTAGTTTCATTGATACGTTCTACTGTATCTCTGGTTTCTCCCTCATTGATCTCAGCTCTAATCTTGATGATTTCCCTTCTTATGTGTGGAGTTGGTTTGATTTGTTGTTGATCCTCCAGTTCTTTAAGGTATAGAGACAGCTGGTGTGTTCTGGATTTTTCAAATTTTTTGAGCGAGGCTTGGATGGCTATATATTTTCCCCTTAGGACCGCCTTTGCTGTATCCCATAGGTTTTGGTCCCAAGTGTCTTCATTCTCATTGGTTTCCATGAATTGTTTCAGTTTTTCTTTGATCTCCTGGTTGATCCAAGCATTCTTAAGCAAAGTGGTCTTTAACATCCAGGTTTTTGAGTTCCTTCGGAACTTTTCCTTGTGATTGAGCTCCAGTTTCAAAGCATTGTGATCTGAGAATATGCAGGGAATAATCTCAGTCTTTTGGTATCGGCTGAGTCCTGATTTGTGACCCAGTATGTGGTCTATTCTGGAGAAGGTTCTGTGTGCACTTGAGAAGAATTAGTATTCTGCTGTTTTAGGGTGGAATGTTCTGTATATATCTATGAGGTCCATCTGGTCTAATGTGTCATTCAATGCTCTTGTTTCTTTATTGAGTTTCTGCTTCGATGATTTATCTAATTCTGAAAGAGGCGTGTTAAGATCTCCTACGATTAGTGTATTCCTATCAATATGACTCTTTATCTTGATTAACAGTTTTCTTAAGTAATTGGCTGCTCCCATATTGGGAGCATAGATATTTACAATTGTTAGATCATCTTGGTGGATAGTCCCTTTAAGGATTATGTAGTGTCCTTCTGTATCTCTGACTACAGTCTTTAGATTGAAGTCTAATTTATCTGATATGAGAATCGCTACCCCAGCCTTCTTTTGAGTCCCATTGGCATGAAAGATGTTTCTCCACCCCTTCACTTTCAGTCTGCGTGTATCTTTAGGTTCAAAATGGGTCTCTTGTAGACAGCATATGGATGGGTCCTGTCGTTTTATCCAATCTGCAACCCTGTGCCTTTCTATGGGTGCATTTAGGCCATTCACATTGAGAGTGATTATTGATAGATACGTTTTTATTGACATCGAGTTACCTTTGAAGTCTTTCTTTCTGTAGACTGTCTCTATATTTCTGTTCAATGCTATTCTTCAGAGTTTTCCTCTTTTATAGAACCCCCTTTAATATTTCCTGCAGTATCGGCTTGGTGGTTGCATAGTCTTTTAAGCCTTGCCGGTCTTTAAACTCTTTATCTCTCCACCCATTTTGAATGTCAGTCTTGCTGGGTAAAGTATTCTTGGCTGCATGTTCTTCTCATTTAGTGCCCTGAATATATCTTGCCAGACTCTTCTGGCTTGCCAGGTCTCTGTGGACAGATCTGACGTTATTCTGATGGGCTTCCCTCTGTAAGTAAGGAGCCTCTTTGCCCTGGCGGCTTTCAAGAGATTATACCTACAATTATAATTTCTCAATTTGACTATCAGGTGTGATTTTTTTTGGAGTGTATAATCTTGGGTGGAGACCATTCAACCTCTAGTACATGAACGCTAGTTTCATTCGCGAGATTCGGAAAATTTTCATGAAGGACTTGTTCCAAGATATCTTCTAGAATTCTTTCTTTCTCCTCCCCTTCAGGGATTCCAATAATTCTGACGTTGGAACGCTTCATGGCATCATTTATTTCCCTGATTCTGCTTTCGTGGGATCTAAGCTGTTTGTTCCAGGCTTCCTCCTGATCCTTTCTCTCTATCTGTTTGTCTTCCAGATCACTAATTCTATCTTCTGTCTCAGTTACCCTAGCTTTGAGAGAGTTTAGATTAGATTGGAACTCATTGAGAGCATTGTGTACCTCTTCCCTGGTAGCTTTAAGTTCCGCCCTAACATTGTGAACATCCTGTCTGGTCGCTTTCAGTTCGGCCCTAATCAATTCTGTTTGGTAATCCATGGCTTTCTCCAACCTAGCTATTGCCTGGATAATTGTTAGCCTGAATTATCTTCTGACATATTGTCTATGTTGATAGCCGTTAGCTCTGTTGCAGAAGGTCCATCCTCTGTATTTTTCTTCTGTTGGGCCTTACTCCTCCTAGTCATTTTGGTGGGAGAAGACTGAACAGATGTAGCTGGATGTATCAACTCTGGTGCAGTCAAGGTGCACCCTGGAACACTTCTGAGCAATCAGGATTCCCCACCCAAATGAGAGACAAAAGAAAAGAAAAAGAATAAAAGGAAAAGAAGAAAAAGAAGATGAAAAAAAGATAAAAGAGAGAGAGAGAGAGACAGGAAAGAAAGGGAAGATGGAAGAGAAGGTTCAGACCAGATGGTCCCCAAGGTAAGATTTATGAAGTAGACAAACAAAAAGAGATAGAAAGACTGATACAATTATATGGCAAGATAAAGAAGAAAAGAAAAAAATATATATAGATATATATGCAAATAAAGAAAGAACCTCGTCAAAAAGAACCACAAGTGTAAAATTTATATGCTATCAGGACAAACTCAAAAAACACAGAAACACTGGTGGAAGAAGAAGGGAGAGTTCTTATAAATTCTCAGTGTGTGCGAGGAAGGTTGTTTTGATTCTTCCTGGATGTATCTTGATAACTTTGTTAAAGGACTCAACTTTCCTAAGATAAAGGGGATTAAAAATTTGTTTACCTATAGGGGTAGTATTGATTGGGGAAAGGGGATTACTTTGAACTTAACTCTATATGAATATTAGAGGATAAAAATAAAAAGGAATATACTAGACTAAACTAAACTAAAATAAAAAAAAGGAATTCAAAAAATAAAAATGCCAAAGAAACACATAGGTGTATGTATCAAAAAGTTCAGGTTAGAAAGGTATTATGCAATTTGATGTGCTGTGCAGCTCGCTGTGGTGGTAAATAGGTTAAAAAATTACCTATGTTTAAGAAATAAAAAGTATATATATATATATATATATATATATATATATATATATATATGTACCGGAATAGTGGAAACGATGAATAATACAAGTTTTCCTATGAAGTAGTGGTGGTTCTCTTGTAGTCCTTTTTTTTTTTCTTTCTTGGTTTGTTTTCTGGGGGAGGGGCCTGCCACGTGGCAGTCAATGATGTTTCCTGAGTTGAGTCCCCCCGCCCCCCTCAAGTGGGTGGGCTCTGGGGAAACTGGTTTTTTTCAGGCTTTTGTTCTCTGGCGGTTTTTTTTTTTTTTTTTGCTTGTTCACTTTTTTTCCTCTCACCTTGACCGCCTTTGATGGTTTTTGTAGTATTAAAAGAAATCAAACCGCACCTTGATCTCCATCTCAGAGAGAAGCCTCAGTCTGGGTGCAGAAGCTGAATAAATTCCCCCTTGGCCGCTGGCAGAGCAGGTGCCAAGTTGCAGACCCTGGGGGCGCAGGATCTTTTGCTCGTCCCCAAAGCCAAGGCAGTGGCGGCTGTCTGGGAGCTCCTGACCGCCAGAGAGGTTCTAAGCAGCGATCGCACACTGAGATTTTGCCACTGGCCCGGGCTGGGAGTGCCCGGCTTGCGCGCACCCCTTTTCAGAGGCGGCTGTGGGTCGGGCGCGCGTCTGGGGCACTGAGAACGGGGCGCTGGTCTGTAAGCCGCAGGCTGGGCTTTTGCGCGCCTCTGTCCGGGGAAGAGTTGCGCGCTCGCGCGGCTTAGACTTTGAAACAATGGCGCAGGTCAAGAAGCGCCCCCGGGCCTTAGAAACCCAGGAGAGCTGGAGAGACGTGTGCACGCATCTCAAGCTTTGTGGTAGGGCTAGCGCGCATTCTGCAGACCGGCGCTGCTCCCATCCCCTCACAGGAGCCGGAACCCACACGCTCTGTGGCGCGCTGGCGGCTTAGGGACCAGGAGCTGGTTTCTCTGCCACACTCTCTCTGCCTCAGCGCCGGGGAGGCCGTCTGGGACCGGGGACTTAAGCCCCTGTCCCTAGCCGCCTTGATTCCCACAATTTCTCCCCCGCAATCCTTTGCTCTTTTGGAGTGCTTTCAACCAGTCTCCAAGTTAATGCTGGTCCCCAGACGCAGTGCACTCTCGCTCGTATTGGGGTATTACTTTCCCACCGGTCGCCTCTGGTGGCTCCCTCCCCCTTTGGTTTATCTTCTGATATCAGTCCCCCGTTCCCATTCTGCTTTACCTGCTCACTGGCGTCTTCTGCCCCTGTAGAGATCCTGACGTGTATAATTCTGATCTCAGGCTGATTTCATGGGTGATCGGAGTTCTTTGGTAGGTAATCAGCTCACTTTGGGGTACCAGCTGAAAAGACGCCTCTTCCTAGTACCCCGCCATCTTGTCCCTCCAAATTATTTTTATATGGCAAATATAACACTGATAATCAGATGAAAACTACCGTCTAGTATGAGTTATAAATATTTAATGCAAAAACCTTACATAAACACTAGCAAACAGAATCCAGCAGCATAGTAAAAAATAACATGTAATTTGGGATTACATAACTAATTGGGATTTATTTGAGAATGCTATAGTGGCTCAACATAAAGAGCAAATGAACACAATTACCATATTAATAGAACTAAGAGGGGAAAAACACATTATCATTTTTATAAGATGCCTAAAAGGCATTCTGCTAAATTCAGCCACCATTCCTTTTTTTCAAAAACAAATTAAATAGGAATCTATATATTTCCATACATAAAACCATCAGTGTCCAAACCAGCATATTTCTCAACTGGTGTCACAGACTTCCCCCACAACACTATGCTCACCCTCTCCACTATTACTTATACTTTGTTAGATGTATTAGCCAGCTTAATTGGATAAGAGAAAGCAATTGAAAATATAAATCTAGAAGAGGTAAGACTATTTAGATGATATGATTATATAACTGAAAACCCAAAAGAATCAATGGAATATATTATAAATATTTTAAAAATTAAGTAAGAATCTATAAAATTAAGATAGAGAACACAATAGATCTTATCTATAAAACCAAGTATGGGCAGGGGTGCCTGGGTGCCTCAGTGGGTTAAAGCCTCTGCCTTTGGCTCAGGTCATGATCCCAGGGTCCTGGGATGGAGCCCCACATGGGGTTCTCTGCTCAGCAGGGAAACTGCTTCCTCCTCCCTCTGCCTGCCTCTCTGCCTATTTGTGATCTCTGTTTGTCAAATAAATAAAATAAAATCTTAAAAAAAAAAACAACAACAAGTATGGGAAAACAAAGTCTAAGACACTGATGAGAGAAAATAATGAAGATGCAAATAAATGGAAAAATATTTTGTGTTCATGGACCAGAAGAGTTAATTGATAAAATGCCCATACTACCAAAGTCATCTATACAATGAATGCAATCCCTGGTATAATTCCAACAACATTTCTCAGAAACAGAAAAAACTATCCTAATATTTGTATGGATGTACATAAGACTGTGGATAACCAAAGCAATCTTGATAAAGATTAAAGGTGTAGGCATCATACTTCTTAATTTCAAACTATGTTACAAACTATAGTAATTAAACTAGTATGGTACTCACACAAAAATAGACACATGGACTAATGGAACAAAATTCAGGACTGGGAAATAAACCCTCACATATATGGTCAACTAATATATGACAAGAGATCCATGATTATTCAGTGAGGAAAAGGTAGTCTCTTCAATAAATGGTGTTGAAAAAAACTGGATATTCACATACAAAGGAATGGAATTGGATCCCTACCTTATACTCATCACAAAAATTAACTCAAAATGGATTAAGGATTTAAATGTAAGACTGGAAGAAAATAAGGGCAAGGCTCCTTGATTTCAGTCTTGGTAATAATTTTGGGGGGTGATATAACACAAAAAGCACAAGCAACAAAAGCAAAAATGAATGAAGGACTACATCAAACTAAAAAGCTTCTGCACAGCAAATGATACAATCAACAAAATGAAAAGGCAATCTGTGTAATGGGGAAAATATTTGCAAACCATATATCTGATAAAGAACTAATATCCAAAATTTAGAAAGAACTCCTGTAACTCAACGCCAAAAAACAAAAGAATCCAATTTAAAAAATGGTCAGAGAACTTGAATAGAAATTTTTCCAAAGAAGACATACAGATGACCAACTAGCACATGAAAAGATGTTCATTATTAATCATCAGGGAAATGCAGATCAAAACCACAATGAGATATCACCTCATGCCTTTTAGAATGGCTATTATCAAAAACAAGAAATAAAAAAACTGCTGGGGAGTATCTGGAGTAAAGAGAACCCTAGTGCACTGTTGGTGGGAATGTAAATTGGTATAGCCACTATGGAAAACGGTATGGAGGCTCTTTAAAAAATTAAAAGGAGAACTACCATATGATTCAGCAATCCCACTTCTGGGTATATATCCAATGGAAAATAAATCACTATGTCAAAGAGATACCAGTACCCCAGGTTCATAGTAGTATTATTTACAGTAGCCAAGATATGAAAATAACCTAAGTGTCCATCAACAAACTAATGGATATAGAAATTGTGGGATTATATATACATCCATCCATCCATAATGTAATATAGTTATTATGTGGCATGTATATATGAATATTATCCAGCCATAAAAAGAAGAAAATCCTGCAATTTGCAACAACATGGCTGGCCTTTGAAGGCATTATGCTAACTGGAGTAAGTCAAAGACAAATACTATATGATTTCACTTACATGTGGAATCTAAAAAACAAAATCTAAACTTGATTTTTTAAAGAGATTTTTAAACTTGATTTTAAAAGAGATCACATTTGTGGTTACCAGAGATGGGGGCTGGGAGGGAATTGAATGAAGGTCATCAAAAGGTACAACCTTTTAGTTACAAAAAAAAAAAACAAGTACTGGGGATGTAATATACAACATGATGAATATAGTTAACACCACTGTATGATGTATTTGAAAGTTGCTAAAAGAGTGAATCCTAAAAGCCCTCATCACCTCTATGAGGTGATTTTTGTTAACTAAATTTACCATGACAATCATTTTGCAGCATATGTATCTTAAGTCATTATGCCATATACCTTAAACTTATATAGTATTGTATGTCAATTATATCTCAATAAATAGGGGGGAAAAAACCTAAATAAACCTAAATGTCCTTCAGGAGAAGAAGAGATAAATTGTGGTTCGACTCATGCGATGGAATATTATGCACAGTATAAATGGATATTATACATTATAGCCATCAATAAGATGAATATTAAAAATATAAAAAATTTAAAAAATATAAAAATATATAATATATAAAAATATAAAAATTGCATACAAATGCAAGTGTTATAATTCCATTTAAATAAAATTTTAAAACATTTGGGTCAATATTATACTACTATTTGGGGATACATATATATGTGGTAAAAGTATAAAAATGAATATTAAACATAAATACAAAATTCAGGATAGTGGTTTCCTGGAAGAGGGAGGAACGATAAGGGAGAAAAGGGGAATGTGACCAGAAAAGAGACACGTACACAAGAGTTTTGTAATGTATTATGTTTTGAACTACATTTACTTGAAACTCAGATGCTCATTACATTACTTTTTATATCTTTGTGTCTGTCTAAAATATTATATAATATACTGACTTAATGAAGTATAAGTTGTGAGATTCTGTTATAAAGCATAGGATTAAGGGTAGACTTGAATTTAGCCAGGTCATTGGTGATCTTTCAGAGAGACACTGGCACAGCTAGGGCCAGATGTTATATTGAGACGAGTGAAGGAAAGACTTCAAGGTAAGGAAGTACAGGTATTAAGTACATTTTAGTTTTCTAGAAGTGTGGTCTAAAAGAGTCTATATAGTTGAAGGGTAGCAAAGGCAAGGCAGGGATTTTTTAAAACAAGATCATAGGTCTAGGCTAAGGAAAAAAATGGTTTTGAAACCTATGCATACAAAAACACTCAAATCTTAACAGTGATATTTGGTGGGCCTAGATGGTGCATTAGTTCCATATGGAAACGGATTTGCCTTGGGAAGGAGTAGAGATTCTTCTCTGAAACTCTCCTAATAATAAGAGAGGAAGGCAAGGATCCAGAGATTGTGCTTGTCAAGAATTGTATATAAAAAAATCCCTGGGGAACCAGGGGATCAATCTTTTGTGTAGTAAGTTAATAACATTGATCATACCATTGGAAATATGACTTGTAAAAATGCAAATATATACAAACATGATATATCATGGGTCTACTTGTTTCTCCAAATGATAAGAACATTCATGTAACAGAAACAACCTATAATGATGGTATAATTTTTTCCCTCTAACACAGCATAAAAATATTTTCTGTCAGATAATTTAATTGAAAAAGATATGTTAGGGGATTACCGAAGATGGCGGGGGAATAGGAAGAGGCGCCTTTTCAGCTGGTACCCCAAAGTGAGCTGATTACCTACCAAAAAACTCTGATCACCCATGAAATCAGCCTGAGATCAGAATTATACACGTCTGGATCTCTACAGGGGCAGAAGACGCCAGTGAGCATATAAAGCGGAATGGGAACAGCGGACTGATATCGGAAGATAAACCAAAGGGGGAGGGAGCCACCAGTGGTGACCAGTAGGAAAGTAATACCCCAATATGAGCGAGAGTGCCCTGCGTCTGGGGACCAGCATTAACTTGGAGACTGGTTGAAAGCACTCCAAAAGAGCAAAGGATCGAGGGGAGAAATTGTAGGAATCAGGGAGGCTAGGGACAGGGGCTTAAGTCACCGGTCGCAGGACAGACTCCTTGGCGCGGAGGCAGAGAGAGTGCAGTGGAGAAATTGCTCTTGGTCCTGAAAGATCCCCCCGGGTTTTAAGCACCCCGGAATGGACCTCTCCTCAGGAGGAGACCCCGGGACCCAAAAACCAAGCCGAGGCCACAGATCAGATGCAAACAGCACGAGGTTTATTGAGTAGTCACAGGTACCTGCGGGCGATCAAGTCTTAGGAGGACTCGCACGCCAGCCCTTTGTTCAGGGCCTTTTTATGGGGTTTGGGGAAGCGAAAGCATACGTACAGAAGCAGAAGCATAGTTACAAGGTTCTCATTGGCTGGTTTGAATGTAAAGGCATACTCGGTGTTTGTAGATTGGCTTTGGAGGACCCCGGCGCGCGAAGAAAAAGGCGGGGAGGGGGAGTGAGGAGGGGGAGTTGGACCTTATTACTCAGCAGAGAAACATCCTGCCTACGTGACTAGGCCCACGTACCTAGGCGACCCCCCCTTGCCTACGTGACTATGCACATAAGGTATCCTGTTTAAACAGGAGACCAGTATCGCCCCCTAGAGGCCAAGCGGTTACAGAAAGGCAAGAGAGCGGTTAAACAATTAACTGGGGGAAGGGTCTAACAGGGGAAAGGCGAAGCCAAAGGATTACAGAAAAGCCAAGAAGCAGTTAGTTAATCAATGGCTGGGGGGGGTGTCTATATGCGGAGTCTTTCATCCCCCCCCTTTTTTTTTTTATCATGGATAGAATCTTATATCCATTCGCTCTGGTCCTGTACCAGGTCAGTTTGGGATCCGGTCTGTCGAATTAGCTGATATTGCTGTGTCACCAGTGGTTTCGCAGCCCCAATAGCGACAATAAAAGTGGGATGTCCCACTACAGTAGGTCCACTCTCTGCGTCTGTGAAACCTGGGGCATACATAGAAGGTAAGTGTTCTTAACATACTTTGTTGACTTCAGTCCCCATAGCTTCCCCAAGGATTTAACCCGAGTCACCCCCGGGGGGGATGGTTGTGAAGGCGGCTTTTGTAGGTCAAAGTAATTTTCTACGTCCTAATTGGCTGGAGTTCCCATTGCTAGCTTGCAGATATTAGGGTGTAGGTCAGGCCACCAGGTGCCAGGGGTTTTCAGACCTCTTGTTGTACTAGCTGCAGGGCTTGCAGATGGGCTTGAGGAACTGAGTTATGTGTCTTTGGAAATTGGGCTATTGATAAGGTAACTTCTTTGTTGTAAATCTCAAGGACATTTGCAAACAAAGGGAGACTCCTGCCTTACAAGACTGTGATCTCTGCAATATAAACATTTGTTCTTCTTTCAGGGCAGTCAGGGGTGCCTGTGAAATGTCATACATATTACCAAGGGGAGTGGGTGGAGAGGGGGTGCAAGGCGCCAGCCCCTGCTCCCTCCTCAGCCAGCCTCCTGAACAATTTTGACCCTTAAATCTTTAAGGTGGTTGAAGGTGGAAGGTCTTATCTTCTGTAACTTCTTCCTGCTGAATAAGGGCGTAGAGCTGTCCCTACCTACTCAGGTCAACATTGATCAGTGGAGGAATGTATAGGGGAGTTATGAAAGGCGGAGGCAGCTGAATCCAGTGCTGACAGTGAAGAAGTATCTTTGCGCGTGGTAAGGATCATCTGTCGTGGTGAAGTCATTGCAGCGATGGAGTCTCGGCACCAAGTAGAGAAACAGCGAACAAAGCAACATATTAAGGCTAATAAGGCAATAAGAATGAGAAGCCCAAAAAGGAGATTTGGCCGCAGTCCTCCTCCAAACCAGTAAGCTAACCAATTACTGAGAGAGAGAGAAGGATCTTGTAGAGCCTTAATCTGGGCATTCATATCCTTTATTAATCCTGTGACATTTTTGTGATAGTCTGGGATGTACACACAACATTCTGTCTTGATAATTGCACATATGCCACATGACATCCTCTAGTCCCAAAGATGGAACAAAAATGGATGCTAAGTGATCATACCATTTAAAAATAGATCGCATCCATCTTTGTTTCAAGTTGGGGAGATTAGCTGGAGTTGTAATGGTTTTAGTAATGCGCCCATGAATCCAGGCAAATCCTAAGGTACAGCGACCTATCCACCCTGGAGGAAGCCAGGGCCACAGGTTTGTTCCACATATCCAGTGGGTTCTGTTTGGAGCTGGCCATCTAATGCCAGGTCACCTTGTCCAGTCAATAGCCTGGAGTACTATTACTTGGTAACACATTTCTAATGATAGCCGTCCCAGATATCGTGTGTTATTTGCCCAAATATCACTCGTATGATTTCTTTGTTCCCAGCATAAAACTGCCTACTGACTGAGCCGTCCAATCGTGGGTGTAAGCCACAGATATGCATCACAGATCTGATATATGCCATCTTCAGTATAGCAATAAGGAGGGTTTGTAACTTAGGCCCATATTTGATTGGGGAGTTATGGCTTGATAGCAATCCCCTTTCCTTCCAAATAGCTCCATGGGCATGTAGTACCAAGAAAGCATATTTGGAGTCAGTATAAATATTAATTCTTAGGCTTTGGCAATTGCAAGTGCTAGTGAGCACTACAGTATACCTCGCTTTTTTTGTTGTTGTTGTTCTTTCTATGAAAACTACTGTCATCAGAAAACCAACTGTCATTCGTATTTTTAACAGGGGCATCTTAAATCTGGCCAGATAGAGTAAGCAAGATCAGTAACCTCTGAACAGTTTTGCTCTATAGAGAAAGAAGTACAGTGGTCAGGTTCAGGCATACAGGTAACTAGGTTTAAAGTTTGACAAGTTTTAAGTATTATTTCTGGCATATCTGTAAGTATAGCCCAATATTTAATTAGTCGGCCTCCATCATCCATTGGTGGCCTTTGGCTTCTAAGACAAATCTGGACCTGATGTGAACTCATTAGTTAGGGTCTGTTCCATAGTGAGCTCTGAGGCTCTTTTATGAGGGCTGTTCTAGGTTTCGCTAAAGCATCTGTTTGCAATTGCACCTCAACAGAGGTGGCTTCTAGGATAAATATGACTAAGGGATGAAACCAATAAGACCTTTGAGTGGTCCAGCCTTAACAATATCCTGATTATGGAGGATCACTGGCAGGTGAGAAAACTTGTCAAGAGATAAGGGGAGCCCCCCATGCATCATTCAATCCACTCATAAAGAAAGTGGGGTCATCCATTATCTCTATAAGTCCATAGTTAATCCTATGGAGTGCGATAGGCTGGCTTTTAGGCAATTTCATTATCCCAGCCACACACAAGGTGTTAGTTAAGTTATACAATTGTAGGGGAATCAATCCCATTCTCCAGTTGTTTAATCATGTGCCGTGGGGTCTGCTAATATCCCCACAAAATAAGATCGACTAAAGGAGCTATTGTACAAATTCTCTGAAGTTTACCTCAAATTGTTTAGCTTAGGTAAACAAACATTTAAAGACAATCAAATCTAGAACTTAACATCCATAAAGGTGTGTTACTAAAACAGAATTTCTCTCTAAAATAACCCTCATTTCCAGAGATAGCCAAATCAGGACTAATTCACTTGTGAAACAAGTCCAGTTTCAACAAACTTGGCCTAATTATTTACATAAGCTCAGCAAGAACAGTGAGTGTGATCATACAGATCTTTTAGAATCTGCTTTGCTGGAACTTCTTATAAGGAATCTCTAGGTTGAACTTCTAGTAGCCTCTCCAGGCCAGAAGCCAGGCCACGTACTTGCCATCAGGCATGCCTGCAATACCTGTCGATTTGGGTATATGCCTCTTCATGAGATTCTGCACCTACCAAGGAGTGACATTCTTTACTCACCTGGTGAGGCTGCTGGGAACTCTGTAAACAAGGTATCAGGCCAATAGTCCCAAGGGGCTTTATGGCTCCAGGTTTCATAAAGTCAACCTTATTTCCTTTAAACTGTCTGGTCATATCTGAGTCTTTTCAAATATGACATCCCAGTCAAAGCCTTGGTAAAATAACCAGTTTCCAATGGTGTCCTGTTACAAGGAGAACAGATTCTTATTGAACTTATGCAAATGACTGATTGCCATGGAAGAAAGAATACTTACTGAGACCTTTTGGTTTCAGAGGGTTCAGATAGAGAGAAAAGTTGAATGCCTTGAGCACTTTTACATCTCTGTGAGTTATAGATAACTTAAGAAAAAGTATCCCTAGTCTGGAAGAGCAAACATTAGAGAAGCTGCAATGTCTAAAACAAGACAAAACATTAAGAGACATAACACTATAATCTTGTAGTTCATTTAGTCCCATGTTACTAAATCTGGTGAATGCACCTTTAGTTAGTTTTGGAAATTCTTACCCATTTCAGTTTTAGGGTTTTCAAGTATATCAAATATCTATTTGTCTTGAAAGTCCTTTATATGAATCTCCTTGAAGATAAAACTCATTTAGAAGAGAATTAAAACAATTATAAATGACAAAAACTCAGAATGGATATGGTTAGAGCTGATGAGACAAGAGTTTACAATTTAGCTGGCAAGGAAATCAGGTTATTTCTGTGACACATAGCATTTCCATAATTACAATATCAAGCGATGATCTTTTAAAACATTAAAACTTTAAGAAATGTATAGAATCTCTAGAATAATTATAGCATTTTCCCAAATGTAACCCAAGGTTTATCATTGGTTTAAATCTTGTCAACAATTGCTAAAATCTTAGAAAGTTTTAAAGCACATGCCTAAATATAATTAGGGATGTTAAACATGTGATAAAACAAAACATAGAAACTGGGTTTTCTGGGCTGGCAAAGAGAAAACCATTTACATTCTCTCATCTGATCAACTAATCTGAGAAAACTTTGTCCTTTTAAACAAAGAAAACCAGCTTTTTTTTTATACCAGTGTCTTTCCCTTTTTAATTTTATTTCTAAGTGTGCAGTCTTAAGATAGGAGTTTTCTGGGTTTTTCTCCCATCATGAATGATGTTGCAGACAAAGGAGGGGGATCTTTCCCCTGCTGTCCTGCTCGCATCCCTCACAGCAACTTAGGAGCCTTTTAGCTAAGGCCTGTCCGAATAAACCCCAGACCAGGCTACTCCGTGGAGTAGATGACCGTTCTGCCATATGACGCCCTGCGAGACTCAGGGTGCAGCCCACTCAGACTCCGTAGCCGAAGTAGTGAAGCCGTACAGACAGATTTACACAGTCAGGCACTCTTCAGATTCAAACAGGTTGGATACCCTCCCTTTTGGGTATCTCTGGCTAATGGGAAGTGATCAATCTCCCTTTTCACTCTTTACATATTAGAGTGAATTTCTATGGTTACAGGCAATGGAGGATGGCAACCGGGTGTTTTCGCAGTCTCTCAAGGTTGGGCTGCTTCCTTAATCTCTCAAGGCCAAATGGCCCTTATACTTTATTGGAAGTATAATCTATGTGGAGGCAGGTCAGGAGAGTATTAAATCACCTTGGAGGCTGTTTTTCTTCCTTTTTATTCTGTCCTGACCATATCTAAAATTCCTTTTCTGAAGATTTCCCTTCACAAAATTTCTACATCTTTCCTTTGCATTCAGGTTTTGTCCCAAGCCATTTCCTTCCAAACAACCATCTCATTAGGACCAAATTACCTTTTATCTTTAATAAAATGCAGTTCCCTTCTTTAAATCTTTCTTACATATCACCTACTTTCCTACAGAGTTTCCCTTATTTCCATCAGTCTTAGTTACACTAAGCAGAATTTGATAGTCTTAGAAACCCCTTAATCTCTAGTTAAGGCTAAGTATTAACCAACTGTGAACTGTTACAACAGAATTCTTCAGATGTCAAATTTATGAAACAGTTAAGTGCAAAACACGTTTACATTAAACAGATTTAAATACTCTTAGTTTCTTTGCAGTAAGAAGTCAAAAGCACAAACCTACATCCAGTAATTAACGACTTAGCATTTTATCCTTTAAGACCTAGATGTCCACAATTTAATTCCATTTGTCACCCAAGCAAAACTTTAAAACTTTCAGGTTACCAAAGACTTTGAAAGCTACTTCAGCAATTACCCATTAGAACTTTGAGACAGACAATTAACCATCAGTTTAGTCATTTCTTTGCTAACATATTTTAACAAGTAACACAAGCTTATTTGACCTTCAGTAAACTTCCAAGTTTCACATTTACTACTGTTAACTTAAAAGACAGGTCTTATCTTAATTAAACCAACAAACTTAACTTAGTTCCAATAGTGATTTACGTTCCACCTGGGCCCACTCCACTTTGAATGTTTACCTGAGACATGCATGGGAAGATCTGGAGTGGGGGTTTTAGGTCCAGGGGGTGCTCTTCTTGCTCCTTGACAGTGGAGAGAGGAGCCATGGTGCATGATCTAGAGGCTAGTCATGCAGGCTGCACGCACGTTGGTGCAGAAACACGATAAGGGGGAAACAGAGGAAAACAAAGTGCTGCCAGGAGGCAGAGAAAGGATTCCCGGTTTTGGAGCTCATAAGCCCCAACAGAGGAGCAGATGCCATGCTTTCCCACCAGCAAGGGGGGAGGGGTTAAGCAGTCCAAGTCGGGCCAGAGAACACAGGGAAACTTCCCCGAAACAAAGAGAGTTTCGGCAGCTGCTTGGGAATATTCCTTATGGTCTCTGTCTCGAGTTAGACCAACCCCAGTTGGTTCCAGTTATAGCCATTAACACGGGAAGTGAGTGAGGGAGAAACCCCCACATCTATTAGGAGAAACTCAGAATCTCTCCAGTGACCTAAAGTGAGACTTAAGGGGGTGGTAAGTGTTTGCCCCATTTTAGAGTCAAAGAAAACACCAAGGACAATAAGTAAGACACACAAAACAGTTAACAAGAAGGACGCTGCGCGATTTCGGTACAAAACCGAAAGCAAAATCTCAAGCGGAGATCCCGGGGGTCCGGATTCCCCCTCTCCAACCAAGGCCACGTATCTCTCTGATACAGGCTGAGCTCCAAAGGGGCTTCCCCAAACGCGAGCTCTAGATGCCCTGCTGCACCGGGGCCCAGATGTCCCGAAGGACCCAAATGCCCCGCCCAGCAGGACTACAAATGCCTCTGGAACGTCTTCCAGGGCTGCGAGGGAGAAGTCCGAGCCCGTCAGCTCCTTCTGGCCCTCACCAAATACAAATGGATCCGATTGAACCCCAAACCAAACGCATGCGCAAATTCACAAGTAACAGGTTCAGACGCAGCCACAGACGCAACGAACAGACACAACGAATAAAGTGCTGGCCAGCTTACCTCCTGACAGTGGGTCGGTGGTCCTTGGGTGGGGGGTCTCGTATCCTGGACGAGCCCCCAAATGAAAGATCCCCCCGGGTTTTAAGCACCCCGGAATGGACCTCTCCTCAGGAGGAGACCCCGGGACCCAAAAACCAAGCCGAGGTCACAGATCAGATGCAAACAGCACGAGGTTTATTGAGTAGTCACAGGTACCTGCGGGCGATCAAGTCTTAGGAGGACTCGCGCGCCAGCCCTTTGTTCAGGGCCTTTTTATGGGGTTTGGGGAAGCGAAAGCATACGTACAGAAGCAGAAGCATAGTTACAAGGTTCTCATTGGCTGGTTTGAATGTAAAGGCATACTCGGTGTTTGTAGATTGGCTTTGGAGGACCCCGGCGCGCGAAGAAAAAGGTGGGGAGGGGGAGTGAGGAGGGGGAGTTGGACCTTATTACTCAGCAGAGAAACATCCTGCCTACGTGACTAGGCCCACGTACCTAGGCGACCCCCCCTTGCCTACGTGACTATGCACATAAGGTATCCTGTTTAAACAGGAGACCAGTATCGCCCCCTAGAGGCCAAGCGGTTACAGAAAGGCAAGAGAGCGGTTAAACAATTAACTGGGGGAAGGGTCTAACAGGGGAAGGGCGAAGCCAAAGGATTACAGAAAAGCCAAGAAGCAGTTAGTTAATCAATGGCTGGGGGCGGTGTCTATATGCGGAGTCTTTCAGTCCCTAAGCCGCCAGCGCACCCAAAAATGCATGGGTTTTAGTTCCTGTGAGGGGATGGGAGCCCCACCAGTCTGTAGAATGAGCGCTAGCCCTACCACAAAGCTTGAGATAAGCACGCACGTCCCTCAAGCTCCCCTGAGTTACAGAGGCCCGGCCGGCGCTCTTTGACCCGCGCCATAGTTTCAAAGCCTAAGCCGGGCGCCCCAAACTCTTCCCCTGACAAAGGCGCACAAAAGCCCAGCCTGGGGCTTATGGACCAGCGCCCCATTCTCAGTGCCCCAGAAAAGCGCCCGACTCATTGCTGCCTCTGAAAAGAAGTGCCCACAAGCCGGGCACTCCCAGCCCGGGCCAGCGGCAAAATCTCAGTGTGCGATCCCTGCTTGGAACCTCTCTGGCAGTCGGGAGCTCCCAGACAGCCGCCACTGCCTTGGCTTTGGGTACAAGCAAAAGATCCTGCAACCCAGGGTTTGCAACTTGGAACCTGCTCTGCCAGCGGCCAAGGGGGAATTTACTCAGCTTCTGCACCCAGACTGAGGCTTCTCTCTGAGAGGGAGATCAGGGTACAGTTTGATTACTTCTAATACTAAAAAAAACATCAAAGGCGGTCAAGGTGAGAGGAAAAAAAGTGAACAAGCATAAAAACCGCCAGAGAACAAAAGCCTGAAAAAAACCAGTTTCCCAAGAGACCACCCCCTTGAGGGGGGCGGGGGGACTCAACTCAGGAAACATCATTGACTGACAACCCACATGGCAGGCCCCTCCCACAGAAAACAAACCAAGAAAGAAAAAAAAAAAAAGGAAGGACTACAAAAGAACAACCACTACTTCATAGGAAAATTTGTATTGTTCACTCATTTCCACTATTTCGGTTCATATTTTTTTTTTACACATAGGTAATTTTTTAACCTATTTACCATCACAGCGAGCTCTACAGTACATCAAATTCCATAATAAATTTCTAACCTGAACTTTTTGATACATACACCTATGTGTTTCTTTTGCATTTTTATTTGAATTCCTTTTTTTAAAATTTTAGTTTAGTTTAGTCTAGTATATTCCTTTTTATTTTTATCCTCTAATATTCATATAGAGTTAACTTCAAAGTAATCCCCTTTCCCAATCAATACTAGCCCTATAGTAAACCAATTCTTAATCCCCTTTATCTTAGGAAAGTTGAGTCCTTTAACAAAGATATCAAGATACATAAAGGAAGAATCAAAACAACCTTCCTCGCACACACTGAGAATTTTTAAGAACTCTCCCATCTTCTTCCACCAGTGTTTCTGTGTTTTTTGTGTTTGTCCTGATAGCATATAAATTTTACACTTGTGGTTCTTTTTGACGAGGTTCTTTCTTTATTTGCATATATATTTTTTTCTCTTGCCATATAATTGTATCAGTCTTTTTATCTCTTTTGTTTGTCTACTTCATAAATCTTACCTTGGGGCCCATCGGGGCTGAACCTTCTCTTTCATCTTCCCTTACTTTCGGCTCTCTCTCTCTCTCTCTTTCTCTCTCTTTTTTCTTTTTCTTTTTCTTTTTCTTCTCTTCCTTTTTTTTTCTTTTTCTTTATCTTTTTCTTTTCTTTTGTCTCTCGTTTGGGTGGGGAATCCTGATTGCTCAGAAGTGTTCCAGGGTGCACCTTGACTGCACCACAGTTGATACATCCAGCTACATCTGTTCAGTCATATTCCACCAAAAACACTAGGAGGAGGAATGCCCAACAGAAGAAAAATACAGAGGATGGACCTTCTGAAACAGATCTAATGGCTATCAACATAGAAAATATGTCAGAAAGAGAATTCAGGCTAACAATTATCCATGCAATACCTAGGTTGGAGAGTGCCATGGATGACCAAACAGAATTGATTAGGGCCGAACAGAAAGCGACCAGACAGGATGTTCACAATGTTAGGGCGGAGCTTAAAGCTACCAGGGAGGAGGTCCACAATGCTCTCAATGAGTTCCAATCTAATCTAAACTCTCTCAAAGCTAGGTTAACTGAGACAGAAGATAGAATTAGTGATCTGGAAGACAAACAGATAGAGAGAAAAGATCAGGAGGAAGCCTGGAACAAATATCTTAGAAACCACGAAAACAGAGTCAGGGAAATAAATGATGCCATGTAGCGTTCCAATGTCAGAATTACTGGAATCCCTGGGGAGGAGAAAGAAAGAAGTCGAGAAGATAGAGTGGAACAAGTCCTTTATGAAAATATTCCGAATCTCGCGAATGAAACCAGCGTTCATGTACTAGAGGCTGAACGGTCTCCACCCAAGATTATACACTCCAAAAAATACATCACGACACAAGATAGTCAAATTGAGGAATATAATTGTAGGTATAGTCTCTTGAAAGCCGCCAGGGCCAGGAGGCTACTTACTACAGAGGGAAGCCCATCAGAATAACGTCAGACCTGTTCATAGAGACCTGGCAAGCCAGAAGAGTCTGGCAAGATATATTCAGGGCACTAAAAGAGAAGAAAATGCAGCCAAGAATACATCATCCAGCAAGACTGACATTCAAAATGGATGGAGAGATAAAGAGTTTTCAAGAACGGCAAAGCTTAAAAGACTATGCAACCACCAAGACGACACAGCAGGAAATATTAAGGGGGGTTCTAAAAAAGAGGAAAAATCCCAAGAATAGCATTGAACAGAAATATAGAGACAGTCTACAGAAAGAAAGACTTCAAAGGTAACTCGATGTCAATAAAAACGTATCTATCAATAATCACTCTCAATGTGAATGGCCTAAATGCACCCAAACAATGGCACAGGGTTGCAGATTGGATAAAACGACAGGACCCATCCATATGATGTCTACAAGAGACCCATTTTGAACCTAAAGATACACGCAGACTGAAAGTGAAGGGATAGAGAAGCATCTTTCATGCCAGTGGGCCTCAAAAGAAGGCTGGGGTAGCGATTCTCATATCAGATAAATTAGACTTCAAACTAAAGACTGTAGTCAGAGATACAGAAGGACACTACATAATCCTTAAAGGGACTATCCACCAAGATGATCTAACAATTGTAAATATCTATGCTCCCAATATGGGAGCAGCCAATTACTTAAGAAAACTGTTAATCAAGATAAAGAGTCATATTGATAGGAATACACTAATCGTAGGAGATCTTAACACGCCTCTTTCAGAATTAGACAGATCATCGAAGCAGAAAATCAATAAAGCAACAAGAGCATTGAATGACACATTGGACCAGATGGACCTCATAGATATATACAGAACATTGCACCCTAAAACAACAGAATACTCATTCTTCTCAAGTGCACACGGAACCTTCTCCAGAATAGACCACATACTGGGTCACAAATCAGGACACAACCGATACCAAAAGACTGAGATTATTCCCTGCATATTCTCAGATCACAATGCTTTGAAACTGGAGCTCAATTACAAGGAAAAGTTCCGAAGGAACGCCAAAACCTGGAAGCTAATGACCACCTTGCTTAAGAATGCTTGGATCAACCAGGAGATCAAAGAAGAACTGAAACAATTTATGGAAACCAATGAGAATGAAGACACTTGGGACCAAAACCTATGGGATACAGCAAAGGCAGTCCTAAGGGGAAAATACATAGCCATCCAAGCCTCCCTCAAAAAAATTGAAAAATCCAGAACACACCAGCTGTCTCTACGCCTTAAAGAACTGGAGGATCAACAACAAATCAAACCAACTCCACACATAAAAAGGGAAATCATCAAGATTAGAGCTGAGATCAATGAGGGAGAAACCAGAGATACAGTAGAACGTATCAATGAAACTAGAAGCTGGTTTTTTGAAAGAATCAATAAGATCGATAAGCCACTGGCTACACTAATCCAAAAGAAAATAGAGAAAACCCTAATTCATAAAATTATGAATGAAAAGCGAGAGATCACAACTAACACCAAGGAAGTAGAAACAAACATCAGAGGTTATTATGAACAGTTATATGCCAATAAGCTTAGCAAACTATATGAAATGGATGCATTCCTGGAAAAATATAAACTACCAAAATTGAACCAGGAAGAAATCGACAACCTGAATAGACCGATATCTAATAACGAGATTGAAGCAATGATCAAAAACCTCCCAAAAAACAAGAGCCCAGGACCTGATGGATTCCCTGGGGAATTCTACCAAACCTTCAAGAAGAAATAACACCTATTCTCCTGAAGATGTTTCAAAAAATTGAAGCAGAAGGAAAACTTCCAGACTCTTTCTATGAAGCCAGCATTACCCTGATCCCCAAACCAGGCAAGGACCCTACCAAAAAGGAGAATTTCAGACCAATATCACTGATGAATATGGATGCTAAGATTCTCAACAAGATTCTAGCCTACAGGATCCAACAGCACATCAAAAAGATTATCCACCATGATCAGGTGGGTTGCATCCCTGAGCTACAAGGATGGTTCAACATTCGCAAATCAATCAATGTGATACAACAAATTAATATGAGAAGAGAGAAGAACCACATGGTCCTCTCAATTGATGCAGAAAAAGTATTTGACTAAATCCAGCATCTGTTCCTGATTAAAATGCTTCAAAGTATAGGGATAAAGGGAACATTCCTGAACCTCATCAAATCTATCTATGAAAGACCCACAGCAAATATCATCCTCAATGGGAAAAAGCTTGCAGCCTTCCCATTGAGATCAGGAACAAGACAAGGATGCCCACTCTCACCACTCTTGTTCAACATAGTATTAGAAGTCCTAGCAACAGCAATCAGACAACAGAGAGAAAGAAAAGGTATCCAAATTGGTAATGAAGAAGTCAAACTCTCTCTCTTTTCATATGACATGATTCTTTATATGGAAAACCCAAAAGACGCCACTCCCAAACTACTAGAACTCATACAGCAATTCAGCAACGTGGCAGGATACAAAGTCAATGTGCAGAAATCAGTGGCTTTCTTATACACTAACAATGAAAATACAGAAAGGGAAATTAGAGAATCGATTCCATTTACTATAGCACCAAGAACCATAAGATACCTGGGAATAAACCTAACCAAAGAGGTAAAGGATCTGTACTTGAGGAACTATAGAACACTCATGAAAGAAATTGAAGAAGTCGCAAAAAGATGGAAGACCATTCCATGCTCTTTGATCGGAAGAATAAACATTGTTAAAATGTCTATAGTGCCTAGAGCAATCTATACTTTTAATGCCATTCCGATCAAAATTCCACCGGCATTCTTCAAAGAGCTGGAGCAAATAATCCAAAAATTTGTATGGAATCAGAAGAGACCTCGAATTGCTAAGGAAATGTTGAAAAACAAAAATAAAGCTGGCGGCATCACGTTACCTGATTTCAATCTTTATTACAAAGCTGTGATCACCAAGACAACATGGTACTGGCATAAAAACAGACACATAGACCAGTGGAACAGAGTAGAGAGCCCTGATATGGACCCTCAACTCTATGGTCAATTAATTTTTGACAAAACAGGGAAAAATATACAGTGGAAAAAAGACAGTCTCTTCAATAAATGGTGCTGGGAAAACTGGACAGCTATATGTAGAAGAATGAAACTCGACTATTCTCTTATACCGTACACAAAGATAAACTCAAAATGGATAAAAGACCTCAACGTGAGACAGGAATCCATCAGACTCCTAGAGGAGAACATAGGCAGTAATCTCTTTGATATCAGCCACAGCAACTTCTTTCAAGATACGTCTCCAAAGGCAAAGGAAACAAAAGCGTAAATAAACTTCTGGGTCTTCATCAAAATCAAAAGCTTCTGTACAGCAAAGGAAACAGTCAAGAAAACAAAGAGCCAACCCACGGAATGGGAGAAGATATTTGCAAATGACAGTAAAGACAAAAGTTTGAAATCTAGGATCTATAATGAACTTCTCAAACTCAAGACACACGAAACAGGCAAACACATCAAAAAGTGGGCAGAAGATATGAACAGACACTTCTCCAATCATGACATACAGATGGCTATCAGACACATGAAAAAATGTTCATCATCATTAGCCCTCAGGGAGATTCAAATTAAAACCACATTGAGATATCACCTTACACCAGTTAGAATGGCCAAAATTAACAAAACAGGAAACAACATGTGTTGGAGAGGATGTGGAGAAAGGGGAAACCTCTTACACTGTTGGTGGGAATGCAAGTTGGTGCAGCCTCTTTGGAGAACAGTGTAGAGATCCCTCAAGAAATTAAAAATAGAGTTTCCCTATGACCCTGCCATTGCACTCCTGGGTATTTACCCCAAGGATACAGATGTCATGAAAAGAAGGGCCATCTGTACCCCAATGTTTATAGCAGCAATGTCCATGGTCGACAAACTATGGAAAGAACCAAGATGCCCTTCAACGGATGAATGGATAAGGAAGATGTGGTCCATATACACTATGGAGTATTATGCCTCCATCAGAAAGGATGAATACCCAACTTTTGTAGCAACATGGATGGGACTGGAAGAGATTATGCTGAGTGAAATAAGTCAAGCAGAGAGAGTCAATTATCATATGGTTTCACTTATTTGTGGAGCATAACAAATAGCATGGAGGACAAGGGGCGTTAGAGAGGAGTAGGGAATTTGGGTAAATTGGAAGGGGAGGTGAACCATGAGAGACTATGGACTCTGAAAAACAGTCTGAGGAATTTGAAGTGGCGGGGGGGGTGGGATGTTGGGGTACCAGGTGGTGGGTATTTTAGAGGGCACGGCTTACATGGAGCACTGGGTGTGGTGAAAAAATAATGAATAATGTTTTTCTGAAAATAAACAAATTGAAGAAAAAAAAATAAAATAATAAAATAAAATAAGAAAACCAAAAAAAAAGAAAAAAAGAAAAAGATATGTTAGTATTTAAGTAAATGGTGATATTCGTATCACCATGTAACATGATTGAATTAGCTGCCTACACTGTATAGGTCTAGAACCTCCAGAAGCCTCCATAGTATTTTTGAGATTCTCACCCCTAATGGTGATGCTGAGGAGCAAGGACTTCAGTAAGGTCTCTAATTGCAACCACTTGTCATCAATAGATTTTTTTCATTATCGTGACTGGCACAACAAATCGACCAGGAAACATGAGGGTAAGCGGATGGTGAAAAGAAATTAGGAGACAAAGAGATGGGGGCAGGAGGGGCACTGAGGATGATGTCCAACAGTGCTGATTTTGTTCCACATCTTACAAGCATTTATAAGGCAGACCACAATGGGAGGAGTAATACATCAGTATCTAGTCAGATGACTGCAGGTTTCTATAACAAGTTTACATTAACTACAAGCAAATCTCGTGATGCCAGGTAGTCCCGGCTAATGCCATTAGCAAGACAATCAACCAGGGAGTGGGTTATGGAAAAGTACAGGAACGACAAGGACCAACTAAGAACTCATGATCCTGACCACATTATTGCCTTTTGTAGGGAGAGGGTGTGGGAAGTCACGTAGGCAAGCGCACAAGACACATAGCACAGACCCTTTCTCAGTGTTACTCAACTTTCCTGTCCTTAACCTTGTCAAGGTGTCCAGACTTTGAAGGAGACACAAGTCAGGGCCTGGTTTGATCCTCAACTCCAACCATGCCGTAGCCTCCAACATTTCATCAGACCATAAATTGTTTATCTGTACTATAATAAATATCATTGTAACTTAAGCAACCAATTAATAAGTACACAAGTCTAGGATAAGATTAAACATAAAAATAACAAAAGGAACAAAGACTTAAAAACAAAAATGTGTTTAGTATTGATGAACTTCTAACTCATGAAACATGCTTTCAGAATTACTGTTTCAGGGCGCCTGGGTGGCTCAGTTGGTTGAGCAACTGTCTTCAGCTCAGGTCATGATCCCGGACTTCAGGATTGAGTCCCACATCGGACTCCCCACTCCCTGGGGAGTCGGCTTCTCCCTCTGACCTTCTTCACTCTCATGCTCTCACTCATTCTCTCTCAAATAAATAAATAAAATCTTTTTTTTTTAAAAGAATTATTGTTTCAGAAAAAGCTAAATGTGTCTACTCAACATGATGACTCATTATGAAGTCACCTTGAAATTTTAATGGCTCCCAATTTGACCAAGTTCCTAACTAATGTAGACTGCACCTACTGGCTCCCACCCAATGATAAGCCATACTAGCTGGGTAGAAATATGAACCATATAAGCATGGATCTAAACATTCCTTTTCTGAAGTTGGCTTCCTTTTTGAAATGTTTGGTCTCATTTGGTAAATAGTTGAAACTCCACTTCTAAAATTAGCCTTACATTAACTGTTAGGAAAACATGGTTATATTCTGATTTTCTGCTTTCTGAGAAAAACTTAACTATGTTTATTTGGCTGCTAATGAATTGTTTTGACTGTTCTGGGTCTAGAGAAAGATTCTTTTGCCTTTTCTAGTTGCTTCCCTTCCTTACCAGAAAGGGCATCTCCAGAAAATATTTGACTGGGGATACTATTCCCTCCTCTAATAAGTCACTGGTTGATGTGTACTCCTGTGTATCACTCATCTGCGGAATAATAGTCAACATGTTTTAAACAAATAGATACTAACAACCTTCCCTTCATCATGAAGGTGTTTCTGTCTTCCAAAAAGTAGAAAGTAGGAAATAATAACTGATTATGCAAATTTCCCCAAGCATAAGAGAAAATATTTCTTTTGGCTTTCCCATTACCCCTTTATGATATGTTCTTTCTCTCTCAGATAAGGTTGGCAGCTAACAAGAGGGTGAAAAATAACTCAAATACCAAGCCTGGGTGACTGAAAAGATGGGACCAATTATCTAAAATAGTGAATCAGGGGTGCCTGGGTGGCTCAGTGGTTTAAAGCCTCTGCCTTCGGCTCAGGTCATGATCCCAGTGTCCTGGGATCAAGCCCCGCATCGGGCTCTCTGCTCAGTGGGGAGCCTGCTTCCTCCTCTCTCTATGCCTGCCTTTCTGCCTACTTGTGATCTCTGTCCATCCAAAAAATAAATAAAATCTTTAAAAAAGTAAATAAAATAAAATAGTGAATCAGGTTAAGGAGAGAATTTAATGTGAAATTAGTGGCAGGTAGATCCTGGAAAAAACTGCTAAAGGAGAGCATAAAGTTCTTCATATGAAAATATTATCCCATAGAACTAAATCTCAGATAAGATATTCAATGTTGACAGAATATTTAGACTATCCAATACTCATATGAATATTAAATATTGACAGAGAGAAGGTAAAAGTTAAATGACCTTTTGGTTATTTTTTCAGTACTACAAGTAATGCTTCTTAGGGAGCTTTCCTCTCACAAAAGCCCCAATATAAAAGCACCACTTGAATGCTTTCAAAATTCCATAAGTTGTGGGGAGGCAGGGGTGGAAATGTCAAGTTTTTGAAATAAAACAAACTGTAACTGAACATAGTTATTTTACTTTTTTTTAAACTTGCTATTTACTTTCATCCTCCACAATAGCAGGGTCCATAAGTTTCTATTTCTTAAGATAATTAGGAATGGCATTATCTTTTTTATAATTTCCATATACCCTTGATGAGTGTTTTCCACCTAGTAAATGCAATGCATAGAATTTGGAATATTTATTAAAATAATGTCACAAAGTTCCAGACCACAGTTCCCCCAAAATAAAAGGCTTACCTCTATGAATTAAAATTTCTTTCTGTGTCATATTATTTCTCTTGAAGCTTTATCAGCAAACTGGCTTTCAATAAGAAAGCTGCATTGATGTTCATTTCCGTAATGAAGAATATAATTTGTCTTTTAAAAAGAATGTAAATTTTCTCAACCATGAGCAAGTAGAGTGAGATTTGCCCCAACTTAATTGGATTGAATTTTAAAGATAAGCCCAATAGCAATTACTAATTTTCCCAGAGTCACACTATCTGTAATTGTGGTAGCTGACAGCAGGTGATAAATGACACCCATGTTATGTTTACACCCAACTGAGCAGAATTTCCAGAAAAGAGACAAGGTCTGTGTGTCCATATGGTTTCCAAAAGTTATAATAATGATGGCAGCAGTGGTAAGTATAATGACAATGATAAAAATAACTAATTCATTATGCACACTGTTAATGGACAGGCACTGTGCAAGGCACTTTACCTCTGCTAGCTCATGCATTTGGGTTCTCTGTTCCACATCACAACAGACCACCAGAATTCTGTCTGAATGTGTCAGAATTTTTGGTAAGAAACCCATAATGAATTTTAAATGCCCGCATTATTGACTTCAGCTCTGTTGGCATAAGGTGGGTCTCATATTCTATGTGAGTAGGTTATTTCATAAGAAGAATTAACCCAAAAGTAGCCTTTTCTCATCGTACAGAATTTATCCCTTATTTTTTTTTCAACTTACACACTTTAAAATGTATCTATTTAAAGTATACAATTCTATGTATTTTAGTGTATTTGTTGAGCTGGACAACTATTACCACAATCTAATTTTAGAACATTTTCAACACCCCAAAATGAAACTCCATCAACACCAATTAACAGTCAGTCCCATTCTCTCACAGGTGCTCAGGCCTAGACAACCACCAATCTATTTTCTCTGTATATGGATTTGCCTCTTATGGACAGTTAGATAAACTGAATCATAAAACATAGTGTCCTTGCAATTGACTTATCTCACTTTAACATGATGTTTTCAAGGTTCATCCAAGTTGGACCATGTATCAATACTTCATTCTTTTTCATTCTCAAATAATATTCCATTGTATAGCTATATCGCATTTTTGTTTTATTTACGCCAATATTGGGGAGAGGGGTTTTGTGTGAATTTGTTTTTCCAAATCAGTCAGTGTGACTTTCTGAACTTTTATGTGGGACTAAAAAATTAAAACTTTTGGGGCGCCGGGGTGGCTCAGTGGGTTAAAGCCTCTGCCTTCAGCTCAGGTCATGATCCCAGGGTCCTGGGATCGAGCCCCACATTGGGCTCTCTGCTCTGCAGGGAGCCTGCTTCCTCCTCTCTCTCTCTCTCTCTCTCTCTCTCTCTGCCTGCCTCTCTGCCTACTTGTGATCTCTGTCAAATAAATAAATAAAATCTTTAAAAAAATTAAAACTTATAATTAACTTATTTTCTAATTTCTTTTTCTTTCTAGATGGCATATGATGTATATATATTTTATATATAAATTATATAATATATACATAAGATATTTTATAATTTTATCTCTAATATGTGTATATATTGTACATATATTCATATATTACATATTTTATGTGTTATATATATTTCATACATAATATAAATATACATTTATATAAATACATTAAAGTGAAAATACATGAATCCATCAGAATACTTCACATGGACATCACTCTTATTTTGGTAATTGGAAATTAGGTTTTGATTTTCTAACTGCTATTAAACTTGGTCTAAAGGAAAGGTTTTCCTAGGTGATGGTATCATATGAGACATCTTCTAATCTTTATTGAGTGAATAACATTTTAATTTCAAATGAAATTATATATAAATGATATAAATATATAACAGGTGCAAAACTTGAAGCATAAATTGAAACATAAGTGCTGTTATTTTCTGCTTAGACTGTAAGGTCCTAAAAAGAGATAATGAGAACATGCAGAGGTAAGTTAAAAAGAAAATAAATCTTATGGCTTTTTTCTTAGTTCTTGTTGTCATCAACAGCCATGTTCTTTTTATACCAAACTCTAGGTCAGATTAGAAAATGACATAAAATAAACAAGAATTTTAAATAATAATGGGAAATGTCAAATAAAACTATTTGAGATTATGTAAATTTTAAACCAAGGGTTACACACAAAGAGATATATGGACAATGTATTATCAAAAAATAAATGAATAATTTAAAACTAGTAAGTGCCTGGGGAAACATAACATGTGAATAATCTGGTTTTTTTATATTTACTTTCTTTTTTTGTGTGTTAAAAAAAAGCTTCTTACACTCAATTTAAGAACTTTTATTAGGTCTTTGGAAAACTGACTCATCTTATGAAAGAGGTTTATTTTCCTCATTTGTATTAAATGGCTTTTATCATTCATATCCTTTTTGGATACATTTTGTTATTATTAACAGTACTTAGAAAATAACATCAGATCTAAACCACATAAAAGGTTTGGTTTTTACCTTAACATTCCAATGTACCAACAAAGTATATGTCTCATACTTTTTGTTACTGTTCCAATCCCCCAAATTATGACCTATATAATTCCAATATGCTTTTTATATTTTTAAAACTCTTTGAAGTCCTTTATTTATGCAAGAATATAGTTTTAAGGTAAAGAGACAATGTTCTAGGACAGTGTTTTGCCAACTTGGCTGCACGTTGTCAACATCTGGAAAGCTTTAAAAATTTAGGACTTCATTTACAGTCTCACAGAGTCTTATCACACTCTCAGAGAATTTTATATAATCCATGTGATGCATGGTTGTTTTGGCATCTGGATTCTTCATAGCACCCCAGGTGATTTTAACATACAACCAATGCTCAGAACCTCTGTTCTAGGAGTTGACATTAAAAAGACAATTTACTGTAGCAACTTTCATGACTAACAAGATATGATATAACAATATTGTCCTACTGGCTCTTATATTCTGGGGACCCACCAGAACCAGGAATTGAATTTGAGAGGGTGAATTCTGCCTACATGGAAACTCATCGTTTTTCTAGAAGACCTAGAATTTCAATCAAATAACACTGAAGAGAAGCCTGGGCCTCTGTTGTTGTCACTGGTGCTGTTTAATTCACTAAAATTAAAATACTTCCTAAAAGACAAAATTCTACATAATCTTTCAGCAATGTGAAACTGTTTATAAGCACTTTCTTGGTTTGGATTTATAGGGCAAAATTCTAGAGGCTTATGACTTCCTATGTGCCATCTGGAGATGTGCCACCAGATGGCATGTGGGTGGCAATGATCATATGGCTGAAATAGAAAATTTCGAATAAATTTTAGGTAACTAAATCAAAGAGATTATATCATATTTCTTCAAAGACTCATGATTTTTCTATTGAACTAGAGCTACATCAAGACAAGTCTAAAAATAAATTCAACCCTGATAATTATACATTAGAGAGTAACACCTAGTTTTGATTAAGATTTAAGTTAGTTTGCTTATTTTTAAAATGTTTTCTCAAATATTTAATATATTAGCTCACATATAAAGGGCCAATAATAAGAAGCAATAGTTCCATACTCCCCACAAGGAACCACTTTTTTTTTCTGTTGGTTACTTACATGTTTCTTAATTTGTCTACATGATAGATGAGGATGTACTGTTTTAAAAGAAAAACAAACATATATGTAGAAGTTAGTAATGTTAAGTAAAATTTTTAAAATTGGGGAAAAAAATCCAGGAAAAATCATCAAGTCAAATCAAGTTATCATCAGCCATTTCAACAACAGTACTAAATGTCAAAAGAAAGAAAGGAGTAACATAGTTAAGATAATCAGGGGAAAAGGTAAAGTTAGGATTTTATATTTAATTAGACTGGTTTTTCAATTTATAAAAGTACAAACTTATGCAAAAGTATGTATGTAACTGTATGACTGGAAAGACATTCATATAAAGACTGTGGGTGAACTTTAAACTTACTTTGACCATTGAGCTAAGACTGAATAATATTGTACAAGAATAGGATATAGTATACAATGGCTATATGCTCAAACAACTTAGATACTATACAACTATAAAAAAAAGAGGAAGACAATAGATAGAGACTATGAAAAAGAAATATAACCAACATCTTGATTCCCATAGAGTTGTGACCATGAATAAAATGATATAACTCTAAATTAAAATCTTGGGGCACCTGAGTAACTCAGTTTTTAAGTGTCTCCCCATGGCTCAGGTCATGATCCCGGGTCCTGGGATCTAGTCCTGCATCAGTCTGCTTCTTCCTTTCCCACTCCCTGTGCTTGTGCTCCCTCTTTCACTGTCTCTCCCTCTGCCAATTAAATAAATAAATAAAACCTTTAAAAATAGTTAATCAATTAATTAGTTAATTAGGGAACCAATATTCTATGACCAAAAATAAGAGCAACCTAATAGTATTCTATAAAGACACTGATAAAAGATATTTATTAAAATCAAACATTCCTAAATTCTCAAAATATAGCCTACTCTTATTAAAATAAACAAATAATGGGGTGCCTGGATGGCTCAGTCGATTAAGTGTCCAAATCTTGATATCAGCTCAGGTCTTGATCTCAGGGTCATGAGCTCAAGCCCCATGTTGGGGTCCATGCTAGATGTGGAACCTACTTATAAATAAATAAATAAAAATAAACAAACAATGGAAGAATAAAACATAAGCTATTAAATGGTTACACACAGTAAGTGGTAGAAAATAAGATAAAGGGAAAGAAAAAAAGGTGTTCTTTTTAAATACATCTCGTTTTCTGTATTTGATTTTAGAATCATGTAACTATTTCATATAGCTATAAACAAAAAATAATTTTTAAAACTCTAGAAATAAAATATTTATAAAAATAAACTATTTTTACTAAATTGGTGCCCTCACTACACAGTAATACTCATTAAAAGATCAAACAAAGTGAGATTAAAACACAGTAATATGAGTGACCATCCCTAGTGAGATATAACCTAAGTAAAAATATAACTGCAAGACAAATCTTAAATTCTATTCAGCAATCATACTGTGAGCAGTAATGTCAGTATTGTTATTCTGAAACTGATGTATGGATACTGTGGTAAAAACAAATGAGAGATAGGGGTGCCTGGGTGGCTCAGTTGGCTAAGGCCTCTGCCTTCGGCTCAGGTCATGATTCCAGGGTCCTGGGATCAAGCCCCACATCGGGCCCTCTGCTCAGCAGGAGCCTGCTTCCGCCTCTCTCTCTCTGCCTGCCTCTCTGCCTCCTTGTGATCTCTGTCTGGCAAATAAATAAATAAAATCTTTTTAAAAAATGAGAGATATTTAATTCTGTCATCCTCTGTGTCTTTGAGAACTGAGATCACTGACATTGGAGAAATAAAGATGTAAGATAACAAGATTAGATAAAAATTCTGTAGACCAGTTTTGTAAAGGCCATTGGTAAAGGCCATGAAACAGTGGGAAATGCAATAACAGTGAATACCTTTAGTGGCCCAAACTTTGTTTTTGAAATACCTTTTCTCATTCAAAGGAACAAGGACCACGTGAAGAATATGTAATTCCATATCAGAGACAAGAAGTGTACAAGATGACCCTGAAAAAAGTTGCCCTGACAAATAGAATAAAAACAATCAGAGAAAACTAGTGGTGTGGCAAAAAGAAAACAAAGACACCTATTGGTGTGTTAAAAAGTAGCATCACAATTCAAGAGTCAATTTGAAGAGTGTTCTACTGGCCAAAGATAGACAAAAAGAAATTGAACATCAATATGGATGGTAATTTCGATGGATTGAAACCTGAAATATTTTCAAACTCATCAGTTGATAATACAGGCATACCTCACTTTATTGTGCCTTGCTTTATTGCCCTCTACACATATTGCATTTTGTTTTGTTTTGTTTTGTTTTTCACAAATTTAAGGTTTGTGACAATCCCGTTGAGCAAATTTATGGATGCCATTTTTCCAAGAGCATTTGCTCACTTTATGTCTCTCTGTCACATTTCACTAATTCTCACAATATTTCAGACTTTTCCATTAGTGTTGTATTTGCTATGGTTATCTGTGATAAGTAATCTTTAATGTTACTATTTTAATTGTTTTGGGAACACCACGAACTACACTCATACAATGGTGAACTTAATTGGTTAATGTGTGTATTCTAACTGTTCCACCAACCAGCCATTCTCCCCTCTCTCTTCCTGTACTTGGGCTTTCCTGTTCCCTGAGACACAACAATATCAAATTAAGCCAATTAATAACCCTACCGTGGCATCTAAGTATTCAAGTAAAAGGAAGAGTCACTTGTCTGTCATTTTAAATCAAAAGCTAGAAATCATTAAACTTAGCAAGAAAAGCATTTTTGAAATCTGAGATAAGCAAAAGCTAGGCCTCTTGCACCAGTTGGCCAAGTAGTGAATGCAAAGGAAATGTTCTTGAAAGAAATTAGAAGTACTACAGTGAACACACAAATGATAAGAAAGTGAAATAGCCTTTTTTTTTGGAATAGCCTTATTGTTGACATGGAGAAAGATTTAGTAGTCTGGATAGAAGATCAAATGAGTGACAGCATTCCCTTAAGCTAAAGCCTATTTCAGAGCAAGGCCTTACCTCTCTTTAATTCCATGAAGGCTGAGTGGCATCAGGAAGCTGCAGAAAAAATGTTTGAAACTAGCAGCGGTTGGCTCATGAGGTTTACAGGAAGAAGCCATCTCCATAATATAAAAGTGCAAGGGGAAGCAGCAAGTGCTGATGTAGAAACTACAGTAGGCTCTCCAGAAGATCTAGCTAATATCATTAATGAACATTGCTACACTAAACAACAGATTTTTAATCCAGGTGAAACAGCTTTATATAGGAAGAAGATGCCACCTAGGAATTTCATAGCTAAAGAGGAGTAATTAGTGCCTGAATCCATAGCTTCAAAGGACAGGCTGACTCTCCTGCTGGGGCTAATGCAACCAGTGACTTTAAATTGAATCCAGTGCTCATTTCCATTTCAAAAAAAAATTCTAGGCCCCTTAAGAATGCTGCTAAAACTACTCTGCCTATATTCTATGAATGGAACAACAAAACTGAGATGACAGCACATCTGTTTACAACATGATTACAGAATATTTTAAGTCCACTATTGAGACCTACTGCTCAAAAAATATTTCTTTCAAAATATTACTAAATTATTTTTTTAGCAATAAACATTTTTAAGACATGATGCTGTTGAACACTTACTTAATAGACTACAGTATTGTATAGACATGATGCTGTTGAACACTTACTTAATAGACTACAGTATAGTATAAATATAACTTTTATACATACTGGGAAATATTTTAAAAATCATTTGACTCACTTCCTTGTGATATTTGATTACTGCAGTAGTTGGAACCAAACTGCAATGTCTTTGAGGTATGTCTGTAGTAATAAAAATCCATCACCATCAGAGAAACAAATTATTTTGGAAATTAATGGGCAGATGGAAAAAAAGCAACAAATATATGTCCTACTTTTCTTGTATGAAATGAACTATTCAATAATATCCAGGTAGTAGAGGGGGAATTTCTGTTTATAAAAATTTGCCTGTTAATAATTGAATAAAGGATAGGATATCACCAATTTAAAACCACTTATGAATTGTTGGATCCAGACATTGGACATCAATGGAACCTGACATCACAAATCATGATAACAATAACAGCAACCTAAAATCCATTATGTGTTCCTTGGTGGAAGAATACACCATCACCTTTGAAGTGTTTGTGAAAAAAAAAATGGAAACTTGATTTACTTTTAAGCTTTCACCACTAATTTATAGAAGGTAGAGAAAACAGAGGGACAAAGTAGCTAAAATTACAGAGAAGTAATCCAAAAATTGAAGACAAAAGAGAATCTTCAAAGCAACCAGAGAGAAACAATACTTTAGTGAGAAAACATTGAAATATATTGACCTTTTCATTAAAAACTCATGGAGGCTACAAGGAAATGGTACCGCATTTTTCAAATGCTGGATGAAAACTATCAATCCAGAAGGCTATATCCAGCAAAAATATCCTTCAGAAATGAATAGGAAATCAAGATAATCTCAAGAGGGGAAAAAAAAAAAGGAGAGAGAGAGAATTAGTCACCAGTAGATTTACTTTAAAATAATGACACTAAGGATGTCCTATTTATAGAAAAGAAATGATAAAATAAGGAATTCTGAAATACCAGAAAAGAAGAAAGAATATGGTAAACAAATATATCAGTAAATACATTTTCTTTCTTCTCTTATATGTTATATATTGTATTTCAAGGATAGAAGAATATATTGTAACACAATCTGATTGGCTCTAAATATACATAGAGGAAATATTGAAGACTATTTATTATGAACTAGAGAGAATAACAGGGTTTAAAAGGAGATAAGATTTCTTTTTTTTTAAAGATTTTATTTATTTATTTGACAGAGAGAGATCACAAGTAGGCAGAGAGGCAGGCAGAGAGAGAGGAAGGGAAGCAGGCTCCCTGCCAAGCAGAGACCCAATGCGGGGCTCGATCCCAGGACCCTGAGATCACGACCTGAGCCGAAGGCAGCGGCTTAACACACTGAGCCACCCAGGCGCCCCAGGAGATAAGATTTCTATACATCACTTGAACTGGTAGAATTATGACACTGTTACTCAGAGGTAAATTATGTTTGTGTAATGTGATTCTGAAAACAATAAATTAAAAAAATCTACACAGGGGCGCCTGGGTGGCTCAGTTGGTTAGGCAACCACCTTCGGCTCAGGTCACGGTCCCAGAGTCCTGGGATCAAGTCCTGCATCAGGCTCCCAGCTCCATAGAGAGTCTGCTTCTCCCTCTGGCCTTCCCGCCTCTCATGCTCTCTCTCTCAAATAAATAAATTTAAAAAATTAAAAAAAATATATACACAAAGTGAAACACTCAAAAATATAAAAGGTAACCACTGGGTGTGGTGAAAAAATAATGAATACTGTTTTTCTGAAAATAAATAAATTGGAAAAAAAAAGAAAGGGTAACCAAGAACACAGGAATATGAAAACCTGAGAAAACAAACACAAAACAACAATAAAATTTAAATTCTAACACAACAGTAATCAAACTAAATGCAAATGGTCTGAATACACCAATTAAAAGACAAGGGTTGGCTCCCAACATCTTCTCACTATTGTAATCTTACTTTTTAAATTAACATATAATGTATTTGCTATAAAGTTGAAAAAGATCTTCAACACTTATAGCAATATTGAAGTTTATAAGTGGAAAAATGAAAGCTCTGTTCATGCATCCCATGGAACTATAATACATATTAATAGAACTCATGTTGATATGAATATTTAAGTTTACATTACATTTATTGACTAGCCTTCATGCTAATGTCATAGTGTTTTCATTTTGAGTTGTAAATGTTTCAGAATTGGTTCAGGCCTGGAAATGATTGGAAGAAGATAATACTGAATGAAGGTAAAATTTATACTGCATTGTGAAATCTCAGCTATAATAAACCATTTGACCCATTCTTTAAGATCATTATATGAAAGAATGTGAAAAAGAACAACAACTTAATACATTTTTCATACATAGGGGGATGTATAAATTAGAAAATATGTTATGAATTTTTTAGTCATTTTATTTTATTTTATTTTTCAATTCATTTATTTTCAAAAAAACAATATTCATTATATTTTCACCACACCCAGTGCTCCATGCAAGCTGTGCCCTCTAAAATACCCACCACCTGGTACCCCAACCTCCCACGCCCCCGCCACTTCAAACCCCTCAGCCTGTTATTAAGAGTCCATAGTCTCTCATGGTTCACCTCACCTTCCAATTTGCCCAAATTCCCTACTCCTCTCTAACGCCCCTTGTCCTCCATGCTATTTGTTATGCTCCACAAATAAGTGAACCATATGATAATTGACTCTCTCTGCTTGACTTATTTCACTCAGTCCCGTCCATGTTGCTACAAAAGTTGGGTATTCATCCTTTCTGATGGAGGCATAATACTCCATAGTGTATATGGACCACATCTTCCTTATCCATTCATCCGTTGAAGGGCATCTTGGTTCTTTCCATAGTTTGGCGACTGTGGCCATTGCTGCTATAAACATTGGGGTACAGATGGCCTTTCTTTTCACGACATCTGTATCTTTGGGGTAAATACCCAGGAGTGCAATTGCAGGGTCATAGGGAAGCTCTATTTTTAATTTCGTTGAGGAATCTCCACACTGTTCTCCAAAGAGGCTGCACCAACTTGCATTCCCACCAACAGTGGAAGAGGGTTCCCCTTTCTCCACATCCTCTCCAACACATATTGGATCCTGTTTTGTTAATTTTGGCCATTCTAACTGGTGTAAGGTGATATCTCAATTTGGTTTTAATTTGAATCTCCCTGAGGGCTAATGATGATGAGCATTTTTTTTCATGTGTCTGATAGCCATTTGTATTTCTTGATTGGAGAAGTGTCTGTTCATATCTTCTGCCCATTTTTTGATGTGTTTCTCTGTTTCGTGTGGGTTGAGTTTGAGGAGTTCATTATAGATCCTGGATATCAACCTTTTGTCTGTACTGTCATTTGCAAATATCTTCTCCCATTCCGTGGGTTGCCTCTTTGTTTTGTTGACTGTTTCCTTTGCTGTGCAGAAGCTTTTGATTTTGATGAAGTCCCAGAAGTTTATTTTCGCTTTTGTTTCCTTTGCCTTTGGAGACGTATCTTGAAAGAAGTTGCTGTGGCTGATATCAAAGAGATTACTGCCTATGTTCTCCTCTAGGATTCTGATGGATTCCTGTCTCACATTGAGGTCTTTTATCCATTTTGAGTTGATCTTTGTGTACGGTGTAAGAGAATGGTCGAGCTTCATTCTTCTACATATAGCTGTCCAGTTTTCCCAGTACCATTTATTGAAGAGACTGTCTTTTTTCCACTGTATATTTTTTCCTGCTTTGTCGAAGATTAAATGACCATAGAGTTGAGGATCCATATCTGGGCTCTCTACTCTGTTCCTCTGGTCTATGTGTCTGTTTTTAGGGCAGTACCATGCTGTCTTGGTGATCACAGCTTTGTAATAAAGCTTGAAATCAGGTAAGGTGATGTCGCCAGCTTTATTTTTTGTTTTTCAACATTTCCTTAGCGATTCGGGGTCTCTTCTGATTCCATACAAATTTTAGGATTATTTGCTTCAGCTCTTTGAAGAATGCCGGTGGAATTTTGATCGGAATGGTATTAAAAGTATAGATTGATCTAGGCAGTATAGACATTTTAACAATGTTTATTCTTCTGATCCAAGAGCATGGAATGGTCTTCCATCTATTTGTGTCCTCTTAAATTTCTTTCATGAGTGTTCTGTAGTTCCTCAAGTACAGATCCTTTACCTCTTTGGTTAGGTTTATTCCCAAGTATCTTATGGTTCTTGGTGCTAGAGTAAATGGAATCGATTCTCTAATTTCTCTTTCTGTATTTTCATTGTTAGTGTATAAGAAAGCCACTGATTTCTGCATATTGACTTTATATCCTGCCACGTTGCTGAATTGCTGTATGAGTTCTAGTAGTTTGGGGGTGGAGTCTTTTGGGTTTTCCATATAAAGAATCATGTCATCTGCGAAGAGAGAGAGTTTGACTTCTTCATTACCAATTTGGATACCTTTTATTTCTCTCTGTTGTCTGATTACTGTTGCTAGGACTGCTAATACTATGTTGAACAAGAGTGGTGAGAGTGAGCATCCTTGTCTTGTCCCTGATCTCAATGGGAAGGCTGCAAGCTTTTTCCCATTGAGAATGATATTTGCTGTGGGTCTTTCATAGATAGATTTGATGAGGTTCAGGAATGTTCCCTCTATCCCTATACTCTGAAGGTTTTAATCAGGAACGGATGCTGGATTTTGTCAAATGCTTTTTCTGCATCAATTGAGAGGACCATGTGGTTCTTCTCGCTTCTCATAATAATTTGTTGTATCACTTTGATTGATTTGTGAATGTTGAACCATCCTTATAGCCCAGAGATGAATCCCACCTGATCAAGGTGGATAACCTTTTTTATGTGCTGTTGGATCCTGTTGGCAAGGATCTTGTTGAGAATCTTAGCATCCATATTCATCAGTGATATTGGTCTAAAATTCTCCTTTTTGGTAGGGTCCTTGCCTGGTTTGGGGATCAGGGTAATGCTGGCTTCATAGAAAGAGTCTGGAAGTTTTCCTTCTGCTTCAATTTTTTGAAACAGCTTCAGGAGAATAGGTGTTATTTCTTCTTTGAAGGTTTGGTAGAATTCCCCAGGGAATCCGTCAGGTCCTGGGCTCTTGTTTTTTGGGAGGTTTTTGATCACTGATTCAATCTCGTTATTAGATATCGGTCTATTCAGGTTGTTGATTTCTTCCTGGTTCAATTTTGGTAGTTTATATTTTTCCAGGAATGCATCCATTTCATATAGGTTGCTAAGCTTATTGGCATATAACTGTTCGTAATAACTGCTGATGATTGTTTCTACTTCCTTGGTGTTAGTTGTGATCTCTCCCTTTTCATTCATAATTTTATGAATTTGGGCTTTCTCTCTTTTCTTTTGGATTAGTGCAGCCAGTGGCTTATCGATCTTATTGATTCTTTCAAAGAACCAGCTTCTAGTTTAATTGATACGTTCTACTGTATCTCTGGTTTCTCCCTCATTGATCTCAGCTCTAATCTTGATGATTTCCCTTCTTATGTGTGGAGTTGGTTTGATTTGTTGTTGATCCTCCAGTTCTTTAAGGTGTAGAGACAGCTGGTGTGTTCTGGATTTTTCAATTTTTTTGAGCGAGGCTTGGATGGCTATTTTCCCCTTAAGACCACCTTTGCTGTATCCCATAGGTTTTGGACAGAAGTGTCTTCATTCTCAATGGTTTCCATAAATTGTTTCAGTTCTTCTTTGATCTCCTGGTTGATCCCAGCATCCTTAAGCAAGGTGTTCTTTAGCTACCAGGTGTTTGAGGTCCTTCGGAACTTTTCCTTGTAATTGAGCTCCAGTTTCAAAGCATTGTGATCTGAGAATATGCAGGGAATCATCTCAGTTTTTTGGTATCGGTTGAGTCCCGATTTGTGACCCAGTATGTGGTCTATTCTGGAGAAGGTTCCGTGTGCACTTGAGAAGAATGAGTATTCTGTTGTTTTAGGGTGGAATGTTCTGTATATATCTATGAGGTCCATCTGGTCCAATGTGTCATTCAATGCTCTTGTTGCTTTATTGATTTTCTGCTTTGATGATCTGTCTAATTCTGAAAGAGGTGTGTCAAGAGATCCTACAATTAGTGTATTCCTATCAATATGACTCTTTATCTTGATTAACAGTTTTCTTAAGTATTGGCTGCTCCCATATTGGGAGCATAGATATTTACAATTGTTAGATCATCTTGGTGGATAGTACCTTTAAGGATTATGTAGTGTCCTTCTGTATCTCTGACTACAGTCTTTAGTTTGAAGTCTAATTTATCTGATATGAGAATTGCTACCCCAGCCTACTTTTGAGTCCCATTGGCATGAAAGATGCTTCTCCACCCCTTCCCTTTCAGTCTGCGTGTATCTTTAGGTTCAAAATGGGTCTCTTGTAGACAGCATATGGATGGGTCCTGTCGTGTTATCCAATCTGGAACCCTGTGCCGTTTTATGGGTGCATTTAGGCCATTCACATTGAGAGTGATTATTGATAGATACGTTTTTATTGACATCGAGTTACCTTTGAAGTCTTTCTTTCTGTAGACTGTCTCTATATTTCTGTTCAATGCTATTCTTCAGAGTTTTCGTCTTTTATAGAACCCCCTTTAATATTTCCTGCAGTGTCGGCTTGGTGGTTGCATAGTCTTTTAAGCCTTGCCGGTCTTGGAAACTCTTTATCTCTCCATCCATTTTGAATGTCAGTCTTGCTGGATAAAGTATTCTTGGCTGCATGTTCTTCTCATTTAGTTCCCTGAATATATCTTGCCAGTCTCTTCTGGCTTTTCAGGTCTCTGTGGACAGGTCTGACGTTATTCTGATGGGCTTCCCTCTGTAAGTAAGGAGCCTCTTTGCCCTGGCAGCTTTCAAGAGATTATACCTACAATTATAATTCTTCAATTTGACTATCAGGTGCGGTGATTTATTTTTGGAATGTATAATCTTGGGTGGAGACCATTCAGCCTCTAGTACATGAACCCTGGTTTCATTCGCGAGATTCGGAAAATTTTCATGAAGGACTTGTTCCACTATATCTTCTAGACTTCTTTCTTTCTCCTCCCCTTCAGGGATTCCAATAATTCTGACTTGGAATGCTTCATGGCATCATTTATTTCCCTGATTCTGCTTTCGTGGGATCTAGGCTGTTTGTTCCAGGCTTCCTCCTGATCCTTTCTCTCTATCTGTTTGTCTTCCATATCACTAATTCTATCTTCTGTCTCAGTTACCCTAGCTTTGAGAGAGTTTAGATTAGATTGGAACTCATTGAGAGCATTGTGGATCTCCTCCCTGGTAGCTTTAAGCTCCGCCCTAACACTGTGAACATCCTGTCTTGTCGCTTTCATTTCGGCCCTAATCAATTCTGTTTGGTGTTCCATGGCTTTCTCCAACCTAGCTATTGCCTGGATAATTGTTAGCCTGAGTTCTCTTTCTGACATATTTTCTATGTTGATAGCCATTAGCTCTGTTGCAGAAGGTCCATCCTCTGTATTTTTCTTCTGTTGGGCATTCCTCCTCCTAGTCATTTTGGAGGGAGAAGACTGAACAGATGTAGCTGGATGTATCAACTCTGGTGCAGTCAAGGTGCACCCTGGAACACTTCTGAGCAATCAGGATTCCCCACCCAAACGAGAGTCAAAACAAAAGAAAAAGAAAAAGAATAAAAAAAAGGAAAATAAGAAAAAGAAAAAGAACAAGAAAAGAGAGAGAGAGAGAGACAGGAAAGAAAGGGAAGATGAAAAAGAAGGTTCAGCCCAGATGGGCCCCAAGGTAAGATTTATGAAGTAGACAAACAAAAAGAGAAAAAAAGAGTGATACAAGTATATGGCAAGAGAAAGAAAATAAATATATATATGCAAATAAAGAAAGAACCTCGTCAAAAAGAACCACAAGTGTAAAATCTATATGCTATCAGGACAAACACAAAAAACACAGAAACACTGGTGGAAGAAGATGGGAGAGTTCTTATAAATTCTCAGTGTGTGCGAGGAAGGTTTTTTTTTTTTTTTTTTAGGTCAAACAAAACTTAATGAACTTTTATTTATTTTTTATTTTTTTTCCAATTTATTTATTTTCAGAAAAACAGTATTCATTATTTTTTCACCACACCCAGTGCTCCATGCAAGCTGTGCCCTCTATTATACCCACCACCTGGTACCCCAACCTCCAACCCCCCAGCCACTTCAAACCCCTCAGATTGTTTTTCTGAGTCCATAGTCTCTCATGGTTCACCACCCTTTCCAATTTACCCAAAAGCACATACCCTCCCCAATGTCCATAACCCTACCCCCCTTCTCCTAACTCCCCACCCCCCAGCAACCCACAGTTTGTTTCGTGAGATTAAGAGTCACTTATGGTTTGTCTCCCTCCCTATCCCATCTTGTTTCATGGATTCTTCTCCTACCCACTTAAGCCCCCATGTTGCATCACCACTTCCTCATATCAGGGAGAGCATATGATAGTTGTCTTTCTCCGCTTGACTTATTTTGCTAAGCATGATACGCTCTAGTTCCATCCATGTTGTCACAAATGGCAGGATTTCGTTTCTTTTGATGGCTGCATAGTATTCCATTGTGTATATATACCACATCTTCTTGATCCATTCATCTGTTGATGGACATCTAGGTTCTTTCCATAGTTTGGCTATTGTGGACATTGCTGCTATAAACATTCGGGTGCACGTGCCCCTTTGGATCACTACGTTTGTATCTTTAGGGTAAATTCCCAGTAGTGCAATTGCTGGGTCATAGGGCAGTTCTATTTTCAACATTTTGAGGAACCTCCATGCTGTTTTCCAGAGTGGTTGCACCAGCTTGCATTCCCACCAACAGTGTAGGAGGGTTCCCCTTTCTCCGCATCCTCGCCAGCATCTGTCATTTTCTGACTTGTTGATTTTAGCCATTCTGACTGGTGTGAGGTGATATCTCATTGTGGTTTTGATTTGTATTTCCCTGATGCCCAGTGATATGGAGCACTTTTTCATGTGTCTATTGGCGATCTGGATGTCTTCTTTGCAGAAATGTCTGTTCATGTCCTCTGCCCCTTTCTTGATTGGATTATTTGTTCTTTGGGTGTTGAGTTTGCTAAGTTCTTTATAGATTTTGGACACTAGTCCTTTATCTGATATGTCATTTGCAAATATCTTCTCCCATTCTGTCAGTTGTCTTTTGGTTTTGTTCACTGTTTCCTTTGCTGTGCAAAAGCTTTTGATTTTGATGAAATCCCAAAAGTTCATTTTTGCCTTTGCTTCCCTAGCCTTTGGTGATGTTCCTAGGAAGATGTTGCTGCGGTGAGGTCAAAGAGGTTGCTGCCTGTGTTCTCCTCAAGGATTTTGATGTATTCCTTTCTCACATTGAGGTCCTTAATCCATTTTGAATCTATTTTTGTGTGTGGTGTAAGGAAATGGTCCAATTTCATTTTTCTGCACGTAGCTGTCCAATTTTCCCAACACCATTTATTGAAGAGGCTGTCTTTTTTCCATTGGACATTCTTTCCTGCTTTGTCAAAGATTAGTTGACCATAGAGTTGAGGGTCTATTTCTGGGCTCTCTATTCTGTTCCATTGGTCTATGTGTCTGTTTTTGTGCCAGTACCATGCTCTCTTGATGATGACAGCTTTGTAATAGAGCTTGAAGTCCGGAATTGTGATGCCACCAACTTTGGCTTTGTTTTTCAATATCCCTTTGGCTATTCGAGGTCTTTCTGGTTCCATATAAATTTTAAAATTATTTGTTCCATTTCTTTGAAAAAGATGGATGGTACTTTGATAGGAATAGCATTAAATGTGTAGATTGCTTTAGGTAGCATAGACATTTTCACAATATTTATTCTTCCAATCCAGGAGCATGGAACATTTTTCCATTTCTTTGTGTCTTCCTCAATTTCTTTCCTGAGTACTTTATAGTTTTCTAAGTATAGATTCTTATCCTTTTTGGTTAGGTTTATTCCTAGGTATCTTATGGTTTGGGGTGCAATTGTAAATGGGATTGACTCCTTAATTTCTCTTTCTTCTGTCTTGTTGTTCGTGTAGAGAAATGCAACTGATTTCTGTGCATTGATCTTATATCCTGACACTTTACTGAATTCCTGTATAAGTTCTAGCAGTTTTGGAGTGGAGTCTTTTGGGTTTTCCACATAGAGAATCATATCATCTGCGAAGAGTGATAATTTGACTTCTTCTTTGCCGATTTGTATGCCTTTAATTGAGGAAGGTTGTTTTGATTCTTCCTGGATGTATCTTGATATCTTTGTAAAGGACTCAACTTTCCTAAGATAAAGGGGATTAAAAATTGGTTTACCTATAGGGGTAGTATTGATTGGGGAAAGGGGATTACTTTGAAGTTAACTCTATATGAATATTAGAGGATAAAAATAAAAGAATATACTAGACTAAACTAAACTAAAATTTTAAAAAAAGGAATTCAAAAAATAAAAATGCAAAAGAAAAACATAGGTGTATGTATCAAAAAGTTCAGGTTAGAAAGGTATTATGGAATTTGATGTACTGTACAGCTCGCTGTCATGGTAAATAGGTTAAAAAAATTACCCATGTGTAAAAAAAAAAAAAAAAATATGAACCGGAATAGTGGAAACGAGTGAACAATACAAGTTTTCTTATGAAGTAGTGGTTGTTCTTTTGTAGTCCTTCCTTTTTTTTTTTTTCTTTCTTGGTTTGTTTTCTGCGGGAGGGGCCTGCCATGTGGGTTGTCAGTCAATGATGTTTCCTGAGTTGAGTCCCCCCGCCCCCCTCAAGGGGGTGGGCTCTGGGGAAACTGTTTTTTTTCAGGCTTTTGTTCTCTGGCGGTTTTTATGCTTGTTCACTTTTTTTCCTCTCACCTTGACCGGCTTTGATGGTTTTTGTAGTATTAGAAGAGATCAAACCACACCCTGATCTCCCTCTCAGAATGAAGCCTCAGTCTGGGTGCAGAAGCTGAGTAAATTCCCCCTTGGCTGCTGGCAGCGCAGGTTCCAAGTTGCAGACCCTGGGGGCGCAGGCTCTTTTGCTTGTCCCCAAAGCCAAGGCAGTGGCAGCTCTCTGGGGGCTCCCGACCACCAGAGAGGTTCCAAGCAGCGATCGCACACTGAGATTTTGCCGCCGGCCCAGGCTGGGAGTGCCCGGCTTGCGCGCACCTCTTTTCAGAGGCGGCTGTGGGTCGGGCGCGCGTGTGGGGCACTGAGAATGGGGCGCTGGTCCGTAAGTTCCAGGCTAGTCTTTTGTGCACCTCTGTCAGGGGAAGAGTTTCACGCGCGGGCGGCTTAGGCTTTGAAACAATTGCGCTGGTCAAAGAGCGCCGGCCGGGCCTCTGTAACTCAGGGGAGCATGAGGGACATGTGCGCGTATCTCGAGCTTTGTGGTAGGGCTAGCGCGCGTTCTGCAGACCAGCGCGGCTCCCATCCCCTCACAGGAGCCAGAACCCACGCGCTCTTGGGCACGCTGGCGTCTTAAAGACCAGCAGCTGGTTTCTCCGCTGCACTCTCTCTGCCTCAGAGCCAGGGAGGCCGTTTGGGACTGGGACTTAAGCCCCTGTCCCTAGCCTCCCTGATTCCCACAATTTCCCCCCACGATCCTTTGCTCTTTTGGAGTGCTTTCAACCAGTCTCCAAGTTAATGCTGGTCCCCAGACGCAGGGCACTCTCACTCGTATTGGGGTATTACTTTCCCACCGGTCGCCTCTGGTGGCTCCCCCCCCTTTTGTTTATCTTCTGATATCAGTCCGCTGTTCCCATTCTGCTTTACCTGCCCACTGGCGTCTTCTGCCCCTGTGGATATCCAGACGTGTATAATTCTGATCTCAGGCTGATTTCATGGGTGATCGGAGTTCTTTGGTAGGTAATCAGCCCACTTTGGGGTACCAGCTGTAAAGGCGCCTCTTCCTATTCCCCCGCCATCTTGTATCCTAACCCATTCATTCTTTAGTGGGATGTTCTTTAATCTCCAGGTATTTGAGATATTTTCAATTTTTTTCTTGTGGTTGACTTCCAGTTTCATAGCACAGTCTGAAAATATGCATGGTACAATCTTGATCTTTTTGTGCTTGTGGAGGACAGATTTATGACCCAGTATGTAATCTATTCTGGAGAATGCTTCATGTGCACTTGAGAAGAATGTATATTCTGAGGCTTAAGAATGAAATGTTCTGAATATATCTGTTAAGTTGATCTGGTCCAGTGTGTCATTCAAAGCCACTGTTTCCTTGTTGATTTCTGCTTAGATAATCTGTCTATTTTTCTAAGTGGGGTGTTAAAGTCCCCCACTGTTATTGTATTATTATCAATTAGTTTCTTTAAGTTTTTCATTAATTGATTTATATACTTGTGTGCTCCCAATTTGGGGGCATACATATTTACAATTATAAGAACTTCTTGATGAATGGACCCCTTAATTATGATATAATGCCCTTCTTCAACTCTTATTACAGTCTTTGTTTTAAAAATCTAGTTTGTCTGATATAAGTACAGTTACTGTGGCTTTCTTTTGACATCCATTAGCATGGTAGATGGTTCTCCATCTGCTCACTTTCAATCTGCAGGTGTCCTTAAAGCTAAAATGAGTCTCTTGTAGGCAGCATATGATGGATGTTATTTTTTTTAATCCATTCTGACATACTGTGTGTTTTGATTGGTGCATTTAGTCCATTTACCTTCAGGATGATTATTGAGAGCTAGGAATTTTATGCTATTGTGTTACATGTTCAAATTGGTGTTTCTGGTGATGTTCTCTGGTCTTTTCTAGTCTTTGTTGTTTTGATCTTTTTTTTTCCACTCAAATAGTCCTCTTCATAATTTTTTGGAAGGCTAGTTAATGGTCAAGATCTCCTTTTATTTTGTTTGTCTGGAAAACTCCTTATCTCTCCTTCTATTTTGAATGGCAGTCTTGTTAGATAAATAATTCTTGGTTGTATATTATTCCCATTCAACACCTTGAATATTTTCTTCCACTCTTTTCTGGCCTGTAAGTTTCTGTTTACAGATTCACCGTAAACCTGATCTGTTTTCCCTTGTGTGTTAAAGACCCCATTTTTCCTTGTTGCTTTCAGGATTCTTTCCTTGTCTGTGTCTTTTGTGAATTTGATTAATATACACCTTGGTGATGGCCAGCTTCTGTTGAATTTAATGGGAATTCTCTGTGCTTCTTGGATTTTTGATGTCTGTATCCTTCCCCAGATTAGGGAAGTTTTCAACTATAATTTGTTCAAAAAAACCTTCTGCCTCTTTATCTCTCTCTACATCTTCTGGGACTCCAAAGATATGAATGTTTTAATAAGTTGCTGAGGTCTCTATCTTCATGGTCAATTACCTTTCTTTCCCTCTTCTTTTCTGCTTATTTTCCATAAATTTATCTTCTATATCACTGATTCACTCCTCTGCTTTGTCCACCCTCTTTTTTATGGCCTCCATTTGTGTTTCCATCTTGGTAATAACATTTTAAATTTTGACCTGACTAGATTTTAGTTCTTTTATCTCTGCAGTAAGGGATTCTTTAGTGTCTTTTATGCTTTTCTCAAACCCAGCTAGTATCCTTTAAGTGTTTTTTTAAAGATTTTATTTATTTATTTGACAGAGAGAAATCACAGGTAGACTGAGAGGCAGGCAGAGAGAGAGGGAAGCAGGCTCCCTGCTGAGCAGAGAGCTCAATGTGGGACTCAATTCCAGGACCCTGAGATCATGACCTGAGCCAAAGGCAGTGGCTTTACTCACTGAGCCACCCAGGCACCCCTAAGTGTTGTTTTAAACTCTAGTGCAGATGTCTTACTTATGTCTGTATTGATTAAATCACTGGCTGTGAGTTCTACATTGTGTTATTTCTTTCAGGATAAATTCATCTGTCCTGTCATTTTGTCCAGAAAAGAAAAGAAGAAAGAAAAAGAATAACAACAAAAATAAAAACAAACAAACAAACAAAAAACCCAAAACAATGTGAAAAACAAAGAAAAATTAAAAAAAAATACAAAACCCTCCTAGATGCTGGGTGTAGTTTCATCTGATTGTTGAAAGATTCTAGAGCCCAGAGAAATTAAAATAAAATAAAACATGATAAAATGAATTGAAATTAGGCAAAAATTTTAAAAACATATATGAGGGCACCTGGGTGGCTCATTTGGTTAAGCTGCTGCCTTCGGCTCAGGTCATGATCTCAGGGTCCTGGGATCGAGTCCCGCATCAGGCTCTCTGCTCAGCAGGGAGCCTGCTTCCTCCTCTTTCTCTCTCTACCTGCCTCTCTGCCTACTTGTGATCTCTCTCTGTCAAATAAATAAATAAAATCTTTAAAAAAAATAAAAAATATATGAAAAGTATATATATACATAATTTTTTAAAAATAATTTAAAAATTTTAAAAGGGAATGGGGAAATATAATAAAATAAATTTAAAAAATAATAAAAATATAAAATAAAGAATAAAAGTAAAAAGGAAGCTAGATTCTATTTCCCCTAGAGCTGAAGCTTTGTAGCACTCTATGATCAGCAGACTTGGTGCAAGTGAATTGTTTGTGCTGGTCATCTGGGGAAGGGCCTGATGCACTGATTCTCTGGCAGACTTGAATAGAAATGCTTCTCTAGGGACAGGAAGGTTGGACTTGGTGTATGCCGCTCTGTCCTTCACTAGGTGGTGCTATTTTGCTCCTTGAAAGGCTTTCAGCACTGATAGGTGGGATGAAAATGGCTGTGCCCTACTCTCTAGCCTCTGAGTGAAAGACTGAACACTCTACTCTTCAGTGTGTCCTTACAGAAAAACAATCAATCACCCTACTTGTTTCCCTGGTTTGTGTCTGAACCCTATGTTCACCCTACCCTTGTGGAAGCCTTTTTATCTCAGGTGCATGACTGAGTTTCAAAACTCCAAATTTCAGGGATGCCCAAGGCACAGACCCACACTGTTCCTCAGGGAAGAGTGTCGCCATGCTTGCTGGCCCATCCCAGGATTGTGGTTGCATGACCAGATGGCAGTTCACAGTTTATAGCTGAAAACCAGGACCAAGACCCACTGCCCTTGACAGCTTTGCAACTCCTATGCCTGGGAACAGCTCAGCGCCTTGGCACATCCTGTTCTTCTGCAACTCAGAGGATCCTCAGACCACCCCATCACTCCTGAGATTCTGACCCTCTTTGCCACCTGAACACCTTTAATCCAGGCACATCCCCCACAGTAGTGGACTTAAAATTTCAGATTTTGCACTCCTCCACTTCTATTACATTGCAGTAACCTCTATAAGCAGGCTCCTTCCCTGCAGCCACATCCATAGCTATGTCTTCCCCAGGTAAAATTCTGGACCTCCTACCTTTCAAAGGTGGTCACTTTTCTGCTTGCAGACTTGCAATTTTTGTCCTCTCAACCTCTGCTTGACTTCTTGGGTTTTCAGAATAATTTGATTACTATCTAACTGTGTTTGAGGGGTGAGATACACTTCAACAATCACATCTTTTATGAACATAGATAATTTTATTCTTCCTTTCCAATGTCTTTTATTTCTTTTCTTACTTTATTGCAGTTACTGAGATACTTCATATAATGTTCAATAGCATTGCTGAGAGCAAACATCTCTGCCTTGTTTGCCATCTTCAAATAAGAGCATTGAGTTTTTTCATCATTGATAGCTCTTGGTAATTTTTATATTGCCTTTAATAATTTAAGAAGTGTTTTTTCATTTGCGACTGTCAGATTTTGTACAGCGCTTTACCTTCATCTACTAAAATTATATGTTTTCTTGTCTTTTGTTCTATTAATATGGTGATTTGAGTTGACTGTTTTTTTTTTTTTTTAGATGATAAATGAAGTTTGAAGTCCTAGTGTCGAACCTGCTGGGGTTGCTGGATTTGTTACATAATATTTTCTGAAAAATTTCTGTATTTATATTCATTGGAATATTGATCTGCAGTTTTCTTTTTTTTTGTGGTGTCTCTGTGATTTTAGTGTTTCTGAAGTAATGATCTTATATGCATTGGTAAATGTTCACTTTTCTTTTATTCTGAAAGTGTTTATGTAGGATTGCAATTATTCCTCTTTAAATGATGATATTCATCAATGAAGCCATGTGGACATTCTTTTATTTTTTCTTATGTCAGTTTTGGTAATTTGTGTCTTTTAGTGGATTGATAGTATATGTAAATTTCAAATTTCTGGCAGAAAAATTTTTTGTCTGTAGTATCTGTAGTTATTTCCCCTCTTTTATTTCTGATGCTAGTGATTAGCATATTTTCTCTTTTTGTCTTCATCTTTACTGAGAACCAGGTTTTGGTTTCATTTATTTTCTCTAATTATGGCATATTTTCTGTTCACTTGGTATCTGACCTTGTAGTTATTTCCTTTGGTTTAATTCTCTTCTTCTTTGCCTGATTTCTTTAGATAAGTCCTTATATCATGGGTCTTGGGTCTTTTTTTAAATTTTTAATATATGCATTTAAAGCTGTAATATTTCCCCTAAGTATTTCTTTAAATGCATCTCACAAATTTCCATATATCATATTTTTGTTATGTTAATTGAAATATTTCCTAATTTTCCTTTTTTAAAAAAAAAATATCTATTTTTTTTAAATTTCCTTTCAGTGTTCCAGAATTCATTGTTTATGCACCTCACCCAGTACTCCATGCAATATGTGCCCCCCATAACACGTACCACCAGGCTCATTTAACCTCCCATCCCCCGCCCCTCCAAAACCCTCAGATTGTTTTTGAGTCTACAGTCTCTCATGGTTCATCTCCCCCTCCAATTTCCCCCAACTCCCTTCTCCTCTCCATCTCCCCATGCTTTCCATGTTATTTCTTTTTTTTTTAAAGATTTTGTTTATTTATCCATGTTATTTCTTATGCTCCACAAATAAGCAAAACCATGTGATAATTGACATTCCCTGCCTGACTCATTTTGCAGCATAATATCTTCCAGTCCTGTCCATATTGATACAAAAGTTGGGTATTCATCTTTTCTGATGGAGGCATAATACTCCATAGTATATATGGACCACATCTTCCTTATCCATTCGTCCGTTTAAGGGTATCCTGGTTATTTCCACAGTTTGGTGACTGTGGCCATTTGCAGCTATGAACATTGGGTACAGATGACCCTTCTTTTCACTACATCTGTATCTTTGGGGTAAATACTCAGTAGTGCAATTGCAGGGTCGTAAGGTAGCTCTATTTTTAATTTCTTAAGGAATCTCCACACTGTTCTCCAAAGTGGCTGCACCAACTTGCATTCCCACCAACAGTTTAAGAGGGTCCCCCTTTCTCCACATCCTCCCCAACACATGTTGTTTCCTGTCTTACTAATTTTGGCCATTCTAACTGGTATAAGGTGGTATCTCAATGTGGTTTTGATTTGAATCTCCCTGATGGCTAATGATGATGAACATTTTTTCATGTGTCTGTTAACCATTTGTATGTCTTCATTGGAGAAGTGTCTGCTCATGTCTTCTGTCCATTTTTTGACATGATTATCTGTTTTGTGTGTGTTGAGTTTGAGGAGTTCTTTATAGATCCTGGCTATTAGCCCTTTGTACTGTCATTTGCAAATATCTTCTCCCATTCCGTGGGTTGGCTCTTTGTTTTGTTGACTGTTTCCTTTGCTGTGCAGAAGCTTTTGATATTGATGAAGTCCCAAAGGTTCATTTTAGCTTTTGTTTCCATTGCCTTTGGAGACATATCTTGAAAGAAGTTGCTGTGGCTGATATCGAAGAGGTTACTGCTTATGTTCTCCTCTAGGATTCTGATGGATTCCTGTCTCAGATTGGGGTCTTTTATCCATTTCAAGTTTATCTTTGTGTATGGTATAAGAGAATGGTCGAGTTTAATTCCTCTATATATAGCTGTCCAATCTTCCCCACACCATTTATTGAAGAGACTTTTTTTCCTTTTCTTTTTTTCTTTTTTTTTTTTTTTTGAGACTGTATTTTTTTCCACTGGATATTTTTTCTTGCTTTGTGGAAGATTATTTGGCCAAAGAGTTGAGGGTCCGTATCTGGGCTCTGTACTCTGTTCCACTTGTCTATGTGTCTGTTTTTATACCAGTACCATGTTGTCTTGGTGATCACAGCTTTGTAGTAAATCTTGAAATCAGGCAGCGTGATGCCCCCAGTTTTGTTTTTCTTTTTTGACTCATAATTTTCCCTTTATTTTTTTTCTTTCACTCAGTATTATTTAGAAGTGTGCTCATTTTTTAAAAAATGGAGATTTCTTATAGATATATCTTATTGCTTTTGATTTCTAATTTATTTAACTTCTGGTTAGAAAACACACTCTATACTATGTCTATCATTTTAAATGTACTTATATGACTTTATGCATGTGTGCTTCATTTAGATTAATAATTACATTATGGTGGACATAAAAATAATGTATACCTTGTGGTTGTTGGCTATAGTTTAAAGTGGTTGATAGTGTTTTTTGGTTTTCCTATGTCTTTGATGATTTTATCTAGTTGTTTTATCAATTGCTGAGAGAACAATCTTACATCTGTTGGGGAAAGCAGCCATCCTGTAACCTGCCATGGGTATGGCCACCTGAATACCCAGTCTGCCAGCAACAGAAAACACTAAGTCCTCAATGTAGCACCATTTCAGGGTGATCAGGCACCTGCCTGATGACAGGTTGATTAGGGTGGTCTGCATCCATCATGGAAGGGGCAGCTTTTTGGTTTTGTTGGAATAGATTCTTCATGTTGAGGGAACAGCCATCACATGACCTGCCACCCCTCTCCGGGACAGCACAATCAATGCCCTGGGCCTGAAACATTTCCCTATATAGAAACATGGGTGATGAAGTTGTTGCTTGGTCCTATAGTCTTCTTTCTTATTTGAAAAAACCTTCCTCTGTCCTGGCTATGCAGTAAAATTCTTTTTTATTGTTCAAACATGTGTGTCATATGGTACCTGGCCAGCCCCACCCCCACTGTAAGGAAATGGGGTCTTTTCCTGTAGTATGAAAGGGATTGGTGCAGTCCATCATCGTGTGTCAGGTATTAGGAGGGATCAACCAGTCATGGAAGACCAGTGCACACTACAGACCTTGATCTTTCTGTGACTCTTTTGTGAACAAAGTGTTGTTCTAGCCAGTGCTTTAGGTTTTGAGTCTTCCTCGGCAAATCCAAACCCACAGAAGATATAGTGGCTAGATGTCTGTGGGCTCCTGCTTATAGGTGCTAGCATTATTATGATCTCTGATGTCATGCATATGGTAGGAATCTTCACTTGGGATTGGTAACTGGATCTTCCTAGTCTTGACAATATCTCTACTACGACTGTGGGATTCTCTCTCTCTAGTTCTATCAATTTTTGCTTTATATATTCCATAGCTATTATTAGCATAGATATATTTTTAAGAGTTAAGTCTTATGATGAATTATCCCCTTAATCATTATGAAATGTCCCATTTTATTTTTCATAGTGCTCATTGTCATCAATATGTTTTGTATTAAATAGTTACTTTAGTCTTTAATGCATACTGCTTGTATGATATACATTTTAATTCACTTACTTTCATCATAACTGTTTTTATATATGAAATATGTCTCTTGTATACAGTATGTAGTTGATTCTTGCTTTTTATGCATTTTTATAATACCTGCCTTTTATTATAGTGCTTAGTTCATTAAAGTTTAATATAATTATTGCTATTGGTTCATGTTTACCATTTTAATATTTGTATTTATTCTTTCTGCTTTTCATCCCTCTTTTCCTTTTTCTTGTCTTTTAAAATATTATTTGACAAAGTTTTAGTATTTCATTTAAATATTTTTACTGGCTTTTTTGCTATACTCATTTGCTTTGCTTCTTCAATGACTTCTCTAGGGATTTATTTTAACTATATTACCTTGGGTGAGGTATGGCAAGAGCAGACACACATTGATAGAGAAAAACCAGAGTTCTACAGTTTGTTTTAGGTACAGTTATCTGGAGAGGTTAGAATACATTATCCATGGCTATACCGGGCAAGCACTAGACACAGAGGGAGGATGGGCAACTGTGGGCAAGCACCTTTATTATAGTTTCTATGGAAGAAATGGTGAGGCAGGACAAAGAGGCTTAGGATTGGCTAGTTTGAAATAACTCAGTGAGTTTTGGAGCATAGGGCCTGTCCCTGGTTGTCTGGTATCTGGCCCTGAGGCACTCAGGGCAGATATATTGTTGCTCTGAGTTTGAGAACTTGATAAGAGATGTGGCTGGGAAGATTGCATTTTAAAAACCATATTAAAATATTATAGCTACATCCTTAACACTTCACAATCTACTTTGAGTTAATGTGGCATGACTTTAAATAAATGTAGAAACTTGGCAACCATAAAGTCAGTTGCTCTCCTTCTCATCTTTTATGCTATAGTTATTATAGGTATTATGGTACTATAGATTATAGAACCTAAAAGATGTTATAAAGTTTGTTTTAAATTGTCATATGTGTTTTGAAGGAATCTAAAGGGGAAAAATATGTTTTTACATTTACCATTTATCATGCTCTTTATTCCTTTTGGAGGATCCAAGTTTCCATCTGGTTTCAACTTCCTTCTGCCTGAATAACTTCCTTTGCTACTTCCTATAATGTAAGCTTAATAGTAACACATTCCTTTGTTTTACTTTCATTTGAAAAAGTCATCATTTTCCCTTCATTATTGAAGGGAAAAAGAAAATATCATTGACAGATCTAATTTTGCATTCAACATTTTAAATATGCTTCATTTTCTTCTGGCCTCTAGATGTCTGATGAATAGCTAACTATTAATTGAATCATTGTTCTTCTATACACAATATGCCATTTTCTTGTTGCTGATTTCAAGATTTTCTTTTTTTCCACATTCAACTGTTTGATGATGAAATGCCCAAACCAAGATTGCTTAAATCTTTATTCTGATTGGAGTTCCTTACACATCCAGATTCTCTAAATCTACGTTTCATCAAGTTTAGAATTGTTATAGACATTATTTTTTCAAATTTGTTTCCTGCCTTATTTTCTTCTCCTTCTGGGACCCCAATTACATGTGCTTTAGCTTGTTATTAACTATCCAATCTCTGAGAATATGTTCATTTTCTTAAAATAAACTTTTTATTGTTTGCTTGTTTTGTAGAACAGTGTTTGGTTCCTAGCAAAATTGAGTGGAAAGTACAGAATTCCCATATAGCCCCTGCCTCCACACATGTATAGGCTCCCTTATTTTTGTGTGTTCTTTTGTGTGATAGCCAGTTAACTATGGCACAAAAGAAAATAGAGGAGAAGCTCAGGAAAATGGTTTACTATACTCAACAGGTGCTAGAAATAGGAGACATAGCATAGCACACAGGGCCACATAGGAAAACAACATCATTGGCCTGGAGACAAAGTACAAGAGTGAGGGGAAAGACTAAGCCACAAGCTTTATTGGAGTTTCCATAGGAAAAGCAAGAAGACAAACTAAACAATTTAGGATTGGCTAATTTGAATAATTGTGGCAGACTCTAAGCCACAGAGATGATGCCTTATTGCCTGGTACCTGGTACCTGGATGATTAAGGCAGGGGACTATCACCTCCTGGGGTCTGCAGGTGAGATAGAAAAGGACTGGCCTTGAAATGGTTACTTTGCATACCAAAGGCATGTTCCTGGTTGGCTAGCTCAGGGAGTGGCAGTGGCATAGAAAGATTTTTAAGGTTTCCAAACATCAGAATATACAGAAAATAAGAAAGGTAAATGATGCACCAGCTACCAACATCCTGAATGTGGTACATTTGTTACTGTCAATGACCCTACATTGACTTTATCACCCAAGTCCATAGTTTACATTAGAGTTCACTCATAGTGTTACACATTCTATCCTTTTGGACAAGTATATAATGACATGTATCCACTAATATAGTATCGTCCAGAATAGTTTCACTGCCATAAAACTCTTCTGTGTTTCACCTGTTCATCCCTCCTTCCCCCTCCACCTCTGGAGACCACTGATCTCTTTACTTTCTGTGTAGTTTTACATTTTGCAGTATATTGTACTCTTGGAATAATACAGTATGTAGCCTTTTTGGATTGGATTCTTTCACTTAGTAATATGCATTTAAGGTTCTTCCATGTATTTTCATGGCTTAGTAACTCATTTATTTTTAGTGCTGAATATTTCATTTTCTGAATGTACCATAGTTTACTTATTCATTCACCTAGTGGAGGACATCATGGAGTGGTTGCTTCCAAATTCTGGCAGTTATGAATAAAGCTGCTAAAAACATTTGTGTGTAGGTTTTGGTTCTATTCTAGTTGTCATGTAGTGGTATTTCATTGTTTTTTAAAATTTCATTTCCCTGATGACATATAATGTACAGAATCTTTTCATATGCTTATTTTCTGTCTGTGTATCTTCTTTGGTGAATTGTTCTGTTAAGGACATTGGCCCATTTTTAATGTTTTTTATTGTGAGTTATAGGAATTCTTTGTATAATTTGGATAACAGTGATTATCAGATATGTCTTTTGCAAATATCTCTTTCCAATGTGTGATATGTCTTTTCATTCTCTTGTGTTCATTTTAAAAAATCCTTTCCCCTGTTCTTCAGATTATATAATTTCTATTGATTTATCTTCAAGTTCACAGATTTCTTTGTCACTCCCATTCTGCTAAGTCCATCCAGTAAATATGTGTTTTAATCTCTAATATCTTTAATATACAATTGCCACGCAAAAATTCTATTTAAAAATTTAAATAAAATTTATATTTATTAAGATTTAATATCTTTTTATTACTTGTGAATATATAGCTTTACATTGTTAGGTACAGTTATAATAGCTGCTTCAAAATCTTTGTTTACTAAATCTGTCATTGGTAGATCTTGGGGTTTGTGCTAGCTAATTGTTCTTCTCTTAAAAAGGAATTATATTTTCCTAGCTCTCCATATCTCATATTATATTCAATTTTATCCAGCATATTTATGAATGCTAAGTTCTGGAGACTATTTTCTTCTATTTATTTAGGAGACAGTATTATTTATTTTTTTTTTTAGCATTTTCTTTTGTTTTAAGAGGCAATTGAGTTCACTGGGTTCAAATTGAAAAGTCTGTTTCTTGCATAGCAGAGGAGTTCATGTGTTTGTTCTTAGCTGAGGTGCTTTGAGTTATGTTCTGCAAATTTTTGGTTTTAGCATTAGCCAGACACGTTAGGAAATATAATTTAAAGATCTGCTCTGTGACTATTTGCTCTCTTGGTTTTCTCTCTTTTTCCAATGTTTATGGTTGTTCCAGACTGAATTGTCTTGTTGCCCAAGTCAGAAAGCCTGTAGTATTTCCTATAAAGCATAACAGTGCCAACTCCCATACTAGAATTAGTGAGAACAGGGAACACACACTGTACAATGGCCTTCCTCAGTTCATGTACCCTCTGGCAAAATTGTCCTGCTTTTATTAACTGTGGCTTTTGTTTACTGTGACTTTAGGTTCAGAGATTACAGGTTTTATTTATGGAATATGTTCTTAACCATTATCATGTATTGATCATTTTATTTTTTGTATTAGATATTTATTTGAATCTTGCATAACTTACAAAATAATCTTCATTTATTATCCTTTTTTCTTCAGTTTCATTCCTGAGTTGGATCACTTTTCATTTCTTTTAGTTTGTGTATTTGTTTAGAGCTGAGGTTTTGAATTTCTGATTAAAGATTTTGTTTTATATTTAAAATTATTTTTTCTGAATATTAATTCATGTTAGACTACTCATAGTTTTTCAGTTCATCATGTTATTTTGTTTGTTTTGTATAATTTTTGTTGAAATGGTTTGATTTTCATTTTCTTTCTTTTCAGAATAGTTTTATATGGACATACTTGTGTTTGTGTTTAAATGTCTTACTTTTTTGGGACTAGCAATATTTGGCAGCTTTAAGGTGTTTTGGTTATGAACTCATGTTGAAGAGGTTTTTTTTAATCAAACATTTTGATGTAGGTAGAAGGGTTTGATTTTGTCACTCACCTTTCTTTCTCTGGGACCCTTAAATTCTGTTCCTATGTTTATTTTCCCCTTCAATCTTCCTGTTTCATTCTCTCTTCTTTCTACCAGGCATCTGAAATATATCTTTCTTCCAAGTTGCCTCTTTTTCTTTTAAAAGTGGTATCTTTTCAAGTTTGCTACTCCTGACTGTGCATGCCTCTATGACTGTTCCTTGAAATTCACCACTATCCAGTTCTCTGATCCATCAGTTTTCAAATTTTTTTAACTTTTCCTCTCTTAAAGAGGATTCTTCTCTTTCCAGAAGTGATGTTTTTCTGGCCCTGCCTCTATTAGTTCCTACCTCCTTTCTCCTGTTATCCATATTGTCTAGGTGATATTTTATTATGGATTAAGCCATGGACATAGTGGACTGGTTTGGTATGCTTAGTTTAAACCTATAAGTACTTTAAAATTTGCACCAATCTCTATATTTTATTTAAATTATAGACGTGAGATATGGAGAATTTGTTTCCCTTCTTTATATGATTTTTCTGCTGATGATGTAAAGATTCAGGCTTTGGTATCTGAATTTATCCTATAAGAACCCCAAAATTCCTTAACTACTTCTTGTTGCTAATATGTAAAAAGACAGTAGTGTACCTATGAAAATGTATTTATCTTGACTTTTTCACTTTGCTAAAATGATATATAACATTTGTTACAATATGATATATGAATGTTACCATCCTATGTTAAGGAAAAATTGTTAACACTATTCAAATTTAATCGACTCTTATTACAATATATTTATCAAAATTGAAAAATTTAAGAAGTACTAATACTAGTATCTGTCATTTCCAGATGGAAGAAAATAATATTTCTAAACAGTATGTTTATTATTATTCTATATTTATAGGACAATTAAAATGTAAAATTTATATAGCAAAACCATTTTTGTAATCTCTATCATGTTTTGCTAGAAATCCGTTATAATTTAATTATGTGGAACTTATATATTGAGAAGAAAATAATGTATTTTTTGTTAGTACTAGGTCTTATATGCAACCACCTGTGCTCAGCAAATCATAAAAACTGGAAAGGGTATCTGAACTCTGCTTAAAAGATTCCATTGCAAAGTCCCTGTTCCTTTGTAACTGTCTTTACCATCAAATTGTTCACTACAGAACCTGTGTACATTTTTGCTTAACATATGATAATTTATTCAAGATTTGTCTGCTGAGTCTCTCCTGAACTTTCTCACTAAGAAAACAGTATAAACCAATTAAGAACCTTCATAAAAAGACACATTTTTAAATAACTCAGTGGAAATAATTTTAAAGATTCCCTTAATGCAATGATTGTGACCAACCCAAAATGTATATTTATTCTGCTTTTTACAAAAAAATGAGCTCAATTAATTTGTATATCTTCTCCTCTGAGGCCATATTTTAGTTTCTCATTTTCAAAGTCCTTGCTGTGTTGTCAGTACATGAAAGGTATCAAATAGTAAAGCTGTAATTTTAAAATGGGTGACATGGTGGAATAGGGCCCTTGAGTTTATTTTCTTATTAGGTTATAAGACAAAGATAGTTTTTTTCCCTATTTATTTATTTTCAGAAAAACAATATTCATTATTTTTTCACCACACCCAGTGCTCCATGCAAGCTGTGCCCTCTATAATACCCACCACCTGGTACCCCAACCTCCCACCCCCCCGCCACTGCAAACCCCTCAGATTGTTTTTCAGAGTCCATAGTCTCTCATGGTTCATCTCCCCTTCCAATTTACCCAAAAGCACATACCCATTCCCAATGTCCATAACCCTACCCCCTTCTCCCAACCCCCTCCCCCCAGCAACCCACAGTTCATTTCGTGAGATTAAGAGTCACTTATGGTTTGTCTCCCTCCCAATCCCATCTTGTGGTGATGCAACATGGGGGCTTAAGTGGGTAGGAGAAGAATCCATGACAAAGATAGTTTTGTATATTTATCTAACAAATACTTATTGACCATCTAATAAAATGTCAAGCATTGTCAAGTCCTATAAATGCAGAGAAAACACACTGTCACCAAGTAGCTCACAGTCTAGTGAGGAAGAGAAACGTAAAATTTTTTAAAAATGGTACTTTGGTAGAGTCAAGGACAGGCTCCCAACCCACTCTGAGGGTTAGCGCAAGGTAAGCCAAACAACCCCTCTTCTTATTTTGTTTTCTTTTGTGTTGTGTTGTTTTGTTTTATGAGAAGGACAACTTTCCAGATTAGATATGGTGGCTCTGGAACCAGACCTCCTATTCAGCACATTTTATGAGATTATTAATCTGGTTTTGTCTTGGAAAGTAATACTTGTTATGAAATGCATAGGGAGATTAATCTGTCTTCAAAGACAATTGAATTATCTTTTTCATGCTCTACCATGGTCAGAGGAGGATTCTTACTTAAGTCTCATCTTAAGTAAGAGAGAGATTTTAGAGTACTCCTGGGAGAGTTTGAAAATGTATGAAATTCGTGAAACCTAGGAACTGACACTTGTTTGAGAAAACTGAAAATGAGAGACTAACTAGTATCATTGGCCTAAAGCAGTAAAACAAATAAGGGTCTGTTAACAGCAGGTGAACTTCCACTGAACCTATGGCAAAGGGCCATGTTTTTGAGAAGCAAACGTGGACTTATTTAAAGAAAACCAGCCTGGAGAGTCTTAAGGGGGAAGAAGGTGGAATAATCTGACTCCAGAACTGCAATAAAACCCAAATCTCATCACATAAAGGAGGATATTTTAAGAAATCAATTTAAAAAGAGGTATTTTCTCATTAAAAGATCTACAGGGGGAGTTCCCTATAATGGAAACTCCAAAAAGAATCCCCAAGTAAAAGAACCAATAGTCTTAGATGTTTTTGTTTTATTTCTGAGTTTTTAGTGCCCTTTATATATTCTAGAGCGAGCTACAGCTCCTTTGTTGGATATGGGTTTGCAGATATTTTCATGAATCTGTAGTTTGTATTTTTATCTATTTAACAGAATCTTTTTCAGAGCAAAAGTTTTAAATTTTGAAAACTCCAGCTTATCACTTGTCCTTTTTATAGATTGTACTTGTAGTATCATGTCTAAGAACTCATCACTTAGTTTTAGCTTCCAAAGTTTATCTTGTAAGAATTCTTCTAGGGGTGCCTGGGTGGCTCAGTGGGTTAAAGCCTCTGCCTTCGGCTCAGGTCATGATCTCAGGGTCCTGGGATCGAGCCCCCTGGGATCGAGCCCCTTGGGATCGAGCCCCATCGGGCTCTCTGCTCGGCAGGGAGCCTGCTTCCTCCTCTCTCTCTGCCTTCCTCTCTGCCTACTCGTGATCTCTCTCTGTCAAATAAATAAATAAATAAAATCTTTAAAAAAAAGAATTCTTCTAAATATTTTATAACTTTACATTTTACATTTAAACTCATTATTGATTTTGAAACAATTTGTGTATAATGTGAGGGCTTTTGGTTGAGGCCCTTATTTTGCCTATGGGTACCTAATTCCTTCCATTCCATTTGTTGAAAAGAATTTACACCAGTGAATTGCTTTTGCAATTTCAGCGAGAATCAGCTGGGGTTATTTATATGCATCTCTTCCTGGGCTCTCTATTCTGTTGCACTGATCTGTGTTTCTTTCCCTTAGCCAGTAACACACTCTTGATTCTGTATAATGTTTTAACATTAGATGGAGTGATTCATCTTTATTATTCTTTTAAAAATTTAGTTCCACTAAACCTTTTGCATTTCCATAGATTTTATTTCATTTTATTTTCTATTTTTTAAAAGTTATATTTGTTTATATTAGAGAGAGAGAATGGGACAGAACACATGTGTTGGTAGGGAGAGGGGCAGAAGGAGAGAATCTTTAAGCAGACTGGATCCAGATTCAGGACTCAATCCTATGACCTATGAGATCAAAATCTGAGCTAAAACCATGAGTCAGATGCTTAACTGACTGAGTCACTCAGGTGACCCTCCATATAAATTTTATATGGCTTGAAAATATCTACCCAAAATCTTGATGTTATTTCTATAGGGATTTATAGTATTTTTATAGGAATTGCATCAACCTACATATCACTTTGGGGGAAATTGGTATCTTTACTATGGTGATTCTCCCAATCCAGGAACACTCTATGTACTCTAATTTCATAAATCATCGTTTTGTTATTTATAGCATATCAATTCCATACTTTGTTAGATTTAAAGTATTTAATGTTTTAGATCAATTGTAAATGGTATTGTTTCTAATTTTATTTTTCATATGTTCATTGCTAAGACCTAGAAATAAGATATATTTCTGTGTATTAACCTTATATCCTGAGACTTTGCTAAACTCACTTATTAGTTCTAGAAATATTTTGTAGTATCCATTTTTTCATAGATAATTGTATTAACTATAAATAAGGACATTTTTATTTTGCTCTTTCTAATCTGCATGTCTTTTCTTACTTTATTGCCATGGCAAGGACTTTCAGTACTTTTGTTAAATAAGGGTACTGAGAACTCAATAGTCTTGCTTTGTTCAGTCTTTTTAACTTTTGAAATTCTAGTATGTGAGTTGTGGTATCTCACTCTTGATGAGTAATGGTGTTGAAAACCTTCAATGTGTTTAATATCTATTCTAATACTTTAAAATGGAAAGCTTTATCCCTACATCTTCTTCTAGAAGCATTAAAGTATTATATTTTTACATTTAATTACATAATTGACTTCAAAATAATTTTCGTATATAAATACCAAAGATAGGGTTCCCATCTTTTCTGTGTGGACATCTGTTGCAATACCATTTGTAACAAAACATTTTTTCCCCACTGAGTTGTATTGGTGGCTTAACTGAAAAATCAGGAGAGGGACACCTGCGTGGCTTAGTTGGTTAAAGCCTCTGCCTTCAGCTCAGGTCATGATCCCAGGGTCTTGGGATCAAGCCCCGCATCGGGCTCTCTGCTTGGTGGGGAGCCTGCTTCCTCCTCTCTCTCTGCCTGCCTCTCTGCCTACTTGTGATCTCTGTCTGTCAAATGAATAAATAAAATCTTTAAAAAAAAGAAAGAAAAATCAGGAGATATGTATAAATTTATTTGTGACATTCTATTCTGTTCCTTTACGCCAAGTGTCTATACTTATGCCAACCTCACAATGCCCCCATTATTATAGCTTTATAGATATCTTGAAATCAAATAGTTCTGGGTCACTTGGACTTTGCTCTTCTTATACAGTATGTTTTTGATTATTTGCAATTCTTTATAAACTTTAGAATCCAGGGGAGCCTGGGTGGCTCAGTGGGTTAAGCCTCTGCCTCTGGCTCAGGTCATGATCCCAGGGTCCTGGGATTGAGTTCTGTATTGGGCTCTCTGCTCAGCAGGAAGCTTGCTTCCCCCCCTCTCTCTACCTGCCTCTCTGCCTACTTGTGGTCTCTTTGTCAAATAAATAAATAAAATCTTCAAACAAACAAACAAAAACTTTAGAATCCAATCATCAACACATAGATCAATGGGACAGAACAGAAAACCCAGAAATAGACCCACACCTATATAGTCAACTCACCTTTGACACAGCAGAAAAGAATATCCAATAGAAAAAAGACAGCCTCTTTAATAAACAGTGTTGGGAAAACTGGACAGGGACATGCAGAAGAATGAAACTGGACCCCTTTCTTACACCATACACAAAAATAAGGTCAGAATTGATTAAAAACCTAAATGTGAGACAGGAAAGCATCAAAATCCTAGGGAAGAACACAAGCAGTAACCTCTTTGATCTCAGCTGTAGCATCTTCTTACTAGATACATCTCATGAGGCAAGGGAAACAAAAGCAAAAATGAACTGTTGGGACTTCATCAAGATAAAAAGCTTCTGCACAGTTAAGGAAGCAACAAAACTAAAAGGCAGCCTACAGAATGGGAGAAGACACTTGAAAATGATATATCTGATAAAAGGTCAGTATCCAAAATTTAAAGAATTTATCAAACTCAACACCCAAATCCCAAATATTCCTATTAAAAAATGGGCAGAAAACATGAATAGACACTTATCCAAAAAGACATTCAGATGGCTAACAGATATGAAAAGATGTTCATCATCACTCATCATCAGGGAAATACAAATCAAAACTACAATGAGATAACACTTTACACCTGTCAGAATGGTTACAGGGAATAACACAAGAAACAGATGTTGATGAGGATTTGGAGAAAGGGGGACCTTCTTATAGTGTTGGTGGGAATGAAAACTGGTACAGCTATTGTAGGACAACAGTATGGAGGTTCCTCAAAAAGTTAAAAATAGAACTACCTGATGATCCAGCAATTTCACTACTAGGTATTTATCCAAATGTTACAAGAATACTGATTCAAAGGGATACATGCACCTGATGTTTATAACAGCATTACCTACAATAGCCAAATTATGGAAACAGCCCAAATGTCCATCGACTGATGAATGGATAAAGAAGATTTGGTACATATATAGAATGGACCATTACTCAGCCATAAAAAAGAATGAAATTTTGCCATTAACAATGATGTGGAAGAAGCTAAAGTGTGTTACACTAAGTGAAATAAGTCATTCAGAAACAAACACCAAATGATTTCACTCATACATGGAATTAAGACACAAAACAGATGAATATGGGGGGGACAGAGGCAAACCATAGAAGAGACTCTTAACTATAGATAACAAACTGAGGGTTGCTAGAGGGGAGGTTGGTGGGGGGATGGGTTAAGTAGGTGATGGGTACTAAGAAGGATGCCTGTTGTGATAAGAACTGTGTGTTATATGTAAGTAATGAATTACTAAATCATACACTTGAAACCAGTATTACACTATATGTTAACTAATTGGAACTTAAACAGAAATTTGGAAGAAAAAAATAAAGAAGATCTGCTGAAATTTGAGGGAGAGCATATTGAATCTATTGATAGATTCAGGGAGAATTATACCATAAAAATAAGAACTTTTCCATCCATGAAAATATTATATGCCTTCATTTTAGTTAGGTTTTCTTAAATTCAATTTCAACTCCTACAATGGTTTTTAGCTACAACTGTTTATTTTATGGTTGCTTTATTAATTACAGTATGTATCCTCAACTTACTTCAGTGTACATTAAATTCTTATTATGCCATTTCACTTATAATGTAAGAAACTTAGAAGACACTCTTCTAAGTAATAATATGATTCACTATTCTCCAAATCACTGTGTGAGTGTTGTACAAAATTTCCCTGTTATATACATGATAAACTCCAAATTATTTACTTATTTATTTATTTAGTATTCTATTTTTAGTTGATTGTTGTTTATTTTTACACCTGGTTTTCTAGTCATCCATACCAAAACAAAATTTTTTCTTTGTGTAGAATTACATCTTTCTTGGGTAAATACATAGAAATGAAATGGCTAAGATTTATGGTAGATTTATATTAAAGTATTTAAGAAATATCAAATTATTTTCTGAAGCATTTGTAGCATTTTGCATTTCTACCAGCATTGTAGGAGTGTTCTAGTTGCTCTACCTCCTTGGTAACTATTAGTACAGTCAAGCTTTTAAATATAAGCCATTTAAATCAGGGTATAAAGTTTTCTACTTGTGTATTTAATTTGCGTTTCCTAAATGACTTACCACATTAAATATCTTTCATGACCTTACTTACCATCCATATATCTTCTCCAATTAACAGACTACCCAAATCTTTAGCTTATTTTTAATTAAGTTGTTTGGCTTCTTATTAATTAGTTGAAGGAGTTCTTTATATAATCTAGATACATGTCGTTTGTCAGATGATATAGATTTTGCAAATATTTATTCTACTCTAAAATTATTTATGTTACTTTTGAACAATAATTTTTTTCAAATTTTGAAAATGAATTCTTTTATCTTTTATCTTTTTTTCCCAATTTATTTATTTTCAGAAAAACATTATTCATTATTTTTTCACCACACCCAGTGCTCCATGCAAGCTGTGCCCTCTATAATACCCACCACCTGGTACCCCAACCTCCCACCCCCCCGCCACTTCAAACCCCTCAGACTGTTTTTCAGAGTCCATAGTCTCTCATGGTTCACCTCCCATTCCAATTTACCCAAATTCCCTACTCCTCTCTAACACCCCTTGTCCTCCATGCTTTGTTATGCTCCACAAATAGGTGAAACCATATGATAATTGACTCTCTCTGCTTGACTTATTTCACTCAGTATAATCTCTTCCAGTCCCGTCCATGTTGCTAAAAAGTTGGGTATTCACCCTTTCTGATGGAGGCATAATACTCCATAGTGTATATGGACCACATCTTCCTTATCCATTCATCCGTTGAAGGGTATCTTTGTTCTTTCCATAGTTTGGCGACTGTGGCCATTGCTGCTATAAACATTGGGGTACAGATGGCCCTTCTTTTCAGGACATCGGTCTCTTTGGGGTAAATACCCAGGAGTGCAATTGCAGAGTCATAGGGAAGCTCTATTTTTAATTTCTTGAGGAATCTCCACACTGTTCTCCAAAGAGGCTGCACCAACTTGCATTCCACCAACAGTGTAAGAGGGTTCCCCTTTCTCCACATCCTCTCCAACACATGTTGTTTCCTGTTTTGTTAATTTTGGCCATTCTAACCGGTGTAAGGTGATATCTCAATGTGGTTTTATTTTATTTTATTTTATTTTATTTTATTTTATTACCAATTTATTTATTTTCAGAAAAACAGTATTCATCATTTTTTCACCACACCCAGTGCTCCATGCAAGCTGTGCCCTCTATAATACCCACCACCTGGTACCCCAACCTCCCACCCCCCCGCCACTTCAAACCCCTCAGACTGTTTTTCAGAGTCCATAGTCTCTCATGGTTCACCTCCCCTTCCAATTTACCCAAATTCCCTACTCCTCTCTAACGCCCCTTGTCCTCCATGCTATTGGTTATGCTCCACAAATGAGTGAAACCATATGATAATTGACTCTCTCTGCTTGACTGATTTCACTCAGCATAATCTCTTCCAGTCCCGTCCATGTTGCTACAAACGTTGGGTATTCATCCTTTCTGATGGAGGCATAATACTCCATAGTGTATATGGACCACATCTTCCTTATCCATTCATCCGTTGAAGGGCATCTTGGTTCTTTCCATAGTTTGGCGACTGTGGCCATTGCTGCTATAAACATTGGGGTACAGATGGCCCTTCTTTTCACGACATCTGTATCTTTGGGGTAAATACCCAGGAGTGCAATTGCAGGGTCATAGGGAAGCTCTATTTTTAATTTCTTGAGGAATCTCCACACTGTTCTCCAAAGAGGCTGCACCAACTTGCATTCCCACCAACAGTGGAAGAGGGTTCCCCTTTCTCCACATCTTCTCCAACACATGTTGTTTCCTGTTTTGTTAATTTTGGCCATTCTAACTGGTGTAAGGTGATATCTCAATGTGGTTTTAATTTGAATCTCCCTGAGGGCTAATGATGATGAGCATTTTTTCCTGTGTCGGATAGCCATTTGTATGTCTTGATTGGAGAAGTGTCTGTTCATATCTTCTGCCCATTTTTTGATGTGTTTGTCTGTTTCGTGTGGGTTGAGTTTGAGGAGTTCATTATAGATCCTGGATATCAACCTTTGGTCTGTACTGTATTTTGCAAATATCTTCTCCCATTCCGTGGGTTGCCTCTTTGTTTTGTTGACTGTTTCCTTTGCTGTGCAGAAGCTTTTGATTTTGATGAAGTCCCAGAAGTTTATTTTCGCTTTTGTTTCCTTTGCCTTTGGAGACGTATCTTGAAAGAAGTTGCTGTGGCTGATATCGAAGAGATTACTGCCTATGTTCTCCTCTAAGATTCTGATGGATTCCTGTCTCACATTGAGGTCTTTTATCCATTTTGAGTTGATCTTTGTGTACGGTGTAAGAGAATGGTCGAGTTTCATTCTTCTACATATAGCTGTCCAGTTTTCCCAGCACCATTTATTGAAGAGACTGTCTTTTTTCCACTGTATATTTTTCCCTGTTTTGTCAAAGATTAATTGACCATAGAGTTGAGGGTCTCTACTCTGTTCCACTGGCCTATGTGTCTGTTTTTATGCCAGTACCATGCTGTCTTGGTGATCACAGCTTTGTAATAAAGGTTGAAATCAGGTAAGGTGATGCCGCCAGCTTTATTTTTGTTTTTCAACATTTCCTTAGCGATTCGGGGTCTCTTCTGATTCCATACAAATTTTAGGATTATTTGCTCCAGCTCTTTGAAGAATGCTGGTGGAATTTTGATTGGAATGGCATTAAAAGTATAGATTGCTCTAGGCACTGTAGACATTTTAACAATGCTTATTCATCCGATCCAATGGAATGCTCTTCCATCTTTTTGTGTCTTCTTCAATTTCTTTCATGAGTGTTCTATAGTTCCTCAAGTACAGATCCTTTACCTCTTTAGGTAGGTTTATTCCAAGGTATCTTATGGTTCTTGGTGCTAGAGTAAATGGAATCAATTCTCTAATTTCCCTTTCTGTATTTTCATTGTTAGTTTTTAAGAAAGCCACTGATTTCTGCATATTGACTTTGTATCCTGCCACGTTGCTGAATTGCTGTATGAGTTCTAGTAGTTTGGGGGTGGAGTCTTTTGGGTTTTCCATATAAACAATCATGTCATCTGCGAAGAGAGAGAGTTTGGCTTCTTAATTACCAATTTGGATACCTTTTATTTCTCTCTGTTGTCTGATTGCTGTTGCTAGGACTTCTAATACTATGTTGAACAAGAGTGGTGAAAGTGGGCATCCTTGTCTTGTTCCTGATCTCAATGGGAAGGCTGCAAGCTTTTTCCCATTGAGGATGATATTTGCTGTGGGTCTTTCATAGATAGATTTGATGAGGTTCAGGAATGTTCCCTCTATCCCTATACTTTGAAGCATTTTAATCAGGAACGGATGTTGGATTTTGTCAAATTACATACAGTTAACATACAGTTTTATGTTAGCTTCAGGTACACAGTATAGTGCTTCATCAATTCTATACATTCGTCAGTGTTCATCATGATAAATGTATGCTTTAATCCCCATCACCTATTTTGTCCATCCCACACCACCCTCCCTCTGGTAGCCATCAGTGTGCTCTTTATAGTTAAGGGTCTGTTCTTGATTATCTCTCTTTGGCTCATTTTTTCATTTTTTCTTAAACTCCACCTGGGTGGCTCAGCTGGGTAAGCAACTGTCTTCAGCTCAGGTCATGAACCTGGAGTCTTGGGATCAAGTCTTGCATCGAGCTCCGTGCTCAGTGGGGAGTCTGCTTCTCCCTCTCCCTCTGCCCCTAGCCCCTCTCATAATCTCTCTCTCATTTTCTTTCTCTCAAATAAATAAATAAAATCTTAAATAAAACTCTCTATATAAGTGCAATCATATGATATTTATCTTTTTCTAACTTACTTTGCATACGATCAGGCTCTCTAGCTCCATACATGTTGTTGCAAATGGCAATATTTCATTCTGTTTATGGCTATGTAATATTCCATTATATATAATATGCAATATATTATATATAATATTCCATTTATATATAAATAATATATATTTTGTATGTAATATGCCACTTCTTCTTTGTCCATTCACCTATTGATGGGCACTTGGGCTGCTTCCATAATTTGGAAGGAGTGCATATATCCTTTCAAATTAGTGGTTATTTTAAAATTATTCTTTGGGTAAATACCCAAATGTGCAATTGCTATACTATAGGGCTGTATGTTTGTTTGTTTGTTTGTTCCAATTTATTTATTTTCAGAAAAACTGTATTCATTATTTTTTCACCACACCCAGTGCTCCATGCAAGCCATGCCCTCTATAATACCCACCACCTGGTACCCCAACCTCCCACCCCCTGGGCTGTATGTTTTTTAACTTTTAAACTGTTTGAGGAAACTCCATATTGTTTTCCAGAGTGGTTGCACCAGTTTGTGTTCCCACAACATCTTCATTACATTGAGATATGTTCCCTCTAAACCTATTTGGTTGAGAGTTTTCATCATGAATGATGTTGCACTTTGTCAAATGCTTTCCCTACATCCACCAAGATGATCAGATGTTTTTTATACTTATTTTTTTTCTTTTTATGTTTTAAGTTTTTATTTAAATTCTATCTATTTAACATACAGTGTAATATTAGTTTCAGGAGTAGAATTTAGTGGTTCATCACTTATGTACAGCACCCAATGCTCATTACAGCAAGTGCCCTCCTTAATAACCATTACCCCTTTAGCCCATCCTCCCACCCACCTCCAATCCAACAACCTTCAGTTTATTTTCTATAGTTAAGATTCTCTTTTATGGTTTGCTTCCCTCTCTTTTTCCCCTCTATGTTCATCTGTTTTGTTTCTTAAACTCTACAAATCAGAGAAATCATATGGTATTTGTCTTTCTGTGACTGATTTATTTCACTTAGCATAATATACTGCAGCTCCATCCACATCACTGAAAATGGAAAGATTTCATTCTTTTGATGGATGATTAATGTTCCATTGTGTGTGTGTGTGTGTGTGTGTGTGTGTGTATGTGTGTGGGGGGGTACACAAACAAATAACATACCTTCTTTATACCTTCATTAATTGATGGATATTTGGGTTGTTTCCATAATTTGGCTATTGTTGATAATTTTGCAATAAACATGTGGGTGCTTGTATACATTTGAATCAGTATTTTTGTACCTTAGTTAAATACCACATAGTAAAATTGTTGAAATATACTTAGTTCTATTTTTAACGTTTTGAGGAACCTGCAAACTGTTTTCCCACAATGGCTCCACTAGATTGCATTCCCACCAAAAGTGTAAGAGGGTTCCCTTTCCTCTACATCTGCACCAACACTTGTTTCCTGTGTTGTTAATTTTAGCCATTCTGACAAGCTTGAAGTGGTATCTTATCATAGTTTTTTGATTTGTATTTCCCTAATGATGAGTGATGTTGAACATCTTTTCATGTGTTTGTTAGTCATCTGGATGTCTTCTGTGGAAAAAAAATAAGTCTATTTATGTATCCTGCCAATTTCTTAACTGGATTATTTGTTTATTTTTGGGTATTGTGTTTAATAAAAATTTTTATTTATTTTTTTAGTTTTTATTTTTTTAAAGATTTTATTTATTTATTTGACAGAGAGAAATCACAAGCAGATGGAGAGGCAGGCAGAGAGAGAGAGAGAGAGGGAATCAGGCTCCCTGCCGAGCAGGGAGCCCGATGTGAAACTTGATCCCAGGACCCTGAGATCATGACCTGAGCCGAAGGCAGCGGCCTAACCCACTGAGCCACCCAGGCGTCCTAATAAAATTTTTAAATAGATTTTTGATACTAACCCTTAATCAGATATGTCATGTGCAAATATCTTCTTCCATTCTGTGGCTGCCTTTTTGTTTTGTTGATTGTCTCCTTCACTGTGCAGAAGCTTTTTATCTAGATGAAGTCCCAATAGTTCATTTTTGCTTTTTTCCCCCCCTTGCCTCAGGAGATGTATCTAGTAAGAAGTTGCTACAGCTGAGATCAGTGAGATTACTGCCTGTGTTCTCCCCTAGATTTTGATGGTTTCTTGTCTCACGTTTAGGTTTTTAATTAATTTTGCTTTATTTTTTGTGTATGGTATAAGAAAGGGGTCCAGTTTCATTTTTCTGCACATCACTGTCCAGTTTCCCCAACACCAATTGTTGAAGAGACTGCCTTTTTTCCATTGGATATTCTTTCCTCCTTTGTCAAAGATTAGTCGACCATATAGATGTGGGTCCATTTCTGGGCTTTCTATTCTGTTCCATTGATTTGTGTGTCTGTTTTTGTACCAGTACCATACTGTCTTGATCACTACAGCTTTGTAATATAGTTTGAAGTCTGGAATTATGAAGACTCCAGCTTTGCTTTCCTTTTTCAAGGCCATTTGGCTATTTGATTTCTTTTGTGGTTCCATACAAGTTATAGGATTATTTGTTCAAGCTCTGTGTAGAATGCTGTTGGTATTTAAAAAAAAAATATTTTATTTATTTGACAGAGAGAGAGATCACAAATAGGCAGAGGCAGGCAGGGGGGGGAAGCAGGCTCCCTGCTGAGCAGAGAGCCTGATGCAGGGCTCGATCCCAGGACCCCAAGATCATGACCTGAGCTGAAGGCAGAGGCTTAACCCAGTGAGCCACCCAGGCACCCCTGCTGTTGGTATTTTTTTTTTTTTAGAAATGATCTTTTTTTTTTAAGATTTTATTTATTTATTTGACAGAGAGAGATTACAAGTAGGCAGAGAGTCAGGTAGAGAGAGAAGGAGGAGGAAGCAGGCTCCCTGCTGAGCAGAGAGCCCGATGCGGGACTCGATCCCAGGACCCCGAGATCATGACCTGAGCCGAAGGCAGCGGCTTAACCCACTGAGCCACCCAGGTGCCCCTGTTGTTGGTATTTTGATAGGAATCTCATTAAATATGTAGATTGCTTTAGGTACTATAGACATTTTAACAATATTTTTTCTTCCAATCCATGGTCATGGAATGGTTTTCCATTTCTTTGTTTCCTCTTCAATTTCTCTCATCAGTATTCTAAAGTTTTCGAAGTACAAATCTTTTATGTCTTTGGTTAGGCTTACTCCTCTATCTTACTTACTGGTTTTGGTGCAGTTGTAAATGGGATGGATTACTTGATTTCTCTTTCTGCTGCTTCATTACTGGTGTATAGAAATGCAACAGATTTCTGTATGTTGATTTTGTCTCCTGCAACTTTACTGACTTCGTGGAACTGTTTTGGTGATTTTTTTGGTGGCATCTTTTAGATTTTCTCCATAAAGTATCATATCATCTGCAAATTGTGAAAGTTTAATTTCTACCTTGCTGATTTGAATGCCTTTTATTTCTTTTTGTTTTCTGATTATTGAGGCTAGGACTTCCAGTGCAATGTTAAATAACAATGGATAATGGACATCCCTGTCTTGTTCAAGACTGTAGAGAGACAAAGCTCTCAACTTTTCACCACTGAGGATGGTATTAGCTGTGGGCCTTTTGTATATGACCTTTGCGATGTTGAGGTATGTCCCCTCTATCCCTACATTATTGAAGGTTTTTACCAAGAATGGATGCTCTATTTTGTCAAATACTTTTTCTGCATCTATTGAGAGGGTCACGTTTTTTATCCTTCCTTTTATTAATGTGTTATATCACATAGATTGATTTCTGATTATGGAACAACTCCTATAGCCTAAGAATAATTCCCCCTTGATTGTGGTGAATGATTCTTTTAATGTACTGTTGGATTCAATTTGCTAGTATTTTATTGAGAATATCTGCATCCCTGTTCATCAGAGATATTGGTCCATAATTCTCCTCTTTGGATGGGATAAGTCTTTGGTTTTGGAATCAAGGTCATGCTGGCCTCATAGAATGAATTTGGAACTTTTCTTCCATTTTTATTTTTGGAAACAGTTTGAGAAGAATAGGTATTAACTCTTCTTTAAATGTCTGTTACAATTCCCCTGAGAAGCCATCTGGCCCTAGACTTTTGTTTGTTGGGAGATTTTTTTAAATTTATTTTTTTTATTGTCAGCATAACCGTATTCATTATTTTTGCACCACACCCAGTGCTCCATGTTGGGAGATTTTTGATAACTAATTCAATTTCTTTGCTGGTTATTGGTCTGCTTGAATTTTTTATTTTTTCTTGTTTCAGTTTTGGTAGTGTATTGTTTCTAGAAATATATCCACTTGTTCCAGATCGCCCTATTTTCTTATAATTGTTTGTATTTCTGTGCTGTTGATTGCGATCTTTCCTGTCTCATTTGTGATTTTATTTACTTGGGTCCTTTCTCTTTTCTTTTTGATAAGTCTGGATTGGGGGTTAACAGTTTTATTTATTCTTTCAAAGAAACAGGTCCTAGTTTCATTGATATCTCCTACTGAGATTTGTTTGTTTCTATATCACTTATTTTCTGCTCTAATCTTTATTATTATTATTTCTCTTCTCCTGGCTTTAGGTTTCATTTATTGTTCTTTTTCTAACTCCTTTATGTATAAGGTTAGTTGTGTACTTGAGATTTTTCTTGTTTCTTGAAATAAGCCTATATTGTAATATACTTCCCTCTGTGAGCATTTTTGCTGCATCGCATAGGTTTAGACTATCCTCTTTTCATTGTTTCCACATATTTTTTATTCTTTATTTTCCTGGTTAACCCATTCATTCTTTAGTAATGTATTCTTTAACCTCTAGGTATTTGTGGTCTTTCCGAATTTTATCTTTTGGTTGACTTCAAGTTTGATAGCACTGTGGTTGGTAAATAAGCACGGTATGGTATCAATCGTTTTGTATTTGTTGAAACCTGATTTGTGACTCAGTATATGATCTATTCTGGGGAATGCCACATGTTTACTCAAAAAGAATGTGTATTCTGCTGCTTTAGGATGCTATATTCTGAGTATGTCTGTTAAGTCCATCTGGTCCAGTGTGTCATTCAAAGCCATTGCTTCCTTGTTGATTTTCTTCTTAGGTGATCCATCCACTATTCTAAGTGGGTATTAAAGTCCCCTACTATTACTGTATTATTAACAATTAGTTTCTTTATGTTTGTTATTAATTTATTTATGTATTTGTGTGCTCTCAATTTGGGGGCATAAATGTTTAGAATTGTTAGATCTTCTTGATGAATAAACCCCTTAATTATTATATAATGCCTTTCATCTCTTGTTACAGTCTGGCTTATCAGCTAGTTTGTCTGATATAAGTATGGCTACTCTGGCTTTCTTTTGCCATTTATTAGCATTATAAATGGTTCTCCATTCCTTTTGTTTGATTCTGCAGGTGTCTTTAGGTCTGAAATGCATGTCTTGCTGGCAGTATATAGATAGCTCTTATTTGTTATTTTTTTAAGAGTGTATTTATTCATTTGAAAGGGAACATGAGAGAGAGAGAGAGAGAGAGAGAGCATGAACAGGGGGAGAGGCAGAGGGAGAAGAAGAAACAGACTCCCTGCTGAGTGGGGATCCCAGTGCAGAGCTTGATCCCAGGACCCTGGGATCAGGACCTGAGCCAATGGCAGATGCTTAACTTACTGAGCCTTAATGGGTCTTGTTTTTTTTTTTTTAATCCATTCTGATAGCCTATGTCTTTTGATTGGAACATTTACTCCATTTACATTCAAAGTGATTATTGATAGATATGAATTTAGTGCCATTGTATTACTCTATAACTCATTGTTTCTGAAGATTTCCTCTGTTCTTTTCTAGTTTTTTGTTTTTCTTTCTTAGCCAAAGAGTCCCCTTTAATATTTCTTATTAGGCTGACATAGTGGCCACAAACTCCTTTCAATTTTGTTTCTCTGGGAACTTCTTTATGTCTCCTTCTATTCTGAATGACAGCCCTTCTCATTATCTCAGTCAGTGGCTTTGGGAGTATGTTTTCTTTATGGAATCCTCTGCTCTCTCTCTCTCTCTCTGTCTCCTTCCTGCTTTTCCCCACCACTGCTCCCCCACCCAGTCTCACCTCTCTCTGTGATCAGGGCTGTCTTTCCTCCATAATGCCCATGATCCTTTTCTCCCCCAAATTACATCTCTACATCTCCTACCTTCCATGTTGTGGCCTCTTCTGTCCCTCTAGTTGTGCAATTTGATTGGTCAGTCCTCAGATCAATTTCTTGGGTGTTCAGAATGATTTGATATTTATCTAGCTGTGTTCCAGAGATGAGACAAGCATAGGGTCCTCCTACTTCTCTGCTATCTTTCCTCTATTCTTCCTCTTGTTAATGTTATGTATCACATTGATTGATGTGTGAATTGGAAGCCTCAATATTCTTTTTTTTAAAGATTTTATTTTATTTTATTTTATTTGACAGATAGAGATCACAAGTAGGCAAAGAGGCAGGCAGAGAGAGAGGGATGACGAAGCAGGCTCCCTGCTAAGCAGAGAGCCCAATGCGGGGCTCGATCCCAGGAGCCTGGGATCATGACCTGAGGCAGAGGCTTTAACCTACTGAGCCACCCAGGCGCCCCGGAAGCCTCAATATTCTTTATCATCCACCTTGGGTGAAGGATGACATAAGAATCCAATTTCAGATTTTTTTCTCCAACAACGTCTGAACCAACTTCACTGTCATTAAGATACTCTTATCCATGGATAAATATGTCAAAATTGGTGTTTTATGTGGGAATGACAGTATAAAACTTATTTTTTATCTTACTGATGTGACTTTTGTCCTGATCTTTCCCATTATATCTGAAATTCCTTTATCAGAAAAGTTATTCCTTTGTATTTCTAAACATTTTCAGTTTAAAAAGTATTACTGTAAAAGGGGGTCTTAATTTGTCAGATTGCTCAAAAGTGGTTTAGTTAGGTGAAACTTACCAAGGTAAAGTTTGATGGAAACATAACAACAATATAGAGAACATGAAATAGGGTTTATAAAGGTTATAGCAGGCATTGCATTAGGGAATTCTAGACAGGAATTGGGCAGTTATGAGGTTGAATAATTCTAGAAATGAATATGGCATATAGAGGTGATGAAAATATACTGAAAACGCTTTACATTTTGCTAAGAGCCACCTAGGGTTTTGTAAAAAGTCCTGGAGGGAAAGAAAGCATTGATGCAAGCTGAAGATGGCTGGCATTTATTGGGTATTTTCTATGTGGAGGGCTTTGTGTTACTCTCTGTGGTGTACCAGCTCCCTCACAATATTTGGTACTTATAACTAAACAATGCACATTTCTTGAATTTTAGGACAAAAAACTAAAATTTTTCAAGTCAGGTGATTTCCTACATACTATAGTGCTATTTTTTTTAAGATATTGTCTCTTTCTGTTCAAAATGTACCATATTTTCTGTTTATAAATGTACTAAAGTCTGCTCAAGCATAGAAATAAAGTAAAAGATCTAACATGCAGAGTTCTTAACTAGGACCAATTCTCCTAGTTTATTATTCTGGAGGGCAAATAGTTGTACATCATTGAGAAACTAATGGTGCAATTCGTAGAGAAAGTTTCAAGTCATTGAAAGTCTGTCGTATCATTCTCAGCATAATACAGTACCCTGAGGATTTCAAATCTAGCCTTGCTACAAATTATGCTAAATCCCACTTACACACTACACAGCTTTTTGGACTGGCAGATTCAAAAATTATATTACCTAAAGTCAATAATGCCTTATACTTCCTCTTCTTTTCTCTATATACATCACCTTTTCCTTCACCTGCTATATATTCAACTCAGAGTTTGACTTGAAATCAGAACTTGACAGTCACACTAATTTGATGGGCAAAGGAGGTACTTGTTCTCATGAATGTTTCCTATATTGAAGTCTTTCATCTGCCTGTGGTAAGGCTGGAATGTAAAACCAATGTCTCCTTTCTCTTGTGATATCCTTTGGCTCCATGCTGTGAGTCAAACACAATCATTCTACTTGTTCATTAGCAGCCATTGAAAACTATGGAAATCTAACATATTAGTTATTATCAATTATCTGTGTTTACCAATGTGGATTCCATTGTCCTGGAAGTCTAGGTTGAGAGTTCAGAGTCCCTCACCCAGGTAAGGACTATTATAAAATCTATATTTAGAGAGTATTGAGTGGTAATTAAGTCCCCAGGCTGTGGAGCAAGACTAACTATGTTGAAGTATTTGCTCCATTTCCTGCAGTTAGACCATGTGGTACATGTAATTTAGTATCTCCGTATCTTAGATTTTTTTTTTTTAATTTGGAAAAGCATGTGGTTTTTGTGAGGGTTAAGCAATATGTGCAATATTTACAATACATAAAAATTATCAGTTATTTATTATTACTGTGGCTTTTTAATTTTATTCAATATCAAGACCTTTTCTAGGAGCTGAAAGTACAAAGATGAAAATAGTTTTTTAAAAAGACTATTTATTTAAGAGAGAATGAGAAAACAAGCAGGGAGAGCAGAGAGAGAGGGAAAAGTACACTCCCTGCTGAAAAGGAAGCCTGACTCAGGGCTCCATCCCAGGACCCCAGGATTATGACCTGAGCCAAAGGAAGTTGTTTAGCTGACTGAGCCACCCAGGTACCCAAAAATATTTTCAAAAATAGGGGAAGCAAACAGTTATATTGTGTGATCTCTGCCAATCAAATTACTCATTTAAGATACTAACTACTCATGTTGTTAGTTATAAGAAGAGTTTCATTGCTCTTTGCTTTGCCCTTCCACAGGATAAAAAAAAATGAACACCTATATCTTGTTTTAGGTATGAGTATGCAATCATGGCTTCCTACCAAAAGGAGGTTTATAACGAAGAGAACAAACAAAACTTTAAGGAAGATTACTTACTGGAATGAGGTCAATTCCAAGTGACCCAGACAGAACAATTTCAAACTTTAAGGAAATTATTCCTGAATACTCCAGACCATATTGATAACTACAGTCTTATAGCTAATATAATATTCACATTTAGAGAGTATAGCATGGTAGTTAAGTGCCTAGGTTATGAACCTAGACAGGACTGAAATATAAATAACATAGTTGAAAGAATTCTGGATTAAAGTCTAGTCCTGGTTTATTAATTTGTTTCTTAATAATTATTAAGAACCTATTACATTATGAATATATGCTGGTAAATAAAACAAATATGGTGCCTGAGTTTATGGAGTTTACATTTCAGTAGGAGAGACAAAATAAAGAATCAAAGAATTGTATAATTAAACCAATAACTTCTGTGAAGGAAATTAATACATATGGGTGATGGAGTATCATGAGAGCCTGATGTTATGAAACAATATCAGGGAAGGTGTGGCTGAGGAGTTAACATTTAAGGGGAGTCCTAAAGAATGATAATAACCCACCCATGCAAATAAGAGTGGAGGCTATTCTAGATGGAAGGATGAGCATATATGAAAGACCCAAATGGGGAAGAGTCTTACATCTTCAGTGAAGTGAAGGGAGGCTTGTATAACTGGAGAAAAATGAGTGATGAGGAGAGTGGCTGAAAGCAAGTTAGAGACTATTTAAAGCCTTAGAGGCTGTGGGTTTTTTTTAAGATTCTGTTTGAAAGATCCCCCCAGGTTTCAAGCACCCCGGAATGGACCTCTCCTCAGGAGGAGACCCCAGGACCCAAAAACCGAGCCGAGGCCACAGATCAGATGCAAACAGCACGAGGTTTATTGAGTAGTCACAGGTATCTGCGGGCGATCAAGTCTTAGGAGGACTCACGCGCCAGCCCTTTGTTCAGGGCCTTTTTATGGAGTTTCAGGAAGCGGAAGCGTTCGTACAGAAGCAGAAGCATAGTTACAAGGTTCTCATTGGCTGGTTTGAATGTAAAGGCATACTTGGCGTGCGCGGGAAGGGGGATACAAGGTTCTCATTGGCTGGTTTGAATGTAAAGGCATACTTGGCACGCGCGGGAAGGGGGATACAAGGTCTTCATTACTCAGCAGAGAAGCATCCTGCCTATGTGACTAGGCGAACGTGGCTAGGAGGCTGGTCTCCCAGCATATCTTTAAGCAAGTTTACTTATCACTTTTGCAACATGCTGTTGCCTTTTTTAGCCATAGGGCCATTAAAACAAAGGAGGGTTGTTTAAGCAAGGGGAAGGGGGAAGAGGTCCTTTCATGTTTATTTATTTCAGAGAGAAAGAGAGATCATGTGTGCAAGCATGAGCAGGGGTTGAGATAGAGGGAGAGGGAGAAGCAGGAGCAGACACCCCACTGAGCAGAGAGCCCCAAGTGGGGATGTGGTGCTTGATCCCAGGACCCTGGGATCATGACCTGAGCCAAAGACAGACGCTTAACCAACTTAGACACCCATGCATCCTAGTCATAGTTTTTAATTTATATTTCATCCTAAGTGTGCAGAAAAGCCAGAAAAGGGTTTAATCAATAGAGCAGTGCAATATAATTTTATATTTTTAAAAGACCTCTCTGACTTCCATGTGTAACAATGATAAGAGGGGGAAAGAAAGAAGAACAAAGACCATTCAGGAAGCTGTAGCAGAGGTCTCCAAGACACATGATGGTAGCCTAAACAATGCTGGTTATAGTAGAGATAAAGCAAAATGAATGTGTTTGATATATGTATATAGATAGATAGATATAGATATAGAAATTAAAACTAGCAGTACTTATTGATGGATTATGCATTTGAATTAGTAGGGAAGAAAATATTAAGGAAACTTTAAGGTTTCTGGTTTGAAAAAACTAGGTGGATGTTATTGCCATTTACTGATATTTGCAGGATTGAAACAGAAAGTGTGTGTGGGGTAAGAGGTAAAGTTAAATATGAGCTACTCATGAGAAATCCAAGTAGAGATGTCAAGTAAGCAAAAGGAATATAAATCCAGAAATTCCAGGGATAGGTCAGGGATGAATATAGCAATATGGGAAACTGGGACTATAGATAACATTTATTGCCATAAGACTGATAACTCCCAGAAAAAGAGTATGCAGAGAGAGAAGCCAGAACTGAGCACTGTGACCCTCTAACATCCAGTGGTGACGAAGAGGAGGAGGGACCACAAAAGGAAAACAAAAGTGGCCTCTCTCCAAAATCCCCTTAATCTGCCTTTTTTTTTTCTTTTGACTACCCCCAACATCTTATTTCCTGCCACTACCAAAGCTCTATTGAATCAAGAAGGTGAGGTGTGTCTGGGTGGCCCAGTTGTTTAAGTGTCTGCCTTCGGCCCAGGTCATGATCCTGAAGTCCCTGGGTGGAGCCCCGCATTGTGCGCCACATTGGGCTCCTGCTCAGTGGGGAGTCTGCTTCTCCCTCTTACCCTCTCCCCTCTCGTTCTCTCCCTTTCTGTCAAATAAATAAATAAAATATTTTTTAAAAGGTGATATTTTTCAAGATGTAACAGTTATTTTGGAGCTTCCTTTTCTTACATTTTACTTCTATAGTTTATGCATCTTCTGATACCTATCCTCTGAACTAGGAAGTAAAAAACCAATTAAAATACTCTTTGTTAGCTCACTTTTCAGATGATGTACTTCTGTTACTATGTGAAAGAGTGTCTTCACAAATGTCTTGAAATTTTTGAAGTAAATCCTATTTGTTTGGTGAGTCCTTACCCACAGTTTAACTCTACATTCAGGCTATGAGATTAAACAAACCGATTTAAGTTTATGTGCTTCTTCTGGTGACGACACCATTGTGAGATTTGGAGATTATGGAAAATTCCCCATTTGGACAGATTTTTCAGGCTGAGAAAAATACAAATTGAAGTGACAAAGAATAACCACAGTAAACATTTCCATCATTCTTACTTTACAGCCTCTGCAATTTCTCTCGAGGTTAAAAAATCAGAAGGGTAGGGCTGAGTGATTTTTGTTATTCTTGAGTTTAGTTTTCTTAAATTGGATTAGAGTGACAGGAGATTAACATTCCAGTCCAATCACTATTATATGGATTTCCATTCACTTAAATACCTAAGAATATTAACAGAGATTTGTTGTACAGGTTGGGGATTATCTCTAGAATTAGTCCATCACTTGAGATATGTCATTATAAGTTAGCCTTTGTTCTCAACATGGGGCTTTAAAGTAGATCTAAAAAAGGTGCTCTTTAAACTTCTGCCATGCTATTTAATTTGTTTATGACGGAGAATTTTTTTTTCATCTTCTACTTTCAGGAAGTGAATACATGGGAAAAAATGAAATTTTATTACCAAGATAAATGTTTGGTACTAGACAAGCAAGAAATGGGACCCCACCTCTCTCCCCTCTACCCTAACATACAAAACTCAATTGTCGTCTTTAGAAAACAATTGCACGCATTCCCAGTACAAAGTGGGAAGATATGCAAACTTGAAAAGCTGAGACTTGATTCTATCATTTGTGAATCTCTAACCAAAATTCCCTAAATTTTCTCTGGTGGTGTGTATGAGTGTTTGGGACAGAATTTTCTAAAACACATAAAAATCTCTGGTGGCAATATTTCCCTGGTGTCTGATATGTCTTAAAAATACAAATAAAAACAGGAAAAACTTGTGCATGCAGTGTGTGTCTTAACTACAGATCAAATTTCAGGTAATGACTACAATGAGAACAGTTAATATCAAGATTCAATTTTCCTTTTAGAGGCAGAAAAAGCATCTAAGTCATTTGTGTGTTCTTAGCACCTAGCATGGTGCAGATGCATCAAAGGTGCTTAATCCACGACTGAATGATACCAATTGTTATGTTTGGATTTTATTTCTTGTTTTAAACCGTGAGCACATGAAAGAGTTTGCTGAGCAAATTCTGCTGGAATTCTCCAATCCTACCTTCTCTAAAGCATCCATTTTGCACAGATTTTTTTTTGTTTCATATTATGAAACTAATTGCTTTGATAGTTTTAAAATATAAATTCACTTCTGAGGTTGTATTTATTACAGAAAAACACCAGGATTAGAATTACAGTCACAGATGTATTTGGTCCTTGATATTATTCAATTTAAATTTTACTGGAATTTTGTCTGGGGACATTTTATGTCCTTTTACTTTCCCCTGATAATGAGGAATTTATCAGAAAGGAGAGAGGTCTCTGTTTTCCTGAAGGAGATTCGGTCATACTGTGGCCACTTCTCCCTGGTCCAGCTGTAGCCTAAGTTGTATTATATAGAAAATTCTGCATTTTCCACCAAACCTCAAACGCTAAAGTAAGAGTCACGGTGATTTCTGTGCTGGACAGAAGAAATTTTTCCAGTCAACCATAATTCTTTTGCACCCTGAAAGTTAGCCTTCCTCTTTCAGGTTCACAGCTCCCTCTGTCAGGAAGTGTCTGCCAAATCCAGAAACTGTGCAATTGCATTAACATTTCTTAACCAAATCTGAAACTGTATCACAAAATTCTACTGTTGTTTGTTTGTTTCTTTTTCTTTCTTTCCATTTTTAATATAGAAAGAGTTCCCTGAGTTTTCAAGACTGTGCCTGTTGTGTGGCTCAAGATCCTGGAAGACTTCTACTTCTTTTGTGCAAGGTTCTTACTTTGGAGGGTTCCAGGACATTGTAAATATACTACTAAAATCCCCTTCACATTTTCTTTCATGAGACTTGAGGTACTCTTGCAAATGAAGCTCCAGGTCGCGTGCATGAATATCCAAGAGTCCTTGAAATATCTACAGATAAAGATGGCGGGGTACTAGGAAGAGGCGTCTTTTCAGCTGGTACCCCAAAGTGAGCTGATTACCTACCAAAGAACTCCGATCACCCATGAAATCAGCCTGAGATCAGAATTATACACATCTGGATCTCTACAGGGGCAGAAGACACCAGTGAGCAGGTAAAGCGGAATGGGAATGGCAGAATGATATCAGAAGATAAACAAAAGGGGGAGGGAGCCACCTGAGGCGACCAGTGGGAAAGTAATATCCCAATACGAGCGAGAGTGCCCTGCGTCTGGGGACCAGCATTAACTTGGAGACTGGTTGAAAACACTCCAAAAGAGCAAAGGATTGCGGGGGGAAATTGTGGGAATCGGGATGGCTAGGGAAAGGGGCTTAAGTCCCCAGTCCCAGACGGCCTCCCCAGCATGGAGGCAGAGAGAGTGCTGCGGAGAAAACCAGCTCCTGGTCCCTAAGCCACCAGCGCGCCACAGAGTGCGTGGGTTCCGGCTCCTGTGAGGGGATGCGAGCTGCGCCGGTCTGCAGAACGCGCGCTAGCCCTACCACAAAGCTTGAGCGCACGTCCCTCGAGCTCTCGGTTACTAAGGCCCCGGGGGCGCTTCTTGACCTGTGCCATTGTTTCAAAGTCTAAGCGGCGCGCGCGCGAAACTCTTCCCCGGACAGAGGCGCGCAAAAGCCCAGCCTGCGGCTTATGGACCAGCGCCCCGTTCGCAGTGCCCCAGACATGCACCCGACCCACAGCCGCCTCTGAAAAGAGGTGTGCGCAAGCTGGGCACTCCCAGCCCGGGCCAGCGGCAAAATCTCAGTGTGCGATCGCTGCTTGGAACCTCTCTGGCGGTCAGGAGCACCCAGACAGCCGCCACTGCCTCGGCTTTGAGGATGAGCAAAAGATCCTGCGCCCTCAGGGTCTGCAACTTGGAACCTGCACTGCCAGCGTCCAAGGGGGAATTTATTCAGCTTCTGCACCCAGACTGAGGCTTCTCTCTGAGACGGAGATCAGGGTGCGGTTTGATTACTTTTAATACTACAAAAACCATCAAAGGCGGTCAAGGTGAGAGGAAAAAAAGTGAACAAGCAAAAAAAAAAAAAAAAAAAACCGCCAGAGAACAAAAGCCCGAAAAAAAAAACAGTTTCCCCAGAGCCCACCCCCTTGAGGGGGGCGGGGGGACTCAACTCAGGAAACATCATTGACTCACAACCCACGTGGCAGGCCCCTCCCCCAGAAAACAAACCAAGAAAGGAAAAAAAAAAAAAAGGACTACAAGAGAACCACCACTACTTCATAGGAAAACTTGTATTATTCACTCGTTTCCACTATTCCGGTTCATATATATATATATATATATATATATATATATATATATATATTTTTTTTACACATTGAAAATTTTTTTAACCTATTTACCACCACAGCGAGCTGCACAGTACATCAAATTCAATAATACCTTTCTAACCTGAACTTTTTGATACATACACCTACGTTTTCCTTTTGCATTTTTATTTTTTGAATTCCTTTTTTTAAAATTTTAGTTTAGTTTAGTCTAGTATATTCCTTTTTATTCTTATCCTCTAATATTCATATAGAGTTAACTTCAAAGTAATCCCCTTTCCCCAATCAATACTACCCCTATAGGCAAACCAATTTTTAATCCCTTTATCTTAGGAAAGTTGAGCCGTTTAACAAAGATATCAAGATACATCCAAAGAATCAAAAACAACCTTCCTCGCACACACTGAGAATTTATAAGAACTCTCCCATCTTCTTCAACAGTGTTTCTGTGTTTTTTGTGTTTGTCCTGATAGCATATAAATTTTACACTTGTGGTTCTTTTTGAGGAGGTTCTTTCTTTATTTGCATATATATATATATTTTTTCTTTTCTTCTTTCTCTTGCCATAAAATTGTATCAGTCTTTCTATCTCTTTTTGTTTGTCTACTTCATAAATCTTACCTTGGGGCCCATCTGGGCTGAACCTTCTCTTTCATCTTCCCTTTCTTTCCTGTCTCTCTCTCTCTATTTTATCTTTTTTCTTCTTCTTTTATTTCTTTTCCTATTATTCTTTTCCTTTTTCTTTTCTTTTGTCTCTCATATGGGTGGGGAATCCTGATTGATCAGATTGTTCCAGGGTGCACCTTGACTGCACCAGAGTTGATACATCCAGCTACATCTGTTCAGTCTTCTCCCACCAAAATGACTAGGAGGTGGAATGCCCAACAGAAGAAAAATACAGATCATGGACCTTCTTCAACAGAGCTAAAGGCTATCAACATAGACAATATGTCGGAAAGAGAATTCAGGCTAACAAGTATCCAGGCAATAGCTAGGTTGGAGAAAGCCATGGATGACCAAACAGAATTGATTAGGGCCAAACTGAAAGCGACCAGACAGGATGTTCACAATGTTAGGGCGGAGCTTAAAGCTACTAGGGAGGAGGTCCACAACATGCTCAATGAGTTCCAATCTAATCTAAACTCTCTCAAAGCTAGGATAACTGAGACAGAAGATAGAATTAGTGATCTGGAAGACAAACAGATCGAGAGAAAGGATCAGGAGGAAGCATGGAACAAACAGCTTAGATCACACGAAAGCAGAATCAGGGAAATAAATGATGCCATGAAGCGTTCCAACGTCAGAATTATTGGAATTCCTGAAGGGGAGGAGAAAGAAAGAAATCTAGAAGATATCGTGGAACAAGTCCTTCATGAAAATTTTCCGAATCTCGTGAATGAAACCAGTGTTCATGTACTAGAGGCTGAAAGGTCTCCACCCAAGATTATACACTCCAAAAAAACATCACGACACCTGATAGTCAAATTGAGAAATTATAATTGTAGGTATAATCTCTTGAAAGCCCCCAGGGCAAAGAGGCTCCTTACTTACAGAGGGAAGCCCATCAGAATAACGTCAGACCTGTCCAGAGAGACCTGGCAAGCCAGAAGAGTCTGGCAAGATATATTCAGGGCACTAAATGAGAAGAACATGCAGCCAAGAATACTTTATCCAGCAAGACTGACATTCAAAATGGATGGAGAGATAAAGAGTTTCCAAGACCGGCAAGGCTTAAAAGACTATGCAACCACCAAGCCAATACTGCAGGAAATATTAAGGGGGGCTCTATAAAAGAGGAAAAATCCCAAGAATAGCATTGAACAGAAATATAGAGACAGTCTACAGAAAGAAAGACTTCAAAGGTAACTCGATGTCAATAAAAAAGTATCTATCAATAATCACTCTCAATGTGAATGGCCTAAGTGCACCCATAAAACGGCACAGGGTTGTAGATTGGATAAAATGATAGGACTCATCCATATGCTGTGTACAAGAGACCCATTTGAACCTAAAGATACACGCAGACTGAAAGTGAAGGGGTGGAGAAGCATCTTTCATGCCAAAGGGACTCAAAAGAAGGCTGGGGTAGCGATTCTCATATCAGATAAACTAGACTGCAAACTAAAGACTGTAGTCAGAGATACAGAAGGACACTACATAATCCATAAAGGGGCTATCCACCAAGATGAACTAACAATTGTAAATATCTATGCTCCCAATATGGGAGCAGCCAATTACTTAAGAAAACTGTTAATCAAGATAAAGAGTCATATTGATATGAATACACTAATCGTAGGAGATCTTAACACACCTCTTTCAGAATTAGACAGATCATCGAAGCAGAAAATCAATAAAGAAACAAGAGCATTGAATGACACATTGGACCAGATGGACCTCATAGATATATACAGAACATTCCACCCTAAAAGAATAGAATACTCAATCTTCTCAAGTGCACACGGAACCTTCTCCAGAATAGACCACATACTGGGTCACAAATCAGGACTCAACCGATACCAAAAGACTGAGATTATTCCCTGCATATTCTCAGATCACAATGCTTTGAAACTGGAGCTCAATCACAAGGAAAAGTTCCGAAGGAACTCAAACACCTGGAAGCTAAAGACCACGTTGCTTAAGAATGCTTGAATCAACCAGGAGATCAAAGAAGAACTGAAACAATTCATGGAAACCAATGAGAATGAAGACACTTCCGTCCAAAACCTATGGGATACAGCAAAGGCGGTCCTAAGGTGAAAATATATAGCCATCCAAGCCTCGCTCAAAAAAATTGAAAAATCCAGAACACACCAGCTGTCTCTACACCTTAAAGAACTGGAGGATCAACAAGAAATCAAACCAACTCCACACATAAGAAGGGTTAGAGCTGAGATCAATGAGGGAGAACCCAGAGATACAGTAGAATGTATCAATAAAACTAGAAGCTGGTTTTTTGAAAGAATCAATAAGATAAATAAGCCACTGGCTACACTAATCCAAAAGAAAAGAGAGAAAGCCCAAATTCACAAAATTATGAATGAAAAGGGAGAGATCACAACTAACACCAAGGAAGTAGAAACAATCATCAGAAGTTATTACGAACAGTTATATGCCAATAAGCTTAGCAACATAGATGAAATGGATGCATTCCTGGAACAATATAAACTACCAACATTGAGCCAGGAAGAAATCGACAACCTGAAAATAAACCGATATGTAATAACGAGATTGAATCAGTGATCAAAATCCTCCCAAAAAACAAGAGCCCAGGACCTGACGGATTCCCTGGGGAATTCTACCAAACCTTCAAAGAAGAAATAACACCTATTCTCCTGAAGCTGTTTCAAAAAATTGAAGCAGAAGGAAAACTTCCAGACTCTTTCTATGAAGCCAGCATTACCTTGATCCCCAAACCAGGCAAGGACCCTACCAAAAAGGAGAATTTCAGACCAATATCACTGATGAATATGGATGCTAAGATTCTCAACAAGATCCTAGCCAACAGGATCCAACAGCACATTAAAATGATTATCCACCATAATCAGGTGGAATTCATCCCTGGGCTACAAGGATGGTTCAACATTCGCAAATCAATCAATGTGATACAACAAATTAATATGAGAAGAGAGAAGAACCACATGGTCCTCTCAATTGATGCAGAAAAAGCATTTGACAAAATCCAGCATCCGTTCCTGATTAAAATGCTTCAAAGTATAGGGATAGAGGGAACATTCCTGAACCTCATCAAATCTATCTATGAAAGACCCACAGCAAATATCATCCTCAATGGGAAAAAGCTTGCAGCCTTCCCATTGAGATCAGGAACAAGACAAGGATGCCCACTTTCACCACTCTTGTTCAACATAGTATTAGAAGTCCTAGCAACAGCAATCAGACAACAGAGAGAAATAAATGGTATCCAAATAGGTAATGAAGAAGCCAAACTCTCTCTCTTCGCAGATGACATGATTCTCTATATGGAAAACCGAAAAGACTCCACCCCCAAACTACTAGAACTCATACATCAATTCAGCAACGTGGCAGGATACAAAGTCAATGTGCAGAAATCAGTGGCTTTCTTATACACTAACAATGAAAATACAGAAAGGGAAATTAGAGAATCGATTCCATTTACTATAGCACCAAGAACCATAAGATACCTGGGAATAAACCTAACTAAAGAGGTAAAGGATCTGTACTTGAGGAACTACAGAACACTCATGAAATAAATTGAAGAAGACACAAATAGATGGAAGACCATTCCATGCTCTTTGATCGGAAGAATAAACAATGTTAAAATGTCTATAGTGCCTAGAGCAATCTATACTTTTAATGCCATTCTGATCAAAATTCCACCAGCATTCTTCAAAGAGCTGGAGCAAATAATCCTAAAATTTTTATGGAATCAGAAGAGACCCCGAATCGCTAAGGAAATGTTGAAAAACAAAAATAAAGCTGGCGGCATCACCTTACCTGATTTCAACCTTTATTACAAAGCTGTGATCACCAAGACAGCATGGTACTGGCATAAAAACAGACACATAGACCAGTGGAACAGAGTAGAGACCCTCAACTCTATGGTCAATTAATCTTTGACAAAACAGGGAAAAATATATAGTAGAAAAAAGACAGTCTCTTCAATTATTGGTGCTGGGAAAACTGGACAGCTATATGTAGAAGAATGAAACTTGACCATTCTCTTACACCGTACACAAAGATCAACTCAAAATGGATAAAAGACCTCAATGTGAGACAGGAATCCATCAGAATCTTAGAGGAGAACATAGGCAGTAATCTCTTTGATATCAGCCACAACAACTTCTTTCAAGATACGTCTCCAAAGGCAAAGGAAACAAAAGCGAAAATAAACTTCTGGGACTTCATCAAAATCAAAAGCTTCTGCACAGCAAAGGAAACAGTCAACAAAACAAAGAGGCAACCCACGGAATGGGAGAAGATATTTGCAAATGACAGTACAGACAAAAGGTTGATATCCAGGATCTATAATGAACTCCTCAAACTCAACCCACATGAAACAGACAAACACATCAAAAAATGGGCAGAAGATATGAACAGACACTTCTCCAATTAAGACATACAAATGGCTATCAGACACATGAAAAAATGCTCATCATCATTAGCCCTCAGGGAGATTCAAATTAAAACCACATTGAGATATCACCTTACACCAGTTAGAATGGCCAAAATTAACAAAACAGGAAACAACATGTGTTGGAGAGGATGTGGAGAAAGGGGAACCCTCTTCCACTGTTGGTGGGAATGCAAGTTGGTGCAGCCTCTTTGGAGAACAGTGTGGAGATTCCTCAAGAAATTAAAAATAGAGCTTCCCTATGACCCTGCAATTGCACTCCTGGGTATTTACCCCAAAGACACAGATGTCGTGAAAAGAAGGGCCATCTGTACCCCAATGTTTATAGCAGCAATGGCCACAGTCGCCAAACTATGGAAAGAACCAAGATGCCCTTCAACGGATGAATGGATAAGGAAGGTGTGGTCCATATACACTATGGAGTATTATGCCTCCATCAGAAAGGATGAATACCCAACTTTTGTAGCAACATGGACGGGACTGGAAGAGATTATGCTGAGTGAAACAATTCATGCAGAGAGAGTCAATTTTCATATGGTTTCACTTATTTGTGGAGCATAACAGAGGACATGGGACGTTAGAGAAGAGTAGGGAATTTGGGTAAATTAGAAGGGGAGGTGAACCATGAGAGACTATGGACTCTGAAAAACAGTCTGAGGGGTTTGAAGTGGCGGGTCGTGGAAGGTTGGGGTACCAGGTGTTGGGTATTATAGAGGGCACGGCTTGCATGGAGCACTGGGTGTGCTGAAAAAAATAATACTGTTTTTCTGAAAATAAATAAATTGGAAATATATATATATATATATTATATATTTATAAAAATAAAAAAATTAAACATTTTAAATACATAAATTAATAAAAATGTTTTCTTGATAAGAATGACCATATTGTTTTGTTTTTGAAAAGGCAAGGACACAGGAAAGAGTTGAATCTATATTCTATCCCTACACGTCATTCAGAATGAAGAATAATCACTAGTTTTGTTTTCTGTGAAATTAGATCATGGAGAAGCTGAAATGTACAATTTTAGTGCTGGAGGTCTAGGACGTGACAATCCAATATAACTTAAAGTATATAAATAAAATAGAAGTCTGAGAATATGTTTCCAGTGCTCACCCTTTCCTGTATCACTGCTTAGATAACTAACCACTAAAATAACCCTGTGTGAGTGTTGGGACTGTCAGATGAGGTCAGATACAGCTGGGACTGTGTCCAGAAGAATGTGCAGATTTGGAGATGTTGTTGTTTTTAACTACAGGGCCAGTTAAAGACCCAGCAATTTGGACATTAGCAAATTCCTCTTGTAAGGATTTGCAGGCAGTCAGTGAATATGTGTATAATCCCATCTGAACTAGAAGGTATATATATTTAAGATTCATTAAAAGCTTCCAAGTTATTAAGGCGTTTGGTATGTGGGAGCTGTACTGAAAGGGAATTTGATCAATCAAACCAAACTAAAGAATCTGAAGTAGTGGGGAAAGAATTTACAAAATATAGCATATACTAAAATAATGTATAAGATATATCTCACCTGTTAATTTGGATGTTACTGTGCTAAATTGCCATAGCAAAAGAAAATCCTTCAGATTGTGTAAAAAGTATGTTCTATAAGAAAAGCTTATAAAATAAAGTGACAAAAAAGTTAAAAAATTAAGGAAAGCATGTATCGCATGGAGCACTGGGTGTTATATATAAACAATGAATCTTGGAACACTGCATCAAAAACTAATGATGTATTTTATGGTGACTAACATAACACAATAAGAAAAAAATAAAAGCGAAGGCAAAAAGATACCAGGCAAATGCAAACTGTAGATGAATGAGATTGGCAGTATTTGTTTTTGAAGATTGGCAGTATTAATATAGGAGATACGAGAATTCAAGATCAAATGCAACAAGTAAGATGAAGAGTAGAATGATAATAGTATAATTAAGGTGATCATGCAGTTTTTCATCCAAATGGAGACTTTCATGTGGCCTTATTAATGACTCTGGGACAAAATTAATGAAGATGTGACAATTTTAACCATTTAATGCAAAAACCTAGTGACAAAATTCAAAATAGAAAAATATATTATGCAATAAGAAATGGATAAAATCATAGTTAGAGGTGTTAGTATGTATCTTTTAGTTCTTTACCTACTAAGTGAGTTTGAAAAAAATAGAGAAAATGGAATTTGTGTAATAACCTCAGTAAGCTTGATATACAACTTTGAATATTAAAAATAGAGAATATAAATAGTCATGATATAGAAAGAAATTGTTCAGGCATTTGGCCATAAAGATATTAATAATAATGTTGATAGTAATAATATTTATTTATTTTGAACAACTATTTCATGGAATATATATTGTATTAATTCATTCTCTTGACCACAATTTTAAAAATTTAGAAGTCAACATTAAGGAGACACACTCTTAACCTTAAACATTTAAAAACATTTTGTTAAATAAGCTCTAAATTGAGGTAAAAACAAAACATAAATGATAAATTATTTACAAAATGATAAAAATAGGGATCTTTCTTGTCATTCTGTGGCATACAGAGTCAATTGAGGAAAGTATTTATTTATTTTTTCTATTTTGGTTATTTAAAACAAAGACTGAACACAGTGAACTAAATATTGAGCTTCAAAAACAAGTAAAATAATAAAATGAACCAAAAGAAAGAGGAAGATATTAATAAAGATAAACTGAAATTACAAATAAAACAATATTAGTGAAAAATAGCCATATGGGTAATAATGACTAAATAAAGTGTGAATATAATGGCATAAAGAAATAGTCACTTAACAAAACTGTTGCCCAGTTCAGTATAACCAAAATTTATAATGGATAAAATATTTTGAAGACATGGCATTTATAAATTCTTTATGTCAGATTACATATATTGTTTCACTGAAAACATACTTATTTTCTCCTCCCTATCACCACTCAGTCTGATATACTGACCCCAGATGGCCATTTTCCTCTTTAAGTGGTGTGAAACTAGAACACGATTTTCATTTCATAATCAAAATCCAATTTCTAACACAGAGGCATAACATTGCACATAGACAGGAGCCCTCCTATCACCTCGATAGCATAAGTTCCCTGGAGTAAGTTTGTTTTATTTTTTTTTAATTTTTTAAATAAATTAATTAAAGTTAATTTATTACATTATTTTTAAAAGCTAAGGTTAATTACAGACATGTTCATAGAATGAAAATCACTAAAAATATAAAGTTATGATAGGTCAATTGTAGTAATTACAAACTGAGATTTACTATGGGCTGATAACAATTAAACAAGTCAATGGAGACAAAGATAACACTTATTCCCCCATCTGGAATAAAACGATTTCACAAATTACCATTCTTAGAAAATATTCAGGCCACAGAATATCAGCAGCAGTGGTGAAATAGCAAAATAGTAAGTTTGCTTTAACTGCTGTTAAACTTTGAGATATTACATCCTTCCTTCTGAACTCTGCTAAGGAAAAAAAAATAAAGGAGATGAATAACCTGAAACTTACAAAGACATTTCAAAAGTCATGTGTCACTGAGAAGATAAAGGTTAGGAAAAAAACTGTAGAGAATTAATACTTTTTAAAATGCTTCCTTTGGGCTATACCTGTTTTCACTTTAATGAGAAACTTGGGGCGCCTGGGTGGCTCAGTGGGTTAAGCCGCTGCCTTCGGCTCAGGTCATGATCTCAGGGTCCTGGGATCGAGTCCCGCATCAGGCTCTCTGCTCAGCAGGGAGCCTGCTTCCTCCTCTCTCTCTTTCTCTGCCTGCCTCTCTGCCTACTTGTGATCTCTCTCTGTCAAATAAATAAAATAAAATATTAAAAAAAAGAAACTTGGGGGGGGGACAAGATGGCGGGATACTAGGAAGAGGCGTCTTTTCAGCTGGTACCCCAAAGTGAGCTGATTACCTACCAAAGAACTCTGATCACCCATGAAATCAGCCTGAGATCAGAATTATACACGTCTGGATCTCTACAGGGGCAGAAGACGCCAGTGAGCAGGTAAAGCGGAATGGGAACAGCGGACTGATATCGGAAGATAAACAAAAGGGGGAGGGAGCCACCAGAGGCGACCGGTGCAAAAGTAATACCCCTATACGAGCGAGAGTGCCCTGCGTCTGGGGACCAGCATTAACTTGGAGACTGGTTGAAAGCACTCCAAAAGAGCAAAGGATCGCGGGGGCAAATTGTGGGAATCGGGGCGGCTAGGGACAGGGGCTTGAGTCCCCAGTCCCAGACGGCCTCCCCGGCGCGGAGGCAGAGAGAGTGCGGCGGAGAAACCGGCTCCTGATCCCTAAGCCGCCAGCGCGCCCCAGAGCGCGGGGGTTCCGGCTCCTGTGAGGGGATGGGAGCCGGTCTGCAGAACGCGCGCTAGCCCTACCACAAAGCTTGAGATGCGCGTGCACGTCACTCCAGCTCTCCTGGGTTTCTAAGGCCCTGGGGCGCTTCTTGACCCGGGACATTGTTTCAAAGTCTAAGCCGGGCGCGCACGAAACTCTTCCCCGGACAGAGGCGCGCAAAAGCCCAGCCTGCGGCTTACGGACCAGCGCCCCGTTCTCAGTGCCCCAGACGCAAGCCCGACCCACAGCCGCCTCTGAAAAGAGGTGCGCGCAAGCCGGGCACTCCCAGCCCCGGCCGGCGGCAAAATCTCAGTTTGAGATCGCTACTTGGAACCTCTCTGGCGGTCAGGAGCTCCCAGACAGACGCCACTGCCTTGGCTTTGGGGACGAGCAAAAGATCCTGCGCCCCCAGGGTCTTTAACTTGGAACCTGCACTGCCAGCGTCCAAGGGGGAATTTATTCAGCTTCTGCACCCAGACTGAGGCTTCTGAGACGGAGATCAGGAAGTGTTCCAGGGTGCACCTTGACTGCACCAGAGTTGATACATCCAGCTGCATCTGTTCAGTCTTCTCCCACCAAAATGACTAGGAGGAGGAATGCCCAACAGAAGAAAAATACAGAGGATGGACCTTCCGCAACAGAGCTAACGGCTATCAACATAGACAATATGTCGGAAAGAGAATTCAGGCTAACAATTATCCAGGCAATAGCTAGGTTGGAGAAGGCCATGGATGACCAAACAAAATTGATTTGAGCCGAACTGAAAGCGACCAGACAGGATGTTCACAATGTTAGGGAGGAGCTTAAAGCTACCAGGGAGGAGGTCCACAATGCTCTCAATGAGTTCCAATCCAATCTAAACTCTCTCAAAGCTAGGGTAACTGAGACAGAAGATAGAATTAGTGATCTGGAAGACAAACAGATAGAGAGAAAGGATCAGGAGGAAGCCTGGAACAAACAGCTTAGGTCCCACGAAAGCAGAATTAGGGAAATAAGTGATGCCATGAAGCGTTCCAACGTCAGAATTATTGGAATTCCTGAAGGGGAGGAGAAAGAAAGAAGTCTAGAAGATGTCGTGGAACAAGTCCTTCATGAAAACTTTCCGAATCTCGTGAATGAAACCAGCGTCCATGTACTAGAGGCTGAACGGTCTCCACCCAAGATTATACACTCCAAAAAAACATCACGACACCTGATAGTCAAATTGAGAAATTATAATTGTAGGTATAATCTCTTGAAAGCTGCCAGGGCAAAGAGGCTCCTTACTTACAGAGGGAAGCCCATCAGAATAACGTCAGACCTGTCCACAGAGACGTGGCAAGCCAGAAGAGGCTGGCAAGATATATTCAGGGCACTAAATGAGAAGAACATGCAGCCAAGAATACTTTATCCAGCAAGACTGACATTCAAAATGGATGGAGAGATAAAGAGTTTCCAAGACCGGCAAGGCTTAAAAGACTATGCAACCACCAAGCCGATACTGCAGGAAATATTAAGGGGGGTGCTATAAAAGAGGAAAAATCCCAAGAATAGCATTGAACAGAAATATAGAGACAGTCTACAGAAAGAAAGACTTCAAAGGTAACTCGATGTCAATAAAAACGTATCTATCAATAATCACTCTCAATGTGAATGGCCTAAATGCACCCATAAAACGGCACAGGGTTGCAGATTGGATAAAACGACAGGACCCATCCATATGCTGTCTACAAGAGACCCATTTTGAACCTAAAGATACACGCAGACTGAAAGTGAAGGGGTGGAGAAGCATCTTTCATGCCAATGGGACTCAAAAGAAGGCTGGGGTAGCGATTCTCATATCAGATAAATTAGACTTCAAACTAAAGTCTGTAGTCAGAGATACAGAAGGACACTACATAATCCTTAAAGGGACTATCCACCAAGATGATCTAACAATTGTAAATATCTATGCTCCCAATATGGGAGCAGCCAATTACTTAAGAAAACTGTTAATCAAGATAAAGAGTCATATTGATATGAATACACTAATCGTAGGTGATCTTAACACGCCTCTTTCAGAATTAGACAGATCATCGAAGCAGAAAATCAATAAAGAAACAAGAGCATTGAACGACACATTGGACCAGATGGACCTCATAGATATATACAGAACATTCCACCCTAAAACAGCAGAATACTCATTCTTCTCAAGTGCACACGGAACCTTCTCCAGAATAGACCACATACTGGGTCACAAATCAGGACTCAGCCGATACCAAAAGACTGAGATTATTCCCTGCATATTCTCAGATCACAATGCTTTGAAACTGGAGCTCAATCACAAGGAAAAGTTCCGAAGGAACTCAAACACCTGGAAGCTAAAGACCACCTTGCTTAAGAATGCTTGGATCAACCAGGAGATCAAAGAAGAACTGAAACAATTCATGGAAACCAATGAGAATGAAGACACTTCGGTCCAAAACCTATGGGATACAGCAAAGGCGGTCCTAAGGGGAAAATATATAGCCATCCAAGCCTCGCTCAAAAAATTTGAAAAATCCAGAACACACCAGCTGTCTCTACACCTTAAAGAACTGGAGGATCAACAACAAATCAAACCAACTCCACACATAAGAAGGGAAATCATCAAGATTAGAGCTGAGATCAATGAGGGAGAAACCAGAGATACAGTAGAACGTATCAATGAAACTAGAAGCTGGTTTTTTGAAAGAATCAATAAGATCGATAAGCCACTGGCTACACTAATCCAAAAGAAAAGAGAGAAATCCCAAATTCATAAAATTATGAATGAAAAGGGAAAGATCACAACTAACACCAAGGAAGTAGAAACAATCATCAGAAGTTACAACGAACAGTTATATGCCAATAAGCTTAGCAACCTAGATGAAATGGATGCATTCCTGGAAAAATATAAACTACCAAAATTGAACCAGGAAGAAATCGACAACCTGAATAGACCGATATCTAATAACGAGATTGAAGCAGTGATCAAAAATCTCCCAAAAAACAAGAGCCCAGGACCTGACGGATTCCCTGGGGAATTCTACCAAACCTTCCAAGAAGAAATAACACCTATTCTCCTGAAGCTGTTTCAAAAAATTGAAGCAGAAGGAAAACTTCCAGACTCTTTCTATGAAGCCAGCATTACCCTGATCCCCAAACCAGGCAAGGACCATACCAAAAAGGAGAATTTCAGACCAATATCACTGATGAATATGGATGCTAAGATTCTCAACAAGATCCTAGCCAACAGGATCCAACAACACATTAAAAAGATTATCCACCATGATCAGGTGGGATTCATCCCTGGGCTACAAGGATGGTTCAACATTCGTAAATCAATCAATGTGATACAACAAATTAATATGAGAAGAGAGAAGAACCACATGGTCCTCTCAATTGATGCAGAAAAAGCATTTGACAAAATCCAACATCCGTTCCTGATTAAAACGCTTCAAAGTATAGGGATAGAGGGAACATTCCTGAACCTCATCAAATCTATCTATGAAAGACCCACAGCAAATATCATCCTCAATGGGAAAAAGCTTGCAGCCTTCCAGTTGAGATCAGGAACAAGACAAGGATGCCCACTTTCACCACTCTTGTTCAACATAGTATTAGAAGTCCTAGCAACAGCAATCAGACAACAGAGAGAAATAAAAGGTATCCAAATTGGTAATGAAGAAGTCAAACTCTCTCTCTTCGCAGATGACATGATTCTTTATATGGAAAACCCAAAAGACTCCACCCCCAAACTACTAGAACTCATACAGCAATTCAGCAGCGTGGCAGGATACAAAGTCAATGTGCAGAAATCAGTGGCTTTCTTATACACTAACAATGAAAATACAGAAAGGGAAATTAGAGAATCGATTCCATTTACTATAGCACCAAGAACCATAAGATACCTGGGAATAAACCTAACTAAAGAGGTAAAGGATCTATACTTGAGGAACTATAGAACACTCATGAAAGAAATTGAAGAAGACACAAAAAGATGGAAGACCATTCCATGCTCTTGGATCGGAAGAATAAACATCGTTAAAATGTCTATACTGCCTAGAGCAATCTATACTTTTAATGCAATTCCAATCAAAATTCCACCGGCATTCTTCAAAGAGCTGGAGCAAATAATCCTAAAATTTGTATGGAATCAGAAGAGACCCCGAATCGCTAAGGAAACGTTGAAAAACAAAAATAAAGCTGGCGGCATCACCTTACCTGATTTCAAGCTTTATTACAAAGCTGTGATCACCAAGACAGCATGGTACTGGCATAAAAACAGACACATAGACCAGTGGAACAGAGTAGAGAGCCCTGATATGGACCCTCAACTCTATGGTCAATTAATCTTCGACAAAACAGGAAAAAATATACAGTGGAAAAAAGACAGTCTCTTCAATAAATGGTGCTGGGAAAACTGGACAGCTATATGTAGAAGAATGAAACTCGACCATTCTCTTACACCGTACACAAAGATCAACTCAAAATGGATAAAAGACCTCAACGTGAGACAGGAATCTATCAGAATCTTAGAGGAGAATATAGGCAGTAATCTCTTCGATATCAGCCACAGCAACTTCTTTCAAGATACGTCTCCAAAGGCAAAGGAAACAAAAGAAAAAATAAACTTCTGGGACTTCATCAAAATCAAAAGCTTCTGCACAGCAAAGGAAACAGTCAAAAAAACAAAGAGGCAACCCACGGAATGGGAGAAGATATTTGCAAATGACAGTACAGACAAAAGTTTGATATCCAGGATCTATAATGAACTCCTCAAACTCAACCCACACGAAACAGACAAACACATCAAAAAATGGGCAGAAGATATGAACAGACACTTCTCCAATCAAGAAATACAAATGGCTATCAGACACATGAAAAAATGCTCATCATCATTAGCCCTCAGGGAGATTCAAATTAAAACCACATTGAGATATCACCTTACACCAGTTAGAATGGCCAAAATTAACAAAACAGGAAACAACATGTGTTGGAGAGGATGTGGAGAAAGGGGAACCCTCTTACACTGTTGGTGGGAATGCAAGTTGGTGCAGCCTCTTTGGAGAACAGTGTGGCGATTCCTCAAGAAATTAAAAATAGAGCTTCCCTACGACCCTGCAATTGCACTCCTGGGTATTTACCCCAAAGATACAGATGTCGTGAAAAGAAGGGCCATCTGTACCCCAATGTTTATAGCAGCAATGGCCACAGTCGCCAAACTATGGAAAGAACCAAGATGCCCTTCAACGGATGAATGGATAAGGAAGATGTGGTCCATATACACTATGGAGTATTATGCCTCCATCAGAAAGGACGAATATCCAACTTTTGTAGCAACATGGACGGGACTGGAAGAGATTATGCTGAGTGAAATCAGTCAAGCAGAGAGAGTCAATTATCATATGGTTTCACTCATTTGTGGAGCATAACCAATAGCATGGAGGACAAGGGGCGTTAGAGAGTAGTAGGGAATTTGGGTAAATTGGAAGGGGAGGTGAACCATGAGAGACTATGGACTCTGAAAAACAGTCTGAGGGGTTTGAAGTGGCGGTGGGGTGGGAGGTTGGGGTACCAGGTGTTGGGTATTATAGAGGGCACAGCTTGCATGGAGCACTGGGTGTGGTGAAAAAATAATGAATACTGTTTTTCTGAAAATAAATAAATTGGGAAAAAAAAAAAAGAAACTTGAGATGGCATTCTCACTCAGTATACAATTGAGTACAGTGCACAGACCATTTGTTTCTCAACAAATATTCCTTCCCTGGTTCCCATTGGATTGTCAACAAATGGAAATAGCCCTCTTTATAATCCTGAAACAGGATTTCCCCAGAACTTGATATTCAATTCTAGTTGTTGGTACAGTACTAATTCGTGTTATATTTCCATCTCTCTATTTGAACCTCCTCCATCATCTTTAAATCTTCCTGTGAAGCTGCCAGAAGACAACCTCTGTAGACTCACTCTGTCACATCTGCACACCTAGTTGCATTTATATTCATATACTCCATTTGCCCTCATTTTAGCCTAAAGTGTCAGTGCTTCCAGATAAGCTCACCTCCTCCATTTGTACATTAAATCCCATTCCCTCTTCCCTATTTAAAGACATGGATCCAGCACTTCTCACCTTTCCCATGAGTTTCCTTTCTAGGATTATATCTAATCATAGTATAACATGGTGTTTAATTGTTATATAGTTGGCTGCACAATGGGCATATACTTTGTGTACAGTCCCGTGATAGAAGGTGTGAGAATATCTTTACTCAAAGTAAAAGTTAGGCTTCTTTCATCAGAAGAGCATCTATACTGCTGGGCAAATCATTACTGACCTTCCTTTATTTTTTCATAGTGATTTCCACTTTCTAGTGAGGTAAGTAGGGCAGGTATTATCACCATCCTCATAATCATCTTTTCATCATATTTATCATCATCTTTTTTTTAAAGATTTTATTTATTTATTTGACAGAGAGAGATCACAAGTAGGCAGAGAGAGAGGAGGAAGCAGGCTCCCTGCTGAGCAGAGAGCCCAATGCGGGACTGGATCCCAGGAGCCTGAGATCATGACCTGAGCTGAAGGCAGTGGCTTAACCCACTGAGCCACCCAGGCGCCCTATCATCAATATCTTTACTGTCAATCATCATCATAGAAGCAGCTAAAACTAAATAAGCATTTATTTTATGCTAAGTGTGTCATGTACATTATCTCATTTAATATTAAAAATCCTCCATATATAGTAGGTGATATTATGAACTGATGCTCATAGAAGTCATGTGATTCACTCTGACTTATTTCACTATTTAGTTCATCCATGTTGTCTAAATGGCATGATCTCATCCTTTTATATAGTTGTGTAATATTCCTGTGTGTGTGTGTATGTGTGTGTGTGTGTGTACACCACATCTTCTTTGTCCATTTACCTATTGCCGGATACTTAGGTTGCTTCTATATCTTGACTACTGTAAATAATGCTACAATAAACATAGGAGTGCATATATCTTTCTGAATTGGTGTTTTCATTTTCTTTGGGTAAATACCCCATAGTGGAACTATTGGATCATATGGTATTTCTTTTTTTTTTTTTTTTTTTACTTTTCCTTCTACCTCTGCCTCCTTCGGTTTTTTTTTCCCAATTTATTTATTTTCAGAAAAACAGTATTCATTATTTTTTCACCACACCCAGTGCTCCATGCAAGCCGTGCCCTCTACAATACCCACCACCTGGTACCCCAACCTCCCACCCCCCCCGCCACTTCAAACCACTCAGATTGTTTTTCAGAGTCCATAGTCTCTCATGGTTCACCTCCTCTTCCAATTTCCCAAAAGACACTGCTGGTGGGAATGCAAGCTGGTGTAACCACTCTGTAAAACAGCATGGAGGTTCCTCAAAATGTTGAAAATAGAACTGCCCTATGAGCCAGCAATTGCACTACTGGGTATTTACCCTAAAGATACAAACGTAGTGATCCAAAGGGGCACGTGCACCCGAATGTTTATAGCAGCAATGTCCACAATAGCCAAACTATGGAAAGAACCTAGATGTCCATCAACAGATGAATGGATGAAGAAGATGTGGTATATATACACAATGGAATACTATGCAGCCATCAAAAGAAACGAAATCTTGCCATTTGCGACAACATGGATGGAACTGGAGTGTATCATGCTTAGCGAAATAAGTCAAGTGGAGAAAGACAACTATCATATGATCTCCCTGATATGAGGAAGTGGTGATGCAACATGGGGGCTTAAGTGGGTAGGAGAAGAATCCATGAAACAAGATGGGATAGGGAGGGAGACAAACTATTTTTAATTTTTTGTGGAAACTCCATACTGTCTTCCACAGTGGCTATACCAATTTATTTTCCCAACAACAATGTACAAGGGTTCCTTTTTCTCTACCCTAAAAGGGCAAAGCCAAAATCTGAATTTAGGTTGATCTGACTCTAAACCTTTGCTCTTAGTCACTATTTTCAAACAAAGAAACTGAGGCTCAAGAGAGTTTAACTAACTTGACCATGACTAGTAAGCAAGTCTTTCAACTCTTTTCACCACTAGGGTAAAATGATGATCAAGGTGTGAGAGATGTGTGCTGTATGAGTTCAGAGAAGACACTTAGTGTGTGCTAAAGAACAAATGAGGGAATTAAATAGTAGAGCCAGGTTTTTACCTTTGTAAGAACTGTGCTTCATTATTTCTTACCAAAAAGTAATAGGTGAGAATAAAGTAAAACTTCTCGGGTAAAATTATGTCTTTAGGTATACATTACTTATCATTAAATGCTTACTAACACTGTGAGAAATTGGCCTTGAACTTCAGTCATTTAAATGTAATTCAAGTTTTTTCTTGTTAAGCTACTATTTGACATTTGGAAATGTCAGACTCTATTTCAAGTTGAAAAGAAAATCCCCATAGCTACTTGGAGAAAGGCAGGAAGGTTTTTGGTTGGTTTCACATTTACTCAAACATCATGTGTCCCCATTGGCATGCCCAATGGATTTGTCCAACCAATTAAGTTATGGACTCCATATCTTAATGGACTTCATTATTGAGAGATTTGAATTCTGTAGAGGAGTCTGTTGCCTTTTAACAATCAGCTCTGCCTTCTTGTTGAAAGTGCTAATAAATCTATCTCAGAAAAATAATGTAAGAGATATTCTCTGTATCTTTATTTTGGTTCCAATTCATGTTCCAGTTTGACAGCTTCCAAAAGAAGCATGCCAGCAACAGCATCCACAGCCCATGATGTCAACAATTTTATTCTTAGACATAGGTGTCGGTGTTATGTGCCCTCTCACCTGCCCCATCTGTCCTGTCCATACACCATGTTAAATTCCTCAATGATCTTAAAGCTTTCAGAAAAAGTAACTCCTACTACAACCACAAAAAGTTGGTGAACTACCCCTTTATTGTTAGGTATGACTTCTAAAAAGTAACACATGTGTTCAAAACTGAGAAATCTTAGTGCATAAAAGACATTAAAAAGGGCCAGGAGATTTGAGCTATTGTCTTTGCTTTTAGTATTTTAACTTGAGTACTTTTATCCCTCAGGTGTCCCCAGGCTACTACTAATATGCAAACAATTCTCCCCATTCTTACTTTATCACCGTATCAGGCCACATTGCTTGATGATAGGAGTGGAGTCTAGCTATTCTGCAGACTTGGAGCAGTTGAAGAGGAGTGAAAAATTTCATTTTCTAAAAATGTTAGAAGGCTTAGAAAAGTGTTAGAAGGAATTAAATGTGCCAAAGAAGGGCCATCTCTTTAAGAAGATGAGGATTTGGGGGCGCCTGGGTGGCTCAGTGGGTTGGGCTGCTGCCTTCAGCTCGGGTCATGGTCTCGGGGTCCTGGGATCGAGTCCTACTTCGGGCTCTCTGCTCAGCGGGGAGCCTGCTTCCTCCTCTCTCTCCCTCTGCCTGCCTCTCTGCCTGCTTGTGATCTCTCTCTGTCAAATGAATGGATGAAATCTTTAAAAAGAAAAAGAAAAAAAAAAGATGAGGATTTGTTCTCCATTGTCAGTTGCATAAGTCTTCCCACTGCCTTTACTCGAGGAGGTAAATATTGAGTCAAAAGAAATGGGTATTATTTGCTCAAACTCTTGAGCACCAGTCTTACGTAGTCCAAGAGTTTCTGTGAACATAAATATGGAAGAGGTAGTTATTGAATGTATTTTCAACAGTGACACCCAAATATTAGGTATGCATAGAATTTTAACATTGTGCCTATTGGCCCATCTGTTCAATGGACCCTTGCCCACTGCAAGAAGATGTAAGAATAAATTTTCCCTTTTGATGAATCTAACCAATTACTACTACTCTCCTCTATGGCTTGATAGTGCAAGAGCCCTGGAGAGAGATATAATTATTGTTACAAACCTAATGCTTTCCATTTTCTGAATTGAAACAAAACCTATTGAATTTGCAGAGAATGTCCCTGAAGCAAAAAAGTAACAGCTGGGCCCTCTTTGGTAATGGGTCTGCAGCACTGAAAAACAAAATCTAGCATTTAAATGGCATAAATGAGTGAATAATAGGGCTTTATATCTCACAGAGCACAGGAATCATTCATCAATAGTGAATTTTTTATCATGATGAGAGGAGGATGTGAGAGGAATTTTAGGGCACTGTTTTACAAAATGTGCCTCTTGTGTTCATTCACATTTCTTCAAGAAGCAAGGAAATTAATAAAGGATAAGAAATGAGTCAAACATCCACATTGTCCACCTGAAAGAATATCTATAATGAATGCTTGAAAATGACTTTCCAGGTATTTAGGCATTATTTTTAGGTGTGGATAAATGCAACTGGTACCTTAAACAAATGTATCCAAAGCTCTCAGCAAAATGTATTCTTTTTCAAAATCGTATTTTGATTATTACGTTCTCAAATTTGAGCATGTTCCTTAATTACCTGAAAGGCTTATTAAAACATAGATTACTGTCCAGTTTTCCCAGCACCATTTATTGAGGAGACTGCCTTTTTTCCACTGTATATTTTTTCCTGTTTTGTCAAAGATAAATTGACCATAGAGTTGAGGGTCTATATCTGGGCTCTCTACTCTGTTCCACTGGTCCATGTGTCTGTTTTTATGCCAGTACCATGCTGTCTTGGTGATCACAGCTTTGTAATAAAGCTCGAAATCAGGTAAGGTGATGCCGCCAGCTTTATTTTTGTTATTCAACATTTCCTTAGCGATTCGGGGTCTCTTCTGATTCCATACAAATTTTAGGATTATTTGCTCCAGCTCTTTGAAGAATGCCGGTGGAATTTTGATTGGAATGGCATTAAAAGTATAGATTGCTCTAGGCAGTATAGACATTTTAACAATGTTTATTCTTCCGATCCAAGAGCATGGAATGGTCTTCCATCTATTTGTGTCTTCTTCAATTTCTTTCATGAGTGTTCTGTAGTTCAATTTCTTTCATGAGTGTTCTGTAGTTCCTCAAGTATAGATCCTTTAACTCTTTAGTTAGGTTTATTCCCAGGTATCTTATGGTTCTTGGTGCTATAGTAAATGGAATCGATTCTCTAATTTCCCTTTCTGTATTTTCATTGTTAGTGTATAAGAAAGCCACTGATTTCTGCACATTGACTTTGTATCCTGCCACGCTGCTGAATTGCTGTATGAGTTCTAGTAGAAGAATGAAACTCGACCATTCTCTTACACCGTACACCAAGATCAACTCAAAATGGATAAAAGACCTCAACGTGAGACAGGAATCCATCAGAATCCTAGAGGAGAACATAGGCAGTAATCTCTTTGATATCAGCCACAGCAACTTCTTTCAAGATACGTCTCCAAAGGCAAAGGAAACAAAAGAAAAAATAAACTTCTGGGACTTCATCAAAATCAAAAGCTTCTGCACAGCAAAGGAAACAGTCAAAAAAACAAAGAGGCAACCCACGGAATGGGAGAAGATATTTGCAAATGACAGTACAGACAAAAGGTTGATATCCAGGATCTATAATGAACTCCTCAAACTCAACCCACACGAAACAGACAAACACATCAAAAAATGGGCAGAAGATATGAACAGACACTTCTCCAATCAAGACATACAAATGGCTATCAGACACATGAAAAAATGCTCATCATCATTAGCCCTCAGGGAGATTCAAATTAAAACCACATTGAGATATCACCTTACACCAGTTAGAGTGGCCAAAATTAACAAAACAGGAAACAACATGTGTTGGAGAGGATGTGGAGAAAGGGGAACCCTCTTCCACTGTTGGTGGGAATGCAAGTTGGTGCAGCCTCTTTGGAGAACAGTGTGGAGACTCCTCAAGAAATTAAAAATAGAGCTTCCCTATGACCCTGCAATTGCACTCCTGGGTATTTACCCCAAAGACACAGATGTCGTGAAAAGAAGGGCCATCTGTACCCCAATGTTTATAGCAGCAATGGCCACAGTCGCCAAACTATGGAAAGAACCAAGATGCCCTTCAATGGATGAATGGATAAGGAAGATGTGGTCCATATACACTATGGAGTATTATGCCTCCATCAGAAAGGATGAATACCCAACTTTTGTAGCAACATGGACGGGACTGGAAGAGATTATGCTGAGTGAAATAAGTCAAGCAGAGAGAGTCAATTATCATATGGTTTCACTTATTTGTGGAGCATAACCAATAGCATGGAGGACAAGGGGCGTTAGAGAGGAGTAGGGAATTTGGGTAAATTGGAAGGGGAGGTGAACCATGAGAGACTATGGACTCTGAAAAACAGTCTGAGGGGTTTGAAGTGGCGGGGGGGTGGGAGGTTGGGGTACCAGGTGTTGGGTATTATAGAGGTCACGGCTTGCATGGAGCACTGGGTGTGGTGAAAAAAATAATGAATAATGTTTTTCTGAAAATAAATAAATTGGAAAAAAAAACATAGATTACTGGGCCTTAGTCTCAGAATTTTTTATTTAATGGGTCTGAAGTGAGAATCAAGTATTTGCATTTCTAATAAGTTTCAAAGTGATTCTGGTACTCCTGGACCAAGTACCTTCAAGTATCACTCTTGGAAAATCACTGGGTTCAAAAATGGATATCCTTGATAATAGTGGTGATAGTACTAAGGACTTCTAATTCTTTAAGACAGCACCATACTTCCAAGTGGCTCATAGCAAAATATGACTTCTCATGTGTCACCTGAATATGTCTGTTAGGAACAGGAAGAAATCATTATTCTCATTTTAGAGAAACTGAGGCCTGGTTTATATAATTATTTGTTAAGAAATTCTAGAATGTGGCAGTTTCTCTTGTCTAAGTTCTGCCTCCCCAAACTTGAAACTTCCCCCCCACACATACACACACGTGTATGCAAAGACACACATGTTTGGACATTTGTAAAGAAAGACTTTATTAAATGGGGGTTATTGCTATAGGGATGGGGGGGGGACTAACAGCAGAGAGACACTCAAAGACCAAACCAAGGAAAGCAAATAAGCAGAGATTATTGGATAGGTGGTTGGGAAAGAAGAAGCAGAGTTGCTAAAACTGCTAGAGGAATCTTGAAGCTTAAAAATTACATCAAATGTTGTAATAACCAGAAAATTGAGGCAGGTCGTGTTTGCACATGAGGTATAGATCTGGGCTTGAGAAGAAGCAAACAAGTTAAAGTGTGATAAATTCATTTAAGTTTAGGGCTTAGATGTCCTTGTCGAGAAGAAGCAAACAAGTTAAAGTGTGAGAAATTCATTTAAGTTTAGGGCTTAGATGTCCTTGTCAAAACAGCCTATAATCATGTCATACATAAAGGTTGATTAGCCTTGTCACTCCCCAGCTGACTGGAATATCCTTGAAAGTAAAAGTTAACTACTTCTGTTCCATATGAAGGCTTGCTATTATCTCTACTTGAGAGTAAGGACTTAATTGAATCAGGATTTAGACAAAGCAGTGTTATAAATGGGATGCTTCTCATTTTGTCTTCTCTTGTACAAAGAAAGTTTTACAGGAAAAAAAATCTGTTGTTTGGCTAGCCACAAGCCAAATACTTATCTGGCCTTTTCTTTAAGAATATTTTTCAACATAAAGCAAGAAGGGACACAGTAGGAGAAAAGTAGTTTTGGTCAAACCATATAGTTGAGAAAATTTTCCTGTAGACCTAGATTCATTAACTCACTGTCAATAGTCACTTTTGATAAAGGCATTCAGAAGAAGCAACCCTACATATAAAAATGTATGTATTTGTATATTACCCCTTACACAAATTATTCTGTGGATATTTAAATGAGTTTTGTAATCAAGAGAGTTCTCAAACTGGAAAAGTTAGAATGGTAGAGCCAAAAGAAGAGATAAATTCTCTAAAGCTATCAAAAAAAAAGTAAACATCCATGACCTCCAAATGGCCCCGATCCTGATGATTACTTCAGTTTGCCAGTTTTCTCAATGGATTTAGCTATGGTCATCAGCATCCATCAAATCAGCCAGTCTAAATGAACATGCCAGCAATGTCACAGTCTGGTTCATGTACTATCTATAGACAGAGTCTGACTACCTTTCCTCATCTAACGAACTAATCAGACACACAGCTCTGCCACATTTGGACCTCAGCCCCTTTGCAAAATTGTCAAAAAGGTTAACAAAGAAAATGCAAATAGAAACTGGAAAAGCAAATACAACCTCTGTTAAATAACAATTCAATTATAAAATAATTACAACTATTGTCTTTGGGCTGTTTTTACTTACATTTTAGCATCGATACCTCAAGCTGTTTTCTTGTGCTTAATTGTAGTTCTACATTAAACTTGTATGGCATACCATTTTTGGGACCTACATAAAGAAATAAAACACTAGAGTAAAATGATTATGTTTCTAAATTAGCAACTGATGCTAAGGAAGTCAATATGTAATTAAGTATTCTCTGATTGTCATAATCGTGAGAAAGCATACTGAATATTTACCTCTATAAATCACTGGACTGGACTAGACATAGGGAATGCAAAGTTTTACAAGACATATGCATACAGTCTGTACAAATAATCTGATAAGTACCTGTGCACATAGCAAGTTCCAAGTTGACAGCACAGACAATAAATGCTACAGGAATTCTGAAGACAAAGAGATTATCGGGTTAACTCAATATTTCTGGGAAGATGTAGGGCATTTTTAAAGAATATATGTTACTTAGATAAGTTGATTATAGGGAGGAAATATAACAGATCAGAACAGTAAAGGAAACAAAGATGATGTATGTCATGTTTTGAACCAATATGCCTAAACAGAAGGATTAACAGTAAAGAAGTTGTCTATACCCCTGATCCTGGTCAACTTTCTGTCTCATTAGAACTTGATAACATGGTATGTCTTGTGAGAGCACAAGCCTTAAAGTTAAATTCTGATTCTTTAATACTAGATTCGCTGACCCTCTCTCTGTCTCCATTTCTAAAACAAAATACACACACACACACACACACACACACACACACACACACACCAGTGTGCGCACACATACACAACTGACATCAACAATAAACAGATGGTAGCATCTATCTCCTAGGGTTCCTGTGAGAAGTAAATGATACATGCATAGATAATATAGATACCCTAACAGAGAATGAACTTAATTCAATTTATATTCCCTGTAAGTATTTGCTGTCGACCACAAATGGTGGAGATAACAGACCTGTCAAATAGCCCTCACCAAAGAGAAACAACTCAAAATACCTAATGCACCTAACAATGATCCAATAGTCATTATCTTTGCTTCCAAGAGGGAGCTTTATACCTTTGGATAAGGAAAAATGCCATTTTTAAATGAGATTTAAGTTTTGTGATTTCATTCTTTTCTATGTCTTGACCATGATTTTTATTTTGGTTTAAATTCATAAAATTTCACTGACTCTCAGAGCTAAAAGAGACCTTAAGTCTTATTTCTATACTAACCAACTTCGAACAGTTTTACCCACTCATTTCCATCTTGACAGATATGGCCGTGCCAGTGCACCTGTGGAAAGCAAACATCAGTAGCCTGAGCTCTCTCAGGTCTGAGAGTCATTAAAATTCCTCTTCATCTGCGGTAGGATTTAATTTGAACTGAACCCAACTTTTTATTTTTTTTTTTTTTTTTTTTTTTTAAAGATTTTATTTATTTATTTGACAGAGAGAGATCACAAGTAGGTAGAGAGGCAGGCAGAGAGAGAGAGGAGGAAGCAGGCTCCCTGCTGAGCAGAGAGCCCGATGCGGGACTCGATCCCAGGACCCTGAGATCATGACCTGAGCCGAAGGCAGCGGCTTAACCCACTGAGCCACCCAGGTGCCCGAACCCAACTTTTTAAAACTAAGAACCACGCCAGAATCACTCTGCATAGCTGACAATATATGTATATTTAATTTGACTTGTCTGGTGAAAGCATGGACTGTACGATGCCATGGGAATAGCAATCTGTATGAAGTTTCACAAATGCACTGTTTTCTTGGGTCTCCCTGCCTCTGTACTTTCTGTTTCATCTCTGCTAAAATGACCTATTCCTCCACCCCGTTCCTCACCTACAGTTCTTTATTCCTTTTTTAGAAAATGATTTTATTTATTTATTTGAGGGAGGGAGAGAAAAGGAGCAGGGGGAGGAGAAGAGGGAGAAGGAGAAGCAGACTCCCTGTTGAGCAGGGAGACTGACATAGGGCACGATGTGGGACTCAATCCCAGGACTCTGGGATCATAACCTGAGTTCAAGGCAGATGCTTAACCAACTGAGCCACTCAGACACACTGACACTTACCTATTCTCTTAAGCCCCATCTGATTCTCACAGGCCAACTTAGCTGCTGCTCCTTTTGAGCTTTCATTGCACTTTCTACATATTTAAGTATATTAATGTTCATAGACTTAGTAGACCACATAGCGAACAGATTAAATGTCTGTATCCTTCTTAAGAAGTGATTTCTTGAGGGTACCAAGTTCATCTTTGTATCCTAACACCTAGTATAAAACATAGCACATAATAAGTATTTAATATTAGCTTGATGAGTGATGAATAAATAGAACCCAAAGTCACTTTACATCACAGAAGTTGTCATTTATTTTTCTCTGCCATTGCCCTCATTCCTAATTCTGCAATCTCACAAATTAATTAAAGTAAGGAATGAAATTGGAGACATAGTGGGTGGATGGCTTACCAGCCCAATGTCACAACTGAAGATGGTGCTCAAACTGCACACCCTACTGTCACTGGTTAGCGAGAGCATCTCCATATATGTACCTCATATTAAATGTGCGGTGAAGAGATCCCCTGGCACTTTGCATGGCAGTTTTAGCAATAAAACTGTTTATCATTGATATCATCATTATTCCTATTTGAGTACCTCATTGACATGGGAACCAAACACTCCGTGTCTCTTGCCTGAAATCCTGTCACAGAAATATCTGTAGAGAAAGAGGACGAAGAAAACACTGTTTTCAAAAATATGTTTTCACTGTGGTATTATCTTATTCAGGATCAGAATTTGCTCTGTGTATTGAAGAACATGCTATTACAATCCTGTGAAGCTTAGGAAGGGTTTCTTACTGCAGTGACTGCTTCGGTAATCTGTAGAATATATAGTGAATATAACCAGAGTGAGCTTTACAGAGGCACAGTAGAAGGGACATTGATGTGGCAAGCTAGAAAGATAATTTTAATTGCTATGAGGTTTCACACTCATTGTCAGAAAACTAGTTTCCCAGTTGACTGAAGAGATCCTTCTGTTTAAATAATTCTTTTATACTCCTGGGAGTTATTCAAAGCTTCACTTCTATTACCTTTTGTATCCTCCCAGCTGCCTTTTTTTCCCCAATTTATTTATTTTCAGAAAAACAGTATTCATTATTTTTTCACCACACCCAGTGCTCCATGCAAGCTGTGCCCTCTATAATACCCACCACCTGGTACCCCAACCTCCCACCCCCCCGCCACTTCAAACCCCTCAGACTGTTTTTCAGAGTCCATAGTCTCTCATGGTTCACCTCCCCTTCTAATTTACCCAAATTCCCTACTCCTCTCTAACGCCCCTTGTCCTCCATGCTAGCTGCCTTTTAAGACTGGAAGGTAGGTAGCATTTTCCCTTGGGAAAATGTTTCTCTAACTGCAAGACACTGATGTTGAATCTGGATAGAGAGGTCCTGGGATGTGCCTTTTACTTCAAAAATTTTAAATGGCCCCCAAAGGTCTTAAAAGGGAAAATAATGAATAATGTTTTTCTGAAAATAAATAAATTGGAAAAAAATTTGCAACTATAAAAAAAAAGGAATTAGAAATTCAGAGGACCACCTTTAAAAAGTGTCACTGTGCATTAAAATGCAGTCTAGTCCAGGCCCAGGGTAAAGTAGTCTGGAGGAGGTATGGTAAAGCTAGTAATGTAGTTAAGAGGAGAAGCCTGAGAAAGACAACAAGGCCTTCAAGTGGTCACATAAGACTAGCAGTAGAGGATCCAAAGTCTTGAAAGTAAGACAAGACGAATGGAAGTAGCACTCAGGGAGGACCTATCAAGTACCAAAGCCTGTGCTAGATAATTTACATACCTGTGAACTAGGTATTAGTATACCCATTTTACAGAGAACGAACTGAGAACCAGGGAGGTGAAATAACTTACTAAAGCTTGCACAGCTAATGTGTATGAAATTAAGAAGATCTTGTAATGAGGCAGTAAAAATTCCAGGGACTCCAGGTATGTGACAGCAAAATGTTGATAATGATTATTTATATTGCTGAATATAGGATTGCTGAACAGCACATAACTTCCCTCCCTCTCTCTCTCTCTCTCTCTCTCTCTCTCTCATAAATAAATAACATCCTTAAAAAAAAAGTTGGTGATACCCTATAAATGGAACCAGGGCTTCTTTTTTAGGGGGAAACCTTCTCATTTGCACACTAAGGAGGTTGTGGCACAGGGGAATCTATCAGTGTGTGAGATCAGGTATTAGAGGACCATTAGCTGATGAATAAACTAAGGTGCAGAGAAATGAAACAATTTGCCTGAGATGGCACCTTTAGTTTAGAGTCATTGCTGAGGTTAAGTCCGGAGTCTTGTGACTCCCAATACTGTGCTTATTTCTGAATTATTTCTTCCCTCCATCCACGATTTATAGAGGTATTTAAAAAAAAAATTCTTTCATTCATAGGAACCTAGCTTTGCCTCTTAGCCTATTTAACATAAAGTTGATTGGTATATTATTTTTCATTAAAGTTTTTGAAAAGGGCAGTTCCTGACCTCCTGCTCCTGCCAGCAGAATGTCTTATGATGTATTATAGCAATGACATTCCACTGATTGGTCCACAGGCTCTCACTTTACCTCTTCGGAGAAGAAGCAAGAATGTTAAGATGCCCTCAAGGAAAATATGATAGAAATAATATATTTTTTCAAAAGAACAGATACCAGTATTTGCTGTTCAATGGCATTTTTATATGATGTACTTGTTTGGTAGATGAGAGAGGAAAGAGAGGACACACAAATGAAAGGTCATTGTAAAACATTAATGAATATTTTTACAAGGATTACATTCAGAACTTGGATACTTTTTAATACACAGTAAAGGCCAAGTTATTGCCCTCAAGGAGCTAAGCATCTAGGATGAGAGAAAATTTGTTCCAAGAGTAATATTTACTTAAATGAGGATGTCAGGGCTGGAAGGAAATTTCTTTTCCAAATATCTCGGACTTATTCCTGTCTGACTTCTCTTGGGATTTGTTGTTTGACAATGTTATAACATCAGAAGCCATTCCAGCTCCATTTTTTAGCCCTTCTAGTTATTAAATACATTTTATGGATGTGAAATCTATTTAGAATTTTAATCTATACCTGACCTCTTTCCTCTGGATGTACATGAAATACATTTATTCTATAATAATATTATATTTATTATATATAATATTCTAGAGTATTGTATAATAACATAATAATATTCTAAAATATTCTAGAATAAATTAATATTTATTATATTCTATATAATAAATATTCTAGAATATTATCTTCTAGATACTATATCTAGAATATATAGATAGAATATAATATTCTAGATATATAGAATAGAATATACATTCTAGAATGTATATATTCTATATATTCTGTTTCCCAAGCTAATCCCCTTCGGTTCCTCAGTTCTTTTTCAAGTGTATGATTTCTTGATCATTCACCAATTTTGGTCATCTTTCTCTGAATATGCCTGTAATATGTCAAGAATTTTCTTAAAATATATAATTCAGAGCTTAAAACAGTGCTCTTGAACCATCCTGACTAGATAAAGGAGTCTCATTACCTTCATGTTTCTCCCCACTATCTTTCTATGGATGCAATCTTATACAACAATAGTTTTTTTTTTAATTTGCAGACCACTTCCCATTACTATTTTATCTTGAGCTTAGAGTCATTTCAATATATGCTCTTTTTTTCCCACATAGATTGGTAAAAAATATGCCTTGTAATATTACATTATTTACAGCTAAATGCTAGTGTTTCTCTATAATGGTGACTCAAGTGTTCTGTCTCTGCTTCCACTGATCCCTGCAGTTCTTGGCTAGCTTTCCTTCTGTTCTCACATTTAGACTTATCCAGTTGAAGATATTAGTTTAGCCAATCATTGTACAACATTAGTGAACCTTTACTGGTTCGTATTATGATTTGAGCTACCCCATTGTTGTCCAGTTTTTAGATTGTTGCCATTGTTTTAGACATCAGTATTGGGTCCAACCAACTGTTGCTTATTGTTACAAGTCCATGGGGCAACATATTATACAGGGAAATGGTCAGAAAGGAGCTGTAGGCCCGGTAGCTTTTAATACTTGGAAACATCTTTTGTCTAATAAGCACTTTATTACCTAAAAAACTTGGAATTCTTTTGGATTTTAATTGTTCTCTGTTTTGCTCTTTATTCATTCAGAATATTGTTTTGTTATTTTAGTCAAGGGCCATTTGATGGCAAGGAAAAGAAACACAACCAAGTTAATCTAAGCTAGTTTATCGAAAAGGGAAATTTATGGGAAGTATCTAGGGTTATCTCACAGAGAATCAACAATAGGAAGTGAATCTAGATACATGAAAGACTTTCTAAAACTGAAAAGCTACCAGAAACCATCTCCCTCATTCTCTTTCTGGGGCCACAGAGTCTCGACTACGATTTTCTCTGTGCAGCTGTTTTTTATTTCCCCTCTGCCTCTCTTCACACTGGCTCCATTTATACATGAGCTCTAATAACAGTCTCAAAATAATGTATTTAGCACTCTTCCAAATTCAGCATCTGTAGCTAAATGATCCAGCTCCTACAGACTGCTCTGATCTGTCCAGCCCAGCTATTGAATTGGTTTCCCTTGAGTTAGGTCCAATCATCTGTGATAAGACAAGAGCGAGAGCACATAATGCAAACGTGCTGCTCGGAGCCATCCCTGCGAGGAGAGTCATCTCAGAGAAGATGAGAATAGGCTGCACAGGAGTCCCAACATGCACCAAATACATTTTTCCCTTTTCAGTTAGAGTATTTTCCTTGATAAGACCCTTCATTATAGGAGATACAGATCGCAAATAAGCACATGAAAAGATGATCAACATCGTTAGTGGTAAGAGAAATACAAATTAAAACCAGAAACTCACATCTACTGGAATGAGGGAAAAGGTAATAGCAATAACATTGAGCAATTAGAACTCATTCCAAACTAGTAAAGTCATTTTAGAACACAGTTTGGTAGTTTCTGATAAAGCTAGTCCTTTGCTTGTCATAGGAGTCATCAATCCTCCTCTTAGATATTGACCCAATAGAGATGAAAACATGTCCTCACTAAAGCTTGTACATGAATATATATAACATCTTAATTCATGATCACACACACACACACAAAAACCAAAGCAGAAATAACCCCAACTATGCATTAACTGGTAACTGACTGAGCAGTGTGTGATACGTTTGTAGAAAGGAATACTGCTCAGCAATAAAAAGAAAGACCTACTGAAATAAGCAATCACATGGATCAATCACAAAAGCATTATGCTAAGTGAAGACAGCCAGAGTCAAAAAGGCTATACATGATATGCTTATATTTTTAGGATGTTCTATTAAAAGCAGAACTATAGGGACAGAGAGCAGCTGATCAGTAGCTGCTAAGAGCTTGTGATGGAGGAGGGAACTTGACAAACATGTACAAAAAAAAAGAGACTTAAAGAAACAGAAATAATCTGTATGTTGATTTTGGTTATGTTATTCAGCTTTATTCATCTTTCACAATTCATTCACATCTCACAATATAATTAAATTGAATTCAATTCTGTATACCTAAAAAAGTTCAATTTTACCTTATAGAAATCATACCTGGGTACATCTATCTGGCTTGAGGAAAACATTTACTTTCCTTGACAGGGAAGGCAGAAACAAAACAAAAATACAGTGGCAGTGGTCAGGAGTGGTGTAGTTTAATAGAATGTCAGTTAACCTGACACTAATTATGCAAAGGGGATTGAAATCAGGCTTCACAGATTCAGTTGTAAACTCTCTGCTGGCCTTTAAGATGTAGATAAGCCACTAAATACACAGTCTTAGGACTTTCACCTCAAACTATATCTTAGTTCATTCAACAAGCACCTATTAAGCTAGAAATACCATGAGTTGCAGACTAAACTGAAGTTGGACAAAGTCTGTAGTTTGTCTCTCTTCTGTTTTTTTTTCCAATTTATTTATTTTCAGAAAAACAGTACTCATTATTTTTTCACCACAGCCAGTGCTCCATGCAAGCCATGCCCTCTATAATACCCATCACCTGGTACCCCAACCTCCCACCCCCCCGCCACTTAAAACCCCTCAGATTGTTTTTCAGAGTCCATAGTCTCTCATGGTTCACCTCCCCTCTGTCTCTTCTAATGTTGACCTTATACCCACCTACCCTTCCATCTACTATCAACAAACCACTGTTCTTTTACCCATCTTTTTTCCTGTGAACAAGCTGTAGGAAGAATGCTACTTTAAGGTTATAGCAAAGGCACAGAATAAATATAAGGGCTAGAGAGATTGTGAATGAAGGTCTTCTCATGTACTTAATTTACCTAAAAGTAAGAGTGATTAAGGTTTTTTTGTCACATGTTTTCATGTCAAATAATATCATATTAACCCTTAATGAAAAAGAAATTTTTTTTATTATCTGTGGAATTCAGTACAAACAGCATTGCTCTAAGTTCTGTAACCAAGCACTACTTATACATTTGCTGGTTGTAATGTTTGCTTTATATTTAATGCCTATTTGTATGGGAAGTAGTGTGCACTTTTAAAATGTTTCCTTTGCCTCTCTCTGATTTACAGTCTCACAATTTATAATAAATGGAAACATTACTTTGTTGCTTATTCCTTAATTTGGAAAACAAACCTATATCTACAAGAGGTATTTTAAAAATCCATTAAAATGTTATTAGGTGAACATATTTATGAACTTCAATGACATTTATTTTCTATTCCCTGCATTGACCTTTAGCATTGTTAAGCTTGTTGGTATTGAGTTTATTTACTTTTGAAACTCCATTATAAAGAAGGCTTTAACAACATTTTAAGAAACAAGAATATGGAATAGCAAACATAATGCAATCTCCAAGTACTGTGCTATTAGTAGTACTGTGCTATTAGTAGTAGCCTACTTATTTATTTGTCTTATGATATAGTTTTTCCTAGGAGAGCAAATATCTGGAGATTTGAAAACAAACAAGACTGCATAACAGCTAAGGATAGAATTTTGGTTAAGCAGAATCTAAGAAGTAGAATCATGAGTTAGAATCTATTTGTAATTCAAATAAACAAGTTCATATTAAGCAATCAGATTATACCTTTATTAGCATTATTATGAAGAGTTATTGATAAATACTTTTTTTAAGATTTTATTTTTTACTTGACAGACAGAGATCCCAAGTAGGCAGAGAGGCAGGCAGAGAGAGAGAGGGAAGCAGGCTCCCTGCTGAGCAGAGAGCCCAATGCGGGGTTCCATCCCAGAACCCTGGGATCATGACTGAAGCCAAAGGCAGAGGCTTTAACCCACTGAGGCACCCAGACACCCCAGATGAATAGTATATTATCTTCATTTTTAATTTTTTTTATTTTTTTTTTTAAGATTTTATTTTATTTATTTGAGAGAGAGAGACAGTGAGAGAGAGAATGAGTGAGGAGAAGGTCAGAGAGCGAAGCAGACTCCCCATGGAGCTGGGAGCCTGATGTGTGACTCGATCCTGGGACTCCAGGATCACGCCCTGAGCCGGAAGCAGTCGTCCAACCAACTGCGCCACCCAGGCGTCCCAAATTTTTTTATTTTTAATTTCTTTTCAGCATAACAGTATTTATTGTTTTTGCACAATACCCAGTGCTCCTTGCAATACGTGCCCTCCTTAATACCCACCACCTGGCTCCCCCAACTTCCCACCCCCCTGCCCCTTCAAAACCCTCAGGTTGTTTTTCAGAGTCCATAGTCTCTCATGGTTAACAGTGCATTTGCACAAATAGGGTAGAATTCCAAAAGTCTTCCATTTCATAAGAAAAGAGTATACTCATGTTTGCAAAAGTGGAGTATCAAACCTGTTAACCCTTCCAGAATAGAAGTTTCCTAAATACATTTTTATAATGGAAATTAATAATGTAACAACTAAATAATGACCTTGGAAAATGAAAAATAAATCAAAGTTAATTTGTGAGCTTACAAGTTATTCTATGCCTGTTGTAGAAACTCCTATTTCTCATTAACAAGATTATCAGGGGGCTTCTGGGTGGCTTAGTTGGTTAAGTATATCCCAGGGTCCTGGGATCCAGCCCCTGCAGGGGTTCCTTCTCAGTAGGGAGTCTGCTTCTTCCTCTGCTATCCCCCCCAATGTTTGCACACACATGCATGCATGTGTGCTCTCTCTGAAATAAATAAATCTTAAAAAAAAAACACGTGGCTATCAGTAACTTGAGCAAACCCACAGGAACGGACAATAGCTGAGTGCCAAACACAGAATGAGTGCTCAGTTTATTCATTCATTCATCCATTCATTCATTCATTCATTTTTTTCAAAAATATTTATTGAGCACTCACTATGTGCTAGATTCTGGGGACAAAGCACTAAAGAAGAGAAATACTTTTGTTCAGCCCATATGTCCATGGAACTTACATTCAGCAAATACACATTTGGTGATTAAATGAGTATTTTTCACCTCAATTATTATAAAGTGAATACCCATATAACCACCATCCAAATCAAATAAAGTATTATTAGAACTCTCAATCTCTTCCAGTCCCGTCCATGTTGCTACAAAAGTTGGATATTCGTCCTTTCTGATGGAGGCATAATACTCCATAGTGTATATGGACCACATCTTCCTTATCCAATCATCCGTTGAAGGGCATCTTGGTTCTTTCCATAGTTTGGCGAGTGTGGCCATTGCTGCTATAAACATTGGGGTACAGATGGCCCTTCTTTTCACGACACCTGTATCTTTGGGGTAAATACCCAGGAGTGCAATTGCAGGGTCATAGGGAAGCTCTATTTTTAATTTCTTGAGGAGTCTCCACACTGTTCTCCAAAGAGGCTGCAGCAATGGCCACAGTCGCCAAACTATGGAAAGAACCAAGATGCCCTTCAACGGATGAATGGATAAGGAAGATGTGGTCCATATACACTATGGAGTATTATGCCTCCATCAGAAAGGATGAATACCCAACTTTTGTAGCAACATGGACGGGACTGGAAGAGATTATGCTGAGTGAAATAAGTCAAGCAGAGAGAGTCAATTATCATATGGTTTCACTTATTTGTGGAGCATAACCAATAGCATGGAGGACAAGGGGCGTTAGAGAGGAGTAGGGAATTTGGGTAAATTGGAAGGGGAGGTGAACCATGAGAGACTATGGACTCTGAAAAACAGTCTGAGGGGTTTGACGTGGCAGGGGGGTGGGAGGTTGGGGTACCAGGTGGTGGGTATCATAGAGGGCACAGCTTGCATGGAGCACTGGGTGTGGTGAAAAAATAATGAATACTGTTTTTCTGAAAATAAATAAATTGGGGAAAAAAAAAAGAACTCTCAATCTCTTCTCAGTCACAACCCCTTCTATCTTCACCAGCCACAATAGCCACAAGGTCAACTTTTTTTAGAAATCACCATTTTGTCTTTCTTTCATACTTTGATCACCAAGTGTTGTATTGCTAAACATTACAATTTGGTTTCACCTACTTTTGAAATTTATATGAAGTGAATCATTTAGGATTTATGATTTTGTGTCTGGCTTCTTTTACTCAACATTGTATTTGTTGTGTGTGTACATACACAGATCATTCTCAATGCTATTTAGTGTGATTCAGAAGTTTTAAATGAATATGCCTTTCCAGGCTTAAATTTTTTCAACGTAAAATTCACTCATGCATATTTCTAATTTTTTTTTTCCACACTCGATATGTTTTACTTATTCTAAAACTTCACATAAATGGAATCTTATAGCAATCACTGTTTTGTGTCTGGCTTTTTTTCTCTCAAAATATTGCTTTTGCGATTTATCTATGATATCATATGCATTAGCAGTTCATACTTCAAAAAAATTTCTCAGGATACTTAATAGTATCACACAAGTTCTGAGGCTCTATTCATTTTTTTTTTCAATATTTCTCTCTGTTCTTCAGATTGGTTAGTTTTCAATTATATTTCTTTGGTCTTAACAACAGGCTCATCTGTTTTATAATTGAATAATTTGATAATTCATTATGAGATTTGTATTAAAAAGAAATCATTGTGGATGTAGTGTAGTTGGTGGACTGCCTGTTGGTAAGTTCATTTCAGTGGGAGTGGGGAAAAAAGTAGGATGGATCCTGAAATGTTAAGGATATAAAATAATATAATTTGACAACTGATTAGAAGTTGGTAATCAAAATAAGTAAATGAATAAAATTTAAAAAAAGAAGTTGGTAATCAAGGATAAAACCCTGGTTTCTTTGTGGGTTGTGTGTGTGTGTGTGTGTATGTGTTAGTCCTTGTCCTCTGTGAAACAATTTGACAAACTAAGAAATGATGTTTAGCTTTGATCTAGATTTTGTTAGAGTGGTTTGGCCTGGAGGTAGCGATGTCCAAATCATCAAGGTAGCAATGGTAACTGGAGTCAGAGAATTGTATGAAATTACCTGAGGAGTGCGTGTTTTGTGAAGAGAGCCAAACATGGGATTCCTAACTTAAAAGACTGAGCAAAGGAAGAAGCTCACACAAAGGTTTAAAAGATGTTGGTAGAGAAGGAGAAATTAAATCAGAAAAACACTGCATTAGACATTATCATTAGTGTGAAAAAGGAAGTGAGGTCAAACAAGATAATGATAGTGATGGCCATAGTGTTAGAAATTGCAGTGAAGTGATGGGAATTTTAGCAAATTGTTACCTGAGTAAACCAAGTTGGAGTTTGGACAGTGATGAATGTGAGATAATGAGGAAACAAGGAATTTTCAATTTTTAACATAACTTTGATCCTGAAGAGGAAAACACTGGTAGGGAAAGGGAACTAAGGTTAAGATTTTTACATTTAAAACAGAAAAGGTTTAATTAAGTTACTAAAATTTAGCAATGCCTTCCAAATTAAATGTAAATATGTATACTAATATAAAAATCCATTGTATTCCTATATACTAGCAGCAAATAAAATGTCTATTTGCCATAGCATCAAAATATAAAATATTAATCTAACAAAGGATGGCCTTATTTACACCCTACAAAGTATGAAACATTGCTAAAGAAGTTTTCAAAGGACTAAATAAATGAGGATATATGATATGTTTATGAATAAGAAAACAACATTTGAAGATGGCTTTTTTTAATACCTTGGCAAGCTAATTCTAGTATATATATATATATATATATAGAAGTTCAGAGGACCTAGAAAAGCCACAGAAATTTGAAAACACAAAAAGAAAAAAGATGGAGGATTTATGCTACCCGATCACAAGATTTACTGTAAATTATATTAATCCAGTTTGGTATTATTGAAATGATGGATAAGTGGATCAGTGGTACAAAATAGAAAGTTCAGGGATAAACTCACACATATATATTATCAACCAATTTGACAAAGATGGTAAGACAATTCAAAGGTGAAAAGAAAGTCTTTTCATCGAGTTGCCTAATTCAACTGGATATTCATATGGAAATAAAGGAACAATTAAATCTAAATGAATTATGTAAAGCCTTAAACTGTCTAGAAGACATAGAAGAAAATCCTTGTGAACTATATATAGGTGGTTTCTTTGACAGAACACACACACACACACACACACACACACACAGAGAACATAGAGGGAAAAAAAGATAAAATTATTTCTAAATATCACTATACAAAAGACAGTCTTAAAAGTAAAAAGCAAATCACAGACTGGAAGAAAAATCTTGCAACACATATAATAAAAAGGAACTTGTATCCAGAATAGATAAAGAAGTCTTACAATTCAATAGCGAAAAAGACAACCCAATAAAAAAATGGATACAATGGGGTGCCTGGGTCGCTCAGTGGGTTAAGCCTCTGCCTTCGGCTCAGGTCATGATCTCAGAGTCCTGGGATCAAGCCCTGCATCAGTCTCTCAGCTCATCAGGGAGCCTGCTTCCCCCTCTCTCTCTGCCTGCCTCTCTGCCTACTTGTGATCTCTCCTCTGTCAATTAAATAAATAAAATCTTTTTAAGAAATGGACACAAATATGAAGTCATTTCACAAAAAAGGTATATGAATGGCTAATAAGCATATTTAAAATGTTTGACGCCATTAGTTATCAGAGAAACAAGTTAAATCCACAGCAAGTGTGATACCAAGACAACAATAGCCATTAAAATGGCTGAAATTAAAAAAAAACAAAACAGGGGGGGGACAAGATGGCGGGGTACTAGGAAGAGGCGTCTTTTCAGCTGGTACCCCAAAGTGAGCTGATTACCTACCAAAGAAATCTGATCACCCATGAAATCAGCCTGAGATCAGAATTATACACGTCTGGATCTCTACAGGGGCAGAAGACGCCAGTGAGCAGGTAAAGCGGAATGGGAACGGCGGACTGATATCGGAAGATAAACAAAAGGGGGAGGGAGCCACCAGAGGCGACCGGTGCGAAAGTAATACCCCGATACGAGCGAGAGCGCCCTGCGTCTGGGGACCAGCATTAACTTGGAGACTGGTTGAAAGTACTCCAAAAGAGCAAAGGATCGCGGGGGCAAATTGTGGGAATCGGGGAGGCTAGGGACAGGGGCTTAAGTCCCCAGTCCCAGACGGCCTCCCCGGCGCGGAGGCAGAGAGAGTGCGGCGGAGAAACCAGCTCCTGGTCCCTAAGCCGCCAGCGCGCCCCAGAGCACGGGGGTTCCGGCTCCTGTGAGGGGATGGGAGCTGCGCCGGTCTGCAGAACGCGCACTAGCCCTACCACAAAGCTTGAGATGCCCGCGCACGTCGCTCCAGCTCTCCTGGGTTTCTAAGGCCTGGGGGCGCTTCTTGACCCGCACCATTGTTTCAAAGTCTAAGCCAAGAGCACGCGAAACTCTTCCCCGGACAGAGGCGCGCAAAAGCCCAGCCTGCGGCTTACGGACCAGCGCCCTGTTCTCAGTGCCCCAGACGCGCGCCGGACCCACAGCCGCCTCTGAAAAGAGGTGCGCGCAAGCCGGGCACTCCCAGCCCGGGCCGGCGGCAAAATCTCAGTGTGCGATCGCTGTTTGGAACCTCTCTGGCGGTCAGGAGCTCCCAGACAGCCGCCACTGCCTTGGCTTTGGGGACGAGCAAAAGATCCTGCGCCCCCAGGGTCTGCAACTTGGAACCTGCACTGCCAGCGGCCAAGGGGGAATTTATTCAGCTTCTGCACCCACACTGAGGCTTCTCTCTGAGACGGAGATCAGGAAGTGTTCCAGGGTGCACCTTGACTGCACCAGAGTTGATACATCCAGCTACATCTGTTCAGTCTTCTCCCACCAAAATGACTAGGAGGAGGAATGCCCAACAGAAGAAAAATACAGAGGATGAACCTTCTGCAATAGAGCTAACGGCTATCAACATAGACAATATGTCGGAAAGAGAATTCAGGCTAACAATTATCCAGGCAATAGCTAGGTTGGAGAAAGCCATGGATGACCAAACAGAATTGATTAGGGCCGAACTGAAAGCGACCAGACAGAATGTTCACAATGTTAGGGCGGAGCTTAAAGCCACCAGGGAGGAGGTCCACAATGCTCTCAATGAGTTCCAATCCAATCTAAACTCTCTCAAAGCTAGGATAACTGAGACAGAAGATAGAATTAGTGATCTGGAAGACAAACAGATAGAGAGAAAGGATCAGGAGGAAGCCTGGAACAAACAGCTTAGATCCCACGAAAGCAGAATTAGGGAAATAAATGATGCCATGAAGCGTTCCAACATCAGAATTATTGGAATTCCTGAAGGGAAGGAGAAAGAAAGAAGTCTAGAAGATGTCGTGGAACAAGTCCTTCATGAAAACTTTCCGAATCTCGCGAATGAAACCAGCGTTCATGTACTAGAGGCTGAACGGTCTCCACCCAAGATTATACACTCCAAAAAAACATCACGACACCTGATAGTCAAATTGAGAAATTATAATTGTAGGTATAATCTCTTGAAAGCTGCCAGGGCAAAGAGGCTCCTTACTTACAGAGGGAAGCCCATCAGAATAACGTCAGACCTGTCCACAGAGACCTGGCAAGCCAGAAGAGGCTGGCAAGATATATTCAGGGCACTAAATGAGAAGAACATGCAGCCAAGAATACTTTATCCAGCAAGACTGACATTCAAAATGGATGGAGAGATAAAGAGTTTCCAAGACCGGCAAGGCTTAAAAGACTATGCAACCACCAAGCCGATACTGCAGGAAATATTAAGGGGGGTTCTATAAAAGAGGAAAAATCCCAAGAATAGCATTGAACAGAAATATAGAGACAGTCTACAGAAAGAAAGACTTCAAAGGTAACTCGATGTCAATAAAAACGTATCTATCAATAATCACTCTCAACGTGAATGGCCTAAATGCACCCATAAAACGGCACAGGGTTGCAGATTGGATAAAACGACAGGACCCATCCATATGCTGTCTACAAGAGACCCATTTTGAACCTAAAGATACACGCAGACTGAAAGTGAAGGGGTGGAGAAGCATCTTTCATGCCAATGGGACTCAAAAGAAGGCTGGTGTAGCGATTCTCATATCAGATAAATTAGACTTCAAACTAAAGACTGTAGTCAGAGATACAGAAGGACACTACATAATCCTTAAAGGGACTATCCACCAAGATGATCTAACAATTGTAAATATCTATGCTCCCAATATGGGAGCAGCCAATTACTTAAGAAAACTGTTAATCAAGATAAAGAGTCATATTGATATGAATACACTAATCGTAGGTGATCTTAACACGCCTCTTTCAGAATTAGACAGATCATCGAAGCAGAAACTCAACAAAGAAACAAGAGCATTGAATGACACATTGGACCAGATGGACCTCATAGATATATACAGAACATTCCACCCTAAAACAGCAGAATACTCATTCTTCTCAAGTGCACACGGAACCTTCTCCAGAATAGACCACATACTGGGTCACAAATCAGGACTCAGCCGATACCAAAAGACTGAGATGATTCCCTGCATATTCTCAGATCACAATGCTTTGAAACTGGAGCTCAATCACAAGGAAAAGTTCCGAAGGAACTCAAACACCTGGAAGCTAAAGACCACCTTACTTAAGAATGCTTGGATCAACCAGGAGATCAAAGAAGAACTGAAACAATTCATGGAAACCAATGAGAATGAAGACACTTCGGTCCAAAACCTATGGGATACAGCAAAGGCGGTCCTAAGGGGAAAATATATAGCCATCCAAGCCTTGCTCAAAAAAATTGAAAAATATAGAACACACCAGCTGTCTCTACACCTTAAAGAACTGGAGGATCAACAACAAATCAAACCAACTCCACACATAAGAAGGGAAATCATCAAGATTAGAGCTGAGATCAATGAGGGAGAAACCAGAGATACAGTAGAACGTATCAATGAAACTAGAAGCTGGTTTTTTGAAAGAATCAATAAGATCAATAAGCCACTGGCTACACTAATCCGAAAGAAAAGAGAGAAATCCCAAATTCATAAAATTATGAATGAAAAGGGAGAGATCACAACTAACACCAAGGAAGTAGAAACAATCATCAGAAGTTATTACGAACAGTTATATGCCAATAAGCTTAGCAACCTTGATGAAATGGATGCATTCCTGGAAAAATATAAACTACCAAAATTGAACCAGGAAGAAATCAACAACCTGAATAGACCGATATCTAATAACGAGATTGAAGCAGTGATCAAAAATCTCCCAAAAAACAAGAGCCCAGGACCTGACGGATTCCCTGGGGAATTCTACCAAACCTTCCAAGAAGAAATAACACCTATTCTCCTGAAGCTGTTTCAAAAAATTGAAGCAGAAGGAAAACTTCCAGACTCTTTCTATGAAGCCAGCATTACCCTGATCCCCAAACCAGGCAAGGACCCTACCAAAAAGGAGAGTTTCAGACCAATATCACTGATGAATATGGATGCTAAGATTCTCAACAAGATCCTAGCCAACAGGATCCAACAACACATTAAAAAGATTATCCACCATGATCAGGTGGGATTCATCCCTGGGCTACAAGGATGGTTCAACATTCGTAAATCAATCAATGTGATACAACAAATTAATATGAGAAGAGAGAAGAACCACATGGTCCTCTCAATTGATGCAGAAAAAGCATTTGACAAAATCCAACATCCGTTCCTGATTAAAACGCTTCAAAGTATAGGGATAGAGGGAACATTCCTGAACCTCATCATATCTATCTATGAAAGACCCACAGCAAATATCATCCTCAATGGGAAAAAGCTTGCAGCCTTACTGTTGAGATCAGGAACAAGACAAGGATGCCCACTTTCACCACTCTTGTTCAACATAGTATTAGAAGTCCTAGCAACAGCAATCAGACAACAGAGAGAAATAAAAGGTATCCAAATTGGTAATGAAGAAGTCAAACTCTCTCTCTTCGCAGATGACATGATTCTTTATATGGAAAACCCAAAAGACTCCACCCCCAAACTACTAGAACTCATACAGCAATTCAGCAGTGTGGCAGGATACAAAGTCAATGTGCAGAAATCAGTGGCTTTCTTATACACTAACAATGAAAATACAGAAAGGGAAATTAGAGAATCGATTCCATTTACTATAGCACCAAGAACCATAAGATACCTGGGAATAAACCTAACTAAAGAGGTAAAGGATCTATACTTGAGGAACTATAGAACACTCAGGAAAGAAATTGAAGAAGACACAAAAAGATGGAAGACCATTCCATGCTCTTGGATCGGAAGAATAAACATTGTTAAAATGTCTATACTGCCTAGAGCAATCTATACTTTTAATGCCATTCCGATCAAAATTCCACCGGCATTCTTCAAAGAGCTGCAGCAAATAATCCTAAAATTTGTATGGAATCAGAAGAGACCCCGAATCGCTAAGGAAATGTTGAAAAACAAAAATAAAGCTGGCGGCATAACCTTACCTGATTTCAAGCTTTATTACAAAGCTGTGATCACCAAGACAGCATGGTACTGGCGTAAAAACAGACACATAGACCAGTGGAACAGAGTAGAGAGCCCTGATATGGACCCTAAACTCTATGGTCAATTAATCTTCGACAAAACAGGAAAAAATATACAGTGGAAAAAAGACAGTCTCTTCAATAAATGGTGCTGGGAAAACTGGACAGCTATATGTAGAAGAATGAAACTCGACCATTCTCTTACACCGTACACAAAGATCAACTCAAAATGGATAAAAGACCTCAACGTGAGACAGGAATCTATCAGAATCTTAGAGGAGAACATAGGCAGTAATCTCTTTGATATCAGCCACAGCAACTTCTTTCAAGATACGTCTCCAAAGGCAAAGGAAACAAAAGCGAAAATAAACTTCTGGGACTTCATCAAAATCAAAAGCTTCTGCACAGCAAAGGAAACAGTCAAAAAAACAAAGAGGCAACCCACGGAATGGGAGAAGATATTTGCAAATGACAGTACAGACAAAAGGTTGATATCCAGGATCTATAATGAACTCCTCAAACTCAACCCACACGAAACAGACAAACACATCAAAAAATGGGCAGAAGATATGAACAGACACTTCTCCAATCAAGAAATACAAATGGCTATCAGACACATGAAAAAATGCTCATCATCATTAGCCCTCAGGGAGATTCAAATTAAAACCACATTGAGATATCACCTTACACCAGTTAGAATGGCCAAAATTAACAAAACAGGAAACAACATGTGTTGGAGAGGATGTGGAGAAAGGGGAACCCTCTTACACTGTTGGTGGGAATGCAAGTTGGTGCAGCCTCTTTGGAGAACAGTGTGGCGATTCCTCAAGAAATTAAAAATAGAGCTTCCCTACGACCCTGCAATTGCACTCCTGGGTATTTACCCCAAAGATACAGATGTCGTGAAAAGAAGGGCCATCTGTACCCCAATGTTTATAGCAGCAATGGCCACAGTCGCCAAACTATGGAAAGAACCAAGATGCCCTTCAACGGATGAATGGATAAGGAAGATGTGGTCCATATACACTATGGAGTATTATGCCTCCATCAGAAAGGACGAATATCCAACTTTTGTAGCAACATGGACGGGACTGGAAGAGATTATGCTGAGTGAAATCAGTCAAGCAGAGAGAGTCAATTATCATATGGTTTCACTCATTTGTGGAGCATAACCAATAGCATGGAGGACAAGGGGCGTTAGAGAGGAGTAGAGAATTTGGGTAAATTGGAAGGGGAGGTGAACCATGTGAGACTATGGACTCTGAAAAACAGTCTGAGGGGTTTGAAGTGGCAGGGGGGTGGGAGGTTGGGGTACCAGGTGGTGGGTATTATAGAGGGCACAGCTTGCATGGAGCACTGGGTGTGGTGAAAAAATAATGAATACTGTTTTTCTGAAAATAAATAAATTGGGGAAAAAAAAAAAAACATACAAACTGTTTGTAAGGATAAAACCTAAGACTCTCCCATGCTGCTGGTAGGAACATAAAGTAGTACAAACATTTTTGAAAAGTTTAGCAGTTACTTAGTTAAATATACACTAGCCATTTCATTTCAAGATACTTATCCAAAGTGTATGCACAAGAACATGTGTCCAAATGTTCATAATTGGTTTTGTGAAACCCCCAAACAGAAACTATTTAAATGTTCATCAACATATGGATATATAGATATAGTATATCCATACAATAAAATAAAATAGAACAGCTACTGATATAGTCAACAACTTGGATAATTTCAAAAACATGATGGTTTCTAAAGAAGTCACATACTCGGGGCGCCTGGGTGGCTCAGTGGGTTAAGCCGCTGCCTTCGGCTCAGGTCATGATCTCAGGGTCCTGTGATTGAGTCCTGCATCGGGCTCTCTGCTCAGCAGGGAGCCTGCTTCCTTCTCTCTCTCTCTCTGCCTGCCTCTCCATCTACTTGTGATTTCTCTCTGTCAAATAAGTACATAAAATCTTAAAAAAAAAAAGAAGTCACATACTCTCCCCAAACATATGTGCCGTGTATGATCCTATTTGTATGAACTTCCAGGAAATGCCAATTAATCTACAATGAAATAAAAATCTGTGTTTGCCTGGGGACTGGGGTAGAGGGAGTTGATAATGCAAGGAGGGATGGATTTAAAAAAAGCAAGAGGAAATTTGGAGGAGATAATTTAAATGTTCATTATCTTGATTGTGGTGATGATTTCACAGATTTTATACACACACACAATGCACACGTCAAAACTTATAATAAATGTGGCTTATTGATGGCAATTTATTTTAAAAATTGTATAAATTGTAGGCTTCCCTATATAAACATTAGAAAATAGTGGCAGTTTCAAAAAGAGAGAAAAAAATCTTAAAATGTAACTCTTGATCACAAAAAGTGGTTTCTGCAAAGTGTTCCTGGTGCAAAGATGACTTTCATTTTGATTTTCTGAATCCCTTCCTGGCCAATATATGTTTTATTATAATGACACCTAATGCTGGAGCATAATGTCTTTCAGAGCTTGTTCTCTGATAAAATGGAGATCTAGGTATGCGTCCTCTATTTGTCATTTACTGGCTAAAAGCAAGTTACTTAATTTAAACCTAGTTTTCACATCTGAAAAGTGGGAGATAATAACAGTATCTCCACAACAGGATTGTTATGAGGAGAAAATTTTAAAATAAAAAATATCATAAGCTAGCTAAATTGCAATTTGCTTATATATAATAAGTGCTCAATAAATGCTAATGTTAAAAAAACTAATGGCATCCATGTGGTTGATATTTTCATTCTATGTGTTTATGACATACATCCTCCAAGCCAAATTAGGCACACTGTTTAGTTTTTATGGCTTTTTAATAGGCAACATGGGGCACCTGGGTGGCTCAGTGGGTTAAGCCGCTGCCTTCAGCTCAGGTCATGATCTCAGGGTCCTGGGATCGAGTCCCGCATCGGGCTCTCTGCTCAGCAGGGAGCCTGCTTCCCTCTCTATCTCTCTGCCTGCCTCTCCATCTACTTGTGATTTCTCTCTGTCAAATAAATAAATAAAATCTTTAAAAAAAATAGGCAACAGTTTGTGTATGTGTGTGTGTGTGTGTGTGTGTGTGTGTGTGTGTGTGTTGTGGTTTTTCTTTTTTTTCTTTTTCTTCATAAAGTGTCAAGAAGGTCTTTGTCTGGGGGAACCTGGCTGGCTCAGTTGGTAGTTAGTAGAGCATGTGTCTCTTGAACTAGGGGTCATGAGTTCAAGCCCCCTATTGGGTGTAGAGATACTTAAAAATAAAACCTAAGAAAAGAGGGCACCTGGGTGGCTCAGTGGGTTAAGCCTCTGCCTTCAGCTCAGGTCATGATCCCAGGGTTGTGGGATAAAGCCCTGCATCGGGCTCTCTGCTCAGCAGGGAGCCTGCTTTCCCCTCTCTCTCTGCCGGCCTCTCTCTCTGCCTACTCGTGATCTCTGCCTGTCAAATAAATAAATAAAATCTTAAAAAAAAACCTTTTGTAAAATCCCATTTTGATACATTCAAGACTGGCTTTTTCATAATTTCTTGAAAAAGAGATTGCTGCTGATGGATACAGATTACCCTTTTACTATGAAGACCAACTACAGGTGTTTTCTTTAGTAGTAATACAAAGAAGTTGATAAAAATATTACTATAACCTTATAGCATTTTTGTAATATTTTATATCTATTTCTTAAAATATGTAATAAACATAAGGAGGTTGAGGTTCTTGGTTTTGTTGGGTGACATTAACTTCAGCTTATAGCCCAAGCTTTACCTTTGATTTTTACTTACTCTTTAACCCTTAAGTTTGACACTTATTGTGAAAAACAGTATTCACTTCAGTGAGCCAAGTTTTCATAATTCATTTTAATTCTCACCTTAAACTTGCAATTTTATTTTGTCTTTGTTTTTGTTTTTAAAAGATTTTATTTATTTATTTGAGAGAGAGTGAGAGGTCACAGGTAGGCAGAGAGGCAGGCAGAGAGAGAGGGGAAAGCAGGCTCCCCACTGAGCAGGGAGCCCGATGTGGACCTCAATCCCAGGACCCTGAGATCATGACCTGAGCTGAAGGCAGAGGCTTAACCCACTGAGCCACCCAGGTCACATAATATATTATCCAATATATTTTACTAAAGTGACCTAAAATTCAACATATAGTCCTGTTATAGGCCATGAAGGCAAAATAAGAAGAAATGCTGACTGAATATGACCTAAAAAGCTCCATGCTACCAAAGATTAAGTAAAGTTTAATGGACAAAATTGGCCATCTTCCTCTAATCTAGTTGAGATCAATCAGGCAAAAGTTGTATTTGACTTCTACATAATTCCAATTAGCCTCATAATCACATTTTGGAGTTAGAGTGAATACAAGAGTAAGATAGGTCATCATATTAAAAACTTCTATTCTGTATAATTCATTTTTAAATTTTAAAGATGTACTTATTCTGCAGGAAAAAGTCCATTTTCTACTTGTATTTTTAATATCATATTTGCTGAGATTTAGATTTGTTAGAGGATAGGAAAAAAAGAGCTGAAAGCCCATATTTCAGTTTTTCTACATGTTTGTATAGCAGCAACAAATATATATTGTTTCCTTTATGTGGGCATTTCCAAACCCACCCCATCTCTGGACTCTCTCATTTAAGACCTTAGTTTTGGTGGATGGATCCTTACTCTTACTTTCTTAAGCTGTGGCAAGCTCTAGGAAATAGTAGAGAAATGGATTGCACATGCTAGAAACTCTCTTCCCTGCGTTTAGCTTATACCAAATCACTCTACCAATTCTGCTGAGATTTCACAGATTAATAGAAGCCACGGTTGTTTCCCTGATATACAGAGGTGGGGAAACAAGCCACTGTGCAAGTGGAAAAATATATCCATTTCCTAAACAAAGAGAATTTATTTGTAAATAGAGTCTCTAGTCAGTACCAAGACATTTGATTTGAATTTGCAATAACCCCAGTTTTCATCCAGATACCCAATAGTGACTCAAATTTATGCTAATAAACACTTATATTTGTCTAGATAGGGCTTACAGTTTATAAAGCATTTTCACATTCCTTATTTCCTCTGGCGTTCAATAGTAAAACCTGTGAGCATTAGGTGTACAGAAGAAAGCTAGCCTACCCAGGCAATTAAGCAAGAAAATTAAATAATTGGTTTAAAAGTGGAGGAAACAAAACTATATTTGCAGATGACATTATCTTGTATACAGAAAATCCTATGAATCCACTAAAATACTGTTAGAATTAATAAACAAGTCTAGCAACGTTACAAGGTAACAAGATCAATATACAAAGTGTAACTGTATTTCTCTCTACACACAATGAATAATCCAAAAAACAAAGTAAAAAATTTCTGTTTATAATAGCATCAAAAATATGAGATACTTAAAGATAAATTTAATAAAAGAAGTGAAAAACTAAATCTCTAAAAACTACAAAATATTACTGAAAGAAATTTAAAAAGAAAGAAATTCTATTTTCATTGATTGGAATACTTTATATTGTTAAGATTTCAATACTCTCCAATTCATAGATTTAATACAATTCCTCATAAAAACACTAATTGGGGGGACAAGATGGCGGGATACTAGGAAGACGCGTCTTTTCAGCTGGTACCCCAAAGTGAGCTGATTACCTACCAAAGAACTACGATCACCCATGAAATCAGCCTGAGATCAGAGTTATACACGTCTGGATCTCTACAGGGGCAGAAGACGCCAGTGAGCAGGTAAAGCGGAATGGGAACAGCGGACTGATATCGGAAGATAAACAAAGGGGGAGGGAGCCACCAGAGGCGACAAGTGGGAAAGTAATACCCCAATACGAGCGAGAGTGCCCTGCGTCTGGGGACCAGCATTAACTTGGAGACTGGTTGAAAGCACTCCAAAAGAGCAAAGGATCACGGGGGAAATTGTGGGAATCCGGGCGGCTAGGGACAGGGGCTTAAGTCCCCGGTCCCAGATGGCCTCCCCGGCGCGGAGGCAGAGAGAGTGCGGCGGAAAAAAACCAGCTCCTGGTCCCTAAGACGCCAGCACGCCCCAGAGCGCGGGGTTTCCCGCTCCTGTGAGGGGATGGGAGCTGCGCCGTTCTGCAGAACGCGCACTAGCCCTACCACAAAGCTTGAGATGCGCGCGCACGTCCCTCCAGCTCTCCTGGGTTTCTAAGGCCCGGGGGCGCTTCTTGACCTGCGCCATTGTTTCAAAGTCTAAGCCACGCGCGCGCGAAACTCTTCGCGGGACAGAGGTGCGCAAAAGCCCAGCCTGTGGCTTACAGACCTGCGTCCCATTCTCAGTGCCCCAGACGCGCGCCCGACCCACAGCCGCCTCTGAAGAGAGGTGCGCGCAAGCCGGGCACTCCCAGCCCGGGCAGGCAGCAAAATCTCAGTGTGCGATCGCTGCTTGGAACCTCTCTGGCAGTCAGGAGCTCCCAGACAGCCGCCACTGCCTTGGCTTTGGAGAGGAGCAAAAGATCCTGTGCCCCCAGGGTCTTTAACTTGGAACCTGCACTGCCAGAGTCCAAGGGGGAATTTATTCAGCTTCTGCACCCAGACTGAGGCTTCTCTCTGAGACGGAGATCAGGAAGTGTTCCAGGGTGCACCTTGACTGCACCAGAGTTGATACATCCAGCTACATCTGTTCAGTCTTCTCCCACCAAAATGACTAGGAGAAGGAATGCCCAACAGAAGAAAAATACAGAGGATGGACCTTCTGCGACAGAGCTAATGGCTATCAACATAGACAATATGTCGGAAAGAGAATTCAGGCTAACAATTAACCAGGCAATAGCTAGGTTGGAGAGTGCCATGGATGACCAAACAGAATTGATTAGGGCCAAACTGAAAGCGACCAGACAGGATGTTCACAATGTTAGGGCGGAGCTTAAAGCTACCAGGGAGGAGGTCCACAATGCTCTCGATGAGTTCCAATCCAATCTAAACTCTCTCAAAGCTAGGGTAACTGAGACAGAAGATAGAATTAGTGATCTGGAAGACAAACAGATCGAGAGAAAGGATCAGGAGGAAGCATGGAACAAACAGCTTAGATCCCACGAAAGCAGAATCAGGGAAATAAATGATGCCATGAAGCGTTCCAATGTCAGAATTATTGGAATTCCTGAAGGGGAGGAGAAAGAAAGAAGTCTAGAAGATATCGTGGAACAAGTCCTTCATGAAAACTTTCTGAATCTCGCGAATGAAACCAGCGTTCATGTACTAGAGGCTGAAAGGTCTCCACCCAAGATTATACACTCCAAAAAAACATCACGACACCTGATAGTCAAATTGAGAAATTATAATTGTAGGTATAATCTCCTGAAAGCCGCCAGGGCAAAGAGGCTCCTTACTTACAGAGGGAAGCCCATCAGAATAACATCAGACCCGTCCACAGAGACCTGGCAAGCCAGAAGAGTCTGGTAAGATATATTCAGGGCACTAAATGAGAAGAACATGCAGCCGAGAATACTTTATCCAGCAAGACTTACATTCAAAATGGATGGAGAGATAAAGAGTTTCCAAGACCGGCAAGGCTTAAAAGACTATGCAACCACCAAGCCGATACTGCAGGAAATATTAAGGGAGGTTCTATAAAAGAGGAAAAATCCCAAGAATAGCATTGAACAGAAATATAGAGACAGTCTACAGAAAGAAAGACTTCAAAGGTAACTCGATGTCAATAAAAACGTATCTATCAATAATCACTCTCAATGTGAATGGCCTAAATGCACCCATAAAACGGCACAGGGTTGCAGATTGAATAAAACGACAGGACCCATCCATATGCTGTCTACAAGAGATCCATTTTGAACCTAAAGATACACGCAGACTGAAAGTGAAGGGGTGGAGAAGCAGCTTTCATGCCAATGGGACTCAAAAGAAGGCTGGGGTAGCGATTCTCATATCAGATAAATTAGACAGCAAACTAAAGTCTGTAGTCAGAGATACAGAAGGACACTACATAATCCTTAAAGGGACTATCCACCAAGATGATCTAACAATTGTAAATATCTATGCTCCCAATATGGAAGCAGCCAATTACTTAAGAAAACTGTTAATCAAGATAAAGAGTCATATTGATATGAATACACTAATCGTAGGAGATCTTAACACGCCTCTTTCAGAATTAGACAAATCATCGAAGCAGAAAATCAATAAAGAAACAAGAGCATTGAATGACACATTGGACCAGATGGACCTCATAGATATATACAGAACATTCCAACCTAAAACAGCAGAATACTCATTCTTCTCAAGTGCACACAGAACCTTCTCCAGAATAGACCACATACTGGGTCACAAATCAGGACTCAGCCGATACCAAAAGACTGAGATGATTCCCTGCATATTCTCAGATCCCAATGCTCTGAAACTGGAGCTCAATACAAGGAAAAGTTCCGAAGGAACTCAAACACCTGGAAGCTAAAGACCACCTTGCTTAAGAATGCTTGGATCAACCAGGAGATCAAAGAAGAACTGAAACAATTCATGGAAACCAATGAGAATGAAGACACTTCGGTCCAAAACCTATGGGATACAGCAAAGGCGGTCCTAAGGGGAAAATATATAGCCATCCAAGCCTTGCTCAAAAAAATTGAAAAATCCAGAACACACCAGCTGTCTCTACACCTTAAAGAACTGGAGGATCAACAACAAATCAAACCAACTCCACACATAAGAAGGGAAATCATCAAGATTAGAGCTGAGATCAATGAGGGAGAAACCAGAGATACAGTAGAACGTATCAATGAAACTAGAAGTTGGTTTTTTGAAAGAATCAATAAGATCGATAAGCCACTGGCAACACTATACCGAAAGAAAAGAGAGAAATCCCAAATTCATAAAATTATGAATGAAAAGGGAGAGATCATAACTAACGCCAAGGAAGTAGAAACAATCATCAGAATTTATTACGAATAGTTATATGCCAATAAGCTTAGCAACCTAGATGAAATGGATGCATTCCTGGAACAATATAAACTACCAAAATTGAACCAGGAAGAAATCGACAACCTGAATAGACCGATATCTAATAACGAGATTGAATCAGTGATCAAAAACCTCCCAAAAAACAAAAGCCCAGGACCTGAAGGATTCCCTGGGGAATTCTACCAAACCTTCCAAGAAGAAATAACACCTATTATCCTGAAGCTGTTTCCAAAAATTGAAGCAGAAGGAATCTTCCAGACTCTTTCTATGAAGCCAGCATTACCCTGATCCCCAAACCAGGCAAGGACCCTACCAAAAATGAGAATTTCAGACCAATATCACTGATGAATATGGATGCTATGATTCTCAACAAGATCCTAGCCAACAGGATCCAACAGCACATTAAAAAGATTATCCACCATGATCAGGTGGGATTCATCCCTGGGCTACAAGGATGGTTCAACATTCGCAGATCAATCAATGTGATACAACAAATTAATATGAGAAGAGAGAAGAATCACATGATCCTCTCAATTGATGCAGAAAAAGCATTTGACAAAATCCAGCATCTGTTCCTTATTAAAACGCTTCAAAGTATAGGGCTAGAGGGAACATTCCTGAACCTCATCAAATCTATCTATGAAAGACCCACAGCAAATATCATCCTCAATGGGAAAAAGCTTGCAGCCTTCCCATTGAGATCAGGAACAAGACAAGGATGCCCACTTTCACCACTCTTGTTCAACATAGTATTAGAAGTCCTAGCAACAGCAATCAGACAACAGAGAGAAATAAAAGGTATCCAAATTGGTAATGAAGAAGTCAAACTCTCTCTCTTCGCAGATGACATGATTCTTTATATGGAAAACCCAAAAGACTCCACCCCCAAACTACTAGAACTCATACAGCAATTCAGCAGCGTGGCAGGATACAAAGTCCATGTGCAGAAATCAGTGGCTTTCTTATACACTAACAATGAAAATACAGAAAGGGAAATTAGGGAATCGATTCCATTTACTATAGCACCAAGAACCATAAGATACCTGGGAATGAACCTAACTAAAGAGGTAAAGGATCTATTCTTGAGGAACTATAGAACACTCATGAAAGAAATCGAAGAAGACACAAAAAGATGGAAGACCATTCCATGCTCTTGGATCGTAAGAATAAACACTGTTAAAATGTCTATAGTGCCTAGAGCAATCTATACTTTTAATGCCATTCCAATCAAAATTCCACCGGCATTCTTCAAAGAGCTGGAGCCAATAATCCTAAAATTTGTATGGAATCAGAAGAGACCCCGAATCGCTAAGGAAATGTTGAAAAACAAAAATAAAGCTGGCGGCATCACGTTACCTGATTTCAATCTTTATTACAAAGCTGTGATCACCAAGACAGCATGGTACTGGCATAAAAACAGACACATAGACCAGTGGAACAGAGTAGAGAACCCTGATATGGACCCTCAACTCTGTGGTCAATTAATCTTTGACAAAACCGGAAAAAATATACAGTGGAAAAAAGACAGTCTCTTCAATAAATGGTGCTGGGAAAACTGGACAGCTATATGTAGAAGAATGAAACTCGACCATTCTCTTACACCGTACACAAAGATCAACTCAAAATGGATAAAAGACCTCAATGTGAGACAGGAATCTATCAGAATCTTAGAGGAGAACATAGGCAGTAATCTCTTTGATATCAGCCACAGCAACTTCTTTCAAGATACGTCTCCAAAGGCAAAGGAAACAAAAGCGAAAATAAACTTCTGGGACTTCATCAAAATCAAAAGCTTCTGCACAGCAAAGGAAACAGTCAAAAAAACAAAGAGGCAACCTAGGGAATGGGAGAAGATATTTGCAAAATACAGTACAGACCAAAGGTTGATATCCAGGATCTATAATGAACTCCTCAAACTCAACCCACACGAAACAGACAAACACATCAAAAAATGGGCAGAAGATATGAACAGACACTTCTCCAATCAAGACCTACAAATGGCTATCCGACACATGAAGAAATGTTCATCATCATTAGCCCTCAGGGAGATTCAAATTAAAACCACATTGAGATATCACCTTACACCAGTTAGAATGGCCAAAATTAACAAAACAGGAAACAACATGTTGGAGAGGATGTGGAGAAAGGGGAACCCTCTTACACTGTTGGTGGGAATGCAAGTTGGTGCAGCCTCTTTGGAGAACAGTGTGGAGATTCCTCAAGAAATTAAAAATAGAGCTTCCCTACGACCCTGCAATTGCACTCCTGGGTATTTACCCCAAAGACACAGATGTTGTGAAAAGAAAGGCCATCTGTACCCCAATGTTTATAGCAGCAATGGCCATAGTCGCCAAACTATGGAAAGAACCAAGATGCCCTTCAACGGATGAATGGATAAGGAAGATGTGGTCCATATACACTATGGAGTATTATGCCTCCATCAGAAAGGATGAATACCCAACTTTTGTAGCAACATGGACGGGACTGGAAGAGATTATGCTGAGTGAAATCAGTCAAGCAGAGAAAGTCAAGTATCATATGGTTTCACTTATTTGTGGAGCATAACCAATAGCATGGAGGACAAGGGGCGTTAGAGAGGAGTAGGGAATTTGGGTAAATTGGTAGGGGAGGTGAACCATGAGAGATATGGACTCTGAAAAAGTCTGAGAGGTTTGAAGTGGCGGGGGGGTGGGAGGTTGGGGTACCAGTTGGTGCGTATTATAGAGGGCACGGCTTGCATGGAGCACTGGGTGTGGTGAAAAAATAATGAATACTGTTTTTCTGAAAATAAATAAATTGGAAAAAAAAGGAAAAAAAATAAAGAAGAGTAAAATTAAAAAAAAAAAAAAAACACTTGCTGGCTTTTTCTTTTTTTTTTTTTTTTTGCCGAAATAAGTAAGCTTATCCTAAAATTCATATAGATTGTCAAGGTATCTAGAACAGCCAAGTCAATATTGGAAAAGTAGAACAAAGTTGGAGGACTCTAATTTCAAAATTTGCCATGAAACTACAGTTGATAAAAAAGAATGTGATGTTGGCAAAAATATAGAAATATAGAACAATCGAATAGAATTGAGAGTCCAGAAATAAACACCTGCATTTATGGGCAATTGATATTTGACAAGGGTGCCAAAATATTTATTGAGGAAAGAATAGCTTTTCTTTTTTAAGAATAGCGTTTTTAAGAATAGCCTTTTTAATAATCACTGCTGAGACAGCTGGGTTTTCACATGCAAAAGAATGAATCTGAACCCCCTCCTCATACTATACACAAAACTAACTCAAAACCGATCATCGATCTAAATAAATGTAAGAGATAAAATGTTTTAAAAAATTATTAGAGATGTACAAGGTGGTGGGTATTATAGAGGGCACGGCGTGCATGGAGCACTGGGTGTGGTGAAAATATAATGAATACTGTTTTTCTGAAAATAAATAAATTTAAAAAAAAGAAATAAATATTGGCATACAGCCTCTATGCAATTTGGCAAATTAAAAAAAATTATTAGAGGAAAACTTGGGAGTGAATCTTTATGACATTTTAGATGTGACACTAAAAATGTAAGTGCTAAAGGAAAAATTTGACACATTGGACTTCTTTAAAGTTAAAAACTTTTGTGATTCAAAGGATACCACAAAGAAAGTGAAAAGGCCACCTGTGGAATGGAAGAAACATATTTGCAAATCATAATCGCATAATCTGATAAGGGTGTTATCAAACATATAAAAAGAACACTTATAAGTTAATATTAAAAAGAAAAATTACACAATTTTTAAAAAGGACAAAGGATCTGCATAGAAATAAATTTCTCCAAAAAAGATACAAATGACCACTAAGCACACGAAAAGATGCTCAACATTACCAGTCATTAGTGAAATACAAACTAAAATCACAACATGGTATCACTTAACAGCCACTAAGATAGCTATCATAATAGGAAAGGAAGGACGGAAAGAAGGGTGACAATAGCAAGGTTTAGCTGGGAGGTAGAGAAACTGGAGCATTCACATTGCTGGTGAAAATGTAAAATGGTGCAGCTGCTATGGAAAACGGTCTGGATGTTCCTCAAAATCTTAGGTACAGAATTACCATATGGCCCAGCAATTTCAGTCCTAGATATATACACAAAAGAACTGAAAACAGGTATTCAAACAAATATCTTTACAGGGATAATCCAAGTAGCCCTATTCATAGCAGCCAAAGGCTGGGACCAACCAATGAACAATCAATGAACAAACAATGAACAATCAATGGACTTTTAAGAATGTAGTCTATCCATATAAAAGACTATTATTTAACCATAGAAAAAAACGAAGTTCTGATGCATGCTACAACACAGACCAACCTTGAAAACATGCTAATTTAAAGAAGCTAGCCACAGAGATGCCTGGGTGGCAGTGGGTTAAGCCGCTGCCTTTGGCTCAGGTCATGATCCCAGGGTCCTGGGATTGAGTCCCAGGTCAGGCTCCTTGGTCAGCAGGGGGCCTGATTCTCCCTCTGCCTGCCTTTTCCCCTGCTCATGCTTTCTCTCTGACAAATAAATAAATGAAATCTTTTAAAAAATAATAAAATAAAGAAGCTAGTCACAAAATGCTGCATATTATATGATCAGATTTGTATGACAGGTCCAAACCAGGCAAATCTATAGAGATAGAAACTAGATTAGTAGTTGCTAGAGACTGGAGAAGAGAATGGGAGGAAGGGTGATTGCTTAATGGATATAGAGTTTGTTTTGGGGATTGGGAAAGTATTCTAAAATTGATTTTAGTGATGGTTAACGATAGTGAATAATGAATCTGTGACAATGGGAGTGGTCTTGGGAACGCTTGACACAGCAGTAACTATGGTGTTTACTAGAATGACCCTGTTCCACTGAAATATGATTACAATGTTATTTGGGAAAAAGAAAGAGAGAAGGGTGAGGGATGGCAAAACGCTGGTGCCTGAGCAGTTATGGAGCTAAGTCGCTTTTTTTTTAATTTTTTCAATTTATTTATTTTCAGAAAAACAGTATTCATTATTTTTTCACCACACCCAGTGCTCCATGTGATCCGTGCCCTCTATAATACCCACCACCTGGTACCCGGACCTCCCACCCCCTCGCCACTTCAAACCCCTCAGATTGTTTTTCAGAGTCCATAGTCTCTCGTGATTCACCTCCCCTTCCAATTTACCCCAACTCCCTTCTCCTTTCATGAGAGGTAAAAGTTACCCGTGGATTTCAAAATGATAGATCCAACCCTGGGAGATTTGTCTCCCTGGATCCCCCAGATAGTTTTGGCCTTGCTAGCCAAAATGAGGGGGAAGCTTGGCCTGGGTGATGCCTTTGGTTTGTGTTTTCCTCTAGGTATGAGGAACATTCCCCAGAAATGGGCTTTGGATGGGGAAAAGTCACAAAAAAGTGGTTTGTAACTGTTCTTTTTGCCAGGTGGCAGGGGACATAATCCAAAAAATCCTGAAGTTGGGCTTTGAGTGAACCAAAAATATTAAAGATCTGCATTCTTCCTTCTTCAAGTAGGATGAAAAAGTTCAGATCAGTTCACAGGGCTTGAGCAATGCTTTAGATAAACCAGAGGAGGAAGGAAGGAAAGAAAGAAAGAAAGAAAGAAAGAAAGAAAGAAAGAAAGAAAGAAACCACTCCAGTCATCCTGATGTCACTGCTACAGCAGCCATCCACCCCCATCTTAATCTTTTAATTAATTAATTTAATTTACTTAATTAATTTACAATTTACTACTAAGTGAGTAGACTTGTAGGGAGATAAAAGAGGGAGGGGGATTTTAACGAATGGCTTTGTATTTTACGGCTATACTATCTGGGTGCATGATAAAAATGAACATCAAATGTTATATGCTTACAATTTCATAAATGATAAAGGAAAAGCCATATACATGTATACACAATTTAGTGGGATGCAACTTCCTTGCTTTTTGGTCCTAATGGGCATGTTGGAATTCAAACTCTTTCAATTTTGGAAACAAAATTATTCTCTGTAAACAGTGATTTTTTTTCTGTGATTTTTGGCCTATTGGAACCTCTAGAAAATGGGAGACAAGATAACAAGAGGTGATTTTCACATGGAGATATACTTTCGGAGTTTTAAAAAGCACTTTTTTTTGTTTGCTAATGAGCTCTTATAAAATTAGATTTGTGACCCCCTAGAAGATGATAATTTTCCTGCCTGATGTGCATGTTTCAGAGTGGGTCAATTTGGATTCCAAGACTGACAAGATAAAACGGGCTCATGGAAGCCTTACTTTGGCTCTTGGGTTTGGAACACAGAGTCTGGCTCTACCACATCTGAAGGCTAGGCTGCTCCCCAAGAAAAGCTACTGGCTTTTGGAGTCCTGAATTCTCAGATCTTAATTTCCTGGATCTGACTTTGAACTGAAACCTTTTACAGTTTGCTATGGCCTATTTTCATCTTAGCAAGATATGTGCTGAACTGAAAGCAAGCATGGGCTCAATGAACAGAACCCAGTCTCTTGGACCTTTACAGTTCTAGGGTACTCCTCTCTGAGCCCATAAATGATAACAATCATTATGGATGCTGGCTGGACTGGCTGGGTCATTTGCAGATGCCCATGGAACGGTCTTATTCTCTGATGGGGCCATCTGAAATCGAGCTGCCCGTAGGCTTCATGTTTCTGACACAGGCTAACTGCATTTCTAACTTATAATTCCTGAGAAAACTGCAAGTCATGGGAGGGCACTTGACCAGCACAGTGACCCTTGAACCTAATCTTGACAGACTGGACTTTCATCCCAGCTCAGGGAGACCTCATGCTGACTTGTGTTTCTTGGCCTTCTGGATTAGTTGAAGTGTGCAACAACATACCGATAGCCTGATGCTGCTTCCTTCACCTTTTCCCTAATAAACTGAACTTAACAATACATTGTAATTATTAAGTGTTGCTGTGCCCCAGAATAGATTGATTTTTTTTCTTCTTGGCTGCTCACTGGATAAATGGTTAGGAGAAAACAGATTTGGGTGGGGGTGGTTAGGTAATCTTACTTTGAAAAATAAAATTAAAAATTCAAAATTTTATCAGGACCATCTCCTGAACATGAGGTGTCTTTCTAGTTAAAGTATATAAACATGTTTTTCTATAAACATGATTATGCCCCTCTTGCACACAACCCTTTCCAGTGAAAGGTCTGTAGGAGATAATGGGATAACTTAAAAATCATAAAGTTAGAAAGCACCTGCATGGCTCAGTTGGTTAAGCATCTGCCTTCTGCTCAGGTCACAATCTCAGGGTCCTGGGACAGAGCCCTGCATCAAGCCTGCTTCTTCCTCTGCCCCTTCTCTCCATTCATGCTCTCTCTTTCATGCTCTCTCTTTCACACACTCTCTCTCTTTCAAATAAATGAATAAAATCCTAAAAAATAAAAAATTGTGAAGTTATGAATACCAAATGGAACACACTGATTTTATAACAGAAGGAAAACAAAAACCCAGCACCTGGGAAGGCACAGGGAAGGGAGAAGGACACCAATAGCATTTATTTTTCAAAACTCCTCCTAAAAATTCTTCCCTCTTCCCAAAGAAAACCACTCCATGCTGCCTTTCCAAAGTGCTGCAAGTGCTTGAATTCAAACTGATGTCAGAGCCTACTATCACAAGAAACAGTGTGGACAGTGGTGACTAAGAGACTGACTGCAAGGGCTCCTGCACTTTCCACACAGAGCACCTCCATGTATAGGCCATGCTCATGAGGCAAATAAACTGTTTTCACAGACAAGCAAAACTGTAGGGAACTGATGGTCTTTCAGGCAGTCCTTCTGAAACCAATGACTGAACTAATTTTTTTGGACTGAATGAAGAACCCTGGCATGGAAGACTCCACATGGTGTCACAGTGGGGGCCCTGTTGACCTGTTTTTGCCTGACTAATGTATGTCCTGCTTGGGCTGCCCAAACAATGTGATCTCCTTGTTTTCAGGAGGACCATATATGTTCTCTGGGGTTTTATCCATGTGTGCACCCTGGTTATCATGATACCTTCTTGGCCCTGGAAGACTTTCAGGTTAGCTTCAAATTACCTGCCACATTTGAGCTATAACTGAATGGATAACCGAGACCAAGTTTAAAAAAAATGATATGGAAAGAAGGAGAGAGCCACCAGCTTTCTAAGATAGACCTTTTTGATTTGTTTTAACTTCCTTAACCCAGGGCATTGGAGGGTATCACTGAGGCAAAGCCAGTGTACCTGTGTGACCAACCGCAATTAAAACCTTGGCCTCTGAGTCTGTAATGAACTTCCCTGGTAGACAACACATGGATTATCTCAACTCTGTTGCTAGAGGAATTAAGTCCATCTATGTAATATCATGGGGAAAAGATTTTTGGGAACTTGTGCTTGATTTCCTTTGGATTTCATCCCATGCATCCTTTTCTTTTGCTAGATTTCCTTTGTGTCCTCTCACTATAGTAACTTGTAAGCATAGGTAAAATGACTTGAGAACTATGAGTTTATCTAGACAATCGCTGGACCTGGTGGTAGTCCTGGAGACCACCCAAATAAGAGGCAAATAAAATAATTCTCCCCAATTTCATGGATGACAAAAGAGGCTCAGCTCTACTTCTGTGGTCAACAGACTCAAGGTTTGGAGTTGCTACAGCAGCTTCACATCTGACTCTCTAAAATATCCTGTGTTCTTCTCGCTGTACCCCACATGCTTTATAATTCTAAGATGTCAAGAATTCCATATCAAATTATGTGTATATATTTCATTGCCCTATTGCTACTATTTAAATTCTAAATTTTCTTTTTCATTTGTCAATATGATGATCATGCTTTTAATCAAGTATAATACAAATGTTAGTCTGCTTGATGTTATCTCATGGTTTCCTTAAGCTACCTCCACTCTTTCATTCTTTTTTTTTCTTTCTGCTTTTTTTTTAAAAATTTCTTTTCAACATAACAGAATTCATTGTTTTTGCACCTCAGCCAGTGCTCCATGTAATACGTGCCCTCCTTAATACCCCAAACCTGTTTTCCCCAATTCCCCACCCCCTTCCCCTTCAAAACCCTCAGGTTGCTTTTCAGAGTCCATAGTCTCTCATGGTTCACCTCCCCTTCCAATTTCCCTCAGCTCCCTTCTTCTCTCCATCTCCCCTTGTCCTCCATGCTATTTGTTATGATCCACAAATAAGTGAAACCATATGATAATTGACTCTCTCTGCTTGACTTATTTCACTCAGCATAATCTCTTCCAGTCCCGACCATGTTGCTACAAAAGTTGGGTATTCATCCTTTCTGATGAAGGCATAATACTCCATAGTGTATATGGACCACATCTTCCTTATCCATCCATACGTTGAAGGGCATCTTGGTTCTTTCCACAGTTTGGCGACCATGGCCATTGCTGCTATAAACACTGGAGTACAGATGGCCCTTCTTTTCATTACATCTCTATCTTTGGGGTAAATACCCAGTAGTGCAATGGCAGGGTCATAGGGAAGCTCTACTTTTAATTTCTTGAGGAATCTCCACACTGCTCTTCAAAGAGGCTGCACCAACTTGCATTGCATTTAATTTTGAGAGTGCCTCCTACCAAAAAAGTTTCTCTCCCAGGGCACACCCTGTTATATGAATAAATATACATTTTAACCCATTTGCCATTTGCAACATCAACTGTTACTCTCTTTTCAAATCATCACTAAAATAAATATATATACTTAATAACCACTCTTTGGAAAAATTCTGCCATTTCTATTTTCTTGCTCTAATATACAAGTGTTTACCATTCGACAAAGTCAACATTTTTCTTTCAGTTCTACTCTCAGGAGGACAAGTCCATGTCTCTTCCCAAGTCCTGAACAAGTGTAAATATGTCATGTGGGATTGGATATAATTCCAAAACTGCTTTATAAATTGATATCTCTGGAATGTAAATCTAAAAAAGGCTACAAAAATTAGCAAATTGTGGTGATATTGGAGGCAAAAGCAATGTTAAATTGTATATTTGAACTTCTAAAATTTTTAATACTTTGTTTTTGAATCTGAATTCTAGAAAATACAAAAATATTGTTCATTGTAATCAAGGCCAACTAAAAGGGCTCAAATTTATTTTTAAAAGTTTTCTCTGCTTTCCATGTCCATCCTTCTTCCCTTTAGCCAGGTATGATTTTCCCTACCTATCTGGAAATGCTTACCTACCTCAAATCAGGCATCAGTGCTGGCGCTGGGTAAAATGCAAGCTAGAAACAGAATCTGTGGTTATTGTGCCTTAGTGATACCTAAGTTTCAGGTCATTTGCTATGAAATTATCTACCTGTATTTCATTTATACACCATTATGAGTACCAGCAATTTGAATCATAGAATACTCATATCCTCCTCCTTGCTTTCATTCACTTAGCTGGAATTGTTTCTTATCTCTTTGCCTGATTCCTACCTTGTCATCCCTCTCTTTTCAGTCAAAGTCACAGTTTTAGTCACCTTATCCTAGGCTTTTCTTTTTTCCCCTGTCACTTAATTCCTAGCCCAGTACTCCCTATGAACTTTGTTGCTACATGTACACAGATGTCTTTGTGTGACATTTTTTTCACAATGCTTTTTCTTAGCATTCTTCACACACAAGATATCTAAATTGCCTTGATCAACTTCACAACATCCCAGCATCTTCTATTCAAGCTCAACGTTTTACATAGTGCCTTCTTCTCCAGACCATGTGCCTCCATCAAAACTTACCTATCCCCTGATCCATATTTTTGGACCTAGATCTCTGGCAAGTTTAACCCAATAAATAAAATCTGGCTTGTTATTAATGACTGATTATGTATTAATGTATAATTCCTACTAAGAAACACTTTTATTTTTCCTTGGTTTTCCATGTTTTCACCCAAGTAAGTGTGACTGGTAAGGGGGCTGTATTGGGATTATCTTTGAAACACCCTTCAAAACATATCATACAGTCAATATTGCAGCCATCAAATTTCTGTATTGTTTCTGAAGAATTAGCTCCTGCAAATGTGTATTTATACACAGTTAAACACTCCAGGACACGTTTACTCTTTATCTAAAAATATGTTTGACATTGAATGTATTTTGGATGCAATTTTCTCTGTTCAGTTATGATATTTCCCAAAATTAATTACCATATTTCAATGGAGTCTATTACCTGAAGATGAAAACTTTTTATATTTTGAAAGGAAGTCAATGTAATACAAAATCAACCAAAAAGATAAAGAAGATTGAAGACCTGATTACAGATAGAGAATAAAAAAATGAGTCCTCATCAAGGCTAATATAGACCACAGTGCAACCTTGCAAATTAAAACAAAAGTATCTTAAAACCATTAAAAATTTTAACAGCTTAAAAATGTATAAAAACACTACTATCTCCTCTACCCATGTCAAAATCCAAGCCCTCTCAACATTCCCCATGTAGATGACAGAACCAGGTTCTACTGGGAGGAGATTCCTTTAAAATGAAATTATTTAAAATCCTTATTACAGTTACTATGAAGTCTTTGCCAGGCTATGAAGGCCTCTCCTAGCCAGAAGGCATACAACCTCTCTTAGTCTGTCTGGGCTGCTATTACAAAACCATAGACTAGGTGGCTTCGTAAACAACAGAAACTTATTTCTCACAGTTCCGGAGACTGTAAAGTACGAGACCAAGACACCTACAAATCTGATATCTGGTGAGAATTCACTTTCTGATTTATACAGCACATTCTAGCTATACCGGCACATGGAAGAAGGGGCAAGGTATCTTCCTGGGGCCTCTTATAAGGACACCAATACCACACAGGAGCACTATGCCCCAGTGACCTAATTACTTCCCAAAGGTCCCATGCCTTGGGGGTTAGAGTTTCAACAAAAGAATTTTGGAGGAAACGCAAACATTCAGACCATATCACAATATCAGCTAGAAGTGAGTTCTTCCTTTCCTGAACTCTAGTCCTACCATTCTTCTGGCATGTTTATCACATTCTAATATGTATTACAGCCGTTTGTGCACATGTTTTGTCCTTTGACTAAAGTGTATGTTTTTTTGAAGAAGATATTATATCTTTAAATCCCTAGTGCTTATTAGAGTCTTTAGTGCATTAAAAAGCATTATCAGGAATTATAAATAATTCCACTCTTATTCCTTAATTCCCTATTGATTTATTTGTTCAACAAATATTTATTAAGCACTCATGATATCCAAGGCACTCTCCTAGTCAGCAGGTATACGATAATTAGCAAGACACAGGGTACTTGCCCTCACAGCACTTACATTCGTGTGAGGGAGAGAAAAGCAGCTATTAACTAGCGACAAATTACTTCATTAAAATGTAATAAGTATGAGAGACTATGGACTCTGAAAAACAGTCTGAGGGGTTTGAAGTGGCGGGGGGGTGGGAGGTTGGGGTACCAGGTGGTGGGTATTATAGAGGGCACAGCTTGCATGGAGCACTGGGTGTGGTGAAAAAATAATGAATACTGTTTTTCTGAAAATAAATAAATTGGGGAAAAAATGTAATAAGTAAAAGGAAAACAGATGAATGCCATGGGTTAGAGAAGGGATTGATTATAAAGAAGATTCACAGGGGAACTTTTAGGGTAAAATAACTATTCTTTAGATTTAGGATAAAGAACTTTTATGTATTTGGGTGGTAGATAAATGTTTACATGTATTTGTTAAAAATGACAGAACTATAAATTACACAGAGTGAATCTTAATGTGTGCAAACTAAAAATTATAGTCAATTGTGATGTCAAAGTATTTCAGGATGGAATATAGAATGTGATAAATGAATCTATCTGTATTACAAATGTATGGTATGATCAAAATGAAGGGGGGAAGGGAAAATGGGCTGAGCTAAGTAACTTTGGGGAAAAATGTTTTGACTGAAAACTGTAAATGAAAAAAAGACAAAAGGAATTACATATAAATACTGTACTCTAGTTGATAAATTTGTTTCTCATGGGGATACAAGCTAATAATTCTGAAACTGTTTTCCACATATATTGCTGTTGAGCAAATAAGTAAATAAATGTATGGTGAATAAGTGACAGCCAGGTTTCTTAAAGTTTAAGTAGGCAGTTATAGTCAAGTACGAGAGGAAGACTAGAACCATAATACTGGATTAGAGTAAGAGACATATGCATAAACTCATAATTTGCCCAATATGGATAAAAATTGGTATATACAGAAGTATTTAATATGTTTAAATACATGGTTTAGCATACATATACGTATTTTCTTGCTCTGTCCACCGAAAAGGCACAGCAACAATGATGTTTCAGTAGCAACAAGCATAGTCAGTATCCAGATCTTGGTCTATAAACACCATTCTGCAGTAAAAGGCACCAGGGCTCCTGGGAGAAAAGACTGATACTAGGGCTGAAGTGAGGAATATACAAAATTAGCATGGAGCACTTTATACTTCCAGAAATTACAGAAGTGATTCCCACCCCCAAGAAAAATTCACAATGTTGGGGATATGTCAGAGGGACACTGGAAACACCTTGAAAAAGCTTCCATTGGCCAAATGTGGAACAACGTGAGCAACAAAATCAGTAAAACAGGATTGAATTATAACCCAAAGTATAAAATAAATACATACACATCAGTCCATAGTGATACTAATAAATTATGGAATAACTAAATAAAGAAATGGAGAAAAATGTTTCTTACAAAAAAGTTCCAAATATGTTCAGATAATCCCCTGTCAAGGAGGTGGAGCTTAATCCTTCCCAACCCAATCCTCACTTAGGATAGGCTGGACTTAGTGACTCACTTTCAAAGAATAAAGTAGGGAAAGGGAAAATTACAACTTTATTAATACACCTGACAAACACTACATTAACCAAATGATACAGGTCAACATCATCAGAAATGTCATAAGGATATCATGTAAACTCTGATAGCTTTGATGAGACGGGTACTTGATCTTGGCAATATTCTTCCCAGAAACCCATATCTCCAGTTTTCATGAGAGAAACACCAGAAAAACTCAGGTCAGGAGGCATTCTACAAGATCCCTGGTCATACCCCTATAGATGTTCAAGCTTATGAACAGCACAGAAAGACAAAGAAAATAACACAGACTAAAGGAAATGGGAAGTAAATGCAAGGTGATATCCTAGATTGAATCCTGAAACAGAAAAGGGACCTTAATGGAGTGTGTGTCACACACATACACACACATGCATACACATCTGTTTAAATTATCTATTAAATTGTTTGTGGTTCTTGCTAAAGCCTATCGTACTGTTATGTCTTTGGTTTCTTAAAAATCATCTCCATCCTCTGTCCATTTTCACCACATCCAGAATCATTTCCTTACAACAGTGCTTTCACTCTCTGCTCAAAGACTACTGTGGCTCACCATGTCTATAGAAGAAATCCCAAACTCCTCAGGTAGATACATGAGTTTCCTTCATCAGTTGATTCTTACCTTATTTTTACAAACTTACATATGTATAAATTGAATAGATAAATCTTTATTGGAATGGAACAACAAATGTTTATTAAGCACCAACTATTAGTCGAACATTCTGCTGGGTACTTGGTGCTATAGAGATTATGAAGGGATTATATCTGCCCCAGACTTGTAAATTGAAACAAATAATTCTAAATATTACAAGTGCCAAAGTAGAACGGAGAAAAGTAATGTAGGAAATAACATTACATGAATATGTAACTCACAGGGAAGAGAATACAAGAGATGAGTCTTGAATGGAAGTAGAAGTTGACCAAGCAGAGAGGTATATTTAATATAAAGAGAAACAGTGACAAATTCAGAAAGCCATAACATACTTGAATAGGGAGCAATGCCTAGCGAGTAAAAGGTATGTGCTAGAAAGAGGCAGATAGGAGCAGAAGAGCAAATTAGAGTCAATCTGTGAAGAGTTTTGAATTTCTAGCTAAGAAATTTTATCTCCTTTCTTAAAGCTGTAAGTCACCTCTCTGCTAAAATGCTAAGTCATCAAATAGCATTATATGTCATCTCACACTGTTTTGTAGGTACATATGTATGAAATATTCTTTAACAAATTCTGCTTTTCTAGCCAAGTCTTCCATTCTGGATCCCAATATTATGTAGCAGAGTACTGAGTCCACCAAGCAGGACTTCCTGAAATTTTTTGGATCAGGTGTCCTTATGGTTTATGCCAGGCATTCTTGTAACAGAAAACAAATTTCTTATTTTTGAGAACACTTGCATCCTGGTATTTGCATTTCTAAAAAGTTCACTAAATATATAACTGTAACTCTTTCCTTAAATTTTGTTATCAGTCAGTATTACACTTTGCACAAAATACTAGGTCATTCACCTAGTGGCCTTGAATTGGCCTACTGTGTCTGTGTACTCTAGAATCTATAAGGAAAAGCCAGTATCCCTGGTAACTTGTCCCATGCTTGGAATCGTGAGGATTTCCCAGTTTGTCTTATGGCTACAGTCAGCTATGAATGAAGGCTGTGTTGGACCACCATTTGGGCTCTTGTCCCCTCTCCTGCCTATCACCAGCCACATTTTCAATCTATTGTATAGATGGATACCAATCTGAATAACTTCTGAGGTTCCAGCAGCCTCAGCAGTATCGACAGTCACACACAGGTTAATTGATGAACACATTCATTCATTTCAGGAAGTAGTGTTGAAAGTATCTGTGTGACCAATATTAGGGGGCTCAGCAAACACAAAGCCCCAACAAATATTCACTTACACTGTTTGACATGTGACCCACCCACACTGGAGAGGACAATCTGCTTCACTGTTCACCAGCTTAAATGTTAATCTCATTCAGAAATACCCTCCACAGACACAGGCAGAACAATGCTTGACCAAAATATCAGGGCACCCCAGAATCCGATCAAGTTGACACATAAAATTAACCATCCTAATATTCTTCATTTCTGGCAGCATCCCCAAGTATGGAGGGGCCTTAGTTCATTAAAACAGTCTCTGTTCATGGATATCTGATGATTTTTCATCTTTTGTTATTGTAAGTAGCTCCACGATGAATAGCCCTGTGCACACATATTCCATTTGTTTGCCACTGCATGGGTGGTTCAGCTTCCCACTAGTGGACTTTCTGGGTCAATGGATAGACGCAAACATAACTGACCTCCCTGGGGACTATACCATTTTGCATTCTACCAACAGTGTCTGAAAGCACTTGTTCCCTAAGGAAACAGAGATCCATGTTTGGTCAAGCACACCACCACTCTTGGCTATGGAGATTGGTTTAGGACAAAGCTGGCCAATAGGAGGGACTGATGAGAGTTTTTGTGGAAGCATGAGGACAGAGAAGCTGTCTCTCCCTGGCAATGGCTCAGCTATCCGTTGTAAACCAACATGTACAGAAGCAGACATGTACAGCAAGCCTGGTCAAGAGTGATACCAAGAAAGATGTAGTGGCCAGAGAGACAGAAAGGACTGAATCCTGATGGACTAATAGAGCCCCTGGATCCAGCTGGACCTGAATCACAGGCTGTTCCTACACTTTTTCAGTTACAAAACCAAAAATTCTGTTTTTACACATCGAATACCATTTCACTTTTATGTAGAATCTATAAAATAAAACAAGCAAAAAATACAGGAAAAAAAATACCCATGAATTGAAACTAGGGGCTCCAAGATGGGAGGGTGTTTGGGGACAGGCAAAATGAGTGAAGGTGAGTGGAAGGTACAAGCTTCCAGTGATGGGATGAATAAGTCACAGGGATTAAAAGTACAGCATAGGGAATATAGTCAGAGGTATTGTGATAGCATTGTATGGTGACAGATGGTAGCTACACTTGTAAGCATCATGTATAGAATTGTCCACTCACTATGTTATAAACTTGAAACTAATGTAAAGTGTGTATCAACTCTACTTCCATTTTTGAAAAGTTAAAATGAATCCATTTTCCTACAACCAAGAGAGCCCCACCAGATGCAGCATGCTGCACAAAACATGATCTCTGCCTTCGTGTATAATTAGAATTGAAATGAAGACATGAAAAACAATGAGAAAAATGTGAGACAGAGTAGTATCAGGTGCTGTACTTTGTTCTAGTCTGAGTGCCATGAGTCCTTCAGAAGTCAGAGGAAGGACAGGCAGTGGGCCTTGATAGGATTTGGGTGGGTGGAACTTTGAAGAGCTCCATAATTCTGTGCCTGCGATTGGAAATCTGATGTTGTCCAAGAATCGAAAGCTTCTTCTTTTTTTTTTTTTTTTTTTATCGTGTTGGGGCAAATTTGTATTCAAGGTGAAAGTACAGAAACTTTAAACTGATGTCTTAGGGGGTATGGCCTCAGACCCTTCCAAAGGTGATAGATATATCATATTTGATAGATGCATGGTTTTACACTTCCAACATCTGAACTATTTAAATTCTGAAACACATTTGGCCCTACAGAGTGCCTAAAAGACTGTGTCTCTGTGCTTCATGTGACCGGGAAGTGAGGAGACATGTTTTCTGAGGCCTAGATATTGGGGTGGATGTCAAGGAACCCAAAAGGCATGACTTGAAAGGCACCCATCCCATGAGCAGCAGGGAAAAGATAGGATGCCTTAAGCACTTTAGATGTACAAACAATCCAGTGTCTCCAGGTGATAAGTCTCTACTATCACCCTAGTGATACCCAGTGGGATGCTGGGTAAAACTAGTCAAACTATGATCTTCCCAAAGTTGCTTCATCAAGGGAGCAGGTGGGGAAACATCCAAGTTGGGCCACTCTCATTGGTCACATGGACACCTTGGTGCTGGCCGCCCATTCAGCGTGTGAGTGCCCATCTTCCAACTGACTCAAAAGTGTCAATAAAGTGCCATGTGCTATGTGCTGTTTCAGATCCTTAGCCTGAGGCAGGTAAACCCCTAAAGGCAGAGCCTGAGGAAAGGATTTGAGCCAGGTGGCTAACTCGGAGGTGGCCCAGGATTTGCATCAATACAGGACTTGTCAAGGAGTGAGCTACTTCTGTGAGCAGCTGGGACTCCCTCCTGTTAAGAACCTCTAGGAGACTATATGGAGCATGCCTCAGAATTGCCCCACTGAGCAGGGAGGAAGCCGGGGAACCTATCCACCCACTGACTGAATGCTGCACGAGGGGCAGTGTCTTCCACCCCCCAGGAGGAGAAAAAGGGAGAGGCAAACAGGTACTGGAGGTAGGTAGGAAGCTGTCAGGGTGCACAGAAACTTCCCACCAGTTGCAGGTGAGCACAAGGTGAGCTGAGAAGATGTGGCACATGATGTCTTCTTCAGGGATCCTACTAAGAGTTCTCACCCAACATTTGCTCATCTTGATTGGACACACTGCTCAGGGGCCTCTCTTCTCTGGCCCCATAGATGCCCCCAAAGTCAGGAACTGTTTCCAATCATAGCTGTATCCTCCATGCCTAGTATGATGGGTGGGTCAGATCAATGTCCAGTTAGGATTTACCAAATGATCAGATACCACAATATTTGCTTCAGTTTCTCCCTGGGTTCTTTATTCCAATTGTTCTCCACAGAGTGCACTGCAGTTTCCTCTGCTGCCACTGACTGAAGGCAGGGTTGGGAAAGAATCCTTTCCATGTCCTCACATTAACCACATTTGGCCCTCCCTCCAGATGCTAAGGCAGGAGGCCTCTGTGGCTGGACCGAGTCATTGCCCAACTTCCTGCCCACCCCTGGCAGGAAGCAAACCTTTACTCTAGGTGCCTTCTCAGGATCAGGCAGTGTCCTCACTTACACTCCACACAATAGCTCTTACACTTGCCATCATAAAAGTCTCAGAGATGGTTGGCTCTCTTTGGGTTTCCCAAGATAAGCAGACTCACTGTTGCCCAGATGTCTGGCTGCTGCCTGGTCCTTGGGTAGCTTCATTCACCAGTTTTGCAGTGATGTAAAAGGAAGCTTCTTCTGTCAGTTTAGGATAAACATAATCCTTCAGCAGTGACTGATTCAAAACTTCCATACAGGCAGGGCCTAGGGGCAGCCCTCTGGTTGGAAGGGGGATCAGAGGATTTATGGAGAGCTACCTTAATATGGCAAGCACTTCAATATCACTCAGATGGTATGATAATTTGCAGTGGCTTAATGGAGAGGTTGTTGGATTATAGGAAGCTAAAGGATGCCATCACTTGGGCCCCTATTCCTTATGAACGAGATGCCCTACGATAGAATTGGTCATGAATAGGATGGGTGAGAGGCAAAGCAAAGCCAGAAAAGACCTCAGCATTTAGCCACCTTGAAAATTCACGTGACCTCTGCTGGTTTTGTTTTTAATAACATGAGTGTTTTTGCAGGCAAATCAGGTTAAATATCTGTTAGATATTTATATATTTAGATATTAGATATGCAAGCTCAGTCCTGAGCTTGGATGAGTATCTTTTGTTTATAGTGGTACAATTTCCAATAATTCCCCTGGTGCAGGTGCTGCCATCCAGATCCTCATCTCCTCAGCTGCTGGCACTAGAGAAGTGCCTCCATCTGCCTAGCTGAGAAACTGTTTACCACATCACTGACTGATCTGCAGAGATTTTGGAATTTGTAAATCCCTGTGTTTCCCTGAATGAAAACAGACATTGTGCCAGAAACTCACTGTCAGAGAGAAACGTCTAATATTGGTAAATATTATTTATCTTACTTAGCAAATAAGAAAGAGGCCAGAGTGCCCATCTCAAACCAAGACTCTTCCTCACAGGATGGATGGGACTGGGTGAAGTAATGAACAAAATTCTTTCCTTCATCTACATGTGCATTTGGAAGTGAAATTTTGTCCTGTCACAAGACACCTAGGTTTTAAAACACAAAAGATAATATGCCTTTACGAGGTTGAAAGCATGTAAGTCTTACTATGGTGAGGCCATGAGTCAGTGGCAGATAGGAGATGTCCTGTGGGTTGATTTATTTTTTGCTCCCCTCCATACTGCCAACATGGAGATGCCCTTTTTCACATAGCTTGGTCCCTGAAAGTCCCTGAGAGAGAGTTTTGTGACTGTAACTTGGCCATTTCAAACTATCCCTTGCAACAGTGCCAGTCTTTGGAATTTCAGTGTTGATGACTAGGAACTGTGACTACATCACATCACTTGTGTCCCTTTATGAGAGAAAATTGTTGTAGTTCAAACATAAACCCTATGATTTCAAATATCTGGAGTGTGGATACCCAAGGCAAGGAGCCATGACCATGTATAGAATACTTCCAACTTCGAATACTCCATTCCTTTGTCTCCATAAACCACTGAAACATCTCAGAAATCCCAATATTCAAAATCCAGATAGTCAACCTTGAAAGAAATCTGCAAGCATTAGAATAACTGTATTCAAAAGTCACATCAGCTCAACAATGGATTTATGACTTATTGTCAACCATGTGCATATTAGTCCATACCCTTTACTTATGACTGCTGCATTTACCTGGTGCATTTGGACTTTGTGTTTTGAATTACAAACCTTATGAACCTCTCACCGATCTAAATGCCTATTCAATTGTGGCTACAAATGGCACAGAAACTGCTGCTGATGTGCAAAGGATGACAAAATCTCCAAGTCTGTTTGTACATAGTTTAAATCGAAGAGGGTTTCAATAGGATTCCATTATAATTTGTTCTACTAGTATCAAAATGAGTGCAAAGAACAGAAGAGAAATTGTTTTAAGGTTGCTTTATGGAAGCAATTCACTCGTTTGAAACAAGAAATGACACTGAGCATAATCAAAAGATAAAATTGCTAATCGTATGATGGCTGACCGTGGTTCTTCATATTCTATTGAAAGACATTCAGTTAACTGTCAAGCCTGTTAACTCAAGTGCTACAGGAAGGGCACTTCTTAAAGCAGTGCCATCTGGTTGCCTCAGTTTCCCAGGTGACTATGAGTGGTTAGAGTGTATTCATCCATATTCTAGTCCATGCAAATCCACACAGCATTGCCTCTACTCTCAACCTCTCCACTTGCTCTCCAAGCCTCCTGCCATTTCATCTTCTTGAAGCAAACCCTTCTCCTCTCTCCTCAGAATCCTCCAACAACTTCCCAGTGCTAAAGAAAATGGTTTGCACTCCTCAGGCTAGTGAGCTTGGGACAGCTACCCAATATCCACTGTTCATTCATGTCTTACAACACTGATTTTCTTCCAGGGAGCCATGCCCTGTTAGAAAATAGCAGGTACAGCCTCCCTTGCAGCCAGGGGTGGTCTATGAGCTGTACTGGAAACCCTGGGACTTCCTTAAGAAAACGCGTTAAGGGAAGCTACTTCACCTGGACGGGCATGGCCTATCATCCTTTTATCTTCTCCTCGGGATCAGACCTATAACATGGACAAGATGGTGGAAGCTCCTACTGCCAACAGATAGCCTCAAGGGTGGAGAATCAGAAAAGTAGGTGGAGCACAGATCTTTGAAGCTGTCATACCAGTTCTAGTGAGCCAACACCTTGACTTCTTATCCATGAGAGAGTTACCACCCAGTATACTGAAGCTACAGGATTTGGATCTCTGTTGTAGCTGCTGACCCAATTGCTAATGGATAGGGTTGGCATGGAACAGTCTCCATACTCAGTGCTTTAAGCTTCCCTATCAACTTTTGCATCACTTATTTCTCAATCCTAATGCAAGATCATTCCAAACAGGCACAGATCTTGAATTCCTATATCAGGTTTGCCAGCATGCTAGTTCCAGGGATCTGTATCTTCTACTTCCTCCCAGAGACAGTCTACCAAGCCTGGTTGCTTCTTCCACCCAGCCTTTTAATTTTTTTTTAAGATTTTATTTATTTGACAGAGAGAGATCACAAGTAGACATAGAGACAGGCAGAGAGAGAGAGAGGAGGAAGCAGGCTCCCCGCTGAGCAGAGAGCCCAACACGGGGTTCGATCCTGGGACCCTGAGATCATGAACTGAGCCGAAGGCAGAGGCTTAACCCACTGAGCCACCCCGGTGCCGCTCCAACCAGCCTTTTAACAGATAAAAAAGGGGGCAGTGATCTATTTTACATTGGGTGGTTTTTAAAAAAGCTTTTTAATGATATTCTGAGTATATGTACCAGGAATCAGGACAGGTGGACAGGCCCTGTTCAGGGGCAAGATGTGGGGTCTGGCCTCAGCTGCTTCTGGGCACCTGGCAAATCACCCCCTTGCTCCATTACTGGTCACAGTGACGAAGCACCTGGATGCGGTAGACTTGTCAGCTTCCTTCCAGGCACGTGGACCTATATTTTAAAGTTGTGATCACTGGAAGATATTATCTCAGTCCCCAGGAAGTGAAAGATCTTTCACAAACAATGTCATGATTGGAGTGACTCCTCCCAGAGCCCCCAGTCATAGAAGTCAGGCTGTACCTGCTAACCTCAGTCTGTCTGAGCTCCCACCTGCTAAGAAAACCCCTTATCAAATAGACAAAAGCTGCTTTAAAGAAAAATGGGTCTGTGGGTGAATCAGCACTCTAGGTGAATGGCTACAGGGCTCTATTGTCTAAACAAAATGACAGGAAAAAGGGAATTCAATTGGATAATTAATAGGTGAAGGGGATTAAGAGTACACTTGTGAGGAGTACTGAATAATGTACAGAAATTTTGAATCAGTATATTGAACACCTGAAACTCATATAACACTACATGGCAGTTATAAAAGAATAAGATCATTTTAAAGATCGTATTTGTTTATTTGTGTGTGTGTGTGAGAGAGAGAGAGAGAGAGAGAGAGCAAGCACAAGCAAGGAAAGCAACAGGCAGAGGAAGAAGCAGGCTCCACTTAGAGCAAGGACCCTGATGCAGGACTCAACCTCAGGACTCTGGGATTGTGCGTGACGAAGCCAAAGGCAGACACTTACCCAGTTGAGCCACCCAAGCCAAAGGCAGACACTTACCCAGTTGAGCCACCCAGGCATCCCGAATTTCTTTTCTCCCCTCCCCCTTAACATGCCTGACACAATAATGAGGTTAGACTTTAAAATAGGATGAAAACACGAGGCAAACTTTTACTGATGTCACTTTAAGGTTTGGCTGATTTGTCATTTCGCTACTATTCTTCATAATATTTATCAACCAATTGCTGTAACCTCTCTTTATTCAAAATAGGCATATTTTACATAAATGATAGGGTTCAGTCTCTAGCTCTCTTTCTCTTTGCTTTTACTCCTCTTTTTAATTTGTTAGTTCCTAATTTAAGGCTCTGTACATAATAACTATTCAATAATTCTTGGAAAATAATCTCTGTAATTGAAATTCATACCACATTCAGAAGTACCATTAACCTATTTACAAGTGGTTTGCTTTCCTCTCCCTTGTAAGCAATGATATCAGTAAGTAGTAACATTTGTGAATACTCACTCATGCCCTCTATTTATTCACATGGAAGCCCTTTCTCAGTTAAAAGCAAATGATCTACCATCTCTGTTTGTCTTATAGTGGGGTCCAGACTGCTTTCCAGGATTCCAGGGCCTTCAGTCTTGGGACTTGGCAGGTCTGGTGAAGGTGAGGAGTGAGGAATGGAGGTGGACACAGTGGGAGGGAAGAATGTTTACACAACTGCCCTAGAGACTCCCTCTCTCCCAGGTGCAGAATCCCCATCAAAATCTGGGGAACTTAATCTGAAAAATCTGCATGTGCTGGGAGGAGTGTGTTCTCACGAATGGATGTTGGTGCTTCTCAAGCAAAGGTTTCCTAAATCTGGCCACTGCAGAGTGTGAAGCTTGCTTGTTGACTCACACCTACTCAACTGTATTATCAGGTCCTGACACCCCAATTACAATAACACACAGTGGGTTTCTCTATGAAGGACTGACTCTAACACTGCTTCAGGGGGTTTGGCTGATTTGTCATTTCGCTACTATTTGTCATATCGCTACGGGCCTCACCTGTTTCTTGGTCCAGCCACAGCAGACTTCAATTTCTTTTCACAGGTACAATTCAGTAATGTTCGAGACTGGCCTGATTAAATGTCACTTGATCCCAATACAGCAATAAGCAATACCAACAAACAAACCTATGAAAGCAATGGTATTATCCCTCCATTTCCTCACATACAATCCTTTTCATACCATTTCCACTCATTCTTAATTGAAAGGATCATAACAGAGCCCCACAAAAACCTGCTTCAGGAAACACCAAAGGAAGTGGAAAGATCCTTATCCCACTTGAGAGCCCCAGTGGAAACCCTCAAAAGGAAGAAGGAGCTCAGTGTGGTTCTTCCCTAGTAGGGAATGACCCCCCCCAGGACTTCCTATCCCTCCATCCCTCCCGTTGCCAACCCCACCCCACGCCAGAGAATTAAGTGCCTTCCCAGCCCTGCCTACACATCCAAGTGTAAATGAAGATGGTATCATTTACTAGCTTACACAAATTCCCTAGACAATGTCATGAAATCATGAAAGCAGGTTGCTCAAGATTACAGACCTATACAGAAAAAGGGGAAATAAACATTCAAGGTGAACTTGACAACTTAAATAAAACTGAATTTTATAAACAGAACAGTGAGAACAAGGAAAATAACCTCGTCAGACACAAGACAGAAAACACTGACAAGGATAAATGTCATTAGTGATGCACTGTTACTTAAAAGCTAATATGACTCTGGTGATTTCACCTTCTAACAACTGTCTTGGTCCCTGTCCTCTTCTCCTCCTGGGATATTTGAAAAATGCCACAAATTCTTCTTTAGCTGAAGTCACACCTTTGGATGTCCACAAATGATTTGGGGCAGCCAGTCCTTAGAAATATAACCCAGTTATGGCTGGAGAACCTCAGGCAGTCTCTCCTCTAAGGGATACAAGGAAATTCCTGGAGCAGAGCTGGACCGAACCCATCGTGGAGCCCACCCCAAGCAACCAGCAGCCAGAGACAGAACCACCCAACTAATGGAGACTGGTGAGGAAGAAAAACAAACACTTGTTGCCATAAGGCCTATGTAAGTCATGGGGTTTGGGAGGAGCTGTTTTTCAACATTACTGTGGAAATGTTGATGGGGAAAAAGAAACTCACACCAAGGAGCTTCACCAGCCATGAAGGTCAGTAAGCCCATAAAGAGATGACTCCAAGGATAACACAGTAATGAAAAGCAGAAAAAAAATGGATCTGAATAACAGACGCTGCCCACTGATACAAACTTTCTGTCAACAATAATCCATGCTAATCAGGGTGCAGGCAAGACTCCTTTTCCTGACACTGGCCAGTAGATTTTAGAACTTCCTGTGTGTGCAGTATACTGTGCCAAGGGCAGATAAACGACCTGCAGATTCATACCTGGTAAGGAGGTAAAATCCACACAGGGAAGACGTTTTGACTCAGATCATAAGATAGCAGGTATGCTGATTGTGCTTCAATGCTAAATCAACACTTTAAACATCATCATTTAAACACTTTAAATCATCATCATTAGTATGAAAAAGAAATATACATTTGAAAAATACACCTATTTACAGACCTAAAAATGTCCCTTATACAGATTATATGCAAATACAAAATCCTAATGTGGATGAAATACCAACTACCTAGCAGATGAAAGGCTCAGCTCAGTCCATCAGTGCTGTGAAAGGGGATGTGGTCAAGGACATGGTGGGAGAAGGCTAGTGGAAGAGGAGGAATCAGGAGTCGGGACTAGTCATCCCCTAAAGTCAGCTTGCACGGAAGGACACCTGGTGTGATACACCACCTAATATGCCACCATGCAAAATTATTTCTAATAAGTTCTGGAAAGCATTAAGAACTCAAAGAGAAAAGTCCAGAAGAGTCTGGAACAGAAAAGAGTCCAGACTTTTCAAAGAGAGAAGTCTGCAAGAACACTTTTTCTGATGCCATGGAGACTTCAAATTTCAGAAAAACTCTCTCAAGTGCCATGTTTTCCATCCACATCCACTTTTAGGTATTAACATCACTGGACATATGTGACATGGAATTATTCCTGGAGTCATCCAGATGTTAAGCAATAACGGACTAAAGATAACCCTTACCACACCCCATGGCAACATAAGGAGATGTTCTCCTTTCTCCTGCCTGAAACCCAGCCCCTATCCCTCACCTCCCCACAAGATGCTTGACACCAGAACCAATAAATAGACAACCATTAGACTAGGCACACATCAGGGATGTCCCCTCTGGTCTTCCACTGGTTTCCATCCATGTTCCTAGAAATCCAAGCTTCCTACAGGACCAACATTTCTGACTGTCAGTTCCATATGGCTCTGAGCATCACTTAATCTCACCCCAGCTTCCTAACCACAACCTGTCCACGCCCGAGATCCAATAAAGCTCACCAAATCCCCTCTCCTGCACCAAAACTCTTCTGGCTCCACCTAAAACATGGAGTCCCTTGAGGGGACTGCTTCCCTGTGGACTGCCAGGTAAGTCTTTCATTATTCCTACACCACATACTGCTGGGCCTAAGATGTGGTCGGCATCCTCCCTGCTCCACACTGCAACATCCAGACCATGGCAGTGCTTCCCCTCATGCACACCAACACTTCTTTGCTAGTTACACAACCAGTCTGCATGCCAACTAGCCCACCCACCCGAGCAGCACACAGTCTTTCGCTCATCCCGGCATACTCACAGAAGATTTCAGGGCCTGGCTCACTCTTTCGCTTGTAACTAGCACTGATTTCAGCATTTCCAAAGGTCATGCCTGACTTCCAAACTGCAAGGAAACTGTCCTCCACCCCCTGTCCCACCAGGCAGGCATGCCCAAACCACACCCTAGACCCAGGCACTGCTTTTCACCTCCCCACGTCTGGGGGTCCTGTCACCTGCCATTTCCCCTTGTCCCTGCTCACCTTCTAGAAAGCTAATTCCAGCAGCTCTTCAACCCTACCAGGTCCTTGAACCCAAAGACCCCACCATCTGGTCACTATCTATATAGGCTCAAGTTTCCCTTCTTTTTTTCTCCTATTTGGTTTCCACAGCCCACCTTTTTAATCAGCCCTTGCACATTACCCCCAATGCCCTTCCTTCCCCCTTTCTATATTCACTCAAGAGAACCTCAGTCTCAGTTTCGGTCTTGAATCAATTCAATGTAGTTCTGTGCACACAGGCCATGTGCTAGACATAAAAAGGCATTTAAAAAATTGTTTTAGGAGGAGGAGTCAAGATGGCGGAGAAGTAGCAGGCTGAGACTTCTTCAGCTAGCCGGAGATCAGCTAGATAGCTTATCTAAAGATTGCAAACACCTACAAATCCAACGGCATATCAAAGAGAAGAAGAACAGCAATTCCAGAAACAGAAAATCAACTACTTTCTGAAAGGTATGACTGGTGGAGAAGTGAATCCAAAGTCACGGGAAGATAGACCCCGGGGGGAGGGGCCGGATCCCGACAAGCGGCATTGCAATGGAGGACAAAATCAGGACTTTTAAAAGTCTGTTCTGCTGAGGGACATCGCTCCAGAGGCTAAACTGGGGTGAAGCCCACACGGGGTCAGCATGGCCTCAGGTCCTGCAGGGTCAAAGAAGGATCGGGGGTGTCTGAGTGTCACAGAGCTTACAGGTATTAGAATGGGGAAGCTGGCTACAGAGACAGAGCTGAGAGTGAACTCAAAGCTCGGGATAACCTTGAACCGGTCGCAGGCTCGGTGAGCTCAGAGGGTTGCTGGAAGTCAGGCAGATGGAGTTATTGGGCACTGTTCTCTGAGGGCGCATTAAAGAGTGGGGCCCCGGGCCCTTGGCTCCTCTGGGCGGAGGCCTCACTAGGAGGCCGCCATTTTCATTCCCGTCCTCCGGAACTCCAAGGAAAGCGCTCAGGGAACAAAAGCTCCTGAACGCAAACCTGAGGGGATTACTCAGCCCGGACCCTAGTAAGGGCGGTGAAATTCCGCCTGAGGCAAAGATACTTGAGAGTCACTACAACGGGCCTCTCCCCGAGAAGATCAACAAGAAATCCAGCCAAGACCGAGTTCACCAACCAAGGAGTGCAGTTTCAATACCAAGGAGAGCAGCAGAATTCCAGAGGCGGAGAAAGCAAAGCACGGAACTCGTGGCTTTCTCCCCATGATTCTTTAGTCTTGCAGTTAATTTTTTTTTTCTTTTTCAATTTTTTTTCTAGTCATCTGCTATATTTTTTTAACTTTTACCCTTTTCTTTGTTAATGTTTTTAAACTAGTTTATCTAATATATATATATATATATATATTTCTTTTTTATAATTTTCTTTATTTGTTTTCTCTTTATAATTGTTTCTTTTCTTTCTTTCTTTCTTTCTTTCTTTCTTTCTCTCTTTCTGAACCTCTTCTTATCCCCTTTCTCCCCCCTCACGATTTGGGATCTCTTCTGGTTTGTTCAAAGCATATTTTCCTGGGGTTGTTGCCACCCTTTTAGTATTTTACTTGCTCCTTCATATATTCTAATCTGGACAAGAGGACACGATGGAAAAATTCACCACAAAAAAAGAACAAGAGGCAGTACTGAAGGCTAGGGACCTAATCAATACAGACATTGGTAATATGTCAGAACTAGTGTTCAGAATGACAATTCTCAAGGTTCTAGCCAGGCTCAAAAAAGGCATGGAAGATATTAGAGAAACCCTCTCAGGATCTATAAAAGCCCTATCTGGACAAATAAAAGAACTAAAATCTAACCAAGTTGAAATAAAAAAGCTATTAATGAGGTGCAATAAAAAAATGGAGGCTCTCACTGCTAGGATAAATGAGACAGAAGAAAAAATTAGCGATATAGAAGACCAAATGACAGAGAATAAAGAAGCTGAGCAAAAGCGGGACAAGCAGCTACTGGACCATGAGGGGAGAATTTGAGAGATAAGTGACACCATAAGATGAAACAACATTAGAATAATCGGGGTTCCAGAAGAAGAAGAAAGAGAAAGGGGAGCAGAAGGTATACTGGAGAGAATTATTGGAGAGAATTTCCCCAATATGGCAAAGGGAACAAGCATCAAAATCCAGGAGGTGCAGAGAATGCCCCTCAGAATCAATAAGAATAAGTCCACACCCCATCACCTATTAGTAAAATTTACAAGTCTTAGTTACAAAGAGAAAATCCTGAAAGCAGCCCGGGAAAAGAAGTCTGTAACATACAATGGTAAAAATAATAGATTGGCAGCAGACTTCTCCACAGAGACCTGGCAGCCCAGAAAGAGCTGTCATGATATATTCAGAGCACTAAATGAGAAAAACATGCAGCCAAGAATACTATATCCAGCTAGGCTATCATTGAAAATAGAAGGAGAGATTAAAAGCTTCCAGGACAAACAAAAATTGAAAGAATTTGCAAACACCAAACCAGCTCTACAGGAAATACTGAAAGGGTTCCTCTAAGCAAAGAGAAGCCCTAAAAGTAGTAGATCACTAAGGAACAGAGACAATATACAATAACAGTCACCTTACAGGCAATACAATAGCACTAAATTCATATCTCCCAAAAGTTACCCAGAATGTAAATGGGCTAAATGCTCCAATCAAAAGACACAGGGTATCAGAATGGATAAAAAAAAAACCAAAACCCATCTATATGTTACCTACAAGAAACTCATTTTAAGCCCAAAGACACCTCCAGATTTAAAGTGAGGGGGTGGAAAATAATTTACCATGCTAATGGACATCAGAAGAAAGCAGGAGTGGCAATCCTTATATCAGATCCATTAGATTTTAAGCCAAAGACTATAATAAGAGATGAGGAAAGACACTATATAATAATTAAAGGATCTATCCAAAAAGAAGATCTTACAATTTTAAATATCTATGCTCCTAAAATGGGAGCAGCCAACTATATAAACCAATTAAGAACAAAATCAAAGAAACACATCAACAATAATACACTAATAGTAGGGGACTTTACACTCCCCTCACTGAAATGGACAGATCATCCAAGCAAAAGATCAACAAGGAAATAAAGGCCTTAAATAACACACTGGACCAGATGGATATCACAGATATACTCAGAACATTTAGTCCCAAAGCAACAGAATACACACTCTTCTCTAGTGCACATGGAACATTCTCCAGAATAGATCACATCCTCGGTCCTAAATCTGGTCTCAACCAGTATCAAAAGATTGGGATCATTCCCCGCATATTTTCAGACCACAAGGCTCTGAAGCTAGAACTCAACCACAAGAGGAAATTTGGAAAGAACAAAATACATGGAGACTAAACAGCATCCTTCTAAAGAATGAATGGGCCAACCAGGAAATTAAAGAAGAATTGAAAAAAACTCATAGAAACAAATTATAATGAAAACATAACGTTTCAGAATCTGTGGGACACAACAAAGGCAGTCCTGAGAGGAAAATAAATAGCGGTACAAGCCTTTCTCAAGAAACAAGAAAGGTCTCAGGTACACAACCTAACCCTACACCTAAAGGAGCTGGAGAAAGAACAAGAAAGGCACCCTAAGCCCAGCAGGAGAAGAGAAATCATAAAGATCAGAGCAGATAGATTTGATGAGGCTCAGGAATGTTCCCTCTATCCCTATACTTTGAAGCGTTTTAATCAGGAACGGCTGTTGGATTTTGTCAAATGCTTTTTCTGCATCAATTGAGAGGACCATGTGGTTCTTCTCTCTTCTCATATTAATTTGTTGTATCACATTGATTGATTTGCAAATGTTGAACCATACTTGTAGCCCAAGGATGAATCCCACCTGATCATGGTGGATAATCTTTTTAATGTGCTGTTGGATCCTGTTGGCTAGGATCTTGTTGAGAATCTTAGCATCCATATACATCAGTGATATTGGTCTAAAATTCTCCTTTTTGGTAGGGTCTTTGCCTGGTTTGGGGATCAGGGTAATGCTGGCTTCATAGAAAGAGTCTGGAAGTTTTCCTTCTGCTTCAATTTTTTGAAACAGCTTCAGGAGAATAGGTGTTATTTCTTCTTGGAAGGTTTGGTAGAATTCCCCAGGGAATCCGTCAGGTCCTGGGCTCTTGTTTTTTGGGAGGTTTCTGATCACTGCTTCAATCTCGTTATTAGATATCGGTCTATTCAGGTTGTCGATTTCTTCCTGGTTCAATTTCGGGAGTTTATAGTTTTCCAGGAATGCATCCATTTCATCTAGGTTGCTAAGCTTATTGGCATATAACTGTTCATAATAACTTCTGATGATTGTTTCTACTTCCTTGGTGTTCATTGTGATCTCTCCCTTTTCATTCACAATTTTATGAATTTGGGCTTTCTCTCTTTTCTTTTGGATTAGTGTGGCCAATGATTTATCGATCCTATTGATTCTTTCAAAAAACCACCTTCTAGTTTCATTGATACGTTCTACTGTATCTCTGGTTTCTACCTCATTGATCTCAGCTCTAATCTTGATGATTTCCCTTCTTATGTATGGAGTTGGTTTCATTTGTTGTTGATTCTCCAGTTCTTTAAGGTGTAGGACAGCTGGTGTATTCTGGATTTTTCAAATTTTTTGAGGGAAGCTTGGATGGCTATGTATATTACCTTACACCAGTTAGAATGGCCAAAATTAACAAAACAGGAAAAAACATGTGTTGGAGAGGATGTGGAGAAAGGGGAACCCTCCTACACTGTTGGTGGGAATGCAAGTTGGTGCACCCTCCTTGGAGAACAGTGTGGAGATTCCTCAAGAATTTAAAAATAGAACTTCCCTATGACCCTGCCATTGCACTCCTGGGTATTTACCACAAGGATACAGATGTCATGAAAAAAAGGGCCATCTGTACCCCAATGTTTATAGCAGCAATGGCCACAGTCGCCAAACTGTGGAAAGAACCAAGATGCCCTTCAACAGACGAATGGATAAGGAAGATGTGTTCCATATACACTATGGAGTATTATGCCTCCATCAGAAAGGATGAATACCCAACCTTTGGAGCAACATGGACGGGACTGGAAGATATTATGCTGAGTGAAATCAGTCAAGCAGAGAGAGTCAATTATCATATGGTTTCACTTATTTGTGGAGCATAACAAATATCATGGAGGACAAGGGGTGTTAGAGAGGAGAAGGGAGTTGGGGTAAACTGGAAGGGGAGGTGAATCACGAGAGACAATGGACTCAATCTGAGGAGTTTGAAGTGGCGGGGGTGGTGGTGGGAGGTTGGGGTACCAGGTGGTGGGTATTATAGAGGACAAGGATTGCATGGAGCACTGGGTGTGGTGAAAAAATAATGAATACTGTTTCTCTGAAAATAAATAAATTGAAAAAAATTAAAAAAAAAGATATGAGCAGAAATCAAAGAAATAGAAACCAAAAAAACCAACAGAACAAATCAACAAAACTAGGAGCTGGTTCTTTGAAAGAATTAATAAGATTGATTAAACCCCTGGCCAGACTTATCAAAAAGAAAAGAGAAAGGACCCAAATAAATAAAATCATGAATTAAAGAGGAGAGATCACAAATAACACCAAAGAAATACAAACAATTATAAGAACATACTATGAGCAACTCTACACCAACAAATTTGACAATCTGGAAGAAATGGATGAATTCCTAGAAGCAAATAAACTTCCACAACTGAACTAGGAAGAAATAGAAAGCCTGAACAGACCCATAACCAGTAAGGATATTGAAACAGTCATCAAAAATCTCCAAACAAACAAAAGCCCAGGGCCAGATGGCTTCCCGGGGGAATTCTACCAAACATTTAAAGAAAAACTAATTCCTATTCTCCTGAAACTGTTCCAAAAAATATAAATGGAAGGAAAACTTCCAAACTCATTTTATGAGGCCAGCATCACCTTGATCCCAAAACCAGACAAGGATCCCATCAAAAAGAACTATAGACCAATATCCTTGATGAACACAAATGCAAAAATTCTCACCAAAATACTAGCCAATAGGATTCAACAGTACATTAAAAGGATTATTCACCACGACCAAGTGGGATTTATTCCAGTGCTGCAAGGTTAGTTCAACATCCACAAATCAATCAATGTGATACAACACATTAATAAAAGAAAGAACAAGAACCATATGATACTCTCAATAGATGCTGAAAAAGCATCCCTTCCTGATCAAAACTCTTCAGAGTGTACGGATAGAGGGCACATACCTCAATATTCTCAAAGCCATTTATGAAAAACCCACCGCAAATATCATTCTCAATGGAGAAAAACTGAAAGCTTTTCTTCTAAGGTCAGGAACACGGCAGGGATGTCCATTATCACCACTGCTATTCAACATAGTACTAGAAGTCCTAGCCTCAGAAATCAGACAACAAAAGGAAATTAAAGGCATCCAAATCGGCAAAGAAGAAGTCAAACTATCACTCTTCGCAGATGATATAGTACTATATGTGGAAAACCCAAAAGACTCCACTCCAAAACTGCTAGAACTTGTACAGGAATTCAGTAAAGTGTCAGGATATAAAGTCAATGCACAGAAATCACTTGCATTTCTCTACACCAACAACAACAAGACAGAAGAAAGAGAAATTAAGGAGTCAATCCCATTTACAATTGCTCCCCAAACCATAAGATACCTAGGAATAAACCTAACCAAAGAGGCAAAGAATCTATACTCAGAAAACTATAAAGTATTCATGAAAGAAACTGAGGAAGACACAAAGAAATGGAAAAATATTCCATGCTCCTGGATTGGAAGAATAAATATTGTGAAAATGTCTATGCTACCTAAAGCAATCTACACATTTAATGCAATTCCTATCAAAGTACCATCCATCTTCTTCAAAGAAATGGAACAAATAATCCTAAAATTTATATGGAACCAGAAAAGACCTCAAATAGCCAAAGGGATATTGGGAAAAGAAAGCCAAAGTTGGTGGCATCACAATTCCGGACTTCAAGCTCTATTACAAAGCTGTCATCATCAAGACAGCATGGTACTGGCACAAAAACAGACACATAGATCAATGGAACAGAGTAGAAAGCCGAGAAATAGACCCTCAACTCTATGGTCAACTAATATTCGACAAATCAGGAAAGAATGCCCAATGGACAAAAGACAGCCTCTTCAATAAATGGTGTTGGGAAAATTGGTCAGCCACATGCAGAAAAATGAAATTGGACCATTTCCGTACACCACACACGAAAATAGACTCAGAATGGATGAAGGACCTCAATGTGAGAAAGGAATCCATCCAAATCTTTGAGGAGAACACAGGCAGCAACCTCTTCGACCTCAGCCGCAGCAACATCTTCCTAGGAACATCGCCAGAGGCAAGGGAAGCAGGGGCAAAAATGAACTATTGGGATTTTATCAAGATCAAAATCTTTTTCACAGCAAAGGAAACAGTTAACAAAACCGAAAGACAACTGACAGAATGGGAGAAGATATTTGCAAACGACATATCATTTAAGGGCTAGTGTCCAAAATCTATAAAGAACTTAGCAAACTCAACACCCAAAGAACAAATAATCCAATCAAGAAAGGGGCAGAGGACATGAACAGACATTTCTGCAAAGAAGACATCCAGATGGCCAATAGACACATGAAAAAGTGCTCCATATCACTCGGCATCAGGGAAATACAAATCAAAACCACAATGAGGTTTCACCTCACACCAGTCAGAATGGCTAAAATCAAGTCACGAAATGACAGATGCTGGTGAGGATGCGGAGAAAGGGGGACCCTCCTACACTGTTGGTGGGAACGCAAGCTGGTGCAACCACTCTGGAAAACAGCATGGAGGTTCCTCAAAATGTTGAAAATAGAACTACCCTATGACCCAGTAATTGTACTACTGGGTATTTACCCTAAAGATACAAACGTAGTGATCCAAAGGGAAAAGTGCACCCGAATGTTTAGAACGGCAATGTCCACAATAGCCAAACTATGGAAATAACCTAGATGTCCATCAACTGATGAATGGATAAAGAAGATGTGGTATATATACACAATGGAATACTATGCAGCCATCAAAAGAAATGAAATCTTGCCATTTGCGAGAACGTGGATGGAACTAGAGGGTATCATGCTTAGCGAAATAAGTCAAGCGGAGAAAGACAACTATCATATGATCTCCCTGATGTGAGGAAGTGGTGGTGCAACATGGGGGGTTAAGGGGGTAGAAGAAGAATAAATGAAACACGATGGGATTGGGAGGGAGACAAACCATAAGTGACTCTTAATCTCACAAAACAGACTGAGGGTTGCTGGGAGGAGGGGGATTGGGAGAGGGAGATGGGGCTATGGACATTGGGGAGGGTATGTGCTATGGTGAGTGCTGTGAAGTGCGTAAACCTGGTGATTCACAGACCTGTGCCCCTGGGAATAAAAATATATTATATGCTTATTAAAAATTAAAAAAATTGTTTTAAATATTGAATGCATATGTGAAATAATAAGCTTCATAAACATGTAACTTGTGATATATAATTAAAAAAACACTTTAATTCCACTTTACCTTAATTTAAACACTTAAATTTAAACACTTTAAATCCACTTAAACACTTTAAGTCCACCCACCCATCCAAGCCAATCAGTCTTTTGTACCACCATGCCAGCGACCCCCGTCCACACTGTTCACCCAACTTACAGTCCCCTCCAGGGCCAACAGCAGATACACATGTGCCTGTATGCCCAAGCACAACCAGGCTGGCCCAAGAGAAGGAAAAGGCCCCTAGAACCCTGGCATAATGATTCTGAAGCATACTGGGGCCTTATCTACATATATATTCCTCCTTGCAAAAAGTGAACCAAACTCCTCTTTTAGCTTTCCCGATAGATTTGTTTCTTACATCCATTATAGCCTGTTGTATATACCAGTTAGAGTGCAGAATTTTAAATTCTTCCCTAAAAACATACACATATCCAAAATGTTACCATGATTAATAATTTACTTCCATAGATATTCTCCACACCATTTAAACTAAAAATTAACAGTGGCCTAGAGAGACACTGTTGGTTTCCCTCCAGCCCCCCACCCCACCAACTCCCACATCAGAACTTTCCTCTTCCTAACAGAGCACCTATCTGCATAGAGTCATGTCCTTTCGGGAGGCTGGCCTATCCCTGGCCCTAGGAGGGAAGACCTGATGCTGCTGAGCAGATTACAGTGCCAACACACCCCTTGCCAGTGACAGGTTTAGGCTCAAGCCTGTGACCTAACATTTCAATAAGAAATGGGAAGAATTATGATGGAGATGTCTGGAAAAGATTCATTGTTTTTAAAGAGACACAAAGAAGAAGAATTTCTTCTGTTTCTGCCTCTGGATGTTGTTCTTTCTGGGTGCAATGCTTGTAAGGGCTGCAGGCATTTTGCCACCTTGAAGACAAAACTGCCACACTGAGGACACTAAGGATGGCAAGATAGGGAGGCAGAGCAGGTCTGAGCTGTTAACATCACAGAACTGCCGAATGAATTAGCTGTCTCAGGGCTCATCCTAGCTTGGGGCTGCTTTTATAAGAGGGAAAAAAAAAAACCCTTATCATTTGCATTTCAGTTTTCTTTTACCTGCATCCAAAAACATCCTTGTAAACACCGAAATAAAACCTGACAGTTGAATAGGAAACAATTATCAGTTATGACTGAAGAAGTTGTAAAAGATAGCCATCCTAAGAAAATGGATTATCTTTATATCTTTATATTTAGAAGGTAAACAAGATGTAGAAAATAAAATTCTTACAAGTCAGGAAGATATTAACCCTTTGTAATCCAGAACTGGCAATCCACATGTAAAAGTCATTCTATATAAAGACGGAACCCAATTGCCTAGTGCTAAAGTTTTAAAAAGTAGAGCTGCTTTATTTAAATATTTTGACATACATTTCTCAAATATAGGATCCTAACATGTTCTTTTTAACTAATAGGGAGTACCAATATAACACACAACATACATATATACCAATGATATACAATGGTTAAGTCAAATGTGCTTCATATACATTTTAATATATCTATACCTTCAGTAGGATCAAGTTTCATCACACTTTTAAGTCAATGCAAAATTGCCTCTGCTTCTCTTGATCTGAATTGGGGCTAGCCTATATTACAGTCAAAACCACTCATCAGGGAGTCACTGATAGAAATAAAACAACAGATAAAGTAGGAGCTAGCTGGTAACCTCTACCTGCAACCATCTCCAGCAACTAAGGAAGTAGAAAAGTGATGATGAGGGCAGAGAGAGCCATCTTACTTACGTCAAATAATTATTAATAATTATAGTAATGGCTTACAAAAGAGCTTTGATTATATTAACATAATTAAACCTCTAGTAGCCATAGGAAGCAGGTACCATCCTTAGGGTGAGTGGAAGGTCAGAGAGGTTAGGTTAGACTTGAACCCAAGCAGTCAGGCTCCCACAATGCTCTGCCATATCAGTATTAACAGGAGGTGATTGAGGAGGTACCGGGAAGAATAACTGGAAAATGATTTTTTTAAAGATTTTATTGATTCATTTGAGAGAGAGAGAGAAAATATGAGAGAGAGAGACAGGGACAGAGACAGAGAGACAGAGAATAGGAGTGGGGGAGGGGAAGAAGGAGAGGGAGAGGGGGAAGAAGACTCCCTGCTGAGCAGAGAGCCTGACACAGGGCTGAATCCCAGGACTCTGAGATCATGATCTGAGCTGAAGTCAGATGCTTAATCAACTGAGCCACCCAGGTGCCCCAAAAACACAATTTTTTTTCATCATAAAGATCTGGTAGAAGTCACAGAACTAAAGAGTTGCTAAATATAAAAGTGGACTGACCCAGACCTTGGTTTATTTAGGACACCAAAGTCAACTTGCACATGGAATGACCTTCCTCCTGGACAGGTTACAAAGATGCTCTTTCCCCGGAGAACCTCAGCAAAGGCTGAAATGGCCTTCCCCAAAGGCTTCTCTTTACCTCTGGAAATCCATCACAATGTCCTCCAACCCACCAGCAGCTACAAACACAGCCCACTCTATTCCTTACAGAAAAAGCCAAAGGCCTCTGGTCACCAGGCAGCCTCTTCTCACTCCCAGGCCTCAATCTGCTAGCAGCATGGGAAAGCCAGAAACCCACAACCTGAGGTTTGCGTGGCAGATCATTTGTTATAGGAGACTAGCAGAACATAAGAAAGCCATTTAAGTATTATGTAAGTCTTCACTTACTGATGTGGAAAAATGGCCAAGAAATGTTGAGTCAAAAGTCTAGGGTTAGGTGGGGCGCCTGGGTGGCTCAGTGGTTTAAAACCTCTGCCTTCGGCTCAGGTCATGATCCCAGGGTCCTGGGATCGAGCCCCACATCGGGCTCTCTGCTCAGCGGGGAGCCTGCTTCCTCTTCTCTCTCTCTGCCTGCCTCTCTGCCTACTTGTGATCTCTGTCTGTCAAATAAATAAATAAAATCTTTAAAAAAAAAAAGTCTAGGGTTAGGGGTGTCTGGGTGGCTCAGTAGGTTAAAGCCTCTGCCTTCGGCTTGGATCATGATCCCAGGATCCTGGGATGGAGTCCCACATCGGGCTCTCTGCTCTGCAGGGAGCCTGCTTCCTCCTCCCTCTCTCTGCCTGCCTCTCTAACTACTTCTGATCTCTGTCTGTCAAATAAATAAATAAAATCTTAAAAAAAAAAAGTCTAGGGTTAGACTCTGCCTAATGACCATTCAGGTAAAACTGTGTTTCTGTGTGCTACGCACCCAAGACAGACACAGACAAACAGGGGGAGAGACAGAGAGTGAAGAGGATGCACATAAGCAAGGCAAGCATAGAAAACATGCTTACCAAAACTGGAACAATGGACATTAGGAGATCACAGAATTTGAAGAGCTTTCTCATACTTCAATTATTTTTTGCTCATTTGTATCATTCCAATGTTTACAATGAGTACATTAAATTTCATAGCCAAAAAAAACTATGCACAACAACATGGATGGATCTTGAAGGCTTTATGCTAAATAAAATAAGTCAGATAGAGAAAGACAAATATGAACTCAATGATCTCACCTGTACATGGAGTAGAAAGAAAGAAAGAAACTGACTGATGTATTGGAAGAGAAATCAGACTTGCTGTTAACAGAGAGGAGAAGTAGGGTGGGAGCGGGAACTAATGGAAGGAAAGAAAAAAAAAAAGACCCGCTAGAGTGTTTTGGAGAGATCTTTTTTTCAGACATTTTTCAAAGCCTAATTCCTATAACAAAGGAAAGAACAACTCAGCAAACACAACACCAAACTATAATGTTCTCCAAACCTGTCTTACACTTTAAAACTGAAGTACATTCAAGACCCACACAATATATTAAATAGTATTTTCACCAACACCAAAATGCCCCCTAAAGCAAATAAATTTCTTCTGTCCAACACTGTAATAGAACTGTTACAACACATATGTGGTAGATAATACCTTGTAATGGCCTGTTGGTATCTTTAGGGAAAGCTGTGTTTCTCTAATTGCCATTTACCAAAAAGTGCAGAAAAATAACAGAGCCAGGCAAAAAGAAATTATCTCTGCCCAGCCACTGAATAACTTGCACTGACCTAGGGTCAAGCACATGTGTGACACCCCTGAATGGAAAAGATGATGACATTACCAATCATGACAAGTTCATATACAAGACCTAGGGGCCTTAGCACACATTCAGTCACGTTTCTTCATTCTGTGTAAACCTAGCACCAACAAGCAACTTCCAGAATACAATCTCCATCAAGTATTTCATTGGCTAGCAACAATGGCTTATAAAAATGAGGTCTTTTCAGGTTATACTGAAAAGAGAGATCAAGAGTCAGAGATCAAGACTCCCTTGGGTCTTTGCATTAAGAAACACAATATAAAGTACAAATGGGCCCCTAATTTAGCAGGTTCCTGAAATGAAGCCAAGCATTGGCTTCTATTGGCAATCATCTATATAGATAAATTAATATTACCCTGACCAATCAATATTTTCCTGCGCTCATTCTTTTATAGCAGCTGGAAGATCTATCTCCATTTTTTGTCAACATCAGGGGTATTTTTTTGAGGGAGAGAGAGAGAGAGAGCCAAAGAGAGGAGGGGAGCGGGAGCAGAAGCAGAGGGAGAGGGTGAGAGAGAAACTTTTGCAGGTTCCATACACAGCATGGAGCCTGACACAGGGCTCAATCTCACAACCCTGAAATCATGACCTAAGCCAAAATCAAGAGACAGATGCTTCACTGACTGAGCCACCCCAGACATGCCAGGGGTACTATCTAATATATCTGCTTCTTGCCTCTTATTGATATTTGGGGTAACATAGCAAGCCCCCCTCCATACTGTTACAAGCCTGGGCTGCTGTGTGGGCCCCGTTACAAGGCCCACGGCAGTCTAGCTTTCCTGTCCCATGGGCTGCAGCCAGCCTGTCTTCTCATCACTGCTCATTGCCACAGTAAGGACAGACACAGACCATGTGTGCCCACCTTCTGCAAAACCTGCTCCTGCTATGGATTCCATGGCTACTCACTTCTCTTCTCCAGCACCACTTTTTTCCCTTACCTCTTCCCTTTTCTGTCTCCAGTCACTACTCAGTATTGGCGCCAAGGATCAGACTTTTTATAAAGCAAGTCCAAAGAAAAGAAAGGCGTTCTTTACAAAGAAAGATCCTGAAGGTCAACTCAGGTCACTCCCCTGCTCATCCACCCCCTGAGGCTTCGCATCTCACCCTTCAAAAAAAAAATAAAATAAAATAAACCCAAGTCCTCAAGCTCCACCTGGTCCTACCCTTTCCTCATCCACCCCCAACTCTTCCAACTCTATTGACTTCCCTTAGATTATCAAGCGTATTGATGACTCAGAGTCTTTACATTTACAGTTCCCTCTGTTTGGAACACTACTCCCATAAATAATCCCAAAATGTTCCCTGCTCAATCCAGTTCTTGACACTAAACCCCTCTTCAGGGAGGCCTTCCCTGACCCTGCTATCTAGACCAGCATACACACTCCCCAATCAAGCTTCGTTTTCCTATAATCACTACCTGAAACTATACACTTATTTGTTATTTGTTTATTGTCCATCTGCCCTAATAGACTGAAAATCTCATGAAACTGGAACTTCATTTGGCCCACAGCAAGCCCTCAGTATCTACTTGCAGAACAACTTCAAAAAAGTGAAATAAGTCAAGCAGAGAGAGTCAATTATCATATGGTTTCACTTATTCGTGGAGCATAACAAACAGCATGGAGGACAAGGGGCGTTAGAGAGGAGAAGGGAATTTGGGTAAATTGGAAGGGGAGGTGAACCATGAGAGACTATGGACTCTGAAAAACAATCTGAGGGGTTTGAAGTGGTGGGGGGGGGTGGGAGGTTTGGGTACCAGGTGGTGGGTATTATAGAGGGCACGGCTTGCATGGAGCACTGGGTGTGGTGAAAAAATAATAAATAATGTTTTTCTGAAAATAAATAAATTGGAAAAAAAATATGCTATAACCAAAAAAAAAAAAAGTATACTATCTAACATAGAGCTCAAAGAGTGGGAAATCCATTTATTAAAAGGGAAACCCTTACTTCCCTCCTATTAGATAAATCCCCAACTATAACTCCCACAGGTTTAAGTAAAATTTATAAAATGTCATGTAAGGTTTTCTCGGTGACCTCGGATTATCAACACAAAAGTCAATGCTCTCTTGATACACATGGCCATGAGCAGAGATAGGAGCAGTACTGTTTTATGTGGTAATGTATCAGAATGCCTTTCCAGAACTACTTTCTCAGGAATATATGAGCCAGAATGAGATTCAGTCTCTAGGAACAGGGCAAATAATATGCAGGCCAGCTAATCAGAGTATACCATCTCCTACAGGAACAGGTCCATGACCCATGCATGGAAAGCCAATCAGTGTGATCTCAAGATCTGGAGCCCAGAGGGGCCACATCTTCTCAAGGGTCACTAGCTTTCAGGGACCATCTCTCCTGCACCTGGCAGAGACAGCCTGACAATGAGGTGGAATCACAGAAAAGAAACAAACACAGAGCCAAGAGTGGAAAGGAATAATTTTCACCAACAGGGAGGTCAACAAAGAGAGTGGACGTGAGAATGGGTGGGTGTCCTGGACTCCACTTACATCTCTGTCAACAGTCACACATACTTAAAGCCAAATGTACCCCTGGAATAGTCGTGTGTATCATTAAATTCCCTCCTTTTGAAGTCAGACTTTCTGCCACTTACAACCAAGAATCTTGACTCATACAAATATGCTCAACATATACAGCTAACCCTTGAACAATGCAGGGACTAGGGGTGACTACTCCCTCCATTTAACTTTTGACTCCCCAATATCTTAACTCATAACAGCCTGTTGACCAGAAGCCTCACCAATAACATAAACAATTAACACATATTTGGTATACATGTAATATGCACATGGTATGCTGTATTCTTACAATAAAGTAAGCTAGAGAAAAGAAAATGTTATTAAGAAAATCATAAGGAAGATAAAATACATTTACATTTCTGTAGTGTTATTATAAAAAAAAAAAACACATAAAAGTGGACCCATGCAGTTGAAACCCACTGTTCAAGGATCAACTGTACTATCACTTGGGTGGAACAGAATTTTTTTAAAAAGAAAAAAAATCCCCCAACTGGTTAAACACACACACAATAGTTGCCAGGGCTGGAGGGAGGAAAGAACAGAGACTGCTTCATGGGTACAGGGTTCTCTGTTGGAGTGATGAAAATGTTCTGGAACTAAATAGAGGTGTGATGATTGCACAGTACATGTTCTAAAGCCAGTGAATTATTCACTTTAAAATGATTAATTTTATATTATGTGAAATTTACCTCAATAAACAAAACTTTAATTGTGAAAACAATGCTGCAATGCATTTTTAATCGCCTTTAAGTGTACCTCTCATCATTTCCTAGAAAAGGAAATTAAGCTAAATGATACAGTACATTTTTTTAAATAACTTTATTAAAGTATAGTCAATATATAATAATCTACATATATTTAATGTATATAGTTTGATGAGTTTGAACATATGTATATACCCACAAAATCATCACCGTAATCAAGGTAATAGACATATCCAATGCTTCCAAAGTTGGCTTCTGTCCTTTTGGCCCTTTAGGGATTTTATTTTATTTTATTTTATTTTTTAATTTTTTTTCCCAATTCATTTATTTTCAGAAAAACAGTATTCATTATTTTTTCACCACACCCAGTGCTCCATGCAAGCCATGCCCTCTATAATACCCACCACCTGGTACCCCAACCTCCTACCCCCCTGCCACTTCAAATCCCTCAGACTGTTTTTCAGAGTCCAACTTTTGTAGCAACATGGACGGGACTGGAAGAGATTATGCTGAGTGAAATAAGTCAAGCAGAGAGAGTCAATCATCATATGGTTTCACTTATTTGTGGAGCATAACCAATAGCATGGAGGACAAGGGGCGTTAGAGAGGAGTAGGGAATTTGGGTAAATTGGAAGGGGAGGTGAACCATGAGAGACTATGGAGTATTATGCCTCCATCAGAAAGGATATAGTACATTTTTAGCATATTAGCACATACTAACAAATTACTTTCCAGAGAGATCATACCAAATTAGAATTCTATCAAAGGTATATTAGAAAGAAAAGACAGATAACCAAGAGGAATCATTAAGAGAAAAAATACACACCAGGCACCTTGGGGGTTCAGTGGGTTAAGCCTCTGCTTAGGTCATGACCTCAGGGCCCAGGATCAAGCTCTGCATCTGGCTTTCTGCTCAGCAGGGAGACTGCTTCGCCCCTCTCTCAGCTTGCCTCTCTGCCTACTTGTGATCTCTCTTTCTCTATCTGTCAAATAAATAAAAAGTCTTAAGGGGCGCCTGGGTGGTTCAGTGGGTTAAAGCCTCTGCCTTCAGCTCAGGTCATGATTCCAGAGTCCTGGGATCTAGCCCCACATCTGGCTCTCTGCTCAGCAGGGAGCCTGCTTCCCTTCCTCTCTCTCTCTGCCTGCCTCTCTGCATACTTGTGATCTCTGTCTGTCAAATAAATAACTCTTTTAAAAAAAAAGTCTTAACACACAAACACCAGCAACTTTGCTAAAATAATAGGTAAATACATTCTTATTTGTAAGTTTATATATCCCAGAGAACTGAAGTGACATTTGAAACACTGGTGCTTATCATTTCTTCATTTGTGACATATATATGTATAATTTAAACATTTGTTCTAATTTTTCCTGTTAATATATAGGTGCTCTCTATGTACTGAGGATATAACTATATCCTGTCCTATAAATTTAAAACATTTTCCAGTTCATTCTTTGCTTTTCACTTCAGTTAAAATGATGTGTATGCTTGTGCACATATTTATTTTAGGCACAGAAGGAAAGGATCAGAACCATTCTCTCCAAAATAAACAGCTGCAATATGACACCCGCGCGTACACACACACACTCACAAGATATTATTTTACCTCTAATCCAAAGCTCAGCATAAGCTTTACTACAACAAGCCTAAATAAACCAAACACATCCTTCTCTTATCAGACATAAAATCCATGGAAAATGGAGGTTTACACTGTTTGTCCAAGAAATATGACTGTATAGAAATAAAACACGTTAATCCCTTTCAGAAGTTGTAAAGAAGCAACATATGTCACTGTTCCCCTCTCTTCCATGCTGTCTTAAAAATACTACCAAAGATCTCATTAAAATAATTTTTCCTAGTTAGAACCAGTCCTTTTGGAGGGACAGTGACTCCGTTTCAGTTGCTGTATATTTAAAATTTTACAATAGCGTCTCTGCAATTTGGTTTCCATGAAAGAAGCCTCACCCAAGCCTATCCTTCCCAACAGCCCTCTGGGCTTCCCAACAGCCCTCCAGCTGCACCTCTCCTCTGACCTCTTTGCCCAACGTCTTCTCCCTTTTGTCCACACTTCGTCCTCTCTTACAGCTCTTCTCCTTGGGGTTAGAGGGGTGGGTGTGATAATGAGTGCATGTACACAAGGGAGACGGTCCGGGGACTCTTTTAGGAGACCTTCTCAGTCTCAAATCACTACTTTAACGATGGGAACACTGGCTTGCGAAAACAATCATTGGGGTAGGAAGGCTTTTAGAAATTTTTCAAAATATCAGGTAGCTGTTACTCTCCCAGAGACTTACACCCGCCTATTTGGAAATCACGTTTTGGGGTTTGCTTTTTAAATAGTTGTTAATTCTAGACTTGGATTGTAAGCTCTGGAAACCCCAACACTGGGTATAGCAACTGGAACATATTATGTCTGAATAAAAAATACCTGCTAAATGAACAACCGGACCATGGAGCCAGCCGCCTCGATTCAAACCCTGCCTCTGTCACTTACCAGCTATGTCACCCTGGACAAGATTCTTAACCTCTCTGGATTTCATCCATAAAATGAGGAGAATATTACCTACCTTATTTGGAGGATTACCTGAATTAATTCACGCAAAAGTATTTCTGGCAGTGTTGGGCACATGGAAAGTGCTGGTTAAATGCTAATTATTATGATTACAAATAAAGAAGTATGTTATCAAAACAAATCAGATGAACAAGAAGCTCTTCAAGTTCTCAGAGTATTTATCATCTAGGAGGAGACATCCAGCAGATACAAAGCCAAGGGCCATAAGTGCCAAACACAAAGTTCAAAATTCCATGGGAATTCTGAGGAAATATCATCTCAGGGCAGAGGGATAAAGAAAGTTGATGTGGAAAATGTAGTGTCCTCACGCTGTCTTCTGAAAGGGTTTTAGATGGTAAGATGGACACCTCTGGGGAAAGGGATGGTGTGTCAGTTTGGGCTCCCTGAGAAGGAGACACCAAGACAGCATTACACCTGTAGGAGATTTATTGGGGGAACTGGCTGTGAAGGGGAAAAGGGAGAGACCTGAAAAGGCATGGGGAGGTTGAATCACAATGCAGGTCTGACCCCCTGTGAAGGAGACAGGGAAGGAAGGAGGGCTGAAAAGAGGATCTCAGACTCCCAACTCATTCTGAAGAGGGTCTTGACCAACCCATTGGGAGTCCTCAAGCCAGAGTCGCCCTTAAGACGCATCTGGATCTTGCATGAGTGGACCACAGTAGTATCCCCACTTGCTCAGTAACTGCAAGCAGCCAAAGAGAAGCTCAGCTTTGGCTAAGAAGTGGTGGTGAATCTAGAGGGCAGCAGCTGGAGACATCAGTCAGTCATGATCCCCAAAGCAGAGGCCTAAGTGATACATTCTCATGGTCCCACAGTGGGGCACAGGCAGTGTCACTAGTAACTATTTGTCCTTGAAACCCTGGTTGACGTTCTGTGAATATGTGCCATCACTTAAAATCAAACGCAAGACAATATCATAGGGCTCCTTATCTTTTTAGTCTAAAGCACAGTTGCAATAGTAAAATGAAATATTTACTATTAAAATGCCTTTCAGATGTGGTTTCAGTTTCTAAAATAATACAAAAGACATAAAAATGATAATGAAATCTCTCTTTTATAAAAATCACAGTTAAAAACTTGAAATGGACATTCAGAACTACGTCAGAAACAAAGTTTGACTAAGAATCTGAAAGGTAAGTCCTTTCTGAACTCGTAGCTTCAGGCAGCATATTGAACCAACGAGAATATAAGAAAACACTGCAAAAGGGCAAGGTGCCACACGAATATGTATAATCCAAAAACATCTTATGTGAGGTGAAGTGGCATTCAAGGCAAAAATGGAGAAGGTCAAAATTACCCTTAGCCACTAGAGCCACACCCAGCAGGACAGATGGTCCCACAGAGGGGAGGCATGAAGGAAGGAAGACCATTGAGAACACAGCACTTCCCTGGGCCCACCCACTGCACTCAGGGACACATAGTCACTGAGTGGAAGGCCAAACAATATGTGCACTCCCTAACTGTCCTTGTTTTACATATATCTACATTTCCTGGATTCTGGCCAATTACTGAATACATAAGTTAAATGCATTTATGAGAGTGTTCCCCCAAAGAACAACAATAATCAGTAACAGGTCTTACTGATTACAGTAATTCCTTTTTTTAAGGCATGGGAGAGGGAGCAAGACACCCTTAGTCCCTATTACTACACGGGCAAGAAAACTGGCTCAGTAGCCAGGTCTACCTCTTACCTTCACAGAGAAAACAGAAGCCAGGGCAAGAGAGCTCCCTCCACATCTAGGACCCCATTCTTAGTTCCTCCAAGTGGCCATAGAGGAAGTGATGTCTTTCTTGTTAAGCCTGATCTGCTCCACACCCTCCATCCCACTGAAGGCCTCACCTTTGTCCATCATTTGTATTACCCTTCTCTGCACTGCTTCTTCAATTTTGCTCTTTCATTAGTTCCTTCTTCTACATATATATAAGATCAATTGGCTCAGCTCTTAGAAAAAGCACACCCACACATACCCACCCAGCCACCCATCCTTGACCTGGGATTTCCTCCCTCTCTTTCTGGCATATGAATCTGGATTCTTTCCACTTCAAGACCCAGAACTACGATTCAAGCTAGCTGAAGCAAAAACAGGGTGTTTCTGGCACCTGCAACCAAGAAACTCAGAGTTGGAGATGGCACAGGCACAGCCGGACCTCTCCGCTCACAAAGGGTCTGCTGCACTCCTCTCACCCTCCATCTCTCTGCCTCGCTTCCCTCTCATTATGGATTCCATTTGAGGTAGGTTCCCTCCACGCTGGGGAAAGATGATCACTGGCAGCATATGCTACACCCTCAGGGTTTGCAATCCAAAAGGTGGGAGCTCACACTCCCCTGGCACTCATGTTTCAAATCTCAGAAAGTCTGAGAATCTTGGGCCAATCATCAAGGGGGCAAAACTGGATCTGGCCCCTGCCCTCTACTTAGGTCTTCCTGGCTCCCAAGAACTACCACACCACAGGATAAAAGCCAATGGACACTTAACTCCATGGTGGCCACACCATTGTCTTCACACAAGTTCCTCTCTCTGCAATCCCCTCATCCCCAATCTGTCCCCAGGGAAAACCCCATATTCATCACTCCAAATCCACCTCAGACTGCATCTCCCTCAGGAAGCACTGGCAACCTCTCCAAAGAGGCATAGGTTCTGGGATTCTGCCCTATGAATATCTGAATACACAGCCCTCCCGAGCAGATAGGCAGACAGACAGAGACACACACACACACAAACACTCACTCATACACTCATGAGAAAATGTGTATGGAACTGAAATTTCTTTTAAATCTGAAGAGAGCATAGTTGTCTACTACGTTTATATATTACAGTACAATAACATATTCCTCCTTTAAAAAAACTTAAAGGTTGATATCCAGGATCTATAATGAACTCCTCAATCTCAACACACACAAAACACACAATCATATCAAAAAATGGGCAGAAGATATGGACAGAGACTTCTCCAATCAAGACATACAAATGGCTATCAGACACACGAAAAATGTTTATCATCACTAGCCATCAGGGAGATTCAAATTAAAACTACATTGAGATATCACCTTACACCAGTTAGAATGGCCAAAATTAACAGAACAGGAAACAACATGTGTTGTGGAGAAAGGGGAACCCTCTTCCACTGTTGGTGGGAATGCAAGTTGGTGCAGCCTCCTTGGAGAACAGTGTGGAGATTCCCCAAGAAATTAAAAATAGAACTTCCCTATGACCCTGCCATTGCACTCCTGGGTATTTACCCCAAAGATACAGATGTTGTGAAAAGAAGGGTCATCTGTACCCAATGTTTATAGCAGCAATGCTCTTCAACAGATGAATGGATAAGGAAGATGTGGTCCATATACACTATGGAGTATTATGCCTCCATCAGAAAGGATGAATACCCAACCTTTGGAGCAACATGGATGGGACCGGAAGAGATTATGCTGAGTGAAATCAGTCAAGCAGAGAGAGTCAATTTTCATATGGTTTCACTTATTTGTGGAGCATAACAAATATCATGAAGGACATGGGGAGTTAGAGAGGAGAAGGGAATTGGGGGAAATTGGAAGGGGAGGTGAACCATGAGAGACTATGGACTCTGAAAAACAATCTGAGGGTTTTGAAGGGGCGGGGTGTGGGAGGTTGGGGTACCAGGTAGTGGGTATTATAGAGGGCACGGATTGCATAGAGCGCTGGGTGTGGTGCAAAAATAATGAATACTGTTATGTTGATAATAAAAAGTAAATTTAAAAAACAACTTAAAGTTTAAATGGAATTAATTTGCCATTTTTAAAGACAATTTTTAAAAAATGAACAATTCTCTACAGTTTTATCTGTAGAAAGGTCAGTAGTCTAAACAGCTAGTAAAATGATCCATGCCCAATTTCAAGTAAAACACCAACAAAATCAAAATACAAGTTAAAAAAGTTTACATCAAAATATTCTGGACCTATCAATTAACTCTCTTCTCAGAATAAAAGGAGGATGTCAGCCTTTTTCAGTTGTCCCAAACAAAACATCTGAGCTCCATTGGACTTTTTTTTTCCAATTTATTTATTTTCAGAAAAACAGTAGTCATTATTTTTTCACCACACCCAGTGCTCCATGCAAGCCGTGCCCTCTATAATACCCACCACCTGGTACCCCAACCCCCCACCCCCCCGCCACTTCAAACCCCTCAGACTGTTTTTCAGAGTCCATAGTCTCTCACGGTTCACCTCCCCTTTCAATTTACCCAAATTCCCTACTCCTCTCTAACACCCCTTGTCCTCCTACTCAGCCTGCCCAAGGCCCAGAGAAACCAATAAATAGGAAAACACAAAGGGAGTCTTTTTATCTTCTGCCATTCTGAAATCAAATATAGCCTCCCTAGAAGTTTATAGTCTCCCTAGAGGTATAAGTCTCCCTAGAATACAAGTCTCCCTAGAAGAATCTAGTAAAAAGGACTAGGAAGAGAACAGCACAAGTCCAAGCAATATTTTTGGGAGACATGCAAAAACCCTAGGGCTTTTGTTTCTATATTAATATCCAGTGTGGTGGGTAAATATATTTTCTGATATATAAATATGCTTTTGGGTCAGATAACTAGCAGAGGTACAACACGGCCTTTAGAATCAGGAATCCCAGCTCTGCCACTAACTGACTGGGCGCTGACAGACAAGCAGTTAAGCTCAGTTTCTGCACCCTCTCAGTGGAGGGTAGGAACACTGCCTGCATCAGAGGTTGTGGGAAGATGTGATGGAACCAGGATGAAAATAAACAACCATACCATAGCTTTCTACCATACTATTATGTTCCAGACTCCCTGTCCCACAACCTCCTAGACATCTCCACTTGGATATTGCCCTTTTCTCAAAATCAATGCCCCTAACACCAAATTCATCTTTCCCTTGTGATCTCTCTCTGTCAAATAAATAAATAATTTTTTAAAAGATTTTATTTATTTATTTGACAGAGAGAGATCACAAGTAGGCAGGGAGGCAGGCAGAGAGAGGAAGGGACGCAAGCTTCCCACTGAGCAGAGAGCCCCCTACGGGGCTCAATCCCAGGACCTGAGATCATGACCTGAGCCGAAGGCAGCAGCCCAACCCACTGAGCCACCCAGGCTCCCCAATAAATAAAATCTTTAAAAAGAAATTGTAAGCGAACTTGTCCCTATCTAAAGTAACCAATGCTTAAAAGGAAATAGACCAAAACAGTCCATTTTACTCCATCAATATATAGAGAGCATTTGTGAGAGACTCCTTTCCACTCTGGTTCCAAATATTGGGACCAAGGCCCAATGTCACTCGATTTGCCTTGACTGAGGCCTCTTCTCCCAGATCTCTTCTGCTTCAGACTGATCACTCCTCGCCTGGCTTCAACACACTTGTTTCATTACTTAACTGAGACAATCACTAGTTCCCACTGCCTTGGCCCTTTGAAATCCCACCCCTCTTCTCCATTCACGGAGTATCTTCTTTCAGACCCTTGTCATTTGTCTCTTCTTTCTCTGCCAGCAGGGTCACCCCTACCATCACCACTCACCCCCAATCCATTTTCCTGGCCCTGCTGACAGCCAGGCAGCTCTCAATTCTTATCATTTGATTTGCTAAGCATTCTTCAAGAGGGCCCTCCCACCTGCAAAGGAACATAGGAGCTTCCAACTCAGACGAACAACACCTTTTATGATCTGACCCCCAAACTGCCTCAGCTTCTGCCAGTCAGGCTGCCACTCCTCTCCCCCTACCAAGATCCCCCAGTTCAACTCACTGTCCTGTCCCTACTCCTGGCCTACATACCACTCTAGTCACATATCTGACACTGTGAACACCCTCAGGGCAAGAATTCTACCACTCTTTCTCATGACCAATGTTACCCTGGGACTCCCTTACTGGACAGGAGGAAGGAGCAGGCTGGTGTACTTCACCTTTCTACATCATTGCCATGTGTATTTCCACCACCAGCTTCCATCTCCCATTGCTTGGAACTGCCTTCCTGCTGCACTTCCCAAATGCTAACCTTGCTCTGTCCCTTATGCAGCTACTAGCCACATACAGCTACTGAGCCCTTAAAATGCAGCTAGTGTAAAATGAGACGTGCTAGAAGTGTCCAACACACACTGGATTTCAAAGACTTGATATGAAAAACAGAACGCAAAAAAATAATAATGTTTTATATTGGTTACCTGTTGATATAATACAGACTAGAGCTGTGGGATTCAATAAAATGCATTATTAAAATTAATGTCACCTCTTTCTTTTTACTTTCTGAAATGTGGCTACTAAAAATTTTGAAGTTACACATGTGGCTCAGTAGTCTAGACACCCTTCAAGGGACCAGCATGAGGAAAACCTTCCTCAAAAGGCCCTTCTGTTTGTGCCACTCTTCATGATCTTTTCTGACCCTTTGGAATCCTAAAATGGAGTCCAACATAGAAGCCACTATCTAATTACATGCCATACTATATGCTTCCTGGTACATCATTCTTCTTGCTACATCAATACCATTTATAGATGGGGATTTGTAGTAGGGACTCAACCCTTAATTAAACATGGCATCTTTGCTGGAATAAGATAGCAATACACGGATTTTTTTTTGTTTGTTTCTGTTTTGTTTTGTTGACTCATTTACTCTCCCATTGATGATTTCAACAATGCAGGGAGAACTGGAAGTCAGGGGACCTAATGGCTCTTTGGTCTACCTGTAATTAACACAGTGCACATGCACATAGATCCACGGCTTGGCCCCTTGCAAGGTCTATCTGGTCCTCAGTCTCCACCCTTGTAAAATAAGGTTAATGGTATCAGGCCAATCGACAATACACAGTCAGATTAAAGTAGCTATATAAGTTCTAACTGGAATGAGAACTACTCTACTTTCCACAGTTTGTTGGGTGTCTCGCAGTTTGTGTTGTCTTTTACACAGACTAATTTTTAGAAAGAGAGAACAAATTTACAGCAACTATCCAAATACCAGGGGTGGTGTGGGAAAGTACCTATCAAAACACTTTTCCTAGTCTGTTCATGATGGAGGGCCAGTAATAGGAGAGGAAACTATTACATGCCTGCTGCAAGCTGAAGTCATTTGTACCTTATACTCACAACAAATTTTACAAAGTAGACATGACCATACCCATCTGACAGAGTAAAGAAACCACGGTTCAAAGACAGGCTAAGTAACCAGCCAAAGTGATGTTGCCAACGACTGGAAATCCAGGTCAGTGGTATCATCTTTATAAAAAATAAAATTTTATTATTGCTTGAAGACAAAATATGTGAAAATTAAGAGTATTACAAGAAATATGCGAATAAAAATACAACAATAATGTCTATTCATTTTCTTCAGTAGTTTTCTTGCTCTTGGCTAATTCTTGTCTTTCAGGTCAAGGGGCCATTTTTTTTTTCCTAAGTAGACTTTTTCTTTAAGTAGCAAACATATAGGGTATATGATGTGCTAGGAACTAGTCCATGAATTTACTGTATTTCTTTAACATCTTTAAACCAGAGTTGTTGGCCAGAGTTTACATGAGACATTATCACTAGAAGTCTTCAGACACATTTGCAAAAATGTAGTCCCTATGGGTAAGACTGCAGCCAGAAAGGACACTGGGTCATTCCACAAACAAATGCATTCACAAAAAACAGCCTCATATCAAAGAACCTGCCTGTGTTACAAACTGAGGTCATCATGAGCTCAATGAACTGAAAAAAGAAAGTTCCTCAAAATAAAATACTGCACCTTAAAGTGAAACCACAATTACACAGTCTCAAAAATGAACTACTTTCTCAGACTCGTAACAATGTACTGTGCATCTCTAAGAAGCCAAACTCATCTAGGTTTAATTGATTCCACCTTTACAAAATGGAGCCAACATAATCCTGCAGACTTGGACAGAGCAAAAGTTCAAATTCTCTACTACAGAAACAGTCCCAGAGTATCAAATCTGTTCCTTTATCAAGTGTCCCTGCAGTAGTATTTATCAGTCACTAGAAGAACTCTGCACAATGCAACCTGTGTGAGCATGAGATTTTACTACAGGGAGGAGACAGGTCAGTTTACCAAGGACACCACACTTCACTTTCACAACTCTCGAAAACTAATCTCTCGTAACAGTAAGTAATTAATTTACATTCATGCCAAACTGAACGAGATAGTGTAAACCTCAAGGAATCTGAGATTGTAAATAACCTCACTTGGGAACCAGGTGTGTGTGTGTGTGTGTGTGTGTGTGTGTGTGTCCTCTGAGGTACTTCACAGGGTATAAAAAGAAATAATTAGCAACCTTTAATTTCATGAACAAGATCTTTATTTAAAATTCGAATTCTTTTATGTCATCTTTCCTCAAGTGCGTTTTTTCCCTTATTTTAAGAATAAAAAGACATCCAGAGGAAACAAGGTGTCCTTTTCTCAGCCTCCAGAAACACTAGGGACAGCACAGGTAGCACAAGTGTTGGTCTTAAACAAAAGTTAAGACTAAGTAGGGAAGAAAAAGGAAAACAACACAGCCTAGCAAAGCAGCTAGAGATCACATGCAGCAGGGGACAGGAAGCCTTGGGGACACTTCACAGCCACCAGGATGAGCTTCATACCAGGTTCCTGCAGGCCCCCTGGGCTCCACAGAACCTTCACCCAGCAGTCCACAAAAGCAAAAACGAAAGGCAGCAAAGAACTCTCACTGTCATCCTGGCAAGAAAGCAGCAGCAGCCTCCTTGAACCCAGGAAAGCCACCCTTCCCTCCACAAACAGGAGGAGCCCCCTTCACACCAACCACACAAGGAAGCCCAAGCGGCCAGACCCAAAATAAAAATAAGAGGAGCGCGGGAAGATAGACGACAGCTCAATTAAATTTACCCTGGGAGCACTGGGAGGCTCCATCTCTCTGAAGACTCCGACTCAAAAGTAAAAATAAAATTTAAGGGGAGGGTGCCCACAGAAGAGAGGACAGTTCAGTTAAGTCTGGGCTGGGAACACTTGGAGACTCGACTTCAGGTGTCAGAGTCAGAAATAGAAATTAAAAAACGAGAGGGGGAGGTGTCAGTTTATTTTGTGTGTGAATGTGTGTGCGTGTGTGTCTGTGTAGCACCTGGAGTGCAGGATTTGCTAGGGAGGGGAAAGTGGCGGCTCCGTTGGCCTTGACGTAACCAGGCTCAAATCCGGGGTGAGTTTACGCCCTGGGCAACAGGGCAGAGTCCGAGGTCAGACTGCCCACAGTCGGGAACAATGCTGGGCCCCGAAAAGAGGGTCTCACACCACCCCCACGCCCCCCCCATGCCGTCTGCATCCCAGCGCCCACCCTCCCCCCCGGCCCACGTCAGGGCAGGAACGCCTACACCCGGGGCCCCAGAGCGGGCCTCACCCAGCAGCGCCCGCAGGTGCTTCAGGCGCGTCAGCCCGTCCTTCTCGGGGTCCCGCACCTTCTGGGTGGACTTCTTCGCAACCCGTGGCTCCTTCCAGGGAACGTCCCGCCGCCGCTGGAAACCGACGGCTGGCGAGGCAGTGGCGCCTGCGCCTTGCGAATAACCGCATAGGATCCGGGTCCCTGTCGCGCGAACTCCTCGCCAACCGCCGGCGGCAGCAGGCGTTGCCTGCGCCGCAGCTGCAGCAACCGCCGCAGCCGCCCCACCCCCGCAATCTCCACAGCCGCCGCAGCCGCCGCAGCCGCCGCAGCCGCCCTACCCCCGCAATCTCCACAGCCGCCGCAGCCGCCGCAGCCGCCGCAGCCGCCGCAGCCGCCGCAGCCGCCCTACCCCCGCAATCTCCACAGCCGCCGCAGCCGCCGTAGCCGCCCCAGCCGCCCCAGCCGCCCCAGCCGCCCCAGCCGCCCCAGCCGCCACAGCCGCCCCAGCCGCCACAGCCGCCCCAGCAGCCCCAGTCGCCAAAGCCGCCCCAGCAGCCCCAGTCGCCAAAGCCACCAAAGCCGCCAAAGCCGCCACGGGCTCCGCAGCCGCCGCAGCCGCCACAGCCACTGCAGCCGCCGCAGCCGCCACAGCCGCCGCAGCGGAGGCTCTAGGGAGGAGGGGCGGGGCGGGTACTGCGAAATCCAGGGGCAAAAAGGCGGTGTCCACGCGGAATCCCCGCTGCACTGCGGGAGATGCGAGTCAGCCCCTCGGATGCCGCGCCAGCGCAGCCCACTTGGACCTGCCAACAGAGGGCGCTAGTTCGCAGGCCAGCTCTGAGCTCCTCCTTCCTCCTCCCCCGGCTGTGGGTGGCAAGGCCCCTTGAGAAATGTAGTTCTTTAGGGGACGAGGTGCAGGGAACTTTCCTTTCCAGTGTCCGCAAGTTGTTGCACAGCACCCGCCTGCCCCCTCCAGGAAGAGCCCAGAGTTCCCAACCCTTCACTCCTTGCTCTGGGCCACCAGCCCATTTTCCGCTAGGGCAAGGTGAACCACAAGAACATCTCAGTAAGAAAAAGTCAAGGCTTTAAAATGCAAACTATTGGGGCACCTGGGTGGCTCAGTGGGTTAAGCCGCTGCTCAGGTCATGATCTCAGGGTCTTGGGATCGAGTCCCACATTGGGCTCTCTGCTCAGCAGGGAGCCCGCTTCCCTCTCTCTCTCCCTCTCTGCCTGCCTCTCCATCTACTTGTGAGTTCTCTCTGTCAAATAAATACATAAAATCTTCAAAATGAAAACTATTTTTCCTTTTGACTTCTAGGATTCACACAAAGGTGGGAGTCCGAGTCCCTTTGACCAAACTAAAATCAGAGCTCCAGCTTCACACAAACATCAGTGGCTTTGGCAGCAGGAAGAGCATCCCTAGACTGTGTGTGAGGAGTACAGCCGGTACACTTGGTTCCTGGGATCCAGCTTCATGGGGTATGAGGTAGCCTTGCCTACAGGGCTCCTCAGGCTCTTGTCTCTTGCTTTGTAGGAAGTGCACCCACCCTCCCTGTGGTGTGCAAGGTCCCACAGCAATCCAGTAGCAGAACCAGAAATAGAACCTGAGGGACCTGACTCTCAGGCTGGTATGCTTTGGCAGATTAGGTGCCTGAAACCTGGAACAAAACTTTGAAAAGGAAAATGGCCTGGAGATTTCTTACAAGAGATCTGTAGGATTATTTACTGGCCTCTCGATCCTCTGACACTCCAAATGTGGACAATTGAACGAGTACTTAAGCTGGCTCTTTAAAATCATGGGCTTTCCGTCCACTTGGAGCACCATTTTTCTCATTCAAGGGAACCTGTACTTTGGGGAGAAACCCAAGAGATGTGACATAGCTTTGTATTGTCATAATTAGCATAATATTTGACCTCCAGAAGCACTTGCTAAAAGTTTATTACAGAAAATGGAATAAGAGCTAGTTCTATCTATGCTATTTTGACACTAAAAATAGAAAGCCTCTAACAACTAGAAGAAATGTGTTTGCACGCCTGGATGATAGAAATGTCCATATCCAAATCCAAGGAACATGGGATTGTGACTATTTCTTAGAAAAAGGAAATCATCTTCGATGATCTGGGTGGTCCCTAAATCTAATGACTGTCTTCTATTTATAAGAGACAGAAGAGGAGAAGACACGGAGAAGGCCATGTAAAAATGGAGGCAGAGATTGGAGTCATGTAGCCATAAGCCAAGTGATCCCTGGAGCCACCAGAAACTAGAAGAAACAAGGAAGGATTCTGTCAGGGGGTTGTCCAGAGGGAGCACCAACACCTTGATTTTAGACTTCTGAACTTAAGAAATCAGAAAATAAATGTCTGTTATTTTAACCCACCTCATTTGTGGCACTTTGTTGTAGCAGCCCTGGAAAATGAATACCACCAGATGCTGGAGACAGCCCAGTGTGACTGTCTAGCAAGATCAGAATGACCAATATTGATTATAAGACCTTGAATAAATAAACATTCAAGAATCCATAATGATACTCAAAAGAATGCTTTGTGATGTCCTAGGTGGGTGTTTCCAGTAGAAAACATAGCGTGTACTTTTGACGATTTGGGGCAGAGTTGGGCTTTTGTTTGTTTGCTTTTGTTTTTGTTTTTAGCTTATTTGAAAGAGAGTGAGAGAAGGGGGAGGGGTGGGTACAGGGAGAGGGAGAGGGGCAGAGGGAGAAGAAGGAGCAGTCTCCCTGCTGAGCAGGGAGCCCCATCTTGTCTCTAGGCTGACTATCATCCAAGGACCCTGGGATCAGGACTTGAGCTGAAGGCACGTGCTTAATGGACTAAGTCACCCAGGCCCCCCTGGGTGGGCATTTTTTTTTTTAAATAAGAGAATGTGAGAGCCCCAGATGGCTAAGACCCTTTCTCAGTAACAAATGGGGAACCTGATCTGAACTGGGTATGTGTTTCACGATTCTAACCAGGGAAGAGTGCAGGGCTTTTGAGCTTTATAATTCCCCCCCCCATACATCACATACCAGAAAGGATCATGTTTTCCTGATGACAGAAAATTGAATTCACGTCTTCATGAAGACAGAGCCCAAGACACCAGGACTTGAGTGAGGGAAATGAGAGACCAAAAGGTCCCAAAGAATGAGAGACACACTTATCAATTCTTGATGTTGTCTGCAGGAGAATTTCAGATTTTTGTTTTGTTTTGTTTTTGTATCTCATTTACATATATTCAAACCAACACATATTTACTGAACAAGTCATACCATTAAACTGTGATGACCATAGTTTTCTAATTCCCATTCTTTTCTATTTCGCAGAAAATTGTTGTTTCAAGGGCCATGTGAAAACTGCAACTCCTGTCGTTATTGATGTTAAATACTTATCAAACAATTCTACCATTCCTCATTGTTGGGCTTATATCCAGCACAGGGTCAGGGTCAGCAGTCAATCACTATTTGTGGAATAAATAAAATCATTCATTTCTTCGTTAATATCTCCACGAGCATTATTAAGGAATGTTGTTTAGTACAATGTTTTCAATTTAACTAATGTGTTATGAATCCAAATGTTAAAATTCTACCCTTCTTCCCTCAGAAATCATTCTAAAATATAAAGAGACCTCCCTGTCTTCTTAAAGAGCTTATTCACTGTTTATGAAACCACAGTCTGCCCCACCCATCCACTGTGATTCCCTTCAACTCCTCTTACAGGGGTGTTGCTACCAGACACAAAGGAGAAATGCCTGGTAGATCTTCCCCCATCTAATTTTAACCATTTCTTGACCCCAAATTCAGTCTGTGCTATCAGAGATCATTTGTTTACCTTTTGAACATCCATATTGGAATGTTTCTATATGTTTAGAACTGCCAGTTCTTAGTTTCCAGATAATCTAAAGGTTAAGGTATTTTACTTTCTAGTTGTCTCTCATCAGAGTTTTTCAGTTTGGAAGGATTTGGGGTTTCTTCATGTTGACTAAATTATCCTGTGCCTGAACATCAGTCCTAGTTGTCATGATTATTCTATTAATTTTAATGTGTGTGAAAATTCAACTTTTTGATGCAAATTTTCTTATCAGAAAAGCTCATTGTGCCTGTCCTCAGAAGTAAGATCTTTTTGTATGCTAGATGCACTGTGGATCTTCATTTGGATATTGCCACAGAGAGTCAGCCCCAGTGAACTTCTGTGACATAGTCTATTTTTATTGATCTTTGCATTCTTATTTTCTTAACAAGGAAAGCAATGATCTAATAAATTAATTTTTATATCAACACTTAGACTAAAATTTTGAATTCATTCAATGTGTATGCAGTGCCCCTGAGAATCCGCATCTATCTAAAATTCCTAAGAAAAGAAGGATGCCCCTCCATAAGAATGAAATATCAAACTCAACACCTAAGAAACAAGAAACCCATTGTCCTTGTTTTCCAGATGCTGTATTACTGCAGACACCAAAAACATGTTTTTCTCCTCCAGAAAGATTTCCAAATAGTCTTTTCTTTCCAAATATCTGTTAAATATAGAGATTTAATACTTTAAACTTGATTATAAATCATTTTATATGAGAATTTCACTTCAGGACAGACTTGAAAAAGTTTTCAAAAATATGCTAGCGATTTTGATATGTCTGATGGATGCTTGATAACAAAGAAATGCTTTAAGGGGAAAAAAACCTAATCACTTTTCTTGTTTTTTAATTAAATTAATTTATTTATTTTCAGAAAAACAGTATTCATTATTTTTTCACCACACCCAGTGCTCCATGCAATCCGTGCCCTCTATAATACCCACCACCTGGTACCCAAAACTCCAACAACCGCGCCACTTCAAACCCCTCAGATTGTTTTTCAGAGTCCATAGTCTCTCATGATTCACCTCCCCTTCCACTTTACCCCAACCCCCTTCTCTCTAACTCCCCATGTCTTCCATGCTTTTTGTTATGCTCCACAAATAAGTGAAACCATATGATAATTGACTCTCTCTGCTTGACTTATTTCACTCAGCATAATCTCTTCCAATCCCGTCCATGTTGCTACAAAAGTTGGGTATTGGTCCTTTCTGATGGAGGCATAATACTCCACAGTGTATATGGAACACATCTTCCTTATCCATTCGTCCGTTGAAGTGCATCTTGGTTCTTTCCATAGTTTGGCGACCGTGGCCATTGCTGCTATAAACATTGGGGTAGAGATGGCCTTTCTTTTCACGACATCTGTATCTTTGGGGTAAATACCCAGGAGTGCAATGACAGGGTCATAGGGAAGTTCTATTTTTAATTTCTTGAGGAATCTCCACACTGTTCTCCAAGGAGGCTGGACCAACTTGCATTCCCACCGACAGTGGAAGAGGGTTCCCCTTTCTCCACATCCTCTCCAACACATGTTGTTTCCTGTTCTGTTAATTTTGGCCATTCTAAGTGGTGTAAGGTGATATCTCAACCCCCAAACTACTAGAACTCATACAGCAATTCAGCAACATGGCAGGATACAAAGTCAATGTGCAGAAATCAGTGGCTTTCTTATACACCAACAATGTAAATACAGAAAGGGAAATTAGAGAATCAATTCCATTAACTATAGCACCAAGAACCATAAGATACCTGGGAATAAACCTAACCAAAGAGGTAAAGGATCTGTACTTGAGGAACTACAGAACACTCATGAAAGAAATTGAAGAAGACACAAAAAGATGGAAGACCATTCCATGCTCGTGGATAGGGAGAATAAACATTGTGAAAATGTCTATACTGTCTAGAGCAATCTATACTTTTAATTCCATTCTGATCAAAATTCCACCAGCATTCCTCAAAGAGCTGGAGCAAATAATCCAAAAAATTGTATGGAATCAGAAGAGACCCCAAATTGCTAAGGAAATGTTGAAAAACGAAAATAAAGCTGGGGGCATCAAGTTACCTGATTTCAAGCTTTATTACAAAGCTGTGATCACCAAGACAGCACGGTCGGGGCATAAAAACAGACACATAGACCAGTAGAACAGAGTAGAGAGCCCAGATATGGACCCTTAACTCTATGGTCAAATAATCTTCGACAAAACAGGAAAAAATATACAGTGGAAAAAAGACAGTCTCTTCAATAAATGGTGCTGGGAAAACTGGACAGCTATAAGTAGAAGAATGAAAATCGACCATTCTCTTACACCTTACACAAGAGTAAACTCAAAATGGATAAAAGACCTCAATGTGAGACAGGAATCCATCAGAATCCTAGAGGAGAACATAGGCAGTAATCTCTTCGATATCAGCCACAGCAACTTCTTTCAAGATACGTCTCCAAAGGCAAAGGAAACAAAAGCAAAAATAAACTTCTGGGACTTCATCAAAATCAAAAGCTTCTGCACAGCAAAGGAAACAGTCAAAAAAACAAAGAGGCAGCCCATGGAATGTGAAAAGATATATGCAAATGACAGTACAGACAGAAGGTTGATATCCAGAATATATAATGAACGCCTCAATCTCAACACACATGAAACAGGCAAACATATCAAAAAATGGGCAGAAGATATGAACAGACACTTCTCCAATCAAGACATACAAATGGCTATCAGACACATGAAAAAATGTTCATCATCACTGGCCCTCAGGGAGATTCAAATTAAAACCACATTGTGATATCACCTAATCACTTTTCTAAATTTACTCAAGCAGATATCTTTGGAGCTGTGCATTTCAATCACAATGTCATCTGCTTTGGATATATTTTCTTTTCTTTTCTTTTTTTTAACATCAGAACAGTATTAACATTTCAGTGGTGAATCCTGGCAACACATCAACATTACAAAAATGTAAGGCCATAACATTTTATAAATTCAAAAAATTATAATAAATTATAAATTCTTTGAATGATTAGGTCAGAAAAATAAAGAATCATGGAAACTCTCTAGATAGTAAATACAACTTGCATAGAAGGACGATGTACAAAGGCTGGAGAGAGATGAAGTTTCATAGGTGAGAAGCCTGTGAAAATGTGCTCATGACCTCACCTCTTCCCCCATTACACAAAATGTCACTATTAGGTTTAATATTAGGTAAGATGTACTCCGTAATTTAGAACCAGGTGCTAGATTTTCTGAAAATGAGTGGAGGAGGAGGAGTCAAGATGGCGGAGGAGTAGCAGGCTGAGATGACATTAGGTAGCAGGAGGTGAGCTAGTTTATCAAACACCTACAGATCCAACAGGAGATCAAAGAGAAGAAGGTCAGCAATTCTAGAAGCAGAAAATCAACCACTTTCTGGAAGGCAGGACCTGTGGAGAAGTGAATCCAAAGCCACGGGAAGATAGACCGTGGGGGGAGGGGTCGGCTCCCTGCAAGCAGCTGAGCAATGGAGCACAAAATCAGAACTTTTAAAAGTCTGTTCCACTGAGGGACATCGCTCCAGAGGCTAAGTCGGGATGAAGCCCATGCTGGGACAGCGTGTTCTCAGGTCCTGTGGGATCACAGAAGGATTGGGGGTGTCTGAGTGTCACAGAGCTTGAAGGTGTTAGAGTGGTGAAGCCAGCTACAGAGACAGAGCTGAGGAGTGAGATCTTCACTCCGGGTTACCTTAAACTGTGATCCTTGGGACATTCAGGCCACTTCTCTTTGAGTGGGGAATCACACAAGATCCAGGGGACCCTCCTGGAAGAGCGCAGAGATCTTCTGGGATTGGAGACTCCAGACAGGGCTGTGTGCCAGAGACAGAGAAGCTTGGCTGCAGGCTGGGTGAGCTCAAAGCATGGCCAGAGGCCAGGGAGACAGGAGTGATTGAGCGCTTTCTTCCAAGGATGCACTGAGGAGTGAAGCCCCAAGCTCTCGGCTGCTCTGGGCCAGAGAGTGGGAGACAGCCATTTTCATTCCCGTCCTCCAGAACTCTATGGAAAGCATTCAGGGGACAAAGGCCCCTGAAAGTGAACCCGAGTGGATTACTTAACCCAGCCCCTGGTAAGGGCGGTGAAATTCTGCCTTGGGCAAAGACACTTGGGAATCACTACAATAGGTCCCTCCCCCAGAGGATCAGCAATAAATCCAGCCAAGACCAAGTTCACTTACCAAGGAGAACAGTGGAATTCCAGAGAAGGAGAAAGCAAAGCGTGGAATTCATGCCTTTCTCCCCATGATTCTTTAGTCTTGCAAAGTTAATTTAATTTTTTTAATTTTATTTTTTTCTTATGCTAATTTTTAAACTTTTTAATCTTTCCCTCTTACCATTTTTAACTAGTTTAACAATACCTTTCGTAAAAAATATTTTTGAACCTTCCTTAATATAGTCATATTTTATCCTGTATTGTATCTAACTTGGTTTTTTTTTATACACATAAGGTTTTCTCTTCTAAAAAAATCTGGGATACAACTTCTTCTAATAGATCAAAATATACCATAAATCAGGCACAGGGCTTTGCTCTAGTCTCCAGCCTGAGTAAATTATCTCCACTTTTTATTCTTTATACTTCCAACCAACTTATCGAATTCCACTCCTATTTTAGAATTTTTTTAAAGAAATTTCATCTTTATTGTCATATTCCATCCCTTCATCGTCTTTACCCTTATTTTGTGTATTTTTGTGTGTGAGTGTGTGTGTGTGTGTATATTTTAACTCTATAAAATTTTGGAAGGTAGTTTCTTCTAAGAGACCAAAAGACTTCCAAAATTAAGTGGGTGACTCTGTGACTCTGTTCTCTTCACCAGTCAAATATATATATATATATATATATATATATTTTTTTTTTTTCCTTTTTAATATTTTTTTCTTTTTTTCCCTGAAGGATAAAAAGAATTTTATCCTCTCTCTTCCCTCCAAGATTTGGGGTCTCTTCTGATTTGGTTAAAGCACATTTTCCTGGGGTCTTTGGCACCTTTTTAATATTTTACTCTCTCCTTCATATATTCTTACCTGGATAAAATGACAAGACAGAAAAAATCACGACAGGGGGGAAAAAAAACGAGAGGCAGTATCAAAGGCTAGGGACCTAATCAATACAGACATTGGTAATATGTCAGATCTAGAGTTCGGAATGATGATTCTCAAGGTGCTAGATAATAGAGAAACCCTGCTGGAGAAATCAAAGCCCTTTCTGGAGAGATAAAAGAACTAAAATCTAACCAAGCTGAAATCGAAAAAGCTATTAATGAGGTACAATAAAAAATGGAGGCTCTTGCTGCTAGGAAAAAATGATGCAAAAGAGAGAATTAGTGATATAAAAGACCAAATGACAGAGAATAAAGAAGCTGAGCAAAAGAGAGAGAAACAACTACTGGACCATGAGGGGAGAATTCAAGAGATAAGTGATACCATAAGATGAAACAACATTAGAATAATTCAGATTCCAGAAGAAGAAGAAAGAGAGAGAGGAGCAGAAGGTATACCAGAGAGAATTATTGTAGACAATTTCCCCAATATGGCAAAGGGAACAAGCATCAAAATCAAAATCCAAGAGGCACATAGAACCCCTCTCAAAATCAATAACAATAGGTCCCCACCCCATCATCTAATAGTAAAATTTACAATTCTTAGTGACAAAGAGAAAATCCTGAAGGCAGCCCGGGACAAGAAGTCTGTAACTTATAAAGGTAAAAATATTAGATTGGCAGTGGACTTATCCACAGAGACCAGGCAAGCCAGAAAGAACCAGCATGATATATTCAGAGCACTAAATGAGAAAAACTTGCAGCCAAGAATGCTATATCCAGTGAGGCTATCATTGAAAATAGGAGGAGAGGAAAAAAGCTTCCAGGACAAACAAAAACTGAAAGAATTTGCAAACACCAAACCAGCTCTACAGGAAATATTGAAAGGGGTCCTCTAAGCAAAGAGAGACCCTAAAGTTAGTAGATCAGAAAGGAACAGAGACAATATACTGTAATAGTCACCTTACAGGCAATACAATGACACTAAATTCATATCTCTCAATAGTTACCCTGAATGTAAATGGGCTAAATGCCCCCAGTCAAAAGACAAAGGGTATCAGATTGGATAAAAAAACAAAAGCCATCAATATGCTGTCTACAAGAAAGTCATTTTAGACCCAAAGTCCCCTCTGGATTAAAGGTGAGGGGGTGGAAAACAATTTACCATGCTAAAGGACATCAAAGGAAAGCTGGGGTGTCAGTCCTTATATCAGATCCATTCGATTTTAAGCCAAAGAGTATAATAAGAGATGAGGAAAGACACTATATCATATTCAAAGGGTCTGCCCAACAAGAATATCTAACAATTTTAGATTTTTTTTTATTTGACAGAGAAATCACAAGTAGGCAGAGAGGCAGGAAGAGAGAGAATGGGAAGCAGGCTCCCTGCTGAGGAGAGTTCCTGGTGTGGGGCTGGACCCCAGGACTCTGGGATCATGACCTGAGCCAAAGGCTGAGGCTTAACCCACTGAGCCACCCAGGTTCCCCAAAGATCTAACAATTTTAAAAATCTGTGCCCCTAACATGGGAGCAGCCAACTATATAAACCAATTAATAACAAAATCAAAGAAACACATCAACAATAATACAATAATAGAAGGGGACCTTAACACTCTCCTCACTGAAATGGATAGATCATCCAAGCAAAAGATCAACAAGGAAATAAAGGCCTTAAATGACAAACTGGAACAGATGGACATCACATATGTATTCAGAACATTACACCCCAAAGCAACAGAATACACATTCTTCTCCAGTGCACGTGGAATATTCTCCAGAAGAGATCATATCCTGGGTCATAAATCAGGTCTCAACTGGTATCAAAAGACTGGGATCATTTCCTGCATATTTTCAGAACACAATGCTCTGAGCTAGAACTCAATCTCAAGAGGAAATATGGAAAGACCCCAAATACATGGAGATGAAAGAGCATACTTTAAAGAATGAATGAGTTAACCAGAAAATTAAAGAAGAATTGAAAATAATCCATGAAAACAAATTATAATGCAAACACAACATTTCGAAGTCTGCGGGACACAGCAAAGGCAGTCCTGAGAGGAAAATAGATAGCAGTAGAAGTGTTTCCCAAGAAACAAGAAAGATCTCAAATACACAACCTACCCATACCCCTAAAGAAGCTGGAGAAAGAACAACAAAGAAAGCCTACACCCAAAAGGAGAAGAGAAATAATAAATATCAGAGCATAAGTCAATGAAATAGAAACAAACAAACAAGCAAACAAAAATAAAACAAAGCAATAAAACTATGTTTCTTGAAACAATAAACCAATAAAGCTTTGGTTCCTTGTAAGAATTAATAAGATTGGGGCACTGGGTGGCTCAGTGGGTTAAAGCCTCTGCCTTCAGCTCAGGTCATGATCCCAGGGTCCTGAGATTGAACCCCCCATTGGGCTCTCTGCTCAGCAGGGAGCCTGCTTTCCCTTCCTCTCTCTCTGCCTGCCTCTCTGGCTACTTGTAATCTCTGTCTGTCAAATAAATAAATAAAAGCTTTAAAAAAAAAGAATTAATAAGATTGAGAAACTCCTGGCCAGACTTATCAAAAAGAAAAGAGAAAGAGCCCAAATAAATTAAATCATGAATGAAAGAGAAGAGATCACAACCAACACCAAAGAAATACAAACAATTGTAAGAACATATTATGAGCAAATATACGCCAGCAAATTGACAATCTGGAAGAAATCGATGCATTCCTAGAGACATATAAACTACCACAATTGAACCAGGAAAAAATAGAAAACCTGAGCAGACCCATAACCAGTAAGGAGATTGAACCAGTCATCAAAAATCTCCCTACAAACAAGATCCCAGGGATAGACGGCTTCCCAGCAGAATTCTATCAAACATTTAAAGAAGAATTAATTCCTATTCTCCTGAAACTGTTCCAAAAAATAGAAATGGAATGAAAACTTCCAAAATCATTTTATGAGGCCAGTGTTACCTTGATCCCAAAACCAGACAAAGATCCGATCAAAAAAGAGAATTACATACCAATATCCTTGATGAACACAGATGCGAAAATTCACAGCCAATAATATCCAACAGTATATTAAAATGATTATTCACCATGCCAAGTGGGATTTATTCCAGGGCTGCAAGGTTGGTTAGACATCAGCAAATCAATCAATGTGATACAGTACATTAATAAAAGAAAGAACAAGAACCATATGTTACTCTCAATAGATGCTGAAAAAGGATTTGACCAAGTACAGCATCCTTTCCTCATCAAAATTCTTCAAAGTGTAGGGATAGAGGGCATATACCTCAATATCATCAAAGCCATCTATGAAAAATCCACCGCAAATATTCTCAATGGAGAAAAACTGAAAGCTTTTCCACTAAGGTCAGGAACACAGCAGGGATATCCATTATCATCACTGCTCTTCAACATAGTACTAGAAGTCCTAGCCTTAGCAATCAGGCAACAAAAAGAAATTAAAGGCATCCAAATCCAAAGAAGAAGTTGACTATCACTATTCACAGATGACATGATACTATATGTGGAAAACCCAAAAGGCTCCACTCCAAATCTGCTAGAACTTGTACAAGAATTCAGTTAAGTGTCAGGATATAAAATCAATGCACAGAAATCAGTTGCATGTCTCTACACCAACAACAGGGCAGAAGAAAGAAAAATTAAGGAGTCAAACTCATTTACAGTTGCACCCAAAACCATAAGATACCTAGGAATAAACCTAACCAAAGAGGCAAGGAATCTATACTCAGAAAACTATAAAGTACTAATGATAGAAACTGAGACAAAGACATGGAAAAATGTCCCATGCTCATGGATTGAAAAAACAAATATTGGAAAATGCTTTGCTACCTAAAGCGATCTACACGTATAATGCAACCCCTATCAAAATCCCATCCATTTTGTTCAAAGAAATGGAACAAATAATCCTAAAATTTATATGGAACCAGAAAAGACCTCGAATAGCCAGAGGAATATTGAAAAAGAAAACCAAAGTTGGTGGCATCACAATTCCAGACTTCAAGCTCTATTACAAAGCTGTCATCACCAAGACAGTACGATACTGGCATGAAAGCAGACACATAGATCAATGGAACAGAATAGAAAGCCCAGAAATAGACCCTCAACTTTATGGTCAACTAATCTTCAACAAAGCAGGAAAGAATGTCCAATGGATAAAAGACAATCTCTTCAGCAACTTCTGTTGAAAAAATTCGACAGCCCCATGCAGAAAAATGAAACTGGACCATTTCCTTACACCACACACAAAAATAGACTCAAAATGGATGAAGGACCTTAATGAGAGAAAGGAATCCATCAAAATCTATGAGGAGAACATAGGAAGCAACCTCTTCGACCTCAGCCACAGCAACTTCTTCCTAGAAACATTGCCAAAGACAAAGGAAGCAAGGGCAAAATGAACTATTAAGACTTCATCAAGATCAAAAGGTTTGCACAGCAAAAGAAACAGTTGAAAAAAACAAAAGACAGCTGACAGAATGGGAGAAGATATTTACAGATATCTTCTGCAAATTTGAAGGTATCAGACAAAGGGCTAGTATTCAAAATCTATAAAGGGCTCAGCAAACTCAAGACCCAAAGAACAAATAATTGAATCAAGAAATGGGCAGAGGACATGAACAGACATTTCTGCAAAGAAGACATCCAGATGGCCAACAGACACATGAAAAAGTGTTCCACATCACTCGGCATCAGGGAAATACAAATCAAAACCACAATGAGATACAACATCACACCAGTCAGAATGGCTAAAATTAAGTCAGGAAATGACAGATGCTGGTGAGGATGCAGAGAAAGGGGAACCTTCCTACACTGTTAGTGGGAATGCAAGTTGGTGCAACCACTCTGGAAAACAGCATGGATTTTCCTCAAAAAATTGAAAATAGAGCTACCCTATGCCCCACAATGGCACTATTGGGTATTTATCCTAAATATACAAACGTAGTGATCAGAAAGGGCACGTGCATGCAAAAGTTTATAGCAGCAATGTCCACAATAGACAAACTATGGACAGAACCTACATGTCCTTCAACAGATGACTAGATAAGGAAGATGTGGTATATATATATATACAATAGAATACTATGCAGCCATCGAAAAATGCAATCTTGCCTTTTGTGACTACATGGATGGAACTAGAGGGTATTATGCTTAGTGAAATAAGTCAGTCAGAGAAAGATAATAATGATATGATCTCCCTGATATGAGGAAGTTGAGAGGCAACGTGGGGAGTTTGGGGGATAGGAAAAGAATAAATGAAAGAAGATGGGATCGGGAGGGAGACAAACCATAAGAGACACTTAATCTCCCAGTGAGCCACCCAGGTGCCCCAAGAGACCCTTAATTTCACAAAACAAACTGAGGGTTGCTAGGCGGTTGGGGGTGGGGTGGGGAGAAGGTGGTTGGGTTATGGACATTGGCGAAGGTATGTGATATGGTGAGTGCTGTGAAGTGTGTATACCTGGCGATTCACAGACCTGTACCCCTGGGGCTAAAAATACATTATCTCAATGGAATGCCCCTGTCAGGGCAATTAGCCATGGTTTTAAGAGGAAATAAAGGTAAAGATTGCCTTCCAAGAGAAAAAATTCATCCCAGATAACAAGTTCAATCCAGTGAATTTTATGAACCTTTCCTCCATTCCATTTGAAGACAGAGTCTTGAAAAAAACAAAAACCAAAACAAAACAAAACATAAAAAAAACCCTCAACCTCCCACTTTGTTGATATTACATAAGACCAAGCGAGTGACTATGGCGAGAAGAGACAACCTCAGAGCAGAGTGTGCATCTGCCTTTATTTTTTATTGAGCCTCATGTATTTGAAGCTATCGTATACTCACAATCTTAAATTCTCAAGGAGAATGCCCACGACTCATATTCCTATTTTCTGACATGACGTCTACAAAGTCCCCCTGCACGTGTTCTTGTTTCTCTGACATCCCTCTGCTCTGCTCCTCATGACAGTGAGAGACCTGTCCTTTCTCCTCACGGTGCACTTGTTCCTTCAAACGCTTCGGCTGGAGTTGAAGAGAAGCAGCAACCATGAATAAACAATGAGGAGTATGCCTTACAATACTGCCCCTTGTGCCAAGAGCTCCGGAAATACACAACTGAAATGGGGGGATGTCTGTTGTGGGTTTCTTTCTATGTCTGAAAGCATAGGATACATGATGATCTAAGCAACCTTATTTGTAACGTGAAGGAGACAGATATTACCGTGCTCTTGTGAGAATGAACCTAAGGGAAATAATTCAGTCTGTGTTTGCCCAAGGCCAGACAGTGAATTCATATAACCTGGACCAAAATCCTAATCTCCTGACTTATAGTCCAGTGCTTACAGAAAGAACACAGAGCTGTTGCTGTCTGTCATTTGATGCAACCGCTGGATGGCTATTCTCTTGCAGTTAGCCTTCTCTCCAGGTCTGGCACCAACACTTTTTGTGTGTGTGTGTGTCAGATTAAATATAGTGTCTGTGGTGGGTGGCTTCCCCTAATATGTAAAGGGTTAACCACAAAGGAAAGATTCTCAAGCTCAAACCTCTTAGGGCAGCTGAATACTAAATACAGATGGTTCATTAGCCAATCCTTTTTGAAATGTTTGCTATTTTTTCCTCTCTCTTGAACTTAGGGGTTAAGGAGAAAGGTTAGAGTAAGAGGAAGGAAAACAGGGAGAATAAGAAAAAGAAGGACTTTAAGTAATGTATGATCCCTAGATGGGGTTTCACATCTTCCAAATGCATGTTTTCCTTAAGGGAAATCTTTCCTCGCAGTCAAATGTATAGACTTTTCTAGGGCTTTAGACATCATTTGGATCTGAAAATTTCATTGAACATGAAAAGTTACATCAGAGTTTTACAGTTAGTGAAGTAACAGGTGCAGAACTAAACTGGAACAATTCATTCATTCATTCACTCTTTCATTCGTTCGTTCATTATTTCAAGTAATCATGTTCTTACCCAGCTTTAAGCGTTCCTATGTCTGACTCCATATTACCCTTAGAATAATGTCCAGGGTGCCTGGGTGGCTCAGTTGGTGAAGTGCCCAAGTTCAGCTCAGGTCATGATCTCAGGGTCATGAAATCAAGTCCCACAATGGGCTCTGATCTCAGTGTGGTGTCTGCTTGAGATTCTCTCCCTTCTTCTCTTCCTCTCCCCCCACTCATGTTCACTCTCTCACTTTCTCTCTCTAAAATAAAATCTTAAAAAATAACAATAAGATCCATATTCCAGGATCACATCCTCAAGCCCCAATTACTTAGTTCCTGTCTGCTCCCTTCTGTTCTGCTACCCGTTTTCTACCCCTTTCAGGGGCCCCAATCCCTCTGGCCCTCTTTCTGTTCCTCATACCTGCCAAACTCTTTCCCTTCATGGGACCTGTTCATTCTCTGTCCCCTTTCCTTTTGGGAGATCTTCTCTTTGCTGATTTGTTCACATTGCCCTCATTTACTCGTCATTGAAGACTCAGCCTCCTTAGAGAGACATTGCCATGCCACTGGGTCTAATCCCCACCTACTATACTTTATCATGCCATCCTGTTTTTTTTTTTTTATTTTCTCCATGGACTGAGCACATTCATTCTTGTTTATGTACCTACTTCCTTATTGTCTCTCTCTGGTCTGAAATATGCACTCTGAGAGAACAGCAAACAGAGCTGGCTTGATTACTGTTATATCTACCATCCCTAGATACGTGCCTGACATATACCAGGTGCTTAATACATGTCTTTTGAACTAAATACTAAATGGATTTTTTAAAATATTGATTATCTATGAGACACTGAGCACTAGAAATCCAGAGAAGGAAAGGAAAGAATTCTTGCTCTAAGGAGACTCAGAGACCGGTAACTTCAGGTAGTTGGTTTTCTACTTTTCAGACACTTGTTTGGCAGTGATCACCCTGGATGCTTGGGTTCTCCATCGCAAGAGTCTATGGGGGAGGAAGGGCATCCAGGGAGCAGTCTTTGAGCAGGTCTGAGCTATCGGCCCCCTTTTCTTGCCCCAAAAGGCAAAAGGCAGCTGAAACCACTCTTGCTATCTTTGCCTGTGGCAACAGGAATGCTTCCATGGGCTCCCCAGCCTCTCACCTCAATCAACAACCCAAGTATGAGGTTTTACACACAGCACAACTTTGAGACAAACACCCTGAAAACAGAGGGCTCAGCCAGTAAACAGGTGCTGGCCACCTGGGGAGACACTGCTTTCTCTGGGGAATGACACTGCTTTCTCGGGGTGCTGGTTCCAAAGAGAGATTAAAGAGGACCCCAACCTTGAAAGCACCAGCTGAGAATACAATACTCATTGACTGCTTCAGAAAACCAGCGGTAGAATATATAAATCTGGTAGCACCAAACATCTGATAGCATGGTATTTGGAGAAATTTAAAGCCGACCAACACTGCCACCTGGCAATGAATTCTTCATTTAACTTTTTTCATTATTAAGTCTAGGCTTTAATCCCAGTCGCCCTCTTTACCCATTTTCCCAAAACACCTCCTTCCCCTCTGGTAATCATCCTTTTGTTCTTTCTAATTAAGGGTAGGTTTCTTGGTTTTGCTACCCCCCTTCTTTGCTCATTTGTTTTATTTCTTTAATTCCACACATTAAAAAAAAAGTCCACCTATGAGTATAATTATAAGGTGTTTGTCTTTTTCTGGTTGATGTAATTCACTTAGCATAATACTCTCTAGATCCACCTATGTGGTTGCAAATGGAAAGATATTCATTTATGGGAAGTCTACATTTAATGTTAATGTTACTTCCAATCCTGTCTGGGAAACCTAATCTTTGTACTACAAGACAGGTCAACCAGATGACCACAATGCATTCTTTGAAATCATGTCATCATCAAAGGAAATTCAAGAGGGTTTTCTAAATAATGAGACCCCTTGAAATAGTTTATGTCTCTCTAGTGAGTTCCTGAGCAAAAATTGATCTTGTCCAAGGCAGTGTGGCAGTCCTGAACTCAGAAGACACACCCTCTGGTTAAGGACATAAAACATCTGTCATATATGGTAGGGAGAAAGAGAGAGAGAGAGAGAGGGAGAGAGAGAGAGAGAGAGAGAGAGATATCATGGTGGTGGACTGGGTATATGAATGAATCAAAATAATTTATTTTTAATTCCTGATAAAATGGGAAAGATAAGCTTCATATCTCAGTCCATTTGGGCTGCTATAACAAGTACAACCAACTGGATGACTTCAACACAGAAGTTAATTTCTCAGTGTTCTGGAGGATGGTAAGTCCCAAGATCAGGCGCTGGCAGATTCAGAGTCTGGTGGGAGAACCCTCTTCCTGACTCATAAACAGCTATCATTTCACTGTGCCCTCACATGGTGGGAGGGATAAGCAATCACTCTAGGGTCTCATTTACAAGGGCACTAAGCCCAACCTGGGGGCTCCACCCTCATGACCTCAGCAGCTCCCAAAAGCTTCACCTCCTAATGTCAGCATGCTCGTGTTAGGATCTCAACACACAAGTTTTGGAGGCACACAAACATTTGGTCCATAACACCACGGCTGAAAAATCCTGAGGAGGAACCCCTGCCATATGTAAGGCAAATGGTGGAATTTGGAGAAGAAACTATAGCCCAAACACACATAGAGTATGCTTTTAGAAATCAGAAATAATCTTAGAAAACTAGAAATAGAGAATGTAACTACAAACCGTTGGTGAATGAAATGGAACAAAAGTTGGCCAATCAAAAAACAAAAAACAAAACAAAACAAAAATACAAGCTGGATTGAGTAACATGGGAAAGGACAAAGCAAGAAAGGTAAGTTAGAAAATATAAAACAAGATCAGGGGATATATGTCCAAACATCTTATCTGTAATAGCTATAATTAATTAAATTTTACCCATTAAGTATGTTGCATAGAGTCAAAATGATAGAAAATTTAAAAAATAGGATGCAAGACATGCAGTGTGGTGTGTGCACATGCACACACACACACACACACACACACACACACACACACACACTTGAAGTTCCAAAGGAGAGAATAAGAAGAGGCAATATTCATTGATTTAAAAGCTGCACATTTTCCAGAATTAGCGAAAGACATACTCAGTCAAAGCAGGTTAAATAAAATAAAATCAACACATACACACATCATAGTAAAATTGTCAAAAAGCAAAGACAAGATAAGCAGCAGGTCATAAAAACAGAAAGAAAAGATGGATCGCCTACACAGGAATGGTAATTAGATTGACATCTGGCACAGGTGGGATATGTTTAAACTATTATAGGAAAGTAATTGCCAACTGTGAATAGTGTAGTTAGTGAAACCATTTTTCTAGAACAAGTGCAAAGTACAAAACAAAAACTAATAGAGTTCTCCACACAACTCCCTCGCTAATGAATTCCTTCAGGAGAAAAAGAAATTAGCCCCAAATGAAGATCTAAAATTCAAGAGGGCCATAAGCAAGGAAGTTGTTGCACTTGGGGTAAATCAAAACAATCATTAGCTATATAACTGGAACAGCAATGTCTACATGGTGGAGTGAATCAGAGATGGAAACAAAATCCTGAACAACAAGACTGTAGAAGTGATGGGAGTAGCATCCTATAATCCATCCAGTGGTTGGGAGAGTTTTAAATTTAAGTAAATATGACTGTTACAATTTCTAGATTAACCACAAATAGAAACAAAACTTTTAATCTAGTAGCAGGGAAAGGAAAATAAGAGAATCTGAGCAATCTGAGCTATAGAAAGAAAGGAGAAACACATTTAAAAGAAACAAAAGAAAGGTGAGAAGTTTTCCCACATACATAAAAAAGAATTAGTGAAAACAAATTCAAAACGGTCAATAATTATATTCCAAGTAAATGGAGTAAATTCTCTTGTTGAAGACAAAGATTGTTGACGTGGATAAAAAAATTCCCAATTAGATACTTTTTCAAGCAATATACCTCAACCTAAAAGTGTAAATATACGAAAATATTGATACTGAAAGCATGGAAAATATTTACCAAATAATATGAATTAAATACCAGACAAAATGGGCTATAGTTCAAAATAGGATGGGAGATCAAGAAGAAAATTACATATGGTAAATATTCATGAGGAAAATTCAGGAATTCTTAACCTGTGTACACCTAAAAACACAACTCCAAAAGAATAAAGTAAAAATTGACAGAAATACAAGGAGAAACTAACAAATTGACTCTCATCATGTTCAGACCATGTATACACAATCCCAAAACCCAGCACATAAAAATTGGGAGAGTGACTGGATATCATTTAGACTGACAAAAATGGCTAATTGATTGTATTCAAGCTTTGTTTACAAAACTGAATTCAGTAAAGCTAGTATGTGGGCAGATGGAATTTTATTTTATTTTTTATTATTTTTTATTATGTTATGTTAGTCACCATACAGTACATCATTAGATTTTGATGTAATGTTCCAAGATAGTTTATATACAATACCATGAAATACATGCCCTCCTTAATACCCATCACCAAGCCAACACATCTCCCACCTCCCTCCACTCTAAAACCCTCAGTTCGTTTCTCAGAGTCCACAGTATCTCATGGTTTGTCTTCCCCTCTGATGACCTCCCCTTCATTTTTCCCTTCCTTCTCCTAATGTCTCCCATGCTATTCCTCAAGTTCCACAAGTAAGTGAAATTATATGATAATCGACTTTCTCTGCTTGACTTATTTCACTCAGTATAATCTCCTCCAGTCCCATCCATGTTGATGCAAAAGTTAGGTATTCATCATTTCTTATGGCTGAGTAATATTCCATTCTGCATATGGACCACACCTTCGTTATCCATTTGTCTGTTGAAGAGCATCTAGGCTCTTTCCTCAGCTTGGCTATTGTGGACACGGCTGCTATGAACATTGGGGTGCACATGGCCCTTCTTTTCACTACATCTGTACCTTTGGAGTAAATACCCAGTAATGCAATTGCTGGGTCATAGGATAGCTCTATTTTCAACTTTTTGAGGAAACACTACACGGTTTTCCAAAGCGGTGCACCAACTTGCATTCCCACCAACGGTGTAAGAGGGTTCCCCTTTCTCCATATCCTCTCCCACGTTTGTTGTTTCTTGCCTTGTTAATTTTTAATTTTGTTAATTTCTAATTTTAATTGAAATATAATTAAATTTTTATTCTGGCTGGTGTAAGGATGTACCTCAATGTGGTTTTGATTTGAATTTCCCTGATGGCTAATAATGATGAACAATTTTTCATGTGTCTGTTAGCCATTGGTATGTCTTCTTTGGGGAAGTGTCTACACATGTCTTCTGCCCATTTATTGACTTGATTGTTTGTTTATTTGGGTGTTGAATTTGAGAAGTTCTTTATAAATCTTGGGTATCAGCCCTTTGTCTGTGGTGTCATTTGCAAATATATTCTCCCATTCTCTGTGTTGCCTCTTCATTTAGTTGACTGTTTCCTTTGCTGTGCAGAAGCTTTTGATCTCGACGAAGTCCCAAAAGGTCATTTTCACTTTTGTTTCCTTTGCTTTTACTCTATGGTCAAATAATCTTTGACAAAGCAGGAAAAAATATCCAAAGGAAAAAAGACTGTCTTCTGTATATACAGAAGAATGAAGCTCGACCATTCTTTCATAGCATATACAAAGACAAACTCAAAATGGATGTAAGACATCAATATGAGACAGTAATCCATCAAAATCCTAGAGGAGAATATAGGCAGTAACTTCTCCGACATGGGCCACAGCAACTTCTTTCAAGACATGTCTCCAAAGGCAAAGAAATTTTAGATAAGAGTTCTTTTATTTTTTAAAAAAATTATTTACTTATTTGACAGAGAGAGGGAGAGCTATCACAAGTAGGCAGAGAGACAGTCAGAGAGAGAGGGGGAAGCAAGGTCCCTGCTGAGCAGAGATCCCGATGCGGGCTCAATCCCAAAACTCTTGAGTTCGTGACCAGAGCTAAAGGCAGAGGCTCAAGCCACTGAGCCACCCAGGTGCTTCTTAGGAGTTATTTTAGATTCCATTATAATTCTGTCATGGCTAGGATGTGGACCCATCCCACCTCACCTGAGACTCTTGAGGGTTTGTGAGCACATGTCTTGACTTGGGAGGACACCTAGGGAAAGGAGAAGAGTGATGGCAGAGGACCACCAGACAGAGGAAAAAGGAGGGAATGCAACAGTGATGAAGTTCTAGAACCAAGGTGAGGTTCGGTGGGCTTGAGGTCCGGAGCCGATGACCAAGAAAGAATTCTTGAGACATCCTTGGTGCAAAATTGTGGTTTATTAAAGCACGGGGACAGGACCTGTGGGCAGGAAGAGCTGCTGCCCTGGGGTTGTGAGAGATGGCAGGTTGTGTACCTTGTCTTTGGGGGAAGGGAAGGGGAAGGGAGGTTTCAACGGAGCTTTCATATGCTAAAGAGGGCCTACAAGGTGCCAGGAAATGGCCACCACTGGGGTCCGGCCATCTTCCAGCCTACCCGCCCCCTCCTTCACCCTTGACTCTCCCGCAAAATAATGTATGCCCAGGTCATGTCTCCATAGATAACCTATGCAGGAGACAGATAAAAGACCCCCACCAACTCCCTCCCAGCAGACTTCCCCCACTCTGCTTTCCAGAGTTGCAGAACCATGCCCCAGGGTGCCCACTTCCTCCCTGTGCAACTTTCCTGGCTCCCCTTCTCCTGAGCCCTGAAACTTCACTGGAGAGTGCCTTTAATAAATCTTGTCTTGCACCCACTTCCCCTGGTGTTGTGTTTATCTCACCTATAAAACCTTACACCTGCCATTCCCCCCTCCATGGTTAAAACTATGTTTTTTATTTTTATTTTATTTTATTTTTGTTTTTGCTCTATCTGTATTTTTTTAATTTATTTTTTTCAATTTATTTATTTTCAGAAAAACATTATTCATTATTTTTTCACCACACCCAGTGCTCCATGCAATCCATGCCCTCTATAATACCCACCACCTGGTACCCCAACCTCCCACCCCCCGGCCACTTCAAACCCCTCAGATTGTTTTTCAGAGTCCATAGTCTCTCATGGTTCACCTCCCCTTCCAATTTACCCAAATTCCCTACTCCTCTCTAATGCCCCTTGTCCTCTATGCTATTTTATTTTTTTTAATTTCTTTTCAGCGTAACAGAATTCATTGTTTATGCACCACACCCAGTGCTCCATGCAATATGTGCCCTCCATAATACCATCACCAGGCTCCGCCAACCTCCCACCCACCCCTGGCCCCTGAAAATCCCTCAGATTGTTTTTCAGAGCCCATTGTCTCACATGGTTCATCTCCCCGTTCAATTTCCCTCAATTCCCTTCTCCTCTCCATCTCCCCATGTCCTCCATGTTATTTGTTATGCGCTACAAATAAGTGATACCGTATGATAATTGAATCTCTCTGCTTGACTTATTTCACTCAGCATAATCTATTCCAGTCCCGTCCATGATGCTACAAAAGTTGGTTATTCTTTCTTTCTGATGGAGGCATAATACTCCATAGTGTATATGGACCTCATCTTCCTTATCCATTTGTCCACTGAAGGGCATCTTGGCTTTTTCCACAGTTTGGCGACCATGGCCACTACTGCTATAAACTTTGGGGTACAGATGGCCCCTCGTTTCACTACATCTGTATCTTTGGGGTAAAAATACCCAGTGTGCAATTGCAGGGTCATAGGGAGACTCTATTTTTAATTTCTTAAGGAATCTCCACACTGTTCTCCAAAGTGGTTGCACCAATTTGCATTCCTACCAACAGTGGAAGAGGGTTCCCCTCTCTCCACATCCTCTCCAACACACGTTGTTTCTTGTCTTGCTAATTTTAGCCATTCTAACTGGAGTAAGGTGGTATCACAATATGGTTTTAATTTGAATCTCCCTGACTGCTAGTGATGATAAACATTTTTTCATGTGTCTGATAGCCATTTGTATGTCTTGATTGGAGAAGTGTCTGTTCATGTCTTCTGCCCATTTTATGACATGATTATCTGTTTTGTGTGAGTTTGAGAAGTTCTTTATAGATCCTGGATATCAGCCTTTTGTCTGTACTGTCATTTGCAAATATCTTCTCCCATTCCGTGGATTGCCTCTTTTTTTTTTTTTTTTTGACTGTTTCCTTTGCTCTGCAGAAGATTTTGATCTTGATGAAGTCCCAAAAGTTCATTTTTGCTTTTGTTTCCTTTGCCTTTGGAGACATATCTTGAAAGAAATTGCTGTGGCTGATATTGAAGAGGTTACTGCCTATGTTCTCCTTTAGGATTCTGATGGATTCCTGTCTCACGTTGAGGTCTTTAATCCATTTCGAGTTTATCTTTGTGTACGATGTAAGCGAATGGCTGAGTTTCATTCTCCTACATATAGCTGTCCAATTTTCCCAGCACAATTTATTGAAGAGACTTTTTTCCACTGCATATTTTTTTCCTGCTTTGTCGAAGATTATTTGACCATAGAGTTGAGGGTCCATATCTGTGCTCTCTACTCTGTTCCACTGGCCTATGTGTCTATTTTTATGCCAGGACCATGCTGTCTTGGTGATCACAGCTTTGTAGTAAAGCTTGAAATCAGGTAACATGATGCCCCCAGTTTTGTTTTTGTTTTTCAGCATGTCCTTAGCGATTCGGGGTCTCTTCTGATTCCATACAAATTTTAGGATTATTTGCTCCAGCTCTTTGAAAAATACTGGTGGAACTTTGATCAGAATGGCATTAAAGGTATAGATTGCTCTAGGCAGTATAGACATTTTTAACAATGTTTATTCTTCCAATCCTAAGCATGGAAGGTCTTCCATCTTTTTGTGTCCCCTTCGATTTTTTCATGAGTGTTCTGTAGTTCCTCAAGTACAGATCCTTTACCTCTTTGGTAAGGTTTATTCCCAGGTATCTTATGGCTCTTGGTGCTATAGTAAATGGAATACATTCTCTAATTTCCCTTTCTGTGTTTTCATTGTTAGTGTATAAGAAAGCCACTGATTTCTGTACATTGACTTTGTATCTTGCCACATTACTGAATTGCTGTATCAGTTCTAGTATTTTGGGGTTGTAGTGTTTTGGGTTTTCCACGTAAAGAATCATGTCATCTGCGAAGAGAGAGAGTTTGACTTCTTCATTGCCAATTTGGATACCTTTTATTTCTCTTTGTTGTCTGATGGCTGTTGCTAGGACTTCTAATATTATGTTGAATAAGAGTGGTGAGAGTCGGCTTCCTTGTCGTGTTCCTGATCTCAACGGGAAGGCCGTGAGCTTTTTCCCATTGAGGATGATATTTGCTGTGGGTTTTTCATAGATAGAGTTTATGAACTTCAGGAATATTCCCTCTATCTCTATACTTTGAAGCATTTTAATCAAGAATGGATGCTGGAATTTGTCAAATGTTTTTTCTGCCTCAATTGAGAGGACCATGTGGTTCTCTTTTCTCTTATTGATTTGTCCTATTACATTGATGGATTTGCAAATGTTGAACCATCCTTGTAACTCAGGGATGATTCGCACCTGGTCATGGTGGATAATCTTTTTAATGTGTTGTTGGATCCTGTTTGCTAGGATCTTGTTGAGATTCTTAGCATCCATATTCGTCAGTGATATTGGTCTGAAATTCTCCTTTTTGGTGCAGTCATTGCCTGGTTTGGGGATCAGGGTAATGCTGGCTTCATAAAAAGAGGCTGGAAGTTTCCCTTCTGCTTCAATTTTTTGATACAGCATCAGGAGATTAGGTGTTATTTTGTCTTTGAAAGTCTGGTAGAATTCCCCAGGGAACCCTTCAGTTCTTGGGCTCTTGTTTTTTGTGAGGTTCTTGATCACTGCTTCAATCTCATTACTAGATATCGGTCTACCCCAGGTTGTCAATTTCTTCCTGGTTCAATTTTGGGAGTTTATAATTTCCAGGAATGCGTTTATTTCACCTGGGGTGCTTAATGTATTGGCATATAACTGCTGATAATAACTTCTGATGATTGTTTCTACTTCCTTGGTGTTAGTTGTGATCTCTCCCTTTTCATTTATAATTTTATTAATTTGGGCTTTCTTTTTTTTTTTTTTCTTTTGGATTAGTGTGGCCAATGGTTTATCGATCTTATTGATTCTTTCAAAAAAACAGCTTCTAGTTTCTTTGATATGTTCTACTGTATCTCTAGTTTCTATCTCATTGATCTCTGCTCTAATCTTGATTATTTCCCTTCTTGTGTGTTGAATTGTCTTAATTTGTTGTTGATCCTCCAGTTCTTGAAGGTGTAGAGACAGCTGGTGTATTCTGGATTTTTCAGTTTTTTTGAGAGAGGCTTGGATGGCTATGTATTTCTACCTTAGGACCACCTTTGCTGTATTCCATAGGCTTTGGGCCAAATTGTCCTCATTCTCATTGGTTTCCATGAATTGTTTAAGTTCTTCTTTGATCTCCTGGTTGATCCAAGCATTCTTAAGCAAGGTGGTCTTTAGCTTCCAGGTGTTTGAGTTCCTTCTGAATCTCAGTCTAATCTCACTCTTTTGGTATCCATTGAGTCCTGATTTGAGACCCAGTATGTGGTATATTCTGGAGAAGGTTCCATGTGAACTTGAGAAGAATGAGTACTCTGTTTTCTTAGGGTGGAATGTTCTGTATATATCTATGAGGTCCATCTCGTCCAATGTGTCATTCAATACTCTTTTTTCCTTATTGATTTTCTGCTTCGATGATCTGTCTATTACTGAGAGAGGCGTGATAAGATCTCCTACTATTATTGTATTCATATCAATATGACTCTTTATCTTGATTAGTAGTTTTCTTATGCAATTGGCTGCTCCCATATTGGGAGCATAAATATTTACAATTATTAGAACTTCGTGGTGAATAGTTCCTTTAAGAATGATGTAGTGTCCTTCTGTATCTCTGACTATAGTCTTTAGTTTAAAATCTAATTTATCTGATATAAGAATCACTACCTCGGCCTTCTTTTGAGGCCCATGGGCATGAAAGATTCTTCTCCGTACCTTCACTTTCAGTCTGGGTGTATCCTTAGGTTCGAAATGTGTCTCTTATAGACAACATATGGATGGGCCCTGTCATTTTATCCAATCTGCAACCCTGTGTCATTTTATGGGCGCATTTAAGCCATTCACTTTGAGAGTGATTATTGATAAATACGTTTTTATTGACATTGAGTTACCTTTAAAGTCTTTCTTTCTGTAGATTGTCTCCATATATTTCTGTTCAATGATATTCTTGGGACTTTTTCCTCTTTTATATAATCCCTCCCTTAATATTTCCTGCAGTGTCAGCTTGGTGGTCACATACTCTTTTAAGCCTTGCTGGTCTTGGAAACTCTTTATCTCTCCATCCATTTTGAATGTCATCCTTGCTGGATAAGGTATTCTTGGCTGCATATTCTTCTCATTTAGTTCCCTAATATGTTTTGCCAGCCCTTTCTGGATTTCCAGGTTTCTGTGGACAGGTCTGTTGTTATTAGTCGCGGCCAGCGTAATAACACGACCAGGGTCGAGAGGGTAAGAGGATGGTGAGACGAAGACGAGATGTAAAGAGATGGGGACAGGAGGGACACAGTGGATGATGTCCAAGCAGTGCCAATTTTATTCAAGGCTGTGAGGCATTATATAGCTAACAGAAACAATCATAAGAAAGTATCTATTTTTAGCTGATTACCAAAGAATTTGCAATATGCACAGAAAACCCTTCAAGTTTCCCTATTATCTATTTCGCAAGGACTAGTAGTAGTCTCTCTGATGCCAGTGGTCTCTTTCTTCAGATAACTCCTAAACCAGATGCACTATCTTCAATGTAACTTAAGACATAGTTTATGGCCTGTGCAAGGACAGCACAATCCCACAATGGTTTAATGAGCAGGCCTGTTTTGCCCATTCCAAGTAAGCACATGCAGGCAACCACATCAGCAAGTCTTAGGATCCATAGCTCAGGCCCTTTCTGAAGGGCTGCTCAACTTTCCACTCACGGGGTAATTAACCCTTGGGCTTTCAGGAGGTGCGAGTCAGGGCCTGGTTTGGTCTCTTGACTCTAGCCCCGTCTGCGGCTGCCTACAGTTATTCTTTTGGGCTTTCCTCTGTAAGTAAGGAGCTTCATTATCCTAGCTGCTTTCAAGAGATCCTGTCTACAATTATGATTCCTCATTCTTACTATCAGGTGTCCTCAGGTCTTTCTAGATTCTATAATCTTGGGTGGAGGCTGTTCTATCTCTAGTACGTGAACACTGCTTCCACTCGCGAAATTGGGAAATTTTTCATGGAGGATTTGTTCCACTGTATCTTCTAGTCTTCTTTCTTTCTTTTCCCCCTCAGGGATTCCAATAATTCTGATGTTGGAAAGTTTTATGCCATCATTTATTTTCCTAATTCTGTTTTCATGGCTTCTAAGCTGTTTGTTCCAGGCTTCCTCCTGATCCTTTCTCTCTATCTGTTTGTCCTCTAGATCACTAATTCTATCTTCTCTCTCAGTTACCCTTGCTTTTACAGAATTTAGATTAGATTGGAACTCATTGAGAACATTGTGAACATCATCCCTGGTGGCTTCCAGTTCTGCCCTAATCAATTCCATTTTGTTGTCCATTGCTTTCTCCAACCTAGCTACTGCCTGGATAATTGTTAGCCTGATTTCCCTTTCCAACATACTGTCTATGTTGATAGCCATTAGCTCTGTTGAAGAAGGCCCAGCCTCTGAATTTTTCTTCTGCTGGGCATTCCTCTGCCCAGTCATTTTGGTGAGAGATGGCTGAACAGATGTAGCTGGGTGTATCGACCATGGTGCAGTCAAGGTGCACCCTGGAACGCTTCTGAGCAATCAAAATTCCCCACCCAAACGAAAGAAAAAAGACAGAGAGAAAAAAAAGAGAGAAATAGAGAGGGAGAGAGAGAGAGAAAGAAAAAAATGAAAGAATAAAAGAGAAGACCCAGCCCAAATGGGCCCCAGGGTAAGATTTATGAAGTATACAAACAAAAACAGACAAACAAAAAGACTGATAAAAGTAGATGACAAGAGAAAAATAATATGTATATATATAAAAGAACCTCATCAAAAAGAACCACAAGTGTAAGATTTATACACTACCAGGACAAACACAAATACACAGAAAGACTGGCGGAAGAAAAAGATGGGAGAGTGGTTATAAATTCTCAGTATCGGCGAGGAAGTTTATTTTGATTTTTCCTGGATGTATCTTGATATCTTTATTAAAGGACTCAAATTTCCTAAGATAAAGGGGGATTAAAAATTGGTTTACCTATAGGGGTAGCACTGATTAGGGAAAGGGTATTATTCTGAAGCTTAACTCTATATGAATATTAAAAATAAAAATAAAGAAGAATAAACTAAATTAAACTAAAATAAAATTTAAAAAAATTAAAAATAGAAAAGCAAAAGGAAAACGCAGGTACATGTATCAACAAGTTCAAGTTAAAAGATTATTATGGAATTTGATGTACTAGACATCTCACTGTGATGGTAAACAGGTTAAAATATTATCTATTAAAAAATGAACCAGAATAGTGGAATGAGTCAAAAATAAAAGTTGTATCTACAAAGTAGTGGTGGTTGTTCTCTTGTCTTTTTTTTTTGTTGTTGTTGTTGGTTTCTGCGGGAGGGGCCTGTTGCATGGGTTTTTAGGCAGTGTTTACTGAGTTAAGACCTCCCACCCCATTGAGGTGGTGGACTCTGTGGAAACCGGTTTTTCAGGCTTTTGTTCTCTGGAGGTTTTTTGGTTTGTTTGTTCCTTTGTTTTCTCTTGCCTTGACAGCTTTTGAGGCTTTTTTTTTTTTTTTTGAGGTTTAGAGGAAAGCAAACTGCACCCAGACCTCCGTCTCAGAGAGAAGCCTCAGTCTGTTCCCCTCTGGGTAATCCAGAGCACATAAATTCCCTTTTGGCCACTGGAAGAGCACGTTCCCAGTGACGGTCCCTGGGGACATAGGAAAACCTGCTTGTACCCAAAACCTTGACAGTGGTAGCTGTCTGGGCAGCCCCAGACCACCAGAGATGTCCCACGCAGCGATTAGCACACTGAAATTTTCTCGCTGGCCCAGGCTAGGAGTGCTCAGACTTTCCAGGTCCGAGAGCACCAGGCCCTCTCAGGGGAGGGTGTTGGGCATGACTCAGATTCTGGTCACGTGGCCTGTACGCATGAAGTGTGTAAAAGGCTGTGCTTCTGCCAGCTGGAGACCACAGGCACCTCTCTCAGGGGGAGGTGAGGGACATGACTCAGACTCTAATAGCATGGCACAGCACATGCCTGGAGAGTGCAAAAGACAGCGGTTCTGCTAGCTGTTGAAGCTCCCAATCCCTCATGGGAGCTGCCACCCATGCGCTCTCTGGCATGCTTGCAGCTCAGGGACCAAGACCTGGTTTCTTCACTGCACTCTCTCTGCCTCAGCACTGGGGTGGCTGTCCTAGGTCCGGGGACATAAGCCCGTATCCCTAACTGCCCCAATTCCCACAATTTCTCCCCATGATCCTTTGTTCTTTTTGAGTGCTTTCAACCAGACTCCAATTTAATGCTGGTCCCCAGTGGCAGGGCACTTCCATATTGGGTTATTACTTTCCAATGGGTTGCTTCTGGTGGCTCCCTCCCCATTTTGTTTATCTTCCGATATCAGTCCAATGTTCCCACTCTGCTTTATCTGCCCACTGGTGTCTTCTGCCCCCATAGAGATCCAGAAGTGTATAATTCTAATCTCAGGCTGATTTCATGGGTGATCAGATTTATTTGGTAGGTAATCAGCTCACTTTAGGGTACAGGTTGAAACGGCACCTCCTCCTACTTCCCCACCATCTTGTCTCCCCAAATACCTGCCATTCTTAACATTAGTCATCTAGTCAACCCATCCCCCTACTCCCCTCCCCTCTAAAATCCTCAGTTTGTTTCTCAGACTCCGTAGTCTCTGATGGTTTGTCTCCCCCTCCGATTATCCTCAATTCACTTTTCCTTTGCTTCTCCTAATGTCCTCCATGTTAATCCTTATGTTCCCCAAAAAAGCGAAACCACACGATAATTGACTTTCTCTGCTTGACTTATTTCACACAGCATGTTCTCCTACAGTAACATCATTTCTGGTATTCATCCTTTCTGATAGCCGAGTAATATACCATTGTATGTATGGACCACATCTTTTACCCATTCATCTGTTGAAGGGCATCTCGGCACTCTCCACAGTTTGGCTTTTGTGGACATTGCTGCCAAGTTCCTTTTATTTTGTAGTAGGGAAAGTGTAATATAACTAAGTGTATTGCACTGGCTACTCTAAAATGACAGAATACACTTATTGAGCATTCATGGGACATTCTCCAGAATAGACCACCCACAAGAGCACAAATCAGGGCTCAACCAATACCAAAAGATTGAGGTTATTCCCTGCATATTCTAAGACAGCAATGCTTTGAAATTGGAACACAACCACATGAAAAAAGTTTGGAAGGAATTCAAACACTTGGAAACTAAAGAACATCCTTCTCAAGAATGGCTGGATAAACCAAGAAATCAAAGGAGAACTTAAAAAATACATGGAAAGCAATGATAATGAAGACGCATTGGTCTAAAACCTATGGGATACAGCAAAGACAGTCTTAAGCCCCAAGTCCTAAGAGGGAAATTTATAGCCATCCAAGTCTCACTAAAAAAAAAAAAAAAAAAAAAAAATTAAAAATCCCATGTATACCAACTGTCTTTACACCTGAAAGATCTGAAGCATCTGGAAAATCAACAACAAATTAAGCCCACTCCACACAAATTAAGGAAAATAATCAAGATTGCAGCAGAGATCAATGTGTTAAAAACCATATATGATAGAACACATCAACGAAACCAGAAGCTGCTTTTTTGAAGGAATTATGGAGGGCACATATTGCATGGAGCACTGGGTATGGTGCGTAAACAATGAACTCTGGAACACTGAAAAGAAATTATTAAAAAATTTTAAAAATTTTAAAAAGAATCAAGAAGATCAATAAAGCATTTTCCAGAGTAATCTAAAAGAAAAGAGAGAGGTCCCAAATTGATAAAATTATGAATGAAAGGGGAGAGATCATGACTAACACTAAGGAAATAGAAACAATCATCAGAAATTATTGTCAGCAGCTATATGGCAGCAAGTTAAACAACTAGAAGAAATGGATATATTCCAAGAAACGTATAAACTTCCAAAATTGAAGCAGGAAGAAATTGACAAACCTGAATGGACCAGTATCTGGTAATGAGATTGAAGCAGTGATCAAACCCCCCCGACAAGCTGTGCCTGGGTGGCTGAGTGGGTTAAATACTCTGCCTTCAGCTTAGGTCATGACCTCAGGATCCTGGGATGAGCCCTGCATCAGGCTCTGGGCTCAGCAGGGAGCCTACCTCCCTTCCTCTCTCTCTGCCTGCCTCTCTGCCTACTTGTGGTCTCTGTCTGTCAAACAGATAAATAAAGTCTTTGAAAGAAATTTTTAAAAAAGAACAAATAAATAAATAAAAGGAAAACCTCCCACAAAACAAGAGCCTAGGACCTAATAGATTCCCTGAGGAATTCTACCAAACAGTCAAAGAACAAATACTACCTATTATCCTGAATCTGTTTTAAAAATAGAAATTGAAGAAAAACTTCCAGACACTTTCTATGATGCCAGCATTACCTTTATCCCAAAACCAGGCAAATGCCTCATCAAAAAGGAGAATTTCAGACCAATATTCCTGATGAATATGGATGCGAATATTCTCAAAAGAATCCTAGCTAATAGGATCCACCAGTACATTAAAAAGATTAGCTACCATGATCTGCTGGGGTTTATCCCTGGGTTGCAAGGGTGGTTCAACACTCGCAAATCAATGTGATAGAACAAATCAATAAAAGAAGAGAGAAGAAAGACTTGGTCCTCTCAATTAATGCAGAAAAAGCCTTTGTCAAAATACAGCAATAGTTCATGAATAAAACTCTTCCAAGAATAGGGATAGAGGGAACATTACACAACTTCATAAAATCTGTCAATGAAAACCCACAGCAAATATAATTCTCAGTTAGGAAAAACTGACAGCGTTCCCATTGAGATCAGGAACATGACACAGGTAACCCCTCTTACCACTGTTGTTCAAAACAGTAATATAAATCCTAGCAACATCAATCAGACAACAAAAATAAATAAAAGGTATTCGAATTGGCAATGAAGAAGTCAAACTCTCTCTCCTCGCAGTTGACAAAATAATTTATATGGAAATACCAAAGGACTCTACACCAAAACTCCTACATCTCCTACAGGAATGCAGTAATGTGGCAGGATACAAAATGCACAGAAATCTGTAACTTACTTATACAATAACACAGAAAATATATAAAGATAAATTTGAGAATCGATTTCATTTAATATAGTATCAAGTTCTATAAGATAACTTGGAATAAACTTAAGCAAAGAGGTAAAGATCTGTATACAAAGAACTACAGAACACTCATAAAAGATTTGAAGAAGACACAAAAAGATGGAAAAGCATTCCATGCTAATGGATCAGAAGAATAAACCTTGTTAAAATGTCTATACTGCCCAAAACAATAGATAATTTCAATGTCATCCCAATCAGAATTCCACTGGCATTTTTCAAAGTGCTGGAACATACAATCCCAAAATTAGTGTGAAACCAGAAGAGACCCTGAATAGTGAATGAAATGTTGAAAATGAAAAACCAAGCTGGTGGCCTCACGTTACCCACTTTCAAGCTTTACTACAAAGCTGTGATCACAAAGACAGCATGGCACGGGCATAAAAACAGACACATAGACCAGTGGAGCAGATTAGAGAGCCCAGATATGGACCTCTACTCAATGGTCAAATAATCTTTGACAAAGCAGGAAAAATATACAGTGGGAAAAAGACAGTCTCTTCAATTAATGGTGCTGGGAAAATTGAACAGCTATATGTAGAAGAATGAGACTCTTCTCTTCTCTTAAACCATACACAAAGATAATCTTGAAATGGATGAAATACCTCAATGTCAGGCTGGAGTCTATCAAATACCTAGTGGAGAATATAGGCAGTAACTTTTTTTATATTGGCCACAGCAACTTCTTTCAATGCGTGTCTCCAAAGGCAAGGAAACAAAAGCAAAAATGAACTTTGGGGACTTCATCAAGATCGAAGCTTCTGCACATGAAAAGCAACAGCCAACAAAACAAAGAGGCAACCAATGGAATGGGAGAAGATATTCACAAATAACACTACCGACAAAAGGCTGATATCCAAGATCTATAAAGAACTCCTCAAATTCAATACCCCTAAAACAGATAATCATGTCCAAAAATGGGCAGAAGATGTGAACAGACAGTTTTCCAAAGAAGATGAACAAATGGCTATAAGACATTAAAAAAGCTTCAATATCACTAGGCGTCATGGAAATTCAAATCAAAATCAAATTGAGATCCCACATTACATAAGTTAGAATGGCCAGAATTAACAGGACAGGAAACAACTGTTGGTGGAAATGCAAGTTGGTGCAGCCACTTGGAAAACGGTGTGAAGATTTCTCAAAAAATTTATAAAAGGAGCTAACTTTTGACCCTATAATTGCACTACTGGGTATTTACCAGAGGATACAGATGTAGTGAAATGAAAGGCCATTGTACCCCAATGTTCAGAACAGTAATGGCCACAATCACCAAATAACGGAAAGAGCTTAGATGCACTTCTGAGACAAATGTATTTAAAAAATGTAGTTCATATATACAATGGAGTGTTACACAGACATCAGAAAGGATTAATACCCAGCTTTTGTATGAACATGGTCGTGAGTAGAAGAGATTATGCTAAGTGAAATAAGTCAAGCAGAGAAAGTCAATTATCATATCGTTTCACTTACTTGTGGAACATAAGGAATAACTTGAAGGACATTATGAGAAGGAAATAAAAAGTGAATTAGGGTGAGTCTTAGGGGGAGAGGAAACATGAGACATGGAGGACTCTGAGAAACAAACTGAGTGTTTTGTAGGGGAGGCAGTGAGGGATGGGTGAATCTGGTGTTGGGTATCAGGGAGGGCAGGTTTTGCACGGAACACTGGTGTGGAGAATAAAAAATGAATCTTGGAACACTGAAAAAATTAAATTAAAATTAAAGGAAAGAAAATTGAAGAAGTGATTTAAAAACATACATTGGAAAAGAAAAACAAATTGGGAAATATAAAGTATTTATGCTTTATATAAAATATAAAATATAAAAACTATTTGAAATGTGAGCAGCGTTTAAAAACATAGAAAGAAAAAAAAAGAATAAGAAAAGACACTGAAAATAAAGTAAAATTATAGTCTGAAGTATAAGCAAGTCATGAGGAACACCTGGAGCTTATTTTAATATTTTTCCCCTGGTGCTGGAGTTTTATAGATCTTTGGGAAATAAGCTTATCATTCAGTTGTGCTTCCAGTCAGGTGTCCTTGATTGGTGGAGTTGTCCAATTCCCTCGACAGGGGAATGGGCTTAATATGAGCTGGTTGGCTGCTCAGCTATTTTTCCCCAGAGTATTTCTGCTTCTCTTTAGAGGGTCAGAGGAAACATGGCAGTGAAGAAACCTCTGGCCCAGAGCATCAACATCACAGTCCCTTCTCTCCTTTGCAACAAATCTTCTAGGTCATTCTGTGTCCACTGGGGGTGTCATGGTGAGCTGCAAGCATCTCTGAGATTTGTGGGTTTGCAATTGATAGTGGCCATGGACTCACATGTGCATCTGTTATCTGCATCTCCTAGGTTACAATGAGGGGGAAACCCCAGCATCTCCTCATGGGCTACACTGCTCAAGATCTGTCCCTGTAATGGGCACAAATATCCCCTAGGATTTAGACAGCTCATGACTCCTAGTCCTTTTCAGAGTGGTCAGGCAGAGGGCAGTCTCCCTACAGGCTCAGCTCATAGTTTATTGTTTTGGAACTGAAAATCACCTCTAGGGTCACTGACCATAACCAGTTTTCCTGCTCCACTATTTGGGCAATCTATCAGATTGGGCTCCCTCATTTTCCTGAATCTCCAGGAATCCTGGAATCTCCCTCATTTTCCTGAATCTCCTGGAGATCACAAAGATCCCCCTACAGCTCTGGCTACTTGTCCCCTATACCATTTTAAAAAGGGTGTGCCTCTAACTCAAATAGATTTCTAAGGGTCTCTCTTTTTTTTAATTTTTTTTTTATTTTTTGCTCCTATGTTATATCAATTTCTCTTTTTAAATTGTTTTTAATTATTAAATTTATTTTCAGTGTACAACAACTCATTGTTAATGCACCACATGCAGTGCTCCATGCAATAAGTGCCCTCCATAATACCCAACACCAGGCTCAACGAACCTCCAACCAGCCGCCCCTTCAAAACCCTCAGATTGTTTTCCAGAATCCATAGTCTCTCATGGTTCATCTTCCTTCCGTTTCCCCCAAAATCCTTTCTCATCTCCATCTTCCCATGTCCTCTGTGTTATTTGATATGCTCCACAAAAGAGTGAAACCATATGATAATTGATTCTCTCTGCTTGACTTACTTCACTCAGCATAATCTCTTCCAGTCCCATCTCATGTTGATACAAATGTTGGGTATTCATCATTTCTGAAGAAGGCATAATAATCCATAGTGTCTATGGACCACATCTTCCCTATCCATTTGTCCTTTGAAGGACATCTTGCTTTCTTCCACAATTTGGTGACTGTTACAATTGCTGCTATGAACATTGGGGTACATGTGGCCCTTGTTTTCACTCCATCTGTATCTTTGCGGTAAATACCCAGTAGTGCAATTTCAGGGTAATAGGGAAGCTCTATTTTTAATTAGCAAAAATGTTTAAAGCACAAGTATGTAAATGTATCCCCAAGCCACTTGAAAATATTTTCAGCAAAATTTTGGTCTGATGACAAGTATAATGTATCTATATTTCCCCTGCCAAATGAACAACTTGTGTAAATATTTCTTATCCTCTCATACATGACTCCATAACCCCACCAAATTCACTTCTTTTTTTCTTTTTTTGCTGCACTGCATCCATATATCATGATATTCAGAAGAACCTATATTTTTCATATTTACTTTTGAATGATTGTGACAATTTCTTCTATACTACTGTTTAATACTAGGTTATTAAATATTTAAATTATGAATAAATACAAAAGAGAAGCTTACTATAAAATGCCTCTAAGGATACATTTTTGTCTTTTTAGACTTAAATTTTTAGTGAGTGTTCTTTTTTAAAAGATTTTATTTATTTATTTGATAGACAAAGATCACAAGTAAGCAGAGAAGCAGGCAGAGATAGAGGAGGAAGCAGGCTCCCTGCTGAGTGGAGAGCCCAACACGGTGCTTGATCCCAGGACCCTGGGATCATTACCTGAGCCAAAGGCAGAGGCTTTAACCCACTCAGCCACCCAGGTGTCCTTTAGTGAGTGTTCTTAAGTTGTCAAAGCATGAATAGGGATTTCTTATTTGTAACATTAGATCCTTTTCCCAGTGACATACTCAGATAATTCAACAGTTCGAAATTATATTGATAAATGATATATTTAATGGCATTATTTATTATTGTCAGTTATATTGATAGAATTCCAATCAATTTCTCAATTTATTGCTGAAAACATGACTTTTAAAGTAGAATGAGTCTCAGCAATTTCCTATACATTTCCTGAATAAACATTCTCCTCATTTTATTAATGGCATATTTCCTTTGTTCATTTCCAAGACTGTAGATAATAGGGTTGAAGAGTGAAGGGTTATTGAATAGAGGACAGAAAGTACCATGTCTTGGATAGTGGACTATCAGATGGCCTCAGGTATACATAAAATTCTGACACCACAAGGAAGTAAGGGACAGAAGTAGAAAAAGTTTTTTTTTTTTTCTGTCTGCTCCACTTGGAAATGTGAGAATGGTAGAAAATATGTGAATATAAGACCTGATGATGAAAATGAAACAGTGACCACCAATCTCCAGATCAGAGGCAATGATCACTATCTCATTACTAAAGGTATCAGAGCAGGAGAACTTTATCAGTGAGGTGATATTACAAAACATAACAAAACAAAACAAAACAAAAAACTGATGGATGACATTAGGCAGACAGAAGGGCAGCAGGAATGTGTTGCCAGAGTGCACATCCTCATATATGAGACCACTGAGTATGGAAGCCAGAGTCATTTGGATGCAGATTTGAGGGTTCATGATCATAGGGTAGTGAAGTGGTTTGCAGATTGCCACATGGCAGTCATGGACCATGATAATCAGAAACAGAAGCTCCACATACACAAAGAAAACCACTAGGATGTCCTGAGCTACATACCCAGCCTTTGAAATGGTACTGCTGTCAAGCAGGGAATTGATGCATGAGTTAGGAACTGTTACAGAAATGTAGCAGGCATCCAAGATGGACAGATTCCTGAGGAAGAAATACATGGGTGTGTGAAGACTCCTGTCAAGGTTGGTGACAGTAGGTGATAATGCCCCCATCAGAGTGACTACATACATCAGAGACAAGGTTATGGCATGCAAAATCTATAATTCCCACACATCAGAAAACCCCATCAGGAGAAATCCCATCATGATGGTGGAATTTAACATTTGTGGGTAATGCACTTTTTACCTGGAAAGTAGGAAGTGAAATCCAGAGCTCATGAAGAATCAAATTATGAAAATATCATTCTTAAATAGTTTAGTCTTGACCCCTACCTAATTCTAATCTATATTGAAACCCCTAATTTTTATTTTTTTTAATTTCTTATATACATATAATGTATTATTAGCCCCACGAGTGCTGGTCTGTGAATCGCCAAGTTTACACACTTCACAGCACTCACCATTGCACATACCCTTCCCAATGTCCATAACCCCAGAAGCCCCTAATATTTTTGAAAGAAAATTAAGTGGTCCTCCTTTAGTCTATGGGGTATTATTATTTTTCCTTTATAGTATTTTATTTCAACAATAGTAATGAAGTGAAAATTACAACTTACAATAAACATATACAAGTTCAATCCATATTTCTATACACTTCCATTGGAGGATGTACTTTTCTCATGATCAGTTATGTATAAATATAGACATAGATTACATAAATAAAGTTGCATTTGAATGAAATTTTGGAGATAATGTTGTTTAACACTGGATAATTAGAATAAAATGTTTTTGTTGTTTTTAGTCTTACATCTTTATTTGGGGGTATGGACAATATGGGGTAAAATGATTTTTTTCTGGAACTAATGTTCTATGCAAAATAGTGAAAAATTATCTTCTGTTGCTATGACAAAATATTTATATCATTTGTAACCTTACTTACTCTAATATCTCAAATGGAGTATAAACCCATAAGCTGATACATTTACCTACACTGACTTTATTCCTAATTTTTGGTTACATTTTTATACTTCAAATTTTTTTCTGGTTCATTTATCTCTACTCTTAAAGAAAGAATGAAAGGGCCAAGTATTATTATTTCCTGAGTGCCTCTTGAACTTACCCCTAATGCTCTTTCTTTATCATCTTCAATTTTCCAACTTTTCAAAATTTCTTTGATTCTACTAGCTGAAAACAAAGCAACAAAATTATAGCACAATATCTTCCAATAGTAATTTAGCCTTTTTTTCTGTTAAATTACAGACTGTTTTTCTCACTTTAATCTTCAGCTTGTTCAACAACTTTTTTTTTAGAATTTCTTCCTGTGATTCTGCATAACTTAACAAGTTGTTGATCATTGCCACCGCATCTTTATTGTTTATGTCATTACCTCCTCTAGTTTATTCATTAGTGGTTGAATTCACCAACTTTCATCTTAACTTACCTGTGCTACATGTATTTTCCTGGATCTCCTCTATTATTCTTTTACAACTTTTTTCTCTCATTTCCAATAATAATAGTAATAACAACAACAACAACAATTAGACCATGAAAAACTACCTTGCTTATGGTTTATTTGAAAATAAATTCTTCTAAATTCTGTTCAAAATCTTCTAGTCCAGATTCTTTCACATTGATCTGTTACCTATAACACCATTTTGTTAGTATTCTTTGTCATAAACTTATTAAATATCTTGCGTGTGAAGTTTTTAGACAACCTATCCAATCTCATGACTTGTTTTTTACATCAGTTTTTGAAGACATGTTTCACAAACTGTTTCACACTGAAAAGAAATCAAGCAGATGTCCTTCCTATTTTGTTGTTTTTGTTATAGATAAATTCCTCAAGGATTGAACTGCATACAACTTTGTGTTCTTCAAGGGATAGGTGAAGTGGTTTTTGTTTTGCTTTGTTTTGTTTTACAAATATCTGATATTAAATGTAGGTTTTAAATATTTAATAAGCTCCCACATTATTAATGCATTCTTATCATTCCTTATGTATATGGCTTCTGATGAAAAGGAGAAAACCGTACCATTATTACCAAGATACTGCCTCTACATGTTTAACAACTAAACCAAAACAACTTATATTCACAGTAGTTTTGAGGTTGTTCAAAGAGAGAAACAATAATTTGTAATGTTTACCAGTATGTCTTTAATTTCCAGTTATCTATATGAAAATATTGGTTTTCATCAATGTATGATATGACCATTTCAAAGTTGAAGCTCAGTCTATATTTCTTTATTATTATTCTTTATTATGTTATGCTAGTCACCATACAGTAGTACATAATTTGTTTTTCACATAGTGTTCTGAGATTCATTGTTTACGTAGAACACCCAATGCCCTATGCAATTTATGCCCTCCTTAATACCCATCACCAGGTCTCTATATCTTCATCAAACCAGGATGATTGTACTTTATCTGATAGCATCTAGTCAAAACTAGTTATGACAATATGTTTCAAGACAATACGTCTGAGAAATGTGCCCAAGAAATCACAAATGCACCTTAAATATCCCTTGATACATTTTTCATAAATACTATGATTATTATTTCAGTTCCATTATTTTCAAGGAATATACTACTATTCAATATTTTCTAAGTAAAATTTATACATTAGTTTTAAATATCACAAAAATAGTATTACATTCCTATTTTAGAGACAGAAAAATCTTGCCCAAGTTTAATAGCTCCTGTTTCATCACACAAAAAAAACTGTTTCTCGCATGGTTCTCAAACACAAACACATTAAGCAGGTGGGAATTGTCCAGTTCAGTGCCTCTATAGGTTTCCAAAGAATGTCTGTACACTTTTTTGATAATGCAATAATTATAATTTCCCTACTTTAAGTTTACTCTATGATTACCTTAGGCATATATAGCCTGTATCCAAAATTCTCTTATAGAAGAGTCACCAGGACCTTGACTCTAGAATCAATAGACAGTAGGATTGGGAAATGTCACCACCACGTACCAGGCTTTTGAAGTTGGAAATACACTTCACCCAAGATGAAATTCCATTATCTGTAAAAAATGGGATAATTATGTGAGCTGTCATAATCAATTTTTTAAATAATATGTGTCTTTATTCCTTGAATTGATGATCAATAATATGTTTGTTTATTCCATGAATAATGATTCAACAAACATGTATATGTATGTATGCATATATATAAAAATACATACATATATATATATATATATATATGGTCAAGAGTTTGTGAATAATAAGTGTGAATAAATATGTCTAGAGTTTGTGAATAAATAAATAAAGCAAAATAATTCCCTACACCCATAAAATCTGCATTGTTTTAGAAGCTAAGAGAATAGTTAAAATTTGATGGAAAATCAAATATTTCAGTCAGTTTAATGAATTTCAGTCAGAATTTATGGGGTAATATGTAAGGAAGTATGTGACTGAGGGAAGTGATCTGGGATTGGTCAGGTAAATTAAATTGTTTGGAAGCCAGAAAATAGCTAGGGAAACAGAGACACATATTTTTACTTTTCCCCCACCAGACTTATGTTTTCCCATTTTTTTGTGCATAGAAAGACCCTGTATATATGTCTTGAAGAGATTTTAAAATAATATTAACACTTTATTTTCCAGACTAGATAATATTTCACACATTTTCTAAATTGATGTTTTTTCTACACATTGGTTTGAGTGAGAGACTTTAAATTCTAATCTCACAAAATTGTTAAAAATACTTTTATACATAATACCCTGATCCTGAGTAAAGAACTAAGATCAGGGCACCTGGGTGATGCAGTGGGTTAAGCCTCTGCCTTTGGCTCAGGTTATTATCTCGGGGTCCTGGGATCCAGCCCTGCCTTGGGATCTCTGCTCAGCAGTGATCCTGCTTCTCTCCCCTCCCGCTGCCTGCCTCTCTGACTACTCGTGACCTCTGTATGTCAAATAAATAAATAAATAAAATATAAAAAAAAGAACTAAGATCATGGCAACAATTTCTTAATGTTTGATTTTTGACTAAATTCTCATTCTTTTACAGATTTTCTCATTGTTAGTAAAATTCTGAATTGGTTTATCTGAAATATTTGTATATAATTGTTTTCAGAAGTTACAAAAGAAATTCCTTTTGTCATAAAATTAGCATACCTTACACTGTTGACATTCTGAGAGCTTTGTGAGTTTTACCTGGAATATTTCCTAAAAAGCCACAATTGTATTGATGAGGGAGCATGAGGCTGGCTGAAGACAAAGCAAAAGCTGGTGCCTTGCACCCCCCCTCTCCATCCACTCCCCCTCGGTCATATGTGTAGCATTCCTCAGGCAGCCCTGACTGCCATGAACAATAAGCAAATAGTTAACTTATAGAGCTCACAATCCTGCTAGACAGGAGTCTCCCTTGGCTTACAAATGTCCTAAATCTCACTATCAAAGACGATTGATAGCAGGATTGTGACATCCCACCAAAAAGTCTGCCAACTATCTTAATGTTAATGGCTGGTCTAAAGACAACATTGATTAAGCCACAAGGAGGTAGGCCTCCGACATCCTGGCACCTTGTAGGCCCTCTTTAGCATATGAAAACTCCGTTGAAACCTCCCTTCCCCTCAACTTCCCCCAACCACAGGGTATATAACCTGCCACCCCTCACAACCCAGGGCAGCAGCTCTTCCTGCCCATGGGTCCTGTCCCTGTGCTTTAATAAACCACCATTTTGCACCAAAGATGTCTCAAGAATTCTTTCTTGGTCATCGGCTCCAGACCTCAGTCCCCCCGAACCTCACCTAGGTTCTAGAACTTCATCAGTATCATTAAATAACATAATCATTTTCATTGTCCTGTTAATAGACTTCAACACTTAGGGAACTTAAGCTTTTGTTTCCTTTGCATAGGAGTTAAAAAATTTACTATAACTTTTCCTAATAGAAAGATTAGGTGTGAACTGGCCACATTTGAGTTTATGAAACTTTTCATTAGAAAAGAAAACCTGGACTATAAGGAATTCAATTCATTTTGTTAACATATACTTTGAGAACTTGCAAACAATTCTTTCTATTTTAGTAAATCTTTGATAAATTATAACTTTAGTTTATTTTTTTTCTAAGATTTTATTTTATTTTATTTTATTTTTGTCAGAGAGATATACAGGAGAGAAGGAACAAATGCAGGGAAAGTAGAAGAAGGAGAAAAGGCTTCCTGCAGAGCAGGGAGCCCAAGGCAGGGCTTGATCCCAGAACCTGCTCATCTCATGACCTGAGCAGAAGGCAGGGACTTTTTTTTCTAATTTAAATTTATTTTTTCAGTGTTCCAAGATTCATTATTTATGCATCACACCCAGTGCTCCATGTAATATGTGCCCTTCTTAATATTCACCACCAGATTCACCCATTCCTCCACCCTCTCCCTTCCAAAACCCTCAGTTTGTTTCCAGAATCCAGTGTCTCATGATTTGTCTTCCCCTCTTATTTCCCCAACTCACTTTTCCTTTCCTTTTCCAATGTAGAAAGCAGACACTTAATAACTGAGCCACTATACCAACAATTCCCTTATAATAAATTTAAACAATCTTTGCTTTATTTTTTCTTCCAAGACTATAACTTTTTAATTAGTCAAAATCTGGATATTGAAAGCATTTTTATATTCACAAGTAAAACACATAAAAGCTTTTCTCAGTTAAATTGTCATTCACAAATAGCATGGAGGACAAGGGGCATTAGAGAGGAGAAGGGAATTTGAGTAAATTGGAAGGGGAGGTGAACCATGAGAGACTATGGACTCTGAAAAACAATCTGAGGGGTTTGAAGTGGCGGGGGGGGTGGGAGGTTGGGGTACCAGGTGGTGGGTATTATAGAGGGCACGGCTTGCATGGAGCACTGGGTGTGGTTAAAAAATAATGAATAATGTTTTTCTGAAAATAAATAAATTGGAAAAAAAATTGTCATTCACCATTAGTAAACAACTTCTTTTTTCATAGCTCACTTAAAAGAATTATGTGATCCGTTATTTTTAACTTAGATCACTCAACCTATAAAGGTATATACTGGGCATACTTCTCTTCTTTTATAATTAGATATTTTTAGGACTTCTAAAAATGGACATCAGGTAGTAAAAACACCTGAAATCTTCATAAATGAATTAAAATTAGCAAAAAGCTCCAGACTGCCTCAAGTTGAAGTCATTAAATACTTGAAAAACCAATCAATTTCTTACTTATAAAATAAATTTTTAAATTTAATTATTTATTTATTTGGAAGAGAGCACAAGTAGGCAGAGAGGCAAGCAGAGAGAGAGGGAGAAACATGTTCTCTCTGCTGAGCAGGGAGCCTGATGCAAGCCTCAATCCCAGGACCCTGGGATCATGACCTGAGCCAAAGGTAGATGCTTAAATGACTGAGCAATCCAGGCTCCCCCAACATCTTCTTTTAACTTGGATTTCTATGTGATAAAGTAACATAACTACAAGAGCAGACAATATTGGATTAAAAAAATGGTTTATTGTATTTTATACATTCAAAGCAATGCTTATCAAAACACTACCAGCATTTTGCACAGAGCTGGAACAAGCAATCTTAAAATTTGTAGGAACCATAAAAACCCCAGAGGGTCAAAATAATCTTGAAAAGAAAACCAAAGCAGGAGGTGTCACAATTCTGGACTTCAAGCTGTATTACAAAGCTATAATCATTAAGACAGTGTGATACTGACATATGTATGCAAGGACCTATTTTATTTTTTTTATATTTTAGCCAGAGGCTTCCATAGAGGTTAAACAATAACCTTGTTGTTTAACCCTTCAACTGTCCCTGCTCTCCTTCCCCCAGGGTACTTACTTAAAAACAAGTTCCAGAAACCAGCCTCAGGTAACATAGCTCAAATACAAGGGTTAGTCAGGCCAGGTGGAGACATCCGATCAGTGGAGGGATGCACACTGTCTCCCCAGTTACCAAGGAGTATGGGCCCCGCCCTTTGGCAGCCTTTTAGGCGCCAATCCTAATCAAGATAATAGGTTGGTCCAAAAGTCTACTAGGGTAAGTTGTAATTGCATGACTGTGCAGCTTTCTCTGTGTGTTACAGTTTCATTGGCCACCTGTGCATGGCATGGCCTTTGCCCTTAAAAGCTTGTCTGTAAAACAGAGAAGGGTTGCCCTCTCTGTAAGAGGTATGGCCCTGGCTGGTCACCTTGATTCTTGATGCTTGGCATGAAATAAAGTTTTGCTTGACCTTCACTTTGTATCAGTCTCACTCCTTTCATCACGGATCCATTATTGGGGCATATCCTAGGGGGGCTGTTCAGTCAGTTGTTTCTCTAGGGCTCCTGTCCCTAATTTGTAATATTCAGGGGTGAACAGAGAGCCTCCACGTGTCCTTCCAGCTTTAAAAGTCAGTGAATGGTGAAAAGCGGGCGTCGCAGGGTCAAAAGAGCATCTTCAGGCTAACATCACTATGACATGGAAGCCGAGGTCCACAGCATCTTCATCTGAAATTCCGCTAGAGCTCCCATTGAGTGTCTGTTTTCCACTACTGTCAGGGTTCTAGAAGTTCATGCACTGCCCACCACTGACAGTAGGGGCATCTCTCCATCCAGATTTTCCCTTTTCATAAGGAGGTCAGTTACAGGAGATAAGGGCCCACTCTAACGACCTCACTGTAATGCGATTGCATCTGTAAGGACTCTAGTTCCAAATAAGGTCACGTTCTGTGGTACCAGAGATAAGGACAGCAGCAAGGTTTCTGGGGGAAATGCAGGTCAGCTCTGAACAATCCACTCTCTGGCCCCCCAAATTCGTGTCCTTCCCATGTGCAAAATACCTTCACCCAATGCCCTCCAAAGCACTAATCATTCCAGAATCAACTCAAAATCTGAAATCTCATCTGTCCTCCTCCACTCAAAGACCCAGATCTCACCCAGACCATGGGGCCTGAGGACTGCATCCAGAAGCCACAATCTCCTGGTAAAGCTGCCCATCAGGTCCTGACATCACCCTCATTAGTCCCAGCAGCCGAGGGCCTACAGTTCCCAGAGACAGTCTCTCAGAGGAAGTTTGAAGATCACCTCAGAGGACGTTCTTTGGGAGTGAATGAAGAGGGAAGGGGGTCAGAGCCTCCTGCCATTCCCAGGGCACCCAGGACCCAGAGAGTGAGGCCTTGGGTGCTTTCTAGTGACAGATTCAAGGCAATTCTTCGACTTTGAGACTTCAGAGTTAACTTAGTTTTCATTTGTGCTTATTATTTTTGTGTGGGGGCCATAGCTTTTCTTTTGACCTATGGCTGTTTTCACTCCCGGTTCTGAAGAAGCCCCTAATTCCTAACCCTGTTGAGGACTCCGAAAGCTCTCAGAGCAGCAGTGCTGGGGGACAGTGTGGACACATGGTTTGGTTTCTCCTCTGGCCTGATTCTGCAGCAGCCCAGCTCTGTCCTCCTCAGACTTCAGAGCAATAGCTGAACAAGTGGAGAAAGGACCAGGGGTCAGGAAGGTGACCACCGAAGAGTGACTTCTCTGGAGGGTGGCTGAGCTAGCGAGTGAGCATGTTAGTCCATCTCTGCCTGCAGTCAGGATGGAGCTGAACAGGGGCCAGGGAAGGGGAGGAGGAGCAGAGAGCGGGGACAAAGGGAAGTAATTGGGAGGAAAGAGAAGAAAATGTAGAAGACAGGCATGTAAGAAAGGAAAAGGGATGAAGTGGGCATTGGGAAAGGGCACCATCAGGGAAGGAGAGAGGGGAAGGGAAGAGGGAAGAAAGGAGGAAAGGGGAAAGGGAGAAGGGAGGAGTCAGCACGCCAGGGCTCCCCCTGCATCTGAAGAAGAGGTGGCTGGTCCAGCTTGTCAAACAGGGTGCTCACTCTTTGGTCCCAGTTTCTGCTCCCAGTGCTACTGGGCTTTGCAAGGAAGGCAGGCTATCCCCTGGGAACTACTGGAGCCCACTGGAGCCCACAGGAGGGTAGGAGAGGTAAGATGCCACCGGGTCCTGTCCTGAGCTGCTCCCAGGCGCCAGCCTCACCACATGGTGCTAGAGGGACCCAAGAACAAAGGAAGGACACAGGCCCGCATGTCTGCCGGTGGCCCTGGGCACTTAGCTCATCGCAGTGAACCACACCGCCTCCTCCACCCAGGCTTTCAAAGCCTCTTTCTTTGTCCTGGCTTTCATGTCTGTACAAACATGAGCCAGATCTAACTCATCTCTGACAGACAGTTCTGACTCACCCCATGTCAGATTTTTATTAGTGGCTGTGATAGAGTAAGATAGCAATGCTCCAACAAACGGACTATTTCCTCCCACGTGACCTCAACAGTCTTATACATTTTCTTAGCGAAAAAAATCTTGTCTCCTTCCATTAAGCTCATAACGTGGTCTAATAGTATACATGTGCCTTCTTTAGATGTGAAGCGATACAGAGGTCCTTTTTTTTTTAATTTTACAAGGTGAAGTCAGTGAACACATCTAACTTGATGAATATGTCTCTAAAATGTCAATCCAGGCAAAGCTTTTTCTGCCTACAGTTTGAAGCCTACGTGGTGACATTTTTAAAACGCTTTCAGTCCCTCAGTGAGGCTCCTAGAAGCTAGCCAGGGCATCCTACGTGCCAGGCACTGTGTCAGGTGTTGGAGCTAAACGGAGGGAGCGCTTTGATGCTGGCTGAGGAGGGACATCTGTGACACAACCACAGCTAGAAACGGAGGCCAGTGCTAGAAAAGAGAGAGCAGGCTGCATGGAGAGTGTGTACCATGGGGCTTGTGAGCTCATGAATAAGTGGGAGTAACCGGAGTGGGGAGACTCGGGAGAGGAAGAGGGTCTTCCCATCAATGGGAATCACCTGTGCTTGGAGGCAGGCGCCATGAGGGGTCTCCAAAGGAAGAGGGAGGCAGCGTGGTTGAAGGGCAGAGAGACAGGGCAGAACAGGCATCAGTCAGTTGGAGGGGTAGGAAGAGACGGATGGGAGGATTATGGATGCCTTTGGAGGACTGAGAATTTGTTAGAAGATCAGTGCAGATTTCTATGGAGACAAATGCCAGGAACTGATAGGTCTTTGAAAGGTCACTCTGGCTGCCTTTTGGCAAAGGGGTTGGTAAAAGGCACGTGCAGGTGTGAACACAACAGGTGGGAGGTGAGTGCAGGAAATCAGGTGAGGGAGCATGGGAACTTGGTCTGGGGGTATATAAGGGAAAATAGCCTTTAAGGAGTTCCACAAATTGGCACCAGCTGTGGCTTTATTACAGCGCTGGAAGGGGTAGGTGGGTGTGTCCTGGAGGTTACAGAAATTACATGAGAAGGGGAAGTCATTTTCGATCTTTTTTTCAACTAGAGGAACTCTCACCTTATTGATAGAATTCCAGAGTGGGAACGGATGGACATGAGGACATCTTTGAAATGTCTGAATATGTTCTTTGACATCTTTGCAAGTGATGAGGAGACCTTGACCTTAGGAGGCCTCGGCCTTCTTTGTAGCCAAAAAGATTTCACCTACAGATTTGGGTTCTCCCTTTTAAAGTCAAGGAGACAGTCCTTCCAAAGGACACCTCCTATCATTTTACCCTCTCATCATACCTCACGTGCTGGCATCTCCAAGACCCTCTGTTCCAGGTTGTGAGTATCCACTTTGGCCGGGCTGGTCTTGCCAAGAACACCACCACAGGAAATCTAGAGCCTGTAGAGCTATTAATAACATCACCTAAGACTGTATTTGCTGCCCTCATCGCCTCTTCCCCCCATGACTCACTGAAGCTTTTTACACGTTGTATCCATTCAGCTATAGTTCCCAAAGCTCATCTTCTCTAGTGCCATTAATTTTTAGGGGACCAGGCAAACCTTAAACTTGTCCCTCTTAATTGGATCCCTGTGCCCCCACAATCTCTTTGAATGCCTTTCACCATGATCCTTGACTGAGATCTGAGACCACTGCTGGTACCTAACACTTCTTGGCACCTTGTCTGTTAGGTTCTTGGAAGAGGAGGTGGCTATGGAGGTGAGTGGGGATGGGAGTGGGAGGATTTCTACCTTCACTTCTCTTTCTGTTTTTTCAAATAATGGGTTTTGAGGGGGAGGGAAAGGTTAACCAGACAATTTATTTTCCATCTCCCATCGATAAAATGTTTACCACTCCCCACTGGAAGAATTTAGATCTTTCTTTTGAATCTCCAGGAAAATCTCCCAAACCCAGCCCACCACCATGTGGATTCAGCCATCTTCTGATTCACCTCCAGATTGTCTCCTCGTAACTGCTCAAGCCACAGGCTAAGGGCGAAATGTTCAATGCCCAAGCAATTAAGTGGGGAACACGTTTATCTAAGCAATTGCATGCAGCTCTGTATCTGCGTACAGGCCCAAGCCTTTCCAACCTCAGCCAAACAAGAAAAAGCCCCAGCGATCTGGGGTATATATCACTCATTCATTCCTGTGTTCAACACTCATGTCGGATCCCCACCAAGACAGTGGGAGAGCAAGGAGGGGAGAAATCCTGGAAGCTGAAGTCTGAGGAGGATTTCAGATTCAAGTCAGAGATGAAAGAAACCTCTGGACTCAGTCCTCAGGTACACACAGTATTCTGAACTGAGGCTAGAACCAGAGACCATTCTAATGAAAGGCCTCTACAGGTGGGCTCTCACAGGTGGGCTCTGACTCGGTTTCGTGTATATTCGTTCATGAAATAGCTCTGCAGGTCAACATGCAGAACAAAACCATTTAATAAAAGTGAAAATGAGGAGAGGAAAGGGACGGGAGAAGGCATGTGAGTGGGGAGAGAGGAAGAGCCAGGGTGGCAAAACCGAGAATCCCTCCCTGTGCTCCTTGCTGCCAGGGAGGTCTGAGGGACTAGTTTCCACCTGGGATCCCAAGTCCAGAACAAAAGCGGCGGGGCCGGCGCGTGACCAGGGAAGGGGCTCCTCAGCACGCCCACGTTGGGGTGCCGAGCGATGGGGGCTAGCGCACCCGCTGGCGGGGGGGGGTGGGGGCACCTCGCGCGGCCCCGTCCCGGCCCGACCCCGTGCGGACCCGGGTGCGGCGTGGCATCCGGGGTGGTCCCGGTGCCCCGGGGTCGCGAGAGGCTGGGCCCCGACACCCCCGTTAGCTCGCAGCCCGCGCTTCCCGCTCCAGGTGAGGGCGCAGCAGTGTCACTTTACCTGCGCGCAGAGGGTCGTCGGGAGAAGCCATGGGGCGGGGAGGGGCGGCCGCCCCGGGAGCAGGACCGGGCGGCCTCGGGGGCTGGGCTGCAGCGCGGGAGCGCAGGGCCCTTGAGTTTGCCGTGTCCTGCAGTCCCGACTGGGCCGCAGCACTGCACTGCGGCGCTGCGGGCCCCTCCTCTGTCAGCCCTTCCACCTCCTCCTAGACTCTCCACCGCGTCCTCTGTGAGCTCACTTCCCGCTTCGGCAATTAGCAAAGCCGGCAATTAGCATGGTCTCAGGGTCTTGGTCTCAGGGTCCTGGGATTGAGCCCTGCATCAGGCTCCCTGCTCAGCGGGGAGCCTGCTTGTCCCTCTCCCTCTTTCTCTGCCTATTTGTGATTTCTCTCTCCATTAAATAAATAAGATTAATTAAAAAATATATACAGTACCAAATAAAGCTATAAATTTACTGGAGATAAATTCAATAACATTGTTTAAAAATTGCAAGAACTGAGATGCCTGGGTGGTGCAGTTGGTAAGCGCCTGACTCTTGGTTTTTGGCACCAGTCGTGATTTTGGGGTCATGAGAATGACCCCCACAAAGGACTCTGTGCTCACCACGGAGTCTGCTTGGGACTCTTTCTCCCTCTGCCTCTGCCTTTAAAATAATAAGTAAATCTTAAAAAAAAAATTGCATGAACTACAGAGCTTTCCTGAAAGCCAGAAAAAGGAAATCTGACTAAAGAGAAAGCTATACCAGGTTCTTAGGCAAGAGGCATCAATACTGGAGCCCTGGGTTGGTTCAGTATATTAAGCATCTGTCTTTGGCCCAGGTCATGATCCCAGTGCCCTGGGATCTAGCCCGGGAGCAGGAACCTGGCTCAGTCTGCTTCTCCCTCTCCCTCTTACCCCCAACCCCCAGCTCATGCTCTCTTTCTCTCAAACAAATAAATAAAAATCTTTTTTTAAAAAAAAGAGGCTTCAATATTATAAAGACACTCCTGATTCCCTAATGAATCTATCGAGTTAATGAAACACAATCAAGCTAATAAGATTTTCTTAGAACATGAAACTGTTTGCAAGTGTATATGAGAGGGTGAATAAAAGCATTTTGAGGAAGAATAACAAAAAGGGGGGATTTGCCCTACAAGATATTATAAGGCAAGAGTAATTAAAACAGTTGGTGTAAAAAAACATTAATGGGAGCAGAAAAAATTTCAAGCACAGACTCTTGTATCTTTTAGGAATTTGCTGTATGACAGATATTTAAATGGTGAGGGGCACCTGGATGGTTCAGCTGGTTAAGGGACCAACTTGGTTTCTCCTCAGATCATGACCTCATGGGTCTGTGTGGTAAGCCCCACCTCAGGCTCTGTGCTCAGCAAGGATTCTGCTTGGGTTTCTCTCTTTCTGCTCCTTGCCCCACTCACATGCATGCAGGTGCACGCTCTCTCTCTCAAATAAATAAATCTTTTTTTAAAAAAAGTGGTGAGAAGATGGATAGACCAAAAATGGTATTGGAATATTTGGATTGAGATGAGCAATGCAATTTATATCCCTACCTCATCTTATACACAAAAGTAAATTTCAAACAGATTAAATATCTAACTGTAAAGCATTTAATTTTAAAATTACTAAGAAAGACTAAAATTACTAAGAAGGAGAGAATGTCTTAATAACTTCAGGAGCAGGAAAGGCTTTCTTTTTTTTTAAAAAAATTATTTATTTATTTGAGAGAGAGAGAAAGAAGGGTGGGTGGGGAGAGGGAGAGAGAGTCTTAACCAGACTCTGTACTGAGTGTTGAGCCCAACGTGGGGCTGGATCTCTTGACCCTGAGACAAAAGCAAGAGTCAGTTGCTTAACTGACTGAGCCACCCCAGTGCCCCAGAAAGGCTTTCTTAAGGCCAAAAAATAAGCAGACATAAAGTCTAACTGAATATAAATTCAAATTCTGCACCAGAAAACAATAAAAAATTATAAAATGGGGATGTTTCTAGGAAAAAGTTTCTATGGCTGGAGTTGAAGAGGTTGCTGCCTGTTTTCTCTTCAAGGATTTTGATGTATTCCTGTCTCACACTGAGGTCTTTCATCCATTAACTGAGGGGTTTCTGGGGAGCTGGGGGGGGGAGAGATAGGGTGGCTGGGTTATGGATACTGGGTAGGGTATGTGCTGTGGTGAGTGATGTGTATCACATAAGACTAATGATTCACAGACCTGTACCCCTGAAACAAATAATACGTTACATGTTAATGAAAAAGAAAAAAAAAACAATAAAAATTTAAAAATTTATACAATAAGGGCAAACTTAGAGAAATTAACTATGTAATATTCTATTTTATAACTAAGTAAAATATAAAATAAAATTTAAATATAAAATATATTTCTTTGGGACGCCTGGGTGGCTCAGTTGGTTAAGCACTTGCCTTTGGCTCAGGTCATGATCCCAGCGTCCTGGGATCGAGTCCCACATCAGTCTCCTTGCTCGGCAGGGAGCCTGCTTCTCCCTCTGCCTCTGCCTGCCATTCTGTCTACCTGTGCTCGCTCTCTATCCCTCTCTTTCTGACAAATAAATAAAATCTTTTGAAAAAAATATATTTCTTTTCTAAAAAAAATTTTAAAGATTTTATTTATTTATTTGACACAGAGAGAGAGAGAGAGAGAGAGAGAGTTCACAAGCAGGCAGACAGGCAAGCAGAGAGAGAGGGGGGGGAAGCAGGCTCCCTGCTGAGCAGAGAGCCCAATGTGGGGCTGGATCCCAGGAACCTGAGATCATGACCTGGGCCAAAGGCAGAGGCTTGACCCACTGAGCCACCCAGGTACCCCTAAAATATTTATATTTCTAATTATAAAATAGAATAGTGTATAATATATATTTATGTATATAAAATAAAAAGCTAGGATCAAAGTTTTCAGCATTCATTTAAACAAATTAAAGTATGCTAAAAAATAATAGAAGGTTAGATAAAAACTAAGTAGAAAATTCCTAGGAGAAACCAAAATGACCAATAAATATGATAAGGTGCTCAACCTTGTAAAAATAAGAGGACCTGGGTGGCTCAGTGGGTTAAAACCTCTGCCTTTGGCTCAGGTCATGTTCCCAGGGTCCTGGAATTGAGCCCCACATCGGGCTCTCTGCTCAGCAGAGAGGAAGGTTCCCTTCCTCTCTCTCTGCCTGCCTCTCTGCCTACTTGTGATCTCTGTCAAATAAATAAATAAAATCTTTTTAAAAAGTAAGAGAAATACAAATTAAAGTATTAGTGTGCTAGCAGACTGGCAAAACGTTAAAAGCTTGCCAATATCAAATATGGGCAAAATTGCAAAGAAACAGGTCTTCTTACAGTGTGGGAATGTAAAGTGATAATGGTCACATTGGAGAGCATTGGCCTAAAATTTCTAAATTTGCTAAAATTGACCTAAGATATCCTTACATGTGATACAAGGAGGAATGCATAAGAATGTTGTTTGCAGCATTGTTTTAACAGCAAATATTAGAAACAACATAAATGGCATCCAATAGGAGGATGAATAAATATATAATATAATCATGGAAGATAATATTTTACAGAAGTTAGTAAAAATAAGCTAAAAATTCTTTAAATAAAAAAAACAAGTTGCACAGTGATATGAGGAATAGACACAAGCCAATTTATGTTCTCTATAACTACATGTACGATTTTTTAAAAAAATGGATGTATGTCAACTTTGCCTTATGACCAAGGTGGAGTAACGGGAAGCAGATTTACCCTTTTACCTGAAATAAGAACAAAAACCCCAAGTAAAATATATGAAACATGAGTTTTTAAGGCACTACACAACAGATAAAAAATGTCAATGATTTCTAAGAGCCAGAATATAAGCAAGATGATTCTTATAATTGTCCCAGCTTACTGTCTTAAGGGAATTTCCCAATTGCAGTGCAGAGAACGGGAATGCAGACAAATCCCTATGACTCCCTAATGTGAAGAGATGAAGCTAGAAGCCACAGGACAGAATGCTATAGAGACTTCGCAGAAGGTTACTCAGAGATCCATGGAATGTCCCTCTTGACTACTCAGCATAACATTTACTGATGGAGGCATTCATGTTGGAAATGACACAGAGTTGGAGAAAGGATGATTAGAGGGATGATGTCAGACAGTTAGAGGGGACAATGAGTGGTGCTCACTCAGAGCCACGAATAGTGCTTAGTCCTACCAACAGGACTAGAAAAGCCTTCTATTTCATAGGAATTTGGCAGAGTTCACACAAGAGTCTTGCCTCAGTAGTAGAGAAGAATTAGGAGAATAATTATCCCTGGACTGATGGAGCGCTGCCCCATTTCCACCCAACAAATTTGAAAAGCAAGACCCAAAAGGATCAAACACTTTTCAAGTAACTTAGCTGCATCCTGAAAAACTCAATAAACACAAATATAAAGTATAGAAATATAAAAATATCCAATACCCATCAAGGGACATGCACAGACTATGACATAAATATGAACGTAATAATTGATTTTGTTTATCCATTTTACACAATTAACTGGTGGTTAGCATATTTGAAATAGATATGAGACTTTTCCTGTCTGAGATTATATACCAACCATTCCTTTGTGTCACACTGTTTTGATCTCTTTTAAAAGGCAAATAATTTAATGCTACTGTCAATTATTTTTATCCAATCAGGTTTTCTTTGGGGGAACTGGGGAGCATTAGGAAGAGAGGAAATAATGAAGAGGAACAAGGAAGTGCACCGAGAGGGAAGGTAGAGGGCACCAAAGGCAAACACAAGTACAGAGGACCTGCGCATGAGCCATCTCAAACCAACATCTGTTCCAGCAGTTTCAGGGAAGAAACGTGTACTTTTTTTTTTTTTTAATTGAAAAGCCAATTTTATTTCTATGATAGACAAAACATTATACATAACAGGATAATATAAGGCAAAAGCTGCCTTTTGAGAGTTTTGGTGACATTTATGTGTCTGAAACGTGTACTTTTCTATCACTAAGTTACAGTTGACACAATTAGCATGGAGAAAAATTTAATTCAGTTGAAACAGAAGGGGAAGCTTAAGTTGCACATTGTAGAATATAATTTCTCATAGATTAACAGAATTTGACCTTCCTTTTGTGATTATTAAGAAATTGCATTTTAGAAATATGTATCACCAGCATTTCCATACAAACTTTCTCAGTTTCAGGACTCCTTACTTCTTCTTCTTCTTCTTCTTTTTAAAGATTTTATTTATTTATTTGACAGACAGAACACAACTAGGCAGAGAGAGAAGCAGAAGGAGAGAGAGAAACAGGCTCACCGCTGAGCAGAGAGTCTGACGTGCGGCTCAATCCCAGGACCCTGGGATCATGACCTGGGCCGAAGGCAGCGGCTTAACTGACTGAGCCGCCCAGGAGCCCCAAGGACTCCTTACTATTCAGTTGAGAGAATGGGGTGTCACTTAACTTGTTTCAACAGGCAACTCCTTATGATACTCAGACATTTTTCATTTCAATCAGTGCAAAGACTTGGAAGTGTTGAAAGAGGACTACTAATCCTCATGTGTCTCCTTCCCCAACCTCCTTCCCCAACCAAAAGATCCAATCAGTCATGAATATTATAGTCATTTTCTTAATCGATTTTGGGATTAGGGGTTTATAGATGTGAACTTGGATATAAAAAGAAAATAATCCAAAGAAGAATAATTTCAAGTGCGTGAAGATAATCATTTCAGCTGAAGTATAACTAAGAAATAAAGGAAGAGTAGATGCGCCTTCGTGTTCAATAACAGAGTGGTTGAATTATGATACCTTAATGATGATCACAAAAGTACACTGAGATAACAATAAAGTCGTTATTTTGCTTTCAAATACTTAAAGCTTTATAATGGCCAGCATGGAGCCTGAAAGTCATCCCCACTCCTCCCTGACAACAAGTAAAAAGCTCAACAAACTGGAAACTCAACAGTCCTCCTTAGATCCATCAGGGACGTGGGTCAGAGGGTAAAGCACTGCCTTCAAACATTGGAGAAATCAACAGGCCCATATAGAAGATTACAATCTACCAGAACAGAAAGCCACACACAGAAACCTTCACTGGAATTTGTAGGAAGGCAGGAAAACCTGGACTGTAATTGTTCAATTGCTGAAGGCTCAGTGTGGGTTTGTGAGAAATAAAAACTCCAGGGGGCGGGGGGATGGGGAACCACACATTTTTAGGAATTTTATCTCATGAGTTTGACCAGGTTCTCACAGTGACTATCAGTAGCAAGAAGTGAATTGGAATCATTTTGAAATACTCAGAGCATTCTGTTATTAAAAAGGCTTCCCTCTCAGAGGAACTATTTTACCAGAGTCTAAACTACTGGTGTTTTATCACAGCCTAACCAACCCAGAGGAAGGAAATGTCCAACCTCAGCTGGTTCTCACCTTCCACATGGGGGAAAGGAAAGACCCAAGTCCAACCTACTCTAGCAGTTTTGTTTCATCTCGGGGCAAAAGTGGACTGAGAGGCATTTGTGAGGTTCACAGTCCAGAGACACAGACTCACCAGAAGACTGAAACCAAATAATAGGACTACAGAATGCTTCCTCACCCCAACACTCACCACCACATTAATAAAGGCTGGCGTATGAGAGGCCTATTGCCACAGTTCCTTTTAACTGGTACATCATGTCTGGCTATCAAGAAAAATTACAAGGCATACTAAAAAGGCAACACATTTTGAAGAAACAGCAATGGCAAGATTGTTGGAATTATCAACCAGAGAACTGAACTCTGATAAATATGGTATGGGCTCCAATGGATACAGTGGACATCAGGCAAGAGTGGATTGACAACTTAAGTAGGAAGAAGTAAGTTCTCAAAAGAAAAATTTTTTAAATGCTAGGGGAAAAAAACACTGTAGCAGAAATAAAGAATGCCTCTGATGGGCTCATCAGCATATGGAATATGGCTGAGGAGAAAAATTCAGAGCTTTAGGATAAGACAGTAGAAAATTCCAAAATGGAAGAGAAAAGGTAAAGAAGATAGAAAAAGAAACTAGAACAAAATATTCTGGAACTGAGATGTAGCTACAAAAGTTTTAACATACATGTAATGGGAATATCAGAAGAAGAGGGAAAGAAACAAAAGAAATATTTGAAGTGGTAATGATTGAGAATTTTCCTAAATTAATATCAGAGACCAAACCATAGATTCAGGACTCTCAGAGAACACCAAGCAGGATAAATGACAAAAACCAAAACCAAGCAAGACAAACAAAACTATACTAAAGCATAATATATTCAAACTTCAGAAAAGCAATGATAAAGGAAAAATAAGCCAGAGAATAAAAACACCTTACTATAGAGGAATAAAGTTAAGAAATACATCCAACTTCTGCTCAAGAACCAGGCAAACGAGAAGACAGTGAAGTGAAATATTTAGTGTTGAGAGGGGAAAACATGCCAACCTAGAATTCTGCACCCTGAAAACTTAACCTTCTAAAGTGAAAGTAAAGTAAATATTTTCTCAATTTAACAAAACTTGAGGGAATTAATTGCCAGTGGACCTGCCTTACAAGAAATGTTAAAAGGAGTTCTTTAGAAGGAAAAAAAGAGAGGTCAAAAACTCAGACCTCCATAAAGAAAGGAAGATCATCAGGGAAGCAATACATCAAGGTAAAATAAAAGCTTTTATTTTTCTTACTTTTAGTTGATCTAACAATAATTTGTTCAAAATAATAATAGCAACAATGTACTTAATTATGTGTGTTTATATACATATATATGTTTAGTATGCTTATTGTATAAGTGAAATGAGCAATGATACAAGGGATATATGGGAGGAATTAGGATTACTTATGTTATTATAAGGTACTTGCACTACTTGCACTCTTTGAAAATGGCTTGTATTATTATATTGTGCAAGTCTAGGACAGCCACTAAAAAAGTTTTTTTTTTAAGTAATATAACTGATATGCTACAAAAGAAAATAAAATTAAATCCCATAAAATGCTCAATTGAAACTACAAAAGGAAAAAATAAAAATAAAAGAATAAAACTACAAAAGGTGGGGCACCTGTGTGGCTCAGTTGGTTAAGCATCTGCCTTTGGCTCAGGTCATGATCCCAGGGTCCTGGGATCAAGACCCACATCAGGCTCCTTGCTGAGCAGGGAACCTGCTTCTCCCTCTGCCTGCTCTGCCTGCTGCTGCTCCCCCTGCTTGTGCTCTCTCTCTGACAAAAAAAATAAATAAAATATTTTTAAAAACTACAAAAGGGAGAGGAAGATAAAAACAAGAACAAAGAACAAAGGCACTAAATGGAAATTAGTAACAACTATGGTAGGTATCAATCCAAAAATATCAATAATCACTTTAAATGTTAATTGTCTAAATATACCAACTAAAAGGGATTATTAGAGTAGATCAAAAAACAAGATCTAACTATATTTTATCTATAAGCAACTTATTTTAGGGGTGCCTAGGTAGCTCAGTCGGTTAAGTATCTGCCTTCAGTTGAGGTCATGATCTTGGGGTAATGGAATAGAGCCCTGCATAACGCTCCCTGCTCAGTGGGTGGTCTGCTTTTCCTTCTCCCTCAGCTCCTCCCCCCATTCATCTCTCTCTCAAATAAATAAAATCTTAAAAAATAGAAACTTATTTTAAATATAAAGACACTTATAGAAATTAAAAGTAAATGGAGAGATATATACCATGTTAACACTAATAAAAAGAAAGCAGGAATAGCTACATTAATTTCTGACAGAGCAGACTCCAGAGCAAAGAAAGTTTTCAGAGATAAAGAGGGGCATTACATAATAATAAAGCAGTCAATTTTCCAAGAAGACTTAACAACTCTTAAAATATATGTGTCTAACAACAGATGTCAAGATGCCTGAGGCAAAAACTACTAGAACTACAGGGAGAAATAGATGAATTAATTATTACAGCTGAAGAATTCAACACCCTCTTCAGAAATTGGAGGATCTGGGTGCCTGAATGGTTCAGTTGGTTAAGCAACTGCCTTCGGCTCAGGGCATGATCCTGGAGTCCCAGGATAGAGTCCAAGGATCGATTCCCATATGGGGCTCCCTGCTCAGTAGGAGTCTGCTTCTCCCTCTGACTTCTCCATTCTCATTCTTTCTCTCAAATAAATAAATATAAATAAAATCAGAAAAAAATGGGCAGAGCCAGTAGAAAACCAGTAAGGACATAGTTGAACACCATTAGTCAAGTGGACCTAGTCAACATTTATCAACTATTTCATTCAAACACAACAGAATACACATTCTGGATAAAGAACATATACAAAAAAAAAATCCCCCATAATTAGCATTACACTTAATGGTGAGAAACTATAAGTTGTCCTGCTAGATTAGGAACAAGACAAGAGTCTCCCTTCTCAACACCATATTGGAGGTCTTAGGTAATGCAATAAGACAATAAAAAGAAATAAAAAATATACTAATTGGGAAGGATGAAATAAAACTGTCTTTGTAAGTGACATGATCATTTATGTAGGGAACAAAACTGTCAAAAAATTCCTGGAAATAATAAGCAATTACTGCAAAGTTCCAGTATACAAGGTTAAGATACAAAAGTCAATCACTCTTCTGTATACTAGCAATGAAAAAATGAAATTTGAAATTAAAAACACAATACCATTTACATTAGCACCCCCTAAAATGAAATGCTTAGTTATAAATCTAACAAAATATTTATAACATCTACATGAGGAAAATTATAAAACCCAAAGGTAATATGTCAGAACAACTAAATAAATGAAGAGATATTCCATGTTTATGGATAGTAAGACTCAATATTGTCACAATGTCAGTTATTCTCACCTTGATCTATAGACTCAACAAAATCCCAATAAAAGTTCCAAAAAGTTATTTTGTGGATGTCAACAAACTGATTCTATATTTCATGTAGAGATGTCAAAGACTCAGAAAAACCAACACAATACTGAAGAAGAGCAAAGTCTTACTGATAAAACTCTACTTCAAGACTTACTACAAAGCTACAGCAATCAAGACAGTACAATTGGCAAAAAAATAGACAAGTAGATCAATGAAACAGAATAAACAGCCCATAAATATACCTACATAAATATAGTCATATAGTCAACTGATCTTTGACAAAGAAGCAAAAATATTCTTTTCAACAAATGTTGCTGGAACAACTGGATAACCACATATATTTAAAAAAAATCTAGGGGCACCTTGGTGGCTTGGTGGGTTAAGCCTCTGCCTTCAGCTCAGGTCATGATCTCAAGGTCCTGGGATCGAGCATCAGGCTCTCTGCTCGGCAGGGAGCCTGCTTCCCCCTCTCTCTCTGCCTGCCTCCGCCTACTTGTGATCTCTCTCTCTCTGTCAAATAAATAAATAGAATCTTAAAAAAAATAATTATCTAGACAGAGCCCTTACACCCTTCAAAATTAACTCCAAATGGATCATAGACCTAAATATAAATCCAATTATGAAACAGAAGATAACATTGGAGAAAACCTAAATGACCTTGGATATGACAAAGATTTTTTTTTTAGGTATACACCAAAGGCACACTCCATGAAAGAAAATATCAATAAGCTGGGCTTCATTAAAACTGAAGGCTTCTGCCTCACAAAAGACATTGTCAAGAAGATAAAAAGATAAGCCACACACTATGAGAAAAATAATTTGCAAAAGACATATCTGATAGAGGACTGTTATTAAAAATATATAAGAGATTGGCGAGGAGTCAAGATGGCGGAGAAGTAGCAGGCTGAGACTACTTCAGCTAGCAGGAGATCAGCTAGATAGCTTATCTAAAAATTATAAACACCTACAAATCCAATGAGAGAACTAAGAGAAGAACAGCAATTCTAGAAACAGAAAATCAACCACTTTCTGAAAGGTAGGACAGGCAGAGAAGTGAATCCAAAGCGACGGGAAGATTGACCACGGGGGGAGGGGTCGGCTCCCGGCAAGTGGCGGAGCAACAGAGCACAAAATCAGGACTTTTAAAAGTCTGTTCTGCTGAGGGACATTGCTCCAGAGGCTAAACTGGGATGAAGCCCACGCGGGGTCAGCATGGCCTCAGGTCCTGCAGGGTCACAGAAGGATCGGGGGAGTCTGAGTGTCACAGAGCTCGCAGGTATTAGAACAGGGGAGCCGGCTATAGAGACAGAGCCAAGGAGTGAGCTCTCAGCTCAGGGTTACCTTGAACCGGTCACAGACTGGGTGAGCTCGGAGTGCAGCCGGAGGCCAGGGAAATGGGAGTAATTGGGCGCTGTTCTCTGAGGGCGCACTGAGGAGTGGGGCCCCAGGCTCTCAGCTCCTCCAGGCAGGAGACCAAGAGGCTGCCATTTTCATTCCCGACCTCTGGAACTGTATGGAAAGTGCTCAGGGAACAAAAGCTCCCGAAAGCAAACCCAAGAGGATTACTCAGCCCGGTGCCTGGTAAGGGTGGTGCAATTCCACCTGGGGCAAAGACACTTGCAAATCACTACAACAGGCCCCCTCCCCAGAAGATCAACAAGAAATCCAGCCACGACCAAGTTCACCTACCAAGGAGTGCAGTTTCAATATCAAGGAGAGCAGCGGAATTCCAGAAGAGGAGAAAGGAAAGCACGAAACTCTTGGCTTTTTCCCCATAATTCTTTAGTCTTGCAGTTAATTTAATTTTTTATTCTTTTTCATTTTTTTCCCTCCTGCTAATTTTTTTAACTTTTACCCTTTTCTTTTTTAACGTTTTTTAAGTAGTTTATCTAAAATATATATATATATAAATTTCCTTTTTTAAATTTTTTCTTTATTCATTTTCTTTTTTTAATTGTTTCTTTTCTTTTCTTTCTGAACCTCTTTTTTTTTTTCCCAATTTATTTATTTTCAGAAAAACAGTATTCATTATTTTTTCACCACACCCAGTGCTCCATGCAAGCTGTGCCCTCTATAATACCCACCACCTGGTACCCCAACCTCCCACCCCCCCGCCACTTCAAACCCCTCAGACTGTTTTTCAGAGTCCATAGTCTCTCATGGTTCACCTCCCCTTCCAATTTACCCAAATTCCCTACTACTCTCTAACACCCCTTGTCCTCCATGCTATTGGTTATGCTCCACAAATGAGTGAAACCATATGATAATTGACTCTCTCTGCTTGACTGATTTCACTCAGCATAATCTCTTCCAGTCCCGTCCATGTTGCTACAAAAGTTGGATATTCGTCCTTTCTGATGGAGGCATAATACTCCATAGTGTATATGGACCACATCTTCCTTATCCATTCATCCGTTGAAGGGCATCTTGGTTCTTTCCATAGTTTGGCGACTGTGGCCATTGCTGCTATAAACATTGGGGTACAGATGGCCCTTCTTTTCACGACATCTGTATCTTTGGGGTAAATACCCAGGAGTGCAATTGCAGGGTCGTAGGGAAGCTCTATTTTTAATTTCTTGAGGAATCTCCACACTGTTCTCCAAAGAGGCTGCACCAACTTGCATTCCCACCAACAGTGTAAGAGGGTTCCCCTTTCTCCACATCCTCTCCAACACATGTTGTTTCCTGTTTTGTTAATTTTGGCCATTCTAACTGGTGTAAGGTGATATCTCAATGTGGTTTTAATTTGAATCTCCCTGAGGGCTAATGATGATGAGCATTTTTTCATGTGTCTGATAGCCATTTGTATTTCTTGATTGGAGAAGTGTCTGTTCATATCTTCTGCCCATTTTTTGATGTGTTTGTCTGTTTCGTGTGGGTTGAGTTTGAGGAGTTCATTATAGATCCTGGATATCAACCTTTTGTCTGTACTGTCATTTGCAAATATCTTCTCCCATTCCGTGGGTTGCCTCTTTGTTTTTTTGACTGCTTCCTTTGCTGTGCAGAAGCTTTTGATTTTGATGAAGTCCCAGAAGTCTATTTTCGCTTTTGTTTCCTTTGCCTTTGGAGACGTATCTTGAAAGAAGTTGCTGTGGCTGATATCGAAGAGATTACTGCCTATGTTCTCCTCTAAGATTCTGATAGATTCCTGTCTCACGTTGAGGTCTTTTATCCATTTTGAGTTGATCTTTGTGTACGGTGTAAGAGAATGGTCGAGTTTCATTCTTCTACATATAGCTGTCCAGTTTTCCCAGCACCATTTATTGAAGAGACTGTCTTTTTATCACTGTATATTTTTTCCTGTTTTGTCGAAGATTAATTGACCATAGAGTTGAGGGTCCATATCAGGGCTCTCTACTCTGTTCCACTGGTCTATGTGTCTGTTTTTATGCCAGTACCATGCTGTCTTGGTGATCACAGCTTTGTAATAAAGCTTGAAATCAGGTAAGGTGATGCCGCCAGCTTTATTTTTGTTTTTCAACGTTTCCTTAGCGATTCGGGGTCTCTTCTGATTCCATACAAATTTTTGGATTATTTGCTCCAGCTCTTTGAAGAATGCCGGTGGAATTTTGATCGGAATGGCATTAAAAGTATAGATTGCTCTAGGCAGTATAGACATTTTAACGATGTTTATTCTTCCGATCCAAGAGCATGGAATGGTCTTCCATCTTTTTGTGTCTTCTTCAATTTCTTTCATGAGTGTTCTATAGTTCCTCAAGTATAGATCCTTTACCTCTTTAGTTAGGTTTATTCCCAGGTATCTTATGGTTCTTGGTGCTATAGTAAATGGAATCGATTCTCTAATTTCCCTTTCTGTATTTTCCTTGTTAGTGTATAAGAAAGCCACTGATTTCTGCACATTGACTTTGTATCCTGCCACGCTGCTGAATTGCTGTATGAGTTCTAGTAGTTTGGGGGTGGAGTCTTTTGGGTTTTCCATATAAAGAATCATGTCATCTGCGAAGAGAGAGAGTTTGACTTCTTCATTACCAATTTGGATACCTTTTATTTCTCTCTGTTGTCTGATTGCTGTTGCTAGGACTTCTAATACTATGTTGAACAAGAGTGGTGAAAGTGGGCATCCTTGTCTTGTTCCTGATCTCAACGGGAAGGCTGCAAGCTTTTTCCCATTGAGGATGATATTTGCTGTGGGTCTTTCATAGATAGATTTGATGAGGTTCAGGAATGTTCCCTCTATCCCTATACTTTGAAGCGTTTTAATCAGGAACGGATGTTGGATTTTGTCAAATGCTTTTTCTGCATCAATTGAGAGGACCATGTGGTTCTTCTCTTTTCTCCTATTAATTTTTGTATCACATTGATTGATTTACGAATGTTGAACCATCCTTGTAGCCCAGGGATGAATCCCACCTGATCATGGTGGATAATCTTTTTAATGTGTTGTTGGATCCTGTTGGCTAGGATCTTGTTGAGAATCTTAGCATCCATATTCATCAGTGATATTGGTCTGAAATTCTCCTTTTTGGTATGGTCCTTGCCTGGTTTGGGGATCAGGGTAATGCTGGCTTCATAGAAAGAGTCTGGAAGTTTTCCTTCTGCTTCAATTTTTTGAAACAGCTTCAGGAGAATAGGTATTATTTCTTCTTGGAAGGTTTGGTAGAATTCCCCAGGGAATCCGTCAGGTCCTGGGCTCTTGTTTTTTGGGAGATTTTTGATCACTGCTTCAATCTCGTTATTAGATATCGGTCTATTCAGGTTGTCGATTTCTTCCTGGTTCAATTTTGGTAGTTTATATTTTTCCAGGAATGCATCCATTTCATCAAGGTTGCTAAGCTTATTGGCATATAACTGTTCGTAATAACTTCTGATGATTGTTTCTACTCCCTTGGTGTTAGTTGTGATCTCTCCCCTTTCATTCATAATTTTATGAATTTGGGATTTCTCTCTTTTCTTTTGGATTAGTGTAGCCAGTGGCTTATCGATCTTATTGATTCTTTCAAAAAACCAGCTTCTAGTTTCATTGATACGTTCTACTGTATCTCTGGTTTCTCCCTCATTGATCTCAGCTCTAATCTTGATGATTTCCCTTCTTATGTGTGGAGTTGGTTTGATTTGTTGTTGATCCTCCAGTTCTTTAAGGTGTAGAGACAGCTGGTGTGTTCTGGATTTTTCAAATTTTTTGAGCGAGGCTTGGATGGCTATATATTTTCCCCTTAGGACCGCCTTTGCTGTATCCCATAGGTTTTGGACCGAATTGTCTTCATTCTCATTGGTTTCCATGAATTGTTTCAGTTCTTCTTTGATCTCCTGGTTGATCCAAGCATTCTTAAGCAAGGTGGTCTTTAGCTTCCAGGTGTTTGAGTTCCTTCGGAACTTTTCCTTGTGATTGAGCTCCAGTTTCAAAGCATTGTGATCTGAGAATATGCAGGGAATAATCTCAGTCTTTTGGTATCGGCTGAGTCCTGATTTGTGACCCAGTATGTGGTCTATTCTGGAGAAGGTTCCGTGTGCACTTGAGAAGAATGAGTATTCTGCTGTTTTAGGGTGGAATGTTCTGTATATATCTATGAGGTCCATCTGGTCCAATGTGTCGTTCAATGCTCTTGTTTCTTTATTGATTTTCTGCTTCGATGATCTGTCTAATTCTGAAAGAGGCGTGTTAAGATCACCTACGATTAGTGTATTCATATCAATATGACTCTTTATCTTGATTAACAGTTTTCTTAAGTAATTGGCTGCTCCCATATTGGGAGCATAGATATTTACAATTGTTAGATCATCTTGGTGGATAGTCCCTTTAAGGATTATGTAGTGTCCTTCTGTATCTCTGACTACAGTCTTTAGTTTGAAGTCTAATTTATCTGATATGAGAATCGCTACCCCAGCCTTCTTTTGAGTCCCATTGGCATGAAAGATGCTTCTCCACCCCTTCACTTTCAGTCTGCGTGTATCTTTAGGTTCAAAATGGGTCTCTTGTAGACAGCATATGGATGGGTCCTGTCGTTTTATCCAATCTGCAACCCTGTGCCGTTTTATGGGTGCATTGAGGCCATTCACATTGAGAGTGATTATTGATAGATACGTGTTTATTGACATCGAGTTATTTTGAAGTCTTTCTTTCTGTAGACTGTCTCTATATTTCTGTTCAATGCTATTCTTGGGATTTTTCCTCTTTTATAGAACCCCCCTTAATATTTCCTGCAGTATCGGCTTGGTGGTTGCATAGTCTTTTAAGTCCTGCCGGTCTTGGAAACTCTTTATCTCTCCATCCATTTTGATTGTCAGTCTTGCTGGATAAAGTATTCTTGGCTGCATGTTCTTCTCATTTAGTGCCCTGAATATATCTTGCCAGCCTCTTCTGGCTTGCCAGGTCTCTGTGGACAGGTCTGACGTTATTCTGATGGGCTTCCCTCTGTAAGTAAGGAGCCTCTTTGCCCTGGCAGCTTTCAAGAGATTATACCTACAATTATAATTTCTCAATTTGACTATCAGGTGTCGTGATGTTTTTTTGGAGTGTATAATCTTGGGTGGAGACCGTTCAGCCTCTAGTACATGAACGCTGGTTTCATTCGCGAGATTCGGAAAGTTTTCATGAAGGACTTGTTCCACGACATCTTCTAGACTTCTTTCTTTCTCCTCCCCTTCAGGAATTCCAATAATTCTGACGTTGGAACGCTTCATGGCATCACTTATTTCCCTAATTCTGCTTTCGTGGGATCTAAGCTGTTTGTTCCAGGCTTCCTCCTGATCCTTTCTCTCTATCTGTTTGTCTTCCAGATCACTAATTCTATCTTCTGTCTCAGTTACCCTAGCTTTGAGAGAGTTTAGATTGGATTGGAACTCATTGAGAGCATTGTGGACCTCCTCCCTGGTAGCTTTAAGCTCCGCCCTAACATTGTGAACATCCTGTCTGGTCGCTTTCAGTTCGGCTCTAATCAATTCTGTTTGGTCATCCATGGCTTTCTCCAACCTAGCTATTGCCTGGATAATTGTTAGCCTGAATTCTCTTTCCGACATATTGTCTATGTTGATAGCCGTTAGCTCTGTTGCGGAAGGTCCATCCTCTGTATTTTTCTTCTGTTGGGCATTCCTCCTCCTAGTCATTTTGGTGGGAGAAGACTGAACAGATGTAGCTGGATGTATCAACTCTGGTGCAGTCAAGGTGCACCCTGGAACACTTCCTGATCTCCGTCTCAGAAGCCTCAGTCTGGGTGCAGAAGCTGAATAAATTCCCCCTTGGATGCTGGCAGTGCAGGTTCCAAGTTAAAGACCCTGAGGGCGCAGGATCTTTTGCTCGTCCCCAAAGCCAAGGCAGTGGCGGCTGTCTGGGAGCTCCTGACCGCCAGAGAGGTTCCAAGCAGCGATCGCACACTGAGATTTTGCCGCTGGCCGGGGCTGGGAGTGCCCGGCTTGCGCGCACCTCTTTTCAGAGGCGGCTGTGGGTCGGGCGCGCGTCTGGGGCACTGAGAACGGGGCGCTGGTCCGTAAGCCGCAGGCTGGGCTTTTGCGCGCCTCTGTCCGGGGAAGAGTTTCGCGGGCGCGAGGCTTAGACTTTGAAACAATGGCCCGGGTCAAGAAGCGCCCCAGGGCCTTAGAAACCCTGGAGAGCTGGAGCGACGTGCATGCGCATCTCAAGCTTTGTGGTAGGGCTAGCGCACGTTCTGCAGACCGGCTCCCATCCCCTCACAGGAGCCGGAACCCCGCGCTCTGGGGCACGCTGGCGGCTTAGGGACCAGGAGCCGGTTTCTCCGCCGCACTCTCTCTGCCTCTGCGCCGGGGAGGCCGTCTGGGACCGGGGACTCAAGCCCCTGTCCCTAGCCGCCCCGATTCCCACAGTTTGCCCCCGCGATCCTTTGCTCTTTTGGAGTGCTTTCAACCAGTCTCCGAGTTAATGCTGGTCCCCAGACGCAGGGCACTCTCGCTCGTATCGGGGTATTACTTTTGCACCGGTCACCTCTGGTGGCTCCCTCCCCCTTTTGTTTATCTTCCGATATCAGTCCGCTGTTCCCATTCCGCTTTACCTGCTCACTGGCGTCTTCTGCCCCTGTAGAGATCCAGACGTGTATAATTCTGATCTCAGGCTGATTTCATGGGTGATCAGAGTTCTTTGGTAGGTAATCAGCTCACTTTGGGGTACCAGCTGAAAAGACGCCTCTTCCTAGTACCCCGCCATCTTGTCCCCTCTGAACCTCTTTTTACCCACTTTCTCCCCCCTCATGATTTGGGATCTCTTCTGATTTGGTTAAAGCATATTTTCCTGGGGTTGTTACCACCCTTTTAGTATTTTACTTGCTCATTCATATACGCTTTTTTTTAAAAGATTTTTATTTATTTATTTGAGAGAGAGACAGTGAGAGAGCATGAGCGAGGAGAAGGTCAGAGGGAGAAGCAGACTCCCCGTGGAGCTGGGAGCCTGATGTGGGACTCGATCCCGGGACTCTGGGATCATGACCTGAGCCGAAGGAAGTTGTCCAACCAACTGAGCCACCCAGGCGTCCCTCCCTCATATACTCTTATCTAGACAAAATGACAAGGTGGAAAAACTCACCACAAAAAAAAGAACAAGAGGCAGTGCCGAAGGCTAGGGACCTAATCAATACAGACATTGGTAATATGTCAGATCTAGAGTTCAGAATGACGTAGAGATAAGCCAGTAGATGCAGTGTGTGGCTCTGTCCAACTAAGGAGATAAGTCTTCCAAATTTGGTGGTTCCAGATTCTTGGAGCCACCAGCACATACCTTCACTGTTGTAGCTACTTCCTGGTATGTAACAAATCATCTCCAAACTTGGTGGCTCACTCCAATTACCTTACTGTTTATCTGTTCACAATCCTGTAATTTGGGTAAGGCTTGGCTGAGACAGTTCAACTCTGCTCTACATGGCTGATAGTTTTGACTTGGACTCAAGGATACACTTGCAAGATGGCTCCACTCTCATGGCTGGGAAGGTGGTGTTAACTGTTGGCTCGAAGCTCAGCTGAGGCTGTTAGCCAGCGGCCTCAGTTCCTCTCTGTGTGGTCTCTCCATATGTCTAGATTAGATATATTTCAGGGGGGCAGTCAAACTTCTTCCATGGTGACTGTCTTCTTCATGTGTGAAAAAAAAAAAAAAGCTGCCAGGTCCTTTTAAGGTTTAGCATGGATAATGGTACCCTGTCACTTCCTCTATGTTCAACGGTTAAAGAAGATCACAGAATCAGCTTCGATTAAAAGGGAAAGGGAAAATGCAGGGGTGTATGAATACTGGGAGTATGGTTCATTCAGAAGAACCACTGTCAAACATAAGTCCAGGCTCCTTCAAGTTTTTACTAAAAGTTGAACTTCCACTAACCTTTCTAGCCAGCAAATAATGGGGTGAAGTTGAGCATTGGCCTAGGAGTCAAGACCCTGGAACTTCTTACCTAGCTGGACTATTCATTAACTTCAGAGATTTGGAGAAGTGAGCAGATTCTAAAGTTTGTCTGGATGAACTTTAAAGTAACCTCTGGTTTGAAAGTCAGAGTCTAAAGTCTTGGTAGATTTCAGTTCCCAGCAAGTCTTTACATTCTCCTTCATGAGTCTATCCCATCCTTTTTGAGCTGGTCTATCTTGATCTCCAACTGCCAAAAGGTCAATGCAGTTATTTACTTAATTCCTGAGCTCTGCTGATCTCAGTCCCTCTGATTTGTCCTTTTGACCTGCTTCTTGCGAGCTGGATAACCTTGGGAAGCCACACAACTTCTCTTAGTCTAGGTGAAATGGGGATAAGAAACCCAGATTTATGGGCTGTGGTGAAGGCTGATGGAAGAAGGAGCACAAAATTGCTTTGCAAAATGGTACTGGGATGAGATGGCATTGTCCAGCCACCCTAATGCCGCCAGCACTAGCATGTCATATTCAGGTTGTTCTTTCCATCTCCAGTGCTGGTGACAACCACTTACTAACCGACTTTGATTCTTATTTTTCCATTTTATACTGAGGGAATACATCTGTCACTCTCAAGACGTTCTAAGACTCCAGGATTTCCTTGCTGATAACCCTTGACAATCCAGTGGAATTATATAGCTGCACCTACAGTAGGCAATCTCACAACCAGGGCTGAGATGGAGTGGAGCATAATTATACAAATGCAAAGGAAAGGAGGGGCTTTTTAAAATACTTTCTGAAAGTTAAAAATAGAAACAGCTTCAACAATATTTTGTAAGGTGTCATCTTCAGATAGTTTACCCAACCAGACAGCAACTCAGGAACAAGGATTTTGTCTTTTTTTTTTTAATTTCTACCCATTCAGCGACTAGAAAAAGTGCCCAGCAAAAAAAAAAAAAAAAAAAAAAAAAAGCAAAACTCAGTTAATGCTTTTTGAATCAATGAATGAATGAGAAGAACCTTGAATTTTGAAGAGGCTAGGACAAAAGGCTTATTATTTGATTTAAAATATGAACATGTAAGTGCTGGAGAAAAACCTCAATTGGTATCTTTTGGATAGGTTATTTAAACCAAACCTTTTGCACTGTGGGGTGTTATTTTGTTGTTTTATGACTGTTATAGCGGAATTATTAATTTGATTTATTATAACCTGATTTATAATCATCTGAATTGTGACTTTAACTTTTGAAAAGGACCCATAAACTCTTCATGGGTTTGGTGTCACAGAAAGCAGAGGAAGCAAAATATGCCCAGAACAAACTGCTGAGTCACATGTTATGTCTTTTCCCTTAGCCAACATTCCTAATCCAGTATCACTGACAATTCAGAAAGGAGCAATATCTAACCTGATGTGATGGCAGCATCCATGAATACGCCCCCCGTTACTGAAGAATACATGTCACCAATGTGTGAGATAAACGGTTCTTGGATATTGCTTTGACCTATTCTGATGGTGTTCAGATTCAATTAGGTAAAACCATGAGAAACTCAGCTGTGTCAATCCCTCCTAGGTGACACATGGAAAAATCAAGTGTGCACAATCTTAGCAAGAAGAAATTGCCTTGTTTGTATTTTCTGGAAGTGGAGAAGAGAAAAACAAAATAGTAGTCAGTGAACAACATTTTTGTACCAAGCATTGTGTTCGATCCTTTCTCTACTCATTTACTCCTTAGAATGAATAACCTAATATGAGTTTCTCTCCATTTTATAAATGAAGAAAACTGAGGCTTGGAGAATTGAGTCACCCACTTAAGATTACATAGCTAGTAAGGGGGAAGGACTGGGATTCAGACCCTCTACTTCTGCCCTCATCCTATCCTACTTCTATAGAGTCTCTTCCAGCTTTGACCTCATCACATTTTACTATCAGTTGGCCCTCTGTTTTTATAAGGTTACAAGAACATCATATATTTCTGCAACCCCTACATGACACTGAGTACAACCACAAGCACAAACCTGAGGGGAAACCACACAAAACCAGACTGCTTCTGGTGATCTTCACACAGTCCATTGCGTTTTCTTCCTTACTCTGCCTGTGGTGTGTTGAGATCTTTTCCCCAGTTCAGATGTCACCTCCTCCAGTGAGCCTTCTCTGATCCTCCCCTCATCTCTACTGCCCAGTCCTTCCTGGTATCTCCCATAATGTCCTGCCTGTATTGCTATTGTTAATTATTATTATCTACTTAGGTATCCATCTCCTGCACTACACTGTGAGCTCTCTGAGATCAGGCTTATGTCTGACTTCTCAGCTAGACTGTGACTTTTCCGAGGATCAAGACTGTGTCCTCATTTTGTTTGTAACTTCAGTTCTGGGCGTAAACTAGCACAGAGCAGGGACTCAGTGAAGTCTACTGATTGGATCAAAAACATTACTCAGAAGGACTTGAAAATGTGTGTCTAATGGAGGGGCCATCAATTTAGAGAAAGAAATTTAGAGAAAAGAAAGAACATGAAGACATAGAAAGAAGGATAATATAAAGGGAAGTACTTAGTAATGTTCTCTGTGGTATTTGAATGATTCAATTTTGGTTAAACAGAAAAAACAATAGGATTCAATTTTTTCCATTTATTTACTAAGATGATTTTAATAATTGCCTAATTGATACATATCCTATGTTTAAGTGATATCAGGGGTTTCCCAGTTAACATATGGGAAAAAAACAAAAAAACTATCAGCTCTAAGTCTTCCTTAAAGATGAACTGAAAGCAGTAAACTATGTCTTCAAATCATCTTTTTTTTAAGATTTTATTTATTTGACAGAGAGAAATCACAAGTAGGCAGAGAGGCAGGCAGAGAGAGAGAGGGGAGAAAGCAGGTTCCCTGCGGAGCAGAGAGCCCGACGTGGGGCTCGATCCCAGACCCTGGGATCATGACCTGAACTGAAGGCAGAGGCTTTAACCCACTGAGCCACCCAAGCGCCCCAACTATGTCTTCAAATCATCTTAATAAAATACAAGATTTTAATTATAGATCAACTGAATGGGTGGTTCATTTTTATATTCAAGGGCATATGTTAATTTATGTCACGTGAATCCTAAATGATGATTCACCTTGTTATTTTCTTTGTTATTGTTTACTCCTTATTGTTGGATGCTACTCAGCATCCAACTTCCCTTTCTCCAATAATACACCCCATTATTTTAGGGGTGGGGTATTTCTTATCCTGTATAGGTGTCTTGGTGGAGGAGGTCCTACATACAAAGAGAATTAACACCTCAGATTTTCTGACCCAGAGCTGCCAGGTGGGTGGACACACGAGCTAGGTAGCCATCTAAGACTTAGCCAACTGGATGTTCTTGAGACTTTGAACTTGAAGATGTGTAGGACGGTGGAAGTTCTTTCATTGTCATGGAAGTCTTTGTATGCTGAGCCATGTGTTCTGCTCTATGACTTTTCTAGGCCTCCCAGTGCTACCTTAGATCTAATTTTCTCATTGTTTTCCAGGACTGCATCTCCAACCTTCCACTGGTTTTAGGAGCCTGGCGTTCTCTGCATGAGTCATCTTTACCTAAATAGCCAGTCAATTTCTGTTGCTTAAAACTGAGAATTTTGTCTGAAATACCAGGTAAAAAAGAGTCTCCATTTAGGACATACATTTACATGTAGAAAAGTAGAAGAATTTGCATTCTTGTGTCATGATTAGTAAGAATTAGTGTTCTCTAGGAATTATTTTGAGATTCATTTTTCTAGAAAATTACAAGATATAGAAGCAAAACTGTGTGATGGACTTCTCCATTTAAATGAATAGTTTTTGTGGACATCATATAATTTACATTTATTTTTTTATAATTTAATTTTTTTTATTAACATATAATGTATTTTTAGCCCCAGGGGTACAGGTCTGTGAATCGCCAGGTATACACACTTCACAGCACTCACCATATCACATACCTTCGCCAATGTCCATAACCCAACCACCTTCTCACCATCCCACCCCCAACTGCCAAGTAACCCTCAGTTTGTTTTTTGAGATTAAGGATCTCTTGGGGGACCTGGGTGGCTCAGTGGGAGATTAAGGGTCTCTTATGGTTTGTCCCCCTCCCGATCCCATCTTCTTTCATGTATTCTTTTCCTACCCCCAAACTCCCCACGTTGCCTCTCAACTTCCTCATATTAGGGAGATCATATCATTATTGTCTTTCTTTGACTGACTTATTTCACTAAGCATAATACCCTCTAGTTCCATCCACGGAGTCACAAAAGGCAAGATTGCATTTTTTGATGGCTGCACATTATTCTATTGTATATATATACCACATCTTCCTTATCTAGTCATCTGTTGAAGGACATGTAGGTTCTGTCCATAGTTTGTCTATTGTGGACATTGCTGCTATAAACTTTTGCATGCACGTGCCCTTTCTGATCACTACGTTTGTATATTTAGGATAAATACCCAATAGTGCCATTGTGGGGCATAGGGTAGCTCTATTTTCAATTTTTTGAGGAAAATCCATGCTGTTTTCCAGAGTGGTTGCACCAACTTGCATTCCCACTAACAGTGTAGGAAGGTTCCCCTTTCTCTGCATCCTCACCAGCATCTGTCATTTCCTGACTTAATTTTAGCCATTCTGACTGGTGTGATGTTGTATCTCATTGTGGTTTTGATTTGTATTTCCCTGATGCCGAGTGATGTGGAACACTTTTTCATGTGTCTGTTGGCCATCTGGATGTCTTCTTTGCAGAAATGTCTGTTCATGTCCTCTGCCCATTTCTTGATTCAATTATTTGTTCTTTGGGTCTTGAGTTTGCTGAGCCCTTTATAGATTTTGAATACTAGCCCTTTGTCTGATACCTTCAAATTTGCAGAAGATATCTGTAAATATCTTCTCCCATTCTGTCAGCTGTCTTTTGTTTTTTTCAACTGTTTCTTTTGCTGTGCAAACCTTTTGATCTTGATGAAGTCTTAATAGTTCATTTTGCCCTTGCTTCCTTTGTCTTTGGCAATGTTTCTAGGAAGAAGTTGCTGTGGCTGAGGTTGAAGAGGTTGCTTCCTATGTTCTCCTCATAGATTTTGATGGATTTCTTTCTCACATTAAGGTCCTTCATCCATTTTGAGTCTATTTTTGTGTGTGGTGTAAGGAAATGGTCCAGTTTCATTTTTCTGCATGGGGCTGTCCAATTTTCCCAACAGAAGTTGCTGAAGAGACTGTCTTTTATCCATTGGACATTCTTTCCTGCTTTGTTGAAGTTTAGTTGACCATATAGTTGAGGGTCTATTTCTGGGCTTTCTATTCTGTTTCATTGATCTAAGTGTCTGCTTTCATGCCAGTATTATACTGTCTTGGTGATGACAGCTTTGTAATAGAGCTTGAAGTCTGGAATTGTGATGCCATCAACTTTGGTTTTCTTTTTCAATATTCCTCTGTCTATTCGAGGTCTTTTCTGGTTCCATATAAATTTTAGGATTATTTGTTCCATTTCTTTGAACAAAATGGATGGGATTTTGATAGGGATTGCATTATATGTATAGATCGCTTTAGGTAGCATAGCATTTTCACAATATTTGTTTTTTCAATCCATGAGCATGGGACATTTTTCCATGTCTTTGTCTCAGTTTCTATCATGAGTACTTTATAGTTTTCTGAGTATAGATTCCTTGCCTCTTTGGTTAGGTTTATTCCTAGGTATCTTATGGTTTTGGGTGCAACTGTAAATGAGTTTGACTCCTTAATTTTTCTTTCTTCTGTCCTGCTGGTGTGGAGACATGCAACTGATTTCTGTGCATTGATTTTATATCCTGACACTTAACTGAATTCTTGTACAAGTTATAGCAGATTTGGAGTGGAGCCTTTTGGGTTTTCCACATATAGTATCATGTCATCTGTAAAGAGTGATAGTCAACTTCTTCTTTGGATTTGGATGCCTTTAGTTTCTTTTTGTTGCCTGATTGCTAAGGCTTGGACTGCTAGTACTATGTTGAATAGCAGTGATGATAATGGATATCCCTGCTGTGTTCCTGACCTTAGTGGAAAAGCTTTCAGTTTTTCTCCATTGAGAATGATATTCACGGTGGATTTTTCATAGACGGCTTTGACGATATTGAGGTATGTTCCCTCTATCCCTACACTTTGAAGAATTTTGATCAGGAAAGGATGCTGTATTTTGTCAAATGCTTTTTCAGCATCTATTGAGAGTAACATATAGTTCTTGTTCATTCTTTTATTAATGTACTGTATCACATTGATTAATCGATTTGCGGATGTCTAACCAACCTTGCAGCCCTGGAATAAATCCCACTATGAATGGTGAATAATCATTTTAATATACTGTTGGATATTATTGGCTAGTATTTTGGTGAGAATTTTCTCATCTGTGTTCATCAAGGATATTGGTTTGTAATTCTCTTCCTTGATGGGATCTTTGTCTGGTTTTGGGATCAAGGTTACACTGGCCTCATAAAATGATTTTGGAAGTTTTCATTGCATTTCTATTTTTTGGAACAGTTTCAGGAGAATAGGAATTAATTCTTCTTTATTTTTTTCAGGGTTTTATTTTTTATTATTTTTCCAATTTATTTATTTTCAGAAAAACAGTATTCATTATTTTTTCACCACACCCAGTGCTCCATGCAAGCCATGCCCTCTATAATACCCACCACCTGGTACCCCAACCTCCCAACCCCCTGCCACTTCAAACCCCTCAGACTGTTTTCAGAGTCCATAGTCTCTCATGGTTCACCTCCCCTTCCAATTTACCCAAATTTCCTACTCCTCTCTAACTCCCCTGGTCCTCTATGCTATTTGTTATGTTCCACAAATAAGTGAAACCATATGATAATTGACTCTCTCTGCTTGACTTATTTCACTCAGCATAATCTCTTTCAGTCCCGTCCATGTTGCTACAAAAGTTGGGTATTCATCCTTTCTGATGGAGGCATAATACTCCATAGTGTATATGGACCACATCTTCCTTATCCATTCATCCGTTGAAGGGCATCTTGGTTCTTTCCATAGTTTGGCGACTGTGGCCATTGCTGCTATAAACATTGGGGTACAGATGGCCCTTCTTTTCAGGACATCGGTCTCTTTGGGGTAAATACCCAGGAGTGCAATTGCAGAGTCATAGGGAAGCTCTATTTTTAATTTCTTGAGGAATCTCCACACTGTTCTCCAAAGAGGCTGCACCAACTTGCATTCCCACCAACAGTATAAGAGGGTTCCCCTTTCTCCACAACCTCTCCAACACATGTTGTTTCCTGTTTTGTTAATTTTGGCCATTCTAACTGGTGTAAGGTGATATCTCAATGTGGTTTTAATTTGAATCTCCCTGAGGGCTAATGATGATGAGCATTTTTTCATGTGTCTGATAGCCATTTGTATGTCTTGATTGGAGAAGTGTCTGTTCATATTTTCTGCCCATTTTTTGATGTGTTTGTCTGTTTCGTGTGGGTTGAGTTGAGGAGTTCATTATAGATCCTGGATATCAACCTTTTGTCTGTACTGTCATTTGCATATATCTTTTCACATTCCATGGGTTGCCTCTTTGTTTTTTTGACTGTTTCCTTTGCTGTGCAGAAGCTTTTGATTTTGATGAAGTCCCAGAAGTTTATTTTTGCTTTTGTTTCCTTTGCCTTTGGAGACGTATCTTGAAAGAAGTTGCTGTGGCTGATATCGAAGAGATTACTGCCTATGTTCTCCTCTAGGATTCTGATGGATTCCTGTCTCACATTGAGGTCTTTTATCCATTTTGAGTTTACTCTTGTGTAAGGTGTAAGAGAAGGGTCGAGTTTCATTCTTCTACGTATAGCTGTCCAGTTTTCCCAGAACCATTTATTGAAGAGACTGTCTTTTTTCCACTGTATATTTTTTGCTGTTTTGTCAAAGGTTAATTGACCATTGAGTTGAGGGTCCATATCAGGGCTCTCTACTCTGTTCCACTGGTCTATGTGTCTGTTTTTATGCCAGTACCATGCTGTCTTGGTGATCACAGCTTTGTAATAAAGCTTGATATCAGGTAAGGTGATGCCGCCAGCTTTATTTTTGTTTTTCAACATTTCCGTAGTGATTCGGGGTCTCTTCTGATTCCATACAAATTTTAGGATTATTTGCTCCAGCTCTTTGAAGAATGCCGGTGGAATTTTGATCGGAATGGCATTAAAAGTATAGATTGCTCTAGGCAGTATAGACATTTTAACAGTGTTTATTCTTACGATCCAAGAGCATGGAATGGTCTTCCAACTTTTTGTGTCTTCTTCAATTTCTTTCATGAGTGTTCTATAGTTCCTCAAGTACAGATCCTTTACCTCTTTAGTTAGATTTATTCCAAGGTATCTTATGGGTCTTGGTGCTAGAGTAAATGGAATCGATTCTCTAATTTCCCTTTCTGTATTTTCATTGTTAGTGTATAAGAAAGCCACTGATTTCTGCACATTGACTTTGTATCCTGCCACGCTGCTGAATTGCTGTATGAGTTCTAGTAGTTTGGGGGTGGAGTCTTTTGGGTTTTCCATATAAAGAATCATGTCATCTGCGAAGAGAGAGAGTTTGACTTCTTCATTACCAATTTGGATACCTTTTATTTCTCTCTGTTGTCTGATTGCTGTTGCTAGGACTTCTAATACTATGTTGAACAAGAGTACTGAAAGTGGGCATCCTTGTCTTGTTCCTGATATCAATGGGAAGGCTGCAAGCTTTTTCCCATTGAGCATGATATTTGCTGTGGGTCTTTCATAGAAAGATTTGATGAGGTTCAGGAATGTTCCCTCTATCCCTATACTTTGAAGCGTTTTAATCAGGAACGGATGTTGGATTTTGTCAAATGTTTTTTCTCCATCAATTGAGAGGACCATGTTGTTCTTCTCTCTTCTCATATTAATTGGTAGTATCACATTGATGGATTTGCGAATGTTGAACCATCCTTGTAGCCCAGGGATGAATCCCACCTGATCATGGTGGATAATCTTTTTAATGTGCTGTTGGATCCTGTTGGCTAGGATCTTGTTGAGAATCTTAGCATCCATATTCATCAGTGATATTCATCTGAAATTCTCCTTTTTGGTAGGGTCCTTGCCTGGTTTGGGGATCAGGGTAATGCTGGCTTCATAGAAAGAGTCTGGAAGTTTTCCTTCTGCTTCAATTTTTTGAGACAACTTCAGGAGAATAGGTGTTATTTCTTCTTTGAAGGTTTGGTAGAATTCCCCAGGGAATCCGTCAGGTCCTGGGCTCTTGTTTTTTGGGAGGTTTTTGATCACTGATTCATTCTCGTTATTAGATATCGGTCTATTCAGGTTGTCGATTTCTTCCTGGTTCAATGTTGGTAGTTTATATTTTTCCAGGAATGCATCCATTTCATCTAGGTTGCTAAGCTTATTGGCATATAACTGTTTGTAATAACTTCTGATGATTGTTTCTACTTCCTTGGCGTTAGTTGTGATCCCTCCCTTTTCATTCATAATTTTATGAATTTGGGATTTCTCTCTTTTTTTTCAGATTAGTGTAGCCAGTGGCTTATCGATTTTATTGATTCTTTCAAAAAACCAGCTTCTAGTTTCATTGATACGTTCTACTGTATCTCTGGTTTCTCCCTCATTGATCTCAGCTCTAATCTTGATGATTTCCCTTCTTATGTGTGGAGTTGGTTTGATTTGCTGTTGATCCTCCAGTTCTTTAAGGTGTAGAGACAGCTGGTGTGTTCTGGATTTTTCAATTTTTTTGAGCAAGGCTTGGATGGCTATATATTTTCCCCTTAGGACCGCCTTTGCTGTATCCCATAAGTTTTGGACCGAAGTGTCTTCATTCTCATTGGTTTCCATGAATTGTTTCAGTTCTTCTTTGATCTCCTGGTTGATCCAAGCATTCTTAAGCAAGGTGGTCTTTAGCTTCCAGGTGTTTGAGTTCCTTCGGAACTTTTCCTTGTGATTGAGCTCCAGTTTCAAAGCATTGTGATCTGAGAATATGCAGGGAATAATCTCAGTCTTTTGGTATTGGTTGAGTCCAGATTTGTGACCCAGTATGTGGTCTATTCTGGAGAAGGTTCCGTGTGCACTTGATAAGAATGAGTATTCTGCTGTTTTAGGGTGGAATGTTCTGTATATATCTATGAGGTCCATCTGGTCCAATGTGTCATTCAATGCTCTTGTTTCTTTATTGATTTTCTGCTTCAATGATCTGTCTAATTCTGAAAGAGGCGTGTTAAGATCTCCTACGATTAGTGTATTCATATCAATATGACTCTTTATCTTGATTAACAGTTTTCTTAAGTAATTGGCTGCTCCCATATTGGGAGCATAGATATTTACAATTGTTAGATCACCTTGTGGATAGTCCCTTTAAGGATTATGTAGTGTCCTTCTGTATCTCTGACTACAGTCTTTAGTTTGAAGTCTAATTTGTCTGATATGAGAATCGCTACCCCAGCCTTCTTTTGAGTCCCATTGGCATGAAAGATGCTTCTCCACCCCTTCACTTTCAGTCTGTGTGTATCTTTAGGTTCAAAATGGGTCTCTTGTAGACAGCATATGGATGGATCCTGTCGTTTTATCCAATCTGCAACCCTGTGCCGTTTTATGGGTGCATTTAGGGCCATTCACATAGAGAGTGATTATTGATAGATACGTTTTTAATGACATCGAGTTACCTTTGAAGTCTTTCTTTCTGTAGACTGTCTCTATATTTCTGTTCAATGCTATTCTTGGGATTTTTCCTCTTTTATAGAACTCCCCTTAATATTTCCTGCAGTATCGGCTTGGTGGTTGCATAGTCTTTTAAGCCTTGCCGGTCTTGGAAACTCTTTATCTCTCCATCCATTTTGAATATCAGTCTTGCTGGATAAAGTATTCCTGGCTGCATGTTCCTCTCATTTAGTGCCCTGAATATATCTTTCCAGACTCTTCTGGCTTGCCAGGTCTCTGTGGACAGGTCTGACGTTATTCTGATGGGCTTCCCTCTGTAAGTAAGGAGCCTCTTTGCCCTGGCGGCTTTCAAGAGATTATACCTACAATTATAATTTCTCAATTTGACTATCAGGTGTCGTTATGTTTTTTTGGAGTGTATAATCTTGGGTGGAGACCTTTCAGCCTCTAGTACATGAACGCTGGTTTCATTCGCGAGATTCGGAAAATTTTCATGAAGGACTTGTTCCATGATATCTTCTAGATTTCTTTCTTTCTCCTCCCCTTCAGGAATTCCAATAATTCTGATGTTGGAACGCTTCATGGCATCATTTATTTCCCTGATTCTGCTTTCGTGGGATCTAAGCTGTTTGTTCCAGGCTTCCTCCTGATCCTTTCTCTCTATCTGTTTGTCTTCCAGATCAGTAATTCTATCTTCTGTCTCAGTTACCCTAGTTTTGAGAGAGTTTAGATTAGATTGGAACTCATTGAGAGCATTGTGGACCTCCTCCCTGGTAGCTTTAAGCTCCGCCCTAACATTGTGAACATCCTGTCTGGTCGCTTTCAGTTCGGCCCTAATCAATTCTGTTTGGTCATCCATGGCACTCTCCAACCTAGCTATTGCCTGGATAATTGTTAGCCTGAATTCTCTTTCCGACATATTGTCTATGTTGATAGCCTTTAGCTCTGTTGAAGAAGGTCCATGATCTGTATTTTTCTTCTGTTGGGCATTCCTCCTCCTAGTCATTTTGGTGGGAGAAGACTGAACAGATGTAGCTGGATGTATCAACTCTGGTGCAGTCAAGGTGCACCCTGGAACACTTCCTGATCTCCGTCTCAGAGAGAAGCCTCAGTCTGGGTGCAGAAGTTGAATAAATTCCCCTTGCACGCTGGCAGTGCAGGTTCCAAGTTGCAGAACCTGGGATCGCAGGATCTTTTGCTCGTCCCCAAAGCCAAGGCAGTGGCGGCTGTCTGGGAGCTCCTGACCGCCATAGAGGTTCCAAGCAGCGATCGCACACTGAGATTTTGCCGCCGGCCCGTGCTGGGAGTTCCCGGCTTGCGCGCACCTCTTTTCAGAGGCGGCTGTGGGTCGGGTGCATGTCTGGGGCACTGCGAACGGGGCGCTGGTCCATAAGCCGCAGGCTGGGCTTTTGCGCGCCTCTGTCCGGGGAAGAGTTTTGCACGCGGCTTAGACTTTGAAACAATGGCGCAGGTCAAGAAGCACCCTCGGGCCTTAGTAACCCAGGAGAGCTCGATGGACGTGCGCGCGCCTCTCAAGCTTTGTGGTAGGGCTAGCGCGCATTCTGCAGACCGGCACAGCTACCATTCCCTCACAGGAGCCGGAACCCCACGCTCTGGAGCACGCTGGCGGCTTAGGGACCAGGAGCTGGTTTTCTCCGCCGCACTCTCTCTGCCTCCACGCCGGAAAGGCCGTCTGGGACCGGGGACTTAAGCCCCTGTCCCTAGCCGCCGCTATTCCCACAATTTCCCCCGCAATCCTTTGCTCTTTTGGAGTGCTTTCAACCAGTCTCCAAGTTAATGCTGGTCCCCAGACGCAGGGCACTCTCGCTCGTATTGGGGTATTACTTTCCCACTTGTCGCCTCTGGTGGCTCCCTCCCCCTTTTGTTTATCTTCTGATATCAGTCCGCCGTTCCCATTCCGCTTTACCTGCTCACTGGCGTCTTCTGATTTTGTAGAGATCCAGACGTGTATAATTCTGATCTCAGGCTGATTTCATGGGTGATCGGAGTTCTTTGGTAGGTAATCAGCTCACTTTGGGTTACCAGCTGTAAAGATGCCTCTTCCTAGTACCCCGCCATCTTGTCCCCCTCAGGGGCACAGATTTTTTAAATTGTTAGATATTCATGGAACCTGGGTGGCTCAGTGGGTTAAGCCTCAGCCTTTGGCTCAGGTCATGATCTCAGAGTCCTGGGGTCCAGCCCCACACCAGGAACGCTCCTCAGCAGGGAGCCTGCTTCCCATTCTCTCTCTGCCTGCCTCTCTGCCTACTTGTGATTTCTCTGTCAAATAAAAAAAAATCTAAAATTGTTAGATATTCTTGTTGTGCAGACCCTTTGAATATGATATAGTGTCTTTCCTCATCTCTTATTATACTCTTTGGCTTAAAATCGAATGGATCTGATATAAGGACTGACACCCCAGCTTTCCTTTGATGTCCATTAGCATGGTAAATTGTTTTCCACCCCCTCACCTTTAATCCAGAGGGGACTTTGGGTCTAAAATGACTTTCTTGTAGACAGCATATTGATGGCTTTTGTTTTTTTATCCAATCTGATACCCTTTGTCTTTTGACTGGGGGCATTTAGCCCATTTACATTCAGGGTAACTATTGAGAGATATGAATTTAGTGTCATTGTATTGCCTGTAAGGTGACTATTACAGTATATTGTCTCTGTTCCTTTCTGATCTACTAACTTTAGGGTCTCTCTTTGCTTAGAGGACCCCTTTCAATATTTCCTGTAGAGCTGGTTTGGTGTTTGCAAATTCTTTCAGTTTTTGTTTGTCCTGGAAGCTTTTTTCCTCTCCTCCTATTTTCAATGATAGCCTCACTGGATATAGCATTCTTGGCTGCAAGTTTTTCTCATTTAGTGCTCTGAATATATCATGCTGGTTCTTTCTGGCTTGCCTGGTCTCTGTGGATAAGTCCACTGCCAATCTAATATTTTTACCTTTATAAGTTACAGACTTCTTGTCCCGGGCTGCCTTCAGGATTTTCTCTTTGTCACTAAGAATTGTAAATTTTACTATTAGATGATGGGGTGGGGACCTATTGTTATTGATTTTGAGAGGGGTTCTATGTGCCTCTTGGATTTTGATTTTGATGCTTGTTCCCTTTGCCATATTGGGGAAATTGTCTACAATAATTCTCTCTGGTATACCTTCTGCTCCTCTCTCTCTTTCTTCTTCTTCTGGAATCTGAATTATTCTAATGTTGTTTCATCTTATGGTATCACTTATCTCTTGAATTCTCCCCTCATGGTCCAGTAGTTGTTTCTCTCTCTTTTGCTCAGCTTCTTTATTCTCTGTCATTTGGTCTTTTATATCACTAATTCTCTCTTTTGCATCATTTTTTCCTAGCAGCAAGAGCCTCCATTTTTTATTGTACCTCATTAATAGCTTTTTCGATTTCAGCTTGGTTAGATTTTAGTTCTTTTATCTCTCCAGAAAGGGCTTTGATTTCTCCAGCAGGGTTTCTCTATTATCTAGCACCTTGAGAATCATCATTCCGAACTCTAGATCTGACATATTACCAATGTCTGTATTGATTAGGTCCCTAGCCTTTGATACTGCCTCTCGTTTTTTTTCCCCCCTGTCGTGATTTTTTCTGTCTTGTCATTTTATCCAGGTAAGAATATATGAAGGAGAGAGTAAAATATTAAAAAGGTGCCAAAGACCCCAGGAAAATGTGCTTTAACCAAATCAGAAGAGACCCCAAATCTTGGAGGGAAGAGAGAGGATAAAATTCTTTTTATCCTTCAGGGAAAAAAAGAAAAAAATATTAAAAAGGAAAATATATATATATATATATATATATATATATATATATTTGACTGGTGAAGAGAACAGAGTCACAGAGTCACCCACTTAATTTTGGAAGTCTTTTGGTCTCTTAGAAGAAACTACCTTCCAAAATTTTATAGAGTTAAAATATACACACACACACACACTCACACACAAAAATACACAAAATAAGGGTAAAGACGATGAAGGGATGGAATATGACAATAAAGATGAAATTTCTTTAAAAAAATTCTAAAATAGGAGTGGAATTCGATAAGTTGGTTGGAAGTATAAAGAATAAAAAGTGGAGATAATTTACTCAGGCTGGAGACTAGAGCAAAGCCCTGTGCCTGATTTATGGTATATTTTGATCTATTAGAAGAAGTTGTATCCCAGATTTTTTTAGAAGAGAAAACCTTATGTGTATAAAAAAAACCAAGTTAGATACAATACAGGATAAAATATGACTATATTAAGGAAGGTTCAAAAATATTTTTTACGAAAGGTATTGTTAAACTAGTTAAAAATGGTAAGAGGGAAAGATTAAAAAGTTTAAAAATTAGCATAAGAAAAAAATAAAATTAAAAAAATTAAATTAACTTTGCAAGACTAAAGAATCATGGGGAGAAAGGCATGAATTCCACGCTTTGCTTTCTCCTTCTCTGGAATTCCACTGTTCTCCTTGGTAAGTGAACTTGGTCTTGGCTGGATTTATTGCTGATCCTCTGGGGGAGGGACCTATTGTAGTGATTCCCAAGTGTCTTTGCCCAAGGCAGAATTTCACCGCCCTTACCAGGGGCTGGGTTAAGTAATCCACTCGGGTTCACTTTCAGGGGCCTTTGTCCCCTGAATGCTTTCCATAGAGTTCTGGAGGACGGGAATGAAAATGGCTGTCTCCCACTCTCTGGCCCAGAGCAGCCGAGAGCTTGGGGCTTCACTCCTCAGTGCATCCTTGGAAGAAAGCGCTCAATCACTCCTGTCTCCCTGGCCTCTGGCCATGCTTTGAGCTCACCCAGCCTGCAGCCAAGCTTCTCTGTCTCTGGCACACAGCCCTGTCTGGAGTCTCCAATCCCAGAAGATCTCTGCGCTCTTCCAGGAGGGTCCCCTGGATCTTGTGTGATTCCCCACTCAAAGAGAAGTGGCCTGAATGTCCCAAGGATCACAGTTTAAGGTAACCCGGAGTGAAGATCTCACTCCTCAGCTCTGTCTCTGTAGCTGGCTTCACCACTCTAACACCTTCAAGCTCTGTGACACTCAGACACCCCCAATCCTTCTGTGATCCCACAGGACCTGAGAACACGCTGTCCCAGCATGGGCTTCATCCCGACTTAGCCTCTGGAGCGATGTCCCTCAGTGGAACAGACTTTTAAAAGTTCTGATTTTGTGCTCCATTGCTCAGCTGCTTGCAGGGAGCCGACCCCTCCCCCCACGGTCTATCTTCCCGTGGCTTTGGATTCACTTCTCCACAGGTCCTGCCTTCCAGAAAGTGGTTGATTTTCTGCTTCTAGAATTGCTGACCTTCTTCTCTTTGATCTCCTGTTGGATCTGTAGGTGTTTGATAAACTAGCTCACCTCCTGCTACCTAATGTCATCTCAGCCTGCTACTCCTCCGCCATCTTGACTCCTCCTCCTCCACTCATTTTCAGAAAATCTAGCACCTGGTTCTAAATTACGGAGTACATCTTACCTAATATTAAACCTAATAGTGACATTTTGTGTAATGGGGGAAGAGGTGAGGTCATGAGCACATTTTCACAGGCTTCTCACCTATGAAACTTCATCTCTCTCCAGCCTTTGTACATCGTCCTTCTATGCAAGTTGTATTTACTATCTAGAGAGTTTCCATGATTCTTTATTTTTCTGACCTAATCATTCAAAGAATTTATAATTTATTATAATTTTTTGAATTTATAAAATGTTATGGCCTTACATTTTTGTAATGTTGATGTGTTGCCAGGATTCACCACTGAAATGTTAATACTGTTCTGATGTTAAAAAAAAGAAAAGAAAAGAAAATATATCCAAAGCAGATGACATTGTGATTGAAATGCACAGCTCCAAAGATATCTGCTTGAGTAAATTTAGAAAAGTGATTAGGTGATATCACAATGTGGTTTTAATTTGAATCTCCCTGAGGGCCAGTGATGATGAACATTTTTTCATGTGTCTGATAGCCATTTGTATGTCTTGATTGGAGAAGTGTCTGTTCATATCTTCTGCCCATTTTTTGATATGTTTGCCTGTTTCATGTGTGTTGAGATTGAGGCGTTCATTATATATTCTGGATATCAACCTTCTGTCTGTACTGTCATTTGCATATATCTTTTCACATTCCATGGGCTGCCTCTTTGTTTTTTTGACTGTTTCCTTTGCTGTGCAGAAGCTTTTGATTTTGATGAAGTCCCAGAAGTTTATTTTTGCTTTTGTTTCCTTTGCCTTTGGAGACGTATCTTGAAAGAAGTTGCTGTGGCTGATATCGAAGAGATTACTGCCTATGTTCTCCTCTAGGATTCTGATGGATTCCTGTCTCACATTGAGGTCTTTTATCCATTTTGAGTTTACTCTTGTGTAAGGTGTAAGAGAATGGTCGATTTTCATTCTTCTACTTATAGCTGTCCAGTTTTCCCAGCACCATTTATTGAAGAGACTGTCTTTTTTCCACTGTATATTTTTTCCTGTTTTGTCGAAGATTATTTGACCATAGAGTTAAGGGTCCATATCTGGGCTCTCTACTCTGTTCTACTGGTCTATGTGTCTGTTTTTATGCCCCGACCGTGCTGTCTTGGTGATCACAGCTTTGTAATAAAGCTTGAAATCAGGTAACTTGATGCCCCCAGCTTTATTTTCGTTTTTCAACATTTCCTTAGCAATTTGGGGTCTCTTCTGATTCCATACAATTTTTTGGATTATTTGCTCCAGCTCTTTGAGGAATGCTGGTGGAATTTTGATCAGAATGGAATTAAAAGTATAGATTGCTCTAGACAGTATAGACATTTTCACAATGTTTATTCTCCCTATCCACGAGCATGGAATGGTCTTCCATCTTTTTGTGTCTTCTTCAATTTCTTTCATGAGTGTTCTGTAGTTCCTCAAGTACAGATCCTTTACCTCTTTGGTTAGGTTTATTCCCAGGTATCTTATGGTTCTTGGTGCTATAGTTAATGGAATTGATTCTCTAATTTCCCTTTCTGTATTTACATTGTTGGTGTATAAGAAAGCCACTGATTTCTGCACATTGACTTTGTATCCTGCCATGTTGCTGAATTGCTGTATGAGTTCTAGTAGTTTGGGGGTTGAGATATCACCTTACACCACTTAGAATGGCCAAAATTAACAGAACAGGAAACAACATGTGTTGGAGAGGATGTGGAGAAAGGGGAACCCTCTTCCACTGTCGGTGGGAATGCAAGTTGGTCCAGCCTCCTTGGAGAACAGTGTGGAGATTCCTCAAGAAATTAAAAATAGAACTTCCCTATGACCCTGTCATTGCACTCCTGGGTATTTACCCCAAAGATACAGATGTCGTGAAAAGAAAGGCCATCTCTACCCCAATGTTTATAGCAGCAATGGCCACGGTCGCCAAACTATGGAAAGAACCAAGATGCACTTCAACGGACGAATGGATAAGGAAGATGTGTTCCATATACACTGTGGAGTATTATGCCTCCATCAGAAAGGACCAATACCCAACTTTTGTAGCAACATGGACGGGATTGGAAGAGATTATGCTGAGTGAAATAAGTCAAGCAGAGAGAGTCAATTATCATATGGTTTCACTTATTTGTGGAGCATAACAAAAAGCATGGAAGACATGGGGAGTTAGAGAGAAGGGGGTTGGGGTAAAGTGGAAGGGGAGGTGAATCATGAGAGACTATGGACTCTGAAAAACAATCTGAGGGGTTTGAAGTGGCGCGGTTGTTGGAGTTTTGGGTACCAGGTGGTGGGTATTATAGAGGGCACGGATTGCATGGAGCACTGGGTGTGGTGAAAAAATAATGAATACTGTTTTTCTGAAAATAAATAAATTAATTTAATTAAAAAACAAGAAAAGTGATTAGGTTTTTTTCCCCTTAAAGCATTTCTTTGTTATCAAGCATCCATCAGACATATCAAAATCGCTAGCATATTTTTGAAAACTTTTTCAAGTCTGTCCTGAAGTGAAATTCTCATATAAAATGATTTATAATCAAGTTTAAAGTATTAAATCTCTATATTTAACAGATATTTGGAAAGAAAAGACTATTTGGAAATCTTTCTGGAGGAGAAAAACATGTTTTTGGTGTCTGCAGTAATACAGCATCTGGAAAACAAGGACAATGGGTTTCTTGTTTCTTAGGTGTTGAGTTTGATATTTCATTCTTATGGAGGGGCATCCTTCTTTTCTTAGGAATTTTAGATAGATGCGGATTCTCAGGGGCACTGCATACACATTGAATGAATTCAAAATTTTAGTCTAAGTGTTGATATAAAAATTAATTTATTAGATCATTGCTTTCCTTGTTAAGAAAATAAGAATGCAAAGATCAATAAAAATAGACTATGTCACAGAAGTTCACTGGGGCTGACTCTCTGTGGCAATATCCAAATGAAGATCCACAGTGCATCTAGCATACAAAAAGATCTTACTTCTGAGGACAGGCACAATGAGCTTTTCTGATAAGAAAATTTGCATCAAAAAGTTGAATTTTCACACACATTAAAATTAATAGAATAATCATGACAACTAGGACTGATGTTCAGGCACAGGATAATTTAGTCAACATGAAGAAACCCCAAATCCTTCCAAACTGAAAAACTCTGATGAGAGACAACTAGAAAGTAAAATACCTTAACCTTTAGATTATCTGGAAACTAAGAACTGGCAGTTCTAAACATATAGAAACATTCCAATATGGATGTTCAAAAGGTAAACAAATGATCTCTGATAGCACAGACTGAATTTGGGGTCAAGAAATGGTTAAAATTAGATGGGGGAAGATCTACCAGGCATTTCTCCTTTGTGTCTGGTAGCAACACCCCTGTAAGAGGAGTTGAAGGGAATCACAGTGGATGGGTGGGGCAGACTGTGGTTTCATAAACAGTGAATAAGCTCTTTAAGAAGACAGGGAGGTCTCTTTATATTTTAGAATGATTTCTGAGGGAAGAAGGGTAGAATTTTAACATTTGGATTCATAACACATTAGTTAAATTGAAAACATTGTACTAAACAACATTCCTTAATAATGCTCGTGGAGATATTAACGAAGAAATGAATGATTTTATTTATTCCACAAATAGTGATTGACTGCTGACCCTGACCCTGTGCTGGATATAAGCCCAACAATGAGGAATGGTAGAATTGTTTGATAAGTATTTAACATCAATAACGACAGGAGTTGCAGTTTTCACATGGCCCTTGAAACAACAATTTTCTGCGAAATAGAAAAGAATGGGAATTAGAAAACTATGGTCATCACAGTTTAATGGTATGACTTGTTCAGTAAATATGTGTTGGTTTGAATATATGTAAATGAGATACAAAAACAAAACAAAACAAAAATCTGAAATTCTCCTGCAGACAACATCAAGAATTGATAAGTGTGTCTCTCATTCTTTGGGACCTTTTGGTCTCTCATTTCCCTCACTCAAGTCCTGGTGTCTTGGGCTCTGTCTTCATGAAGACGTGAATTCAATTTTCTGTCATCAGGAAAACATGATCCTTTCTGGTATGTGATGTATGGGGGGGGAATTATAAAGCTCAAAAGCCCTGCACTCTTCCCTGGTTAGAATCGTGAAACACATACCCAGTTCAGATCAGGTTCCCCATTTGTTACTGAGAAAGGGTCTTAGCCATCTGGGGCTCTCACATTCTCTTATTTAAAAAAAAAAATGCCCACCCAGGGGGGCCTGGGTGACTTAGTCCATTAAGCACGTGCCTTCAGCTCAAGTCCTGATCCCAGGGTCCTTGGATGATAGTCAGCCTAGAGACAAGATGGGGCTCCCTGCTCAGCAGGGAGACTGCTCCTTCTTCTCCCTCTGCCCCTCTCCCTCTCCCTGTACCCACCCCTCCCCCTTCTCTCACTCTCTTTCAAATAAGCTAAAAACAAAAACAAAAGCAAACAAACAAAAGCCCAACTCTGCCCCAAATCGTCAAAAGTACACGCTATGTTTTCTACTGGAAACACCCACCTAGGACATCACAAAGCATTCTTTTGAGTATCATTATGGATTCTTGAATGTTTATTTATTCAAGGTCTTATAATCAATATTGGTCATTCTGATCTTGCTAGACAGTCACACTGGGCTGTCTCCAGCATCTGGTGGTATTCATTTTCCAGGGCTGCTACAACAAAGTGCCACAAATGAGGTGGGTTAAAATAACAGACATTTATTTTCTGATTTCTTAAGTTCAGAAGTCTAAAATCAAGGTGTTGGTGCTCCCTCTGGACAACCCCCTGACAGAATCCTTCCTTGTTTCTTCTAGTTTCTGGTGGCTCCAGGGATCACTTGGCTTATGGCTACATGACTCCAATCTCTGCCTCCATTTTTACATGGCCTTCTCCGTGTCTTCTCCTCTTCTGTCTCTTATAAATAGAAGACAGTCATTAGATTTAGGGACCACCCAGATCATCGAAGATGATTTCCTTTTTCTAAGAAATAGTCACAATCCCATGTTCCTTGGATTTGGATATGGACATTTCTATCATCCAGGCGTGCAAACACATTTCTTCTAGTTGTTAGAGGCTTTCTATTTTTAGTGTCAAAATAGCATAGATAGAACTAGCTCTTATTCCATTTTCTGTAATAAACTTTTAGCAAGTGCTTCTGGAGGTCAAATATTATGCTAATTATGACAATACAAAGCTATGTCACATCTCTTGGGTTTCTCCCCAAAGTACAGGTTCCCTTGAATGAGAAAAATGGTGCTCCAAGTGGACGGAAAGCCCATGATTTTAAAGAGCCAGCTTAAGTACTCGTTCAATTGTCCACATTTGGAGTGTCAGAGGATCGAGAGGCCAGTAAATAATCCTACAGATCTCTTGTAAGAAATCTCCAGGCCATTTTCCTTTTCAAAGTTTTGTTCCAGGTTTCAGGCACCTAATCTGCCAAAGCATACCAGCCTGAGAGTCAGGTCCCTCAGGTTCTATTTCTGGTTCTGCTACTGGATTGCTGTGGGACCTTGCACACCACAGGGAGGGTGGGTGCACTTCCTACAAAGCAAGAGACAAGAGCCTGAGGAGCCCTGTAGGCAAGGCTACCTCATACCCCATGAAGCTGGATCCCAGGAACCAAGTGTACCGGCTGTACTCCTCACACACAGTCTAGGGATGCTCTTCCTGCTGCCAAAGCCACTGATGTTTGTGTGAAGCTGGAGCTCTGATTTTAGTTTGGTCAAAGGGACTCGGACTCCCACCTTTGTGTGAATCCTAGAAGTCAAAAGGAAAAATAGTTTTCATTTTGAAGATTTTATGTATTTATTTGACAGAGAGAACTCACAAGTAGATGGAGAGGCAGGCAGAGAGGGAGAGAGAGAGGGAAGCGGGCTCCCTGCTGAGCAGAGAGCCCAATGTGGGACTCGATCCCAAGACCCTGAGATCATGACCTGAGCAGCGGCTTAACCCACTGAGCCACCCAGGTGCCCCAATAGTTTGCATTTTAAAGCCTTGACTTTTTCTTACTGAGATGTTCTTGTGGTTCACCTTGCCCTAGCGGAAAATGGGCTGGTGGCCCAGAGCAAGGAGTGAAGGGTTGGGAACTCTGGGCTCTTCCTGGAGGGGGCAGGCGGGTGCTGTGCAACAACTTGCGGACACTGGAAAGGAAAGTTCCCTGCACCTCGTCCCCTAAAGAACTACATTTCTCAAGGGGCCTTGCCACCCACAGCCGGGGGAGGAGGAAGGAGGAGCTCAGAGCTGGCCTGCGAACTAGCGCCCTCTGTTGGCAGGTCCAAGTGGGCTGCGCTGGCGCGGCATCCGAGGGGCTGACTCGCATCTCCCGCAGTGCAGCGGGGATTCCGCGTGGACACCGCCTTTTTGCCCCTGGATTTCGCAGTACCCGCCCCGCCCCTCCTCCCTAGAGCCTCCGCTGCGGCGGCTGTGGCGGCTGCGGCGGCTGCAGTGGCTGTGGCGGCTGCGGCGGCTGCGGAGCCCGTGGCGGCTTTGGCGGCTTTGGTGGCTTTGGCGACTGGGGCTGCTGGGGCGGCTTTGGCGACTGGGGCTGCTGGGGCGGCTGTGGCGGCTGGGGCGGCTGTGGCGGCTGGGGCGGCTGGGGCGGCTGGGGCGGCTGGGGCGGCTGGGGCGGCTACGGCGGCTGCGGCGGCTGTGGAGATTGCGGGGGTAGGGCGGCTGCGGCGGCTGCGGCGGCTGCGGCGGCTGCGGCGGCTGCGGCGGCTGTGGAGATTGCGGGGGTAGGGCGGCTGCGGCGGCTGCGGCGGCTGCGGCGGCTGTGGAGATTGCGGGGGTGGGGCGGCTGCGGCGGTTGCTGCAGCTGCGGCGCAGGCAACGCCTGCTGCCGCCGGCGGTTGGCGAGGAGTTCGCGCGACAGGGACCCGGATCCTATGCGGTTATTCGCAAGGCGCAGGCGCCACTGCCTCGCCAGCCGTCGGTTTCCAGCGGCGGCGGGACGTTCCCTGGAAGGAGCCACGGGTTGCGAAGAAGTCCACCCAGAAGGTGCGGGACCCCGAGAAGGACGGGCTGACGCGCCTGAAGCACCTGCGGGCGCTGCTGGGTGAGGCCCGCTCTGGGGCCCCGGGTGTAGGCGTTCCTGCCCTGACGTGGGCCGGGGGGGAGGGTGGGCGCTGGGATGCAGACGGCATGGGGGGGGCGTGGGGGTGGTGTGAGACCCTCTTTTCGGGGCCCAGCATTGTTCCCGACTGTGGGCAGTCTGACCTCGGACTCTGCCCTGTTGCCCAGGGCGTAAACTCACCCCGGATTTGAGCCTGGTTACGTCAAGGCCAACGGAGCCGCCACTTTCCCCTCCCTAGCAAATCCTGCACTCCAGGTGCTACACAGACACACACGCACACACATTCACACACAAAATAAACTGACACCTCCCCCTCTCGTTTTTTAATTTCTATTTCTGACTCTGACACCTGAAGTCGAGTCTCCAAGTGTTCCCAGCCCAGACTTAACTGAACTGTCCTCTCTTCTGTGGGCACCCTCCCCTTAAATTTTATTTTTACTTTTGAGTCGGAGTCTTCAGAGAGATGGAGCCTCCCAGTGCTCCCAGGGTAAATTTAATTGAGCTGTCGTCTATCTTCCCGCGCTCCTCTTATTTTTATTTTGGGTCTGGCCGCTTGGGCTTCCTTGTGTGGTTGGTGTGAAGGGGGCTCCTCCTGTTTGTGGAGGGAAGGGTGGCTTTCCTGGGTTCAAGGAGGCTGCTGCTGCTTTCTTGCCAGGATGACAGTGAGAGTTCTTTGCTGCCTTTCGTTTTTGCTTTTGTGGACTGCTGGGTGAAGGTTCTGTGGAGCCCAGGGGGCCTGCAGGAACCTGGTATGAAGCTCATCCTGGTGGCTGTGAAGTGTCCCCAAGGCTTCCTGTCCCCTGCTGCATGTGATCTCTAGCTGCTTTGCTAGGCTGTGTTGTTTTCCTTTTTCTTCCCTACTTAGTCTTAACTTTTGTTTAAGACCAACACTTGTGCTACCTGTGCTGTCCCTAGTGTTTCTGGAGGCTGAGAAAAGGACACCTTGTTTCCTCTGGATGTCTTTTTATTCTTAAAATAAGGGAAAAAACGCACTTGAGGAAAGATGACATAAAAGAATTCGAATTTTAAATAAAGATCTTGTTCATGAAATTAAAGGTTGCTAATTATTTCTTTTTATACCCTGTGAAGTACCTCAGAGGACACACACACACACACACACACACACACACACACCTGGTTCCCAAGTGAGGTTATTTACAATCTCAGATTCCTTGAGGTTTACACTATCTCGTTCAGTTTGGCATGAATGTAAATTAATTACTTACTGTTACGAGAGATTAGTTTTCGAGAGTTGTGAAAGTGAAGTGTGGTGTCCTTGGTAAACTGACCTGTCTCCTCCCTGTAGTAAAATCTCATGCTCACACAGGTTGCATTGTGCAGAGTTCTTCTAGTGACTGATAAATACTACTGCAGGGACACTTGATAAAGGAACAGATTTGATACTCTGGGACTGTTTCTGTAGTAGAGAATTTGAACTTTTGCTCTGTCCAAGTCTGCAGGATTATGTTGGCTCCATTTTGTAAAGGTGGAATCAATTAAACCTAGATGAGTTTGGCTTCTTAGAGATGCACAGTACATTGTTACGAGTCTGAGAAAGTAGTTCATTTTTGAGACTGTGTAATTGTGGTTTCACTTTAAGGTGCAGTATTTTATTTTGAGGAACTTTCTTTTTTCAGTTCATTGAGCTCATGATGACCTCAGTTTGTAACACAGGCAGGTTCTTTGATATGAGGCTGTTTTTTGTGAATGCATTTGTTTGTGGAATGACCCAGTGTCCTTTCTGGCTGCAGTCTTACCCATAGGGACTACATTTTTGCAAATGTGTCTGAAGACTTCTAGTGATAATGTCTCATGTAAACTCTGGCCAACAACTCTGGTTTAAAGATGTTAAAGAAATACAGTAAATTCATGGACTAGTTCCTAGCACATCATATACCCTATATGTTTGCTACTTAAAGAAAAAGTCTACTTAGGAAAAAAAAAATGGCCCCTTGACCTGAAAGACAAGAATTAGCCAAGAGCAAGAAAACTACTGAAGAAAATGAATAGACATTATTGTTGTATTTTTATTCGCATATTTCTTGTAATACTCTTAATTTTCACATATTTTGTCTTCAAGCAATAATAAAATTTTATTTTTTATAAAGATGATACCACTGACCTGGATTTCCAGTCGTTGGCAACATCACTTTGGCTGGTTACTTAGCCTGTCTTTGAACCGTGGTTTCTTTACTCTGTCAGATGGGTATGGTCATGTCTACTTTGTAAAATTTGTTGTGAGTATAAGGTACAAATGACTTCAGCTTGCAGCAGGCATGTAATAGTTTCCTCTCCTATTACTGGCCCTCCATCATGAACAGACTAGGAAAAGTGTTTTGATAGGTACTTTCCCACACCACCCCTGGTATTTGGATAGTTGCTGTAAATTTGTTCTCTCTTTCTAAAAATTAGTCTGTGTAAAAGACAACACAAACTGCGAGACACCCAACAAACTGTGGAAAGTAGAGTAGTTCTCATTCCAGTTAGAACTTATATAGCTACTTTAATCTGACTGTGTATTGTCGATTGGCCTGATACCATTAACCTTATTTTACAAGGGTGGAGACTGAGGACCAGATAGACCTTGCAAGGGGCCAAGCCGTGGATCTATGTGCATGTGCACTGTGTTAATTACAGGTAGACCAAAGAGCCATTAGGTCCCCTGACTTCCAGTTCTCCCTGCATTGTTGAAATCATCAATGGGAGAGTAAATGAGTCAACAAAACAAAACAGAAACAAACAAAAAAAAATCCGTGTATTGCTATCTTATTCCAGCAAAGATGCCATGTTTAATTAAGGGTTGAGTCCCTACTACAAATCCCCATCTATAAATGGTATTGATGTAGCAAGAAGAATGATGTACCAGGAAGCATATAGTATGGCATGTAATTAGATAGTGGCTTCTATGTTGGACTCCATTTTAGGATTCCAAAGGGTCAGAAAAGATCATGAAGAGTGGCACAAACAGAAGGGCCTTTTGAGGAAGGTTTTCCTCATGCTGGTCCCTTGAAGGGTGTCTAGACTACTGAGCCACATGTGTAACTTCAAAATTTTTAGTAGCCACATTTCAGAAAGTAAAAAGAAAGAGGTGACATTAATTTTAATAATGCATTTTATTGAATCCCACAGCTCTAGTCTGTATTATATCAACAGGTAACCAATATAAAACATTATTATTTTTTTGCGTTCTGTTTTTCATATCAAGTCTTTGAAATCCAGTGTGTGTTGGACACTTCTAGCACGTCTCATTTTACACTAGCTGCATTTTAAGGGCTCAGTAGCTGTATGTGGCTAGTAGCTGCATAAGGGACAGAGCAAGGTTAGCATTTGGGAAGTGCAGCAGGAAGGCAGTTCCAAGCAATGGGAGATGGAAGCTGGTGGTGGAAATACACATGGCAATGATGTAGAAAGGTGAAGTACACCAGCCTGCTCCTTCCTCCTGTCCAGTAAGGGAGTCCCAGGGTAACATTGGTCATGAGAAAGAGTGGTAGAATTCTTGCCCTGAGGGTGTTCACAGTGTCAGATATGTGACTAGAGTGGTATGTAGGCCAGGAGTAGGGACAGGACAGTGAGTTGAACTGGGGGATCTTGGTAGGGGGAGAGGAGTGGCAGCCTGACTGGCAGAAGCTGAGGCAGTTTGGGGGTCAGATCATAAAAGGTGTTGTTCGTCTGAGTTGGAAGCTCCTATGTTCCTTTGCAGGTGGGAGGGCCCTCTTGAAGAATGCTTAGCAAATCAAATGATAAGAATTGAGAGCTGCCTGGCTGTCAGCAGGGCCAGGAAAATGGATTGGGGGTGAGTGGTGATGGTAGGGGTGACCCTGCTGGCAGAGAAAGAAGAGACAAATGACAAGGGTCTGAAAGAAGATACTCCGTGAATGGAGAAGAGGGGTGGGATTTCAAAGGGCCAAGGCAGTGGGAACTAGTGATTGTCTCAGTTAAGTAATGAAACAAGTGTGTTGAAGCCAGGCGAGGAGTGATCAGTCTGAAGCAGAAGAGATCTGGGAGAAGAGGCCTCAGTCAAGGCAAATCGAGTGACATTGGGCCTTGGTCCCAATATTTGGAACCAGAGTGGAAAGGAGTCTCTCACAAATGCTCTCTATATATTGATGGAGTAAAATGGACTGTTTTGGTCTATTTCCTTTTAAGCATTGGTTACTTTAGATAGGGACAAGTTCGCTTACAATTTCTTTTTAAAGATTTTATTTATTGGGGAGCCTGGGTGGCTCAGTGGGTTGGACCGCTCAGTGGGTTGGGCTGCTGCCTTCGGCTCAGGTCATGATCTCAGGTCCTGGGATTGAGCCCCGTAGGGGGCTCTCTGCTCAGTGGGAAGCTTGCGTCCCTTCCTCTCTCTGCCTGCCTCCCTGCCTACTTGTGATCTCTCTCTGTCAAATAAATAAATAAAATCTTTTAAAAAATTATTTATTTATTTGACAGAGAGAGATCACAAGGGAAAGATGAATTTGGTGTTAGGGGCATTGATTTTGAGAAAAGGGCAATATCCAAGTGGAGATGTCTAGGAGGTTGTGGGACAGGGAGTCTGGAACATAATAGTATGGTAGAAAGCTATGGTATGGTTGTTTATTTTCATCCTGGTTCCATCACATCTTCCCACAACCTCTGATGCAGGCAGTGTTCCTACCCTCCACTGAGAGGGTGCAGAAACTGAGCTTAACTGCTTGTCTGTCAGCGCCCAGTCAGTTAGTGGCAGAGCTGGGATTCCTGATTCTAAAGGCCGTGTTGTACCTCTGCTAGTTATCTGACCCAAAAGCATATTTATATATCAGAAAATATATTTACCCACCACACTGGATATTAATATAGAAACAAAAGCCCTAGGGTTTTTGCATGTCTCCCAAAAATATTGCTTGGACTTGTGCTGTTCTCTTCCTAGTCCTTTTTACTAGATTCTTCTAGGGAGACTTGTATTCTAGGGAGACTTATACCTCTAGGGAGACTATAAACTTCTAGGGAGGCTATATTTGATTTCAGAATGGCAGAAGATAAAAAGACTCCCTTTGTGTTTTCCTATTTATTGGTTTCTCTGGGCCTTGGGCAGGCTGAGTAGGAGGACAAGGGGTGTTAGAGAGGAGTAGGGAATTTGGGTAAATTGAAAGGGGAGGTGAACCATGAGAGACTATGGACTCTGAAAAACAGTCTGAGGGGTTTGAAGTGGCGGGGGGGTGGGGGGTTGGGGTACCAGGTGGTGGGTATTATAGAGGGCACGGCTTGCATGGAGCACTGGGTGTAGTGAAAAAATAATGACTACTGTTTTTCTGAAAATAAATAAATTGGAAAAAAAAAGTCCAATGGAGCTCAGATGTTTTGTTTGGGACAACTGAAAAAGGCTGACATCCTCCTTTTATTCTGAGAAGAGAGTTAATTGATAGGTCCAGAATATTTTGATGTAAACTTTTTTAACTTGTATTTTGATTTTGTTGGTGTTTTACTTGAAATTGGGCATGGATCATTTTACTAGCTGTTTAGACTACTGACCTTTCTACAGATAAAACTGTAGAGAATTGTTCATTTTTTAAAAATTGTCTTTAAAAATGGCAAATTAATTCCATTTAAACTTTAAGTTGTTTTTTAAATTTACTTTTTATTATCAACATAACAGTATTCATTATTTTTGCACCACACCCAGCGCTCTATGCAATCCGTGCCCTCTATAATACCCACCACCTGGTACCCCAACCTCCCACACCCCGCCCCTTCAAAACCCTCAGATTGTTTTTCAGAGTCCATAGTCTCTCATGGTTCACCTCCCCTTCCAATTTCCCCCAATTCCCTTCTCCTCTCTAACTCCCCATGTCCTTCATGCTATTTGTTATGCTCCACAAATAAGTGAAACCATATGAAAATTGACTCTCTCTGCTTGACTGATTTCACTCAGCATAATCTCTTCCGGTCCCATCCATGTTGCTCCAAAGGTTGGGTATTCATCCTTTCTGATGGAGGCATAATACTCCATAGTGTATATGGACCACATCTTCCTTATCCATTCATCTGTTGAAGAGCATTGCTGCTATAAACATTGGGTACAGATGACCCTTCTTTTCACAACATCTGTATCTTTGGGGTAAATACCCAGGAGTGCAATGGCAGGGTCATAGGGAAGTTCTATTTTTAATTTCTTGGGGAATCTCCACACTGTTCTCCAAGGAGGCTGCACCAACTTGCATTCCCACCAACAGTGGAAGAGGGTTCCCCTTTCTCCACAACACATGTTGTTTCCTGTTCTGTTAATTTTGGCCATTCTAACTGGTGTAAGGTGATATCTCAATGTAGTTTTAATTTGAATCTCCCTGATGGCTAGTGATGATAAACATTTTTCGTGTGTCTGATAGCCATTTGTATGTCTTGATTGGAGAAGTCTCTGTCCATATCTTCTGCCCATTTTTTGATATGATTGTGTGTTTTGTGTGTGTTGAGATTGAGGAGTTCATTATAGATCCTGGATATCAACCTTTAAGTTTTTTTAAAGGAGGAATATGTTATTGTACTGTAATATATAAACGTAGTAGACAACTATGCTCTCTTCAGATTTAAAAGAAATTTCAGTTCCATACACATTTTCTCATGAGTGTATGAGTGAGTGTTTGTGTGTGTGTGTGTCTCTGTCTGTCTGCCTATCTGCTCGGGAGGGCTGTGTATTCAGATATTCATAGGGCAGAATCCCAGAACCTATGCCTCTTTGGAGAGGTTGCCAGTGCTTCCTGAGGGAGATGCAGTCTGAGGTGGATTTGGAGTGATGAATATGGGGTTTTCCCTGGGGACAGATTGGGGATGAGGGGATTGCAGAGAGAGGAACTTGTGTGAAGACAATGGTGTGGCCACCATGGAGTTAAGTGTCCATTGGCTTTTATCCTGTGGTGTGGTAGTTCTTGGGAGCCAGGAAGACCTAAGTAGAGGGCAGGGGCCAGATCCAGTTTTGCCCCCTTGATGATTGGCCCAAGATTCTCAGACTTTCTGAGATTTGAAACATGAGTGCCAGGGGAGTGTGAGCTCCCACCTTTTGGATTGCAAACCCTGAGGGTGTAGCATATGCTGCCAGTGATCATCTTTCCCCAGCGTGGAGGGAACCTACCTCAAATGGAATCCATAATGAGAGGGAAGCGAGGCAGAGAGATGGAGGGTGAGAGGAGTGCAGCAGACCCTTTGTGAGCGGAGAGGTCCGGCTGTGCCTGTGCCATCTCCAACTCTGAGTTTCTTGGTTGCAGGTGCCAGAAACACCCTGTTTTTGCTTCAGCTAGCTTGAATCGTAGTTCTGGGTCTTGAAGTGGAAAGAATCCAGATTCATATGCCAGAAAGAGAGGGAGGAAATCCCAGGTCAAGGATGGGTGGCTGGGTGGGTATGTGTGGGTGTGCTTTTTCTAAGAGCTGAGCCAATTGATCTTATATATATGTAGAAGAAGGAACTAATGAAAGAGCAAAATTGAAGAAGCAGTGCAGAGAAGGGTAATACAAATGATGGACAAAGGTGAGGCCTTCAGTGGGATGGAGGGTGTGGAGCAGATCAGGCTTAACAAGAAAGACATCACTTCCTCTATGGCCACTTGGAGGAACTAAGAATGGGGTCCTAGATGTGGAGGGAGCTCTCTTGCCCTGGCTTCTGTTTTCTCTGTGAAGGTAAGAGGTAGACCTGGCTACTGAGCCAGTTTTCTTGCCCGTGTAGTAATAGGGACTAAGGGTGTCTTGCTCCCTCTCCCATGCCTTAAAAAAAGGAATTACTGTAATCAGTAAGACCTGTTACTGATTATTGTTGTTCTTTGGGGGAACACTCTCATAAATGCATTTAACTTATGTATTCAGTAATTGGCCAGAATCCAGGAAATGTAGATATATGTAAAACAAGGACAGTTAGGGAGTGCACATATTGTTTGGCCTTCCACTCAGTGACTATGTGTCCCTGAGTGCAGTGGGTGGGCCCAGGGAAGTGCTGTGTTCTCAATGGTCTTCCTTCCTTCATGCCTCCCCTCTGTGGGACCATCTGTCCTGCTGGGTGTGGCTCTAGTGGCTAAGGGTAATTTTGACCTTCTCCATTTTTGCCTTGAATGCCACTTCACCTCACATAAGATGTTTTTGGATTATACATATTCGTGTGGCACCTTGCCCTTTTGCAGTGTTTTCTTATATTCTCGTTGGTTCAATATGCTGCCTGAAGCTACGAGTTCAGAAAGGACTTACCTTTCAGATTCTTAGTCAAACTTTGTTTCTGACGTAGTTCTGAATGTCCATTTCAAGTTTTTAACTGTGATTTTTATAAAAGAGAGATTTCATTATCATTTTTATGTCTTTTGTATTATTTTAGAAACTGAAACCACATCTGAAAGGCATTTTAATAGTAAATATTTCATTTTACTATTGCAACTGTGCTTTAGACTAAAAAGATAAGGAGCCCTATGATATTGTCTTGCGTTTGATTTTAAGTGATGGCACATATTCACAGAACGTCAACCAGGGTTTCAAGGACAAATAGTTACTAGTGACACTGCCTGTGCCCCACTGTGGGACCATGAGAATGTATCACTTAGGCCTCTGCTTTGGGGATCATGACTGACTGATGTCTCCAGCTGCTGCCCTCTAGATTCACCACCACTTCTTAGCCAAAGCTGAGCTTCTCTTTGGCTGCTTGCAGTTACTGAGCAAGTGGGGATACTACTGTGGTCCACTCATGCAAGATCCAGATGCGTCTTAAGGGCGACTCTGGCTTGAGGACTCCCAATGGGTTGGTCAAGACCCTCTTCAGAATGAGTTGGGAGTCTGAGATCCTCTTTTCAGCCCTCCTTCCTTCCCTGTCTCCTTCACAGGGGGTCAGACCTGCATTGTGATTCAACCTCCCCATGCCTTTTCAGGTCTCTCCCTTTTCCCCTTCACAGCCAGTTCCCCCAATAAATCTCCTACAGGTGTAATGCTGTCTTGGTGTCTCCTTCTCAGGGAGCCCAAACTGACACACCATCCCTTTCCCCAGAGGTGTCCATCTTACCATCTAAAACCCTTTCAGAAGACAGCGTGAGGACACTACATTTTCCACATCAACTTTCTTTATCCCTCTGCCCTGAGATGATATTTCCTCAGAATTCCCATGGAATTTTGAACTTTGTGTTTGGCACTTATGGCCCTTGGCTTTGTATCTGCTGGATGTCTCCTCCTAGATGATAAATACTCTGAGAACTTGAAGAGCTTCTTGTTCATCTGATTTGTTTTGATAACATACTTCTTTATTTGTAATCATAATAATTAGCATTTAACCAGCACTTTCCATGTGCCCAACACTGCCAGAAATACTTTTGCGTGAATTAATTCAGGTAATCCTCCAAATAAGGTAGGTAATATTCTCCTCATTTTATGGATGAAATCCAGAGAGGTTAAGAATCTTGTCCAGGGTGACATAGCTGGTAAGTGACAGAGGCAGGGTTTGAATCGAGGCGGCTGGCTCCATGGTCCGGTTGTTCATTTAGCAGGTATTTTTTATTCAGACATAATATGTTCCAGTTGCTATACCCAGTGTTGGGGTTTCCAGAGCTTACAATCCAAGTCTAGAATTAACAACTATTTAAAAAGCAAACCCCAAAACGTGATTTCCAAATAGGCGGGTGTAAGTCTCTGGGAGAGTAACAGCTACCTGATATTTTGAAAAATTTCTAAAAGCCTTCCTACCCCAATGATTGTTTTCGCAAGCCAGTGTTCCCATCGTTAAAGTAGTGATTTGAGACTGAGAAGGTCTCCTAAAAGAGTCCCCGGACCGTCTCCCTTGTGTACATGCACTCATTATCACACCCACCCCTCTAACCCCAAGGAGAAGAGCTGTAAGAGAGGACGAAGTGTGGACAAAAGGGAGAAGACGTTGGGCAAAGAGGTCAGAGGAGAGGTGCAGCTGGAGGGCTGTTGGGAAGCCCAGAGGGCTGTTGGGAAGGATAGGCTTGGGTGAGGCTTCTTTCATGGAAACCAAATTGCAGAGACGCTATTGTAAAATTTTAAATATACAGCAACTGAAACGGAGTCACTGTCCCTCCAAAAGGACTGGTTCTAACTAGGAAAAATTATTTTAATGAGATCTTTGGTAGTATTTTTAAGACAGCATGGAAGAGAGGGGAACAGTGACATATGTTGCTTCTTTACAACTTCTGAAAGGGATTAACGTGTTTTATTTCTATACAGTCATATTTCTTGGACAAACAGTGTAAACCTCCATTTTCCATGGATTTTATGTCTGATAAGAGAAGGATGTGTTTGGTTTATTTAGGCTTGTTGTAGTAAAGCTTATGCTGAGCTTTGGATTAGAGGTAAAATAATATCTTGTGAGTGTGTGTGTGTACGCGCGGGTGTCATATTGCAGCTGTTTATTTTGGAGAGAATGGTTCTGATCCTTTCCTTCTGTGCCTAAAATAAATATGTGCACAAGCATACACATCATTTTAACTGAAGTGAAAAGCAAAGAATGAACTGGAAAATGTTTTAAATTTATAGGACAGGATATAGTTATATCCTCAGTACATAGAGAGCACCTATATATTAACAGGAAAAATTAGAACAAATGTTTAAATTATACATATATATGTCACAAATGAAGAAATGATAAGCACCAGTGTTTCAAATGTCACTTCAGTTCTCTGGGATATATAAACTTACAAATAAGAATGTATTTACCTATTATTTTAGCAAAGTTGCTGGTGTTTGTGTGTTAAGACTTTTTTTTTAAAAGAGTTATTTATTTGACAGACAGAGATCACAAGTATGCAGAGAGGCAGGCAGAGAGAGAGAGGAAGGGAAGCAGGCTCCCTGCTGAGCAGAGAGCCAGATGTGGGGCTAGATCCCAGGACTCTGGAATCATGACCTGAGCTGAAGGCAGAGGCTTTAACCCACTGAACCACCCAGGCGCCCCTTAAGACTTTTTATTTATTTGACAGATAGAGAAAGAGAGATCACAAGTAGGCAGAGAGGCAAGCTGAGAGAGGGGCGAAGCAGTCTCCCTGCTGAGCAGAAAGCCAGATGCAGAGCTTGATCCTGGGCCCTGAGGTCATGACCTAAGCAGAGGCTTAACCCACTGAACCCCCAAGGTGCCTGGTGTGTATTTTTTCTCTTAATGATTCCTCTTGGTTATCTGTCTTTTCTTTCTAATATACCTTTGATAGAATTCTAATTTGGTATGATCTCTCTGGAAAGTAATTTGTTAGTATGTGCTAATATGCTAAAAATGTACTATATCCTTTCTGATGGAGGCATAATACTCCATAGTCTCTCATGGTTCACCTCCCCTTCCAATTTACCCAAATTCCCTACTCCTCTCTAACGCCCCTTGTCCTCCATGCTATTGGTTATGCTCCACAAATAAGTGAAACCATATGATGATTGACTCTCTCTGCTTGACTTATTTCACTCAGCATAATCTCTTGCAGTCCCGTCCATGTTGCTACAAAAGTTGGACTCTGAAAAACAGTCTGAGGGATTTGAAGTGGCAGGGGGGTAGGAGGTTGGGGTACCAGGTGGTGGGTATTATAGAGGGCATGGCTTGCATGGAGCACTGGGTGTGGTGAAAAAATAATGAATACTGTTTTTCTGAAAATAAATGAATTGGGAAAAAAAATTAAAAAATAAAATAAAATAAAATAAAATCCCTAAAGGGCCAAAAGGACAGAAGCCAACTTTGGAAGCATTGGATATGTCTATTACCTTGATTACGGTGATGATTTTGTGGGTATATACATATGTTCAAACTCATCAAACTATATACATTAAATATATGTAGATTATTATATATTGACTATACTTTAATAAAGTTATTTAAAAAAATGTACTGTATCATTTAGCTTAATTTCCTTTTCTAGGAAATGATGAGAGGTACACTTAAAGGCGATTAAAAATGCATTGCAGCATTGTTTTCACAATTAAAGTTTTGTTTATTGAGGTAAATTTCACATAATATAAAATTAATCATTTTAAAGTGAATAATTCACTGGCTTTAGAACATGTACTGTGCAATCATCACACCTCTATTTAGTTCCAGAACATTTTCATCACTCCAACAGAGAACCCTGTACCCATGAAGCAGTCTCTGTTCTTTCCTCCCTCCAGCCCTGGCAACTATTGTGTGTGTGTTTAACCAGTTGGGGGATTTTTTTTCTTTTTAAAAAAATTCTGTTCCACCCAAGTGATAGTACAGTTGATCCTTGAACAGTGGGTTTCAACTGCATGGGTCCACTTTTATGTGTTTTTTTTTTTTATAATAACACTACAGAAATGTAAATGTATTTTATCTTCCTTATGATTTTCTTAATAACATTTTCTTTTCTCTAGCTTACTTTATTGTAAGAATACAGCATACCATGTGCATATTACATGTATACCAAATATGTGTTAATTGTTTATGTTATTGGTGAGGCTTCTGGTCAACAGGCTGTTATGAGTTAAGATATTGGGGAGTCAAAAGTTAAATGGAGGGAGTAGTCACCCCTAGTCCCTGCATTGTTCAAGGGTTAGCTGTATATGTTGAGCATATTTGTATGAGTCAAGATTCTTGGTTGTAAGTGGCAGAAAGTCTGACTTCAAAAGGAGGGAATTTAATGATACACACGACTATTCCAGGGGTACATTTGGCTTTAAGTATGTGTGACTGTTGACAGAGATGTAAGTGGAGTCCAGGACACCCACCCATTCTCACGTCCACTCTCTTTGTTGACCTCCCTGTTGGTGAAAATTATTCCTTTCCACTCTTGGCTCTGTGTTTGTTTCTTTTCTGTGATTCCACCTCATTGTCAGGCTGTCTCTGCCAGGTGCAGGAGAGATGGTCCCTGAAAGCTAGTGACCCTTGAGAAGATGTGGCCCCTCTGGGCTCCAGATCTTGAGATCACACTGATTGGCTTTCCATGCATGGGTCATGGACCTGTTCCTGTAGGAGATGGTATACTCTGATTAGCTGGCCTGCATATTATTTGCCCTGTTCCTAGAGACTGAATCTCATTCTGGCTCATATATTCCTGAGAAAGTAGTTCTGGAAAGGCATTCTGATACATTACCACATAAAACAGTACTGCTCCTATCTCTGCTCATGGCCATGTGTATCAAGAGAGCATTGACTTTTGTGTTGATAATCCGAGGTCACCGAGAAAACCTTACATGACATTTTATAAATTTTACTTAAACCTGTGGGAGTTATAGTTGGGGATTTATCTAATAGGAGGGAAGTAAGGGTTTCCCTTTTAATAAATGGATTTCCCACTCTTTGAGCTCTATGTTAGATAGTATACTTTTTTTTTTTTTTTGGTTATAGCATATTTTTTTTCCAATTTATTTATTTTCAGAAAAACATTATTTATTATTTTTTCACCACACCCAGTGCTCCATGCAAGCCGTGCCCTCTATAATACCCACCACCTGGTACCCAAACCTCCCACCCCCCCCACCACTTCAAACCCCTCAGATTGTTTTTCAGAGTCCATAGTCTCTCATGGTTCACCTCCCCTTCCAATTTACCCAAATTCCCTTCTCCTCTCTAACGCCCCTTGTCCTCCATGCTGTTTGTTATGCTCCACGAATAAGTGAAACCATATGATAATTGACTCTCTCTGCTTGACTTATTTCACTTTTTTGAAGTTGTTCTGCAAGTAGATACTGAGGGCTTGCTGTGGGCCAAATGAAGTTCCAGTTTCATGAGATTTTCAGTCTATTAGGGCAGATGGACAATAAACAAATAACAAATAAGTGTATAGTTTCAGGTAGTGATTATAGGAAAACGAAGCTTGATTGGGGAGTGTGTATGCTGGTCTAGATAGCAGGGTCAGGGAAGGCCTCCCTGAAGAGGGGTTTAGTGTCAAGAACTGGATTGAGCAGGGAACATTTTGGGATTATTTATGGGAGTAGTGTTCCAAACAGAGGGAACTGTAAATGTAAAGACTCTGAGTCATCAATACGCTTGATAATCTAAGGGAAGTCAATAGAGTTGGAAGAGTTGGGGGTGGATGAGGAAAGGGTAGGACCAGGTGGAGCTTGAGGACTTGGGTTTATTTTATTTTATTTTTTTTTTGAAGGGTGAGATGCGAAGCCTCAGGGGGTGGATGAGCAGGGGAGTGACCTGAGTTGACCTTCAGGATCTTTCTTTGTAAAGAACGCCTTTCTTTTCTTTGGACTTGCTTTATAAAAAGTCTGATCCTTGGCGCCAATACTGAGTAGTGACTGGAGACAGAAAAGGGAAGAGGTAAGGGAAAAAAGTGGTGCTGGAGAAGAGAAGTGAGTAGCCATGGAATCCATAGCAGGAGCAGGTTTTGCAGAAGGTGGGCACACATGGTCTGTGTCTGTCCTTACTGTGGCAATGAGCAGTGATGAGAAGACAGGCTGGCTGCAGCCCATGGGACAGGAAAGCTAGACTGCCGTGGGCCTTGTAACGGGGCCCACACAGCAGCCCAGGCTTGTAACAGTATGGAGGGGGGCTTGCTATGTTACCCCAAATATCAATAAGAGGCAAGAAGCAGATATATTAGATAGTACCCCTGGCATGTCTGGGGTGGCTCAGTCAGTGAAGCATCTGTCTCTTGATTTTGGCTTAGGTCATGATTTCAGGGTTGTGAGATTGAGCCCTGTGTCAGGCTCCATGCTGTGTATGGAACCTGCAAAAGTTTCTCTCTCACCCTCTCCCTCTGCTTCTGCTCCCGCTCCCCTCCTCTCTTTGGCTCTCTCTCTCTCTCTCCCTCAAAAAAATACCCCTGATGTTGACAAAAAATGGAGATAGATCTTCCAGCTGCTATAAAAGAATGAGCGCAGGAAAATATTGATTGGTCAGGGTAATATTAATTTATCTATATAGATGATTGCCAATAGAAGCCAATGCTTGGCTTCATTTCAGGAACCTGCTAAATTAGGGGCCCATTTGTACTTTATATTGTGTTTCTTAATGCAAAGACCCAAGGGAGTCTTGATCTCTGACTCTTGATCTCTCTTTTCAGTATAACCTGAAAAGACCTCATTTTTATAAGCCATTGTTGCTAGCCAATGAAATACTTGATGGAGATTGTATTCTGGAAGTTGCTTGTTGGTGCTAGGTTTACACAGAATGAAGAAACGTGACTGAATGTGTGCTAAGGCCCCTAGGTCTTGTATATGAACTTGTCATGATTGGTAATGTCATCATCTTTTCCATTCAGGGGTGTCACACATGTGCTTGACCCTAGGTCAGTGCAAGTTATTCAGTGGCTGGGCAGAGATAATTTCTTTTTGCCTGGCTCTGTTATTTTTCTGCACTTTTTGGTAAATGGCAATTAGAGAAACACAGCTTTCCCTAAAGATACCAACAGGCCATTACAAGGTATTATCTACCACATATGTGTTGTAACAGTTCTATTACAGTGTTGGACAGAAGAAATTTATTTGCTTTAGGGGGCATTTTGGTGTTGGTGAAAATACTATTTAATATATTGTGTGGGTCTTGAATGTACTTCAGTTTTAAAGTGTAAGACAGGTTTGGAGAACATTATAGTTTGGTGTTGTGTTTGCTGAGTTGTTCTTTCCTTTGTTATAGGAATTAGGCTTTGAAAAATGTCTGAAAAAAAGATCTCTCCAAAACACTCTAGCGGGTCTTTTTTTTTTTCTTTCCTTCCATTAGTTCCCGCTCCCACCCTACTTCTCCTCTCTGTTAACAGCAAGTCTGATTTCTCTTCCAATACATCAGTCAGTTTCTTTCTTTCTTTCTACTCCATGTACAGGTGAGATCATTGAGTTCATATTTGTCTTTCTCTATCTGACTTATTTTATTTAGCATAAAGCCTTCAAGATCCATCCATGTTGTTGTGCATAGTTTTTTTTGGCTATGAAATTTAATGTACTCATTGTAAACATTGGAATGATACAAATGAGCAAAAAATAATTGAAGTATGAGAAAGCTCTTCAAATTCTGTGATCTCCTAATGTCCATTGTTCCAGTTTTGGTAAGCATGTTTTCTATGCTTGCCTTGCTTATGTGCATCCTCTTCACTCTCTGTCTCTCCCCCTGTTTGTCTGTGTCTGTCTTGGGTGCGTAGCACACAGAAACACAGTTTTACCTGAATGGTCATTAGGCAGAGTCTAACCCTAGACTTTTTTTTTTTAAGATTTTATTTATTTATTTGACAGACAGAGATCAGAAGTAGTTAGAGAGGCAGGCAGAGAGAGGGAGGAGGAAGCAGGCTCCCTGCAGAGCAGAGAGCCCGATGTGGGACTCCATCCCAGGATCCTGGGATCATGATCCAAGCCGAAGGCAGAGGCTTTAACCTACTGAGCCACCCAGACACCCCTAACCCTAGACTTTTTTTTTTTAAAGATTTTATTTATTTATTTGACAGACAGAGATCACAAGTAGGCAGAGAGGCAGGCAGAGAGAGAGAAGAGGAAGCAGGCTCCCCGCTGAGCAGAGAGCCCGATGTGGGGCTCGATCCCAGGACCCTGGGATCATGACCTGAGCCGAAGGCAGAGGTTTTAAACCACTGAGCCACCCAGGCGCCCCACCTAACCCTAGACTTTTGACTCAACATTTCTTGGCCATTTTTCCACATCAGTAAGTGAAGACTTACATAATACTTAAATGGCTTTCTTATGTTCTGCTAGTCTCCTATAACAAATGATCTGCCACGCAAACCTCAGGTTGTGGGTTTCTGGCTTTCCCATGCTGCTAGCAGATTGAGGCCTGGGAGTGAGAAGAGGCTGCCTGGTGACCAGAGGCCTTTGGCTTTTTCTGTAAGGAATAGAGTGGGCTGTGTTTGTAGCTGCTGGTGGGTTGGAGGACATTGTGATGGATTTCCAGAGGTAAAGAGAAGCCTTTGGGGAAGGCCATTTCAGCCTTTGCTGAGGTTCTCCGGGGAAAGAGCATCTTTGTAACCTGTCCAGGAGGAAGGTCATTCCATGTGCAAGTTGACTTTGGTGTCCTAAATAAACCAAGGTCTGGGTCAGTCCACTTTTATATTTAGCAACTCTTTAGTTCTGTGACTTCTACCAGATCTTTATGATGAAAAAAAATTGTGTTTTTGGGGCACCTGGGTGGCTCAGTTGATTAAGCATCTGACTTCAGCTCAGATCATGATCTCAGAGTCCTGGGATTCAGCCCTGTGTCAGGCTCTCTGCTCAGCAGGGAGTCTTCTTCCCCCTCTCCCTCTCCTTCTTCCCCTCCCCCACTCCTATTCTCTGTCTCTCTGTCTCTGTCCCTGTCTCTCTCTCTCATATTTTCTCTCTCTCTCTCAAATGAATCAATAAAATCTTTAAAAAAATCATTTTCCAGTTATTCTTCCCGGTACCTCCTCAATCACCTCCTGTTAATACTGATATGGCAGAGCATTGTGGGAGCCTGACTGCTTGGGTTCAAGTCTAACCTAACCTCTCTGACCTTCCACTCACCCTAAGGATGGTACCTGCTTCCTATGGCTACTAGAGGTTTAATTATGTTAATATAATCAAAGCTCTTTTGTAAGCCATTACTATAATTATTAATAATTATTTGACGTAAGTAAGATGGCTCTCTCTGCCCTCATCATCACTTTTCTACTTCCTTAGTTGCTGGAGATGGTTGCAGGTAGAGGTTACCAGCTAGCTCCTACTTTATCTGTTGTTTTATTTCTATCAGTGACTCCCTGATGAGTGGTTTTGACTGTAATATAGGCTAGCCCCAATTCAGATCAAGAGAAGCAGAGGCAATTTTGCATTGACTTAAAAGTGTGATGAAACTTGATCCTACTGAAGGTATAGATATATTAAAATGTATATGAAGCACATTTGACTTAACCATTGTATATCATTGGTATATATGTATGTTGTGTGTTATATTGGTACTCCCTATTAGTTAAAAAGAACATGTTAGGATCCTATATTTGAGAAATGTATGTCAAAATATTTAAATAAAGCAGCTCTACTTTTTAAAACTTTAGCACTAGGCAATTGGGTTCCGTCTTTATATAGAATGACTTTTACATGTGGATTGCCAGTTCTGGATTACAAAGGGTTAATATCTTCCTGACTTGTAAGAATTTTATTTTCTACATCTTGTTTACCTTCTAAATATAAAGATATAAAGATAATCCATTTTCTTAGGATGGCTATCTTTTACAACTTCTTCAGTCATAACTGATAATTGTTTCCTATTCAACTGTCAGGTTTTATTTCGGTGTTTACAAGGATGTTTTTGGATGCAGGTAAAAGAAAACTGAAATGCAAATGATAAGGGTTTTTTTTTCCCTCTTATAAAAGCAGCCCCAAGCTAGGATGAGCCCTGAGACAGCTAATTCATTCGGCAGTTCTGTGATGTTAACAGCTCAGACCTGCTCTGCCTCCCTATCTTGCCATCCTTAGTGTCCTCAGTGTGGCAGTTTTGTCTTCAAGGTGGCAAAATGCCTGCAGCCCTTACAAGCATTGCACCCAGAAAGAACAACATCCAGAGGCAGAAACAGAAGAAATTCTTCTTCTTTGTGTCTCTTTAAAAACAATGAATCTTTTCCAGACATCTCCATCATAATTCTTCCCATTTCTTATTGAAATGTTAGGTCACAGGCTTGAGCCTAAACCTGTCACTGGCAAGGGGTGTGTTGGCACTGTAATCTGCTCAGCAGCATCAGGTCTTCCCTCCTAGGGCCAGGGATAGGCCAGCCTCCCGAAAGGACATGACTCTATGCAGATAGGTGCTCTGTTAGGAAGAGGAAAGTTCTGATGTGGGAGTTGGTGGGGTGGGGGGCTGGAGGGAAACCAACAGTGTCTCTCTAGGCCACTGTTAATTTTTAGTTTAAATGGTGTGGAGAATATCTATGGAAGTAAATTATTAATCATGGTAACATTTTGGATATGTGTATGTTTTTAGGGAAGAATTTAAAATTCTGCACTCTAACTGGTATATACAACAGGCTATAATGGATGTAAGAAACAAATCTATCGGGAAAGCTAAAAGAGGAGTTTGGTTCACTTTTTGCAAGGAGGAATATATATGTAGATAAGGCCCCAGTATGCTTCAGAATCATTATGCCAGGGTTCTAGGGGCCTTTTCCTTCTCTTGGGCCAGCCTGGTTGTGCTTGGGCATACAGGCACATGTGTATCTGCTGTTGGCCCTGGAGGGGACTGTAAGTTGGGTGAACAGTGTGGACGGGGGTCGCTGGCATGGTGGTACAAAAGACTGATTGGCTTGGATGGGTGGGTGGACTTAAAGTGTTTAAGTGGATTTAAAGTGTTTAAATTTAAGTGTTTAAATTAAGGTAAAGTGGAATTAAAGTGTTTTTTTAATTATATATCACAAGTTACATGTTTATGAAGCTTATTATTTCACATATGCATTCAATATTTAAAACAATTTTTTTAATTTTTAATAAGCATATAATATATTTTTATTCCCAGGGGCACAGGTCTGTGAATCACCAGGTTTACGCACTTCACAGCACTCACCATAGCACATACCCTCCCCAATGTCCATAGCCCCATCTCCCTCTCCCAATCCCCCTCCTCCCAGCAACCCTCAGTCTGTTTTGTGAGATTAAGAGTCACTTATGGTTTGTCTCCCTCCCAATCCCATCGTGTTTCATTTATTCTTCTTCTACCCCCTTAACCCCCCATGTTGCACCACCACTTCCTCACATCAGGGAGATCATATGATAGTTGTCTTTCTCCGCTTGACTTATTTCGCTAAGCATGATACCCTCTAGTTCCATCCACGTTCTCGCAAATGGCAAGATTTCATTTCTTTTGATGGCTGCATAGTATTCCATTGTGTATATATACCACATCTTCTTTATCCATTCATCAGTTGATGGACATCTAGGTTATTTCCATAGTTTGGCTATTGTGGACATTGCCGTTCTAAACATTCGGGTGCACTTTTCCCTTTGGATCACTACGTTTGTATCTTTAGGGTAAATACCCAGTAGTACAATTACTGGGTCATAGGGTAGTTCTATTTTCAACATTTTGAGGAACCTCCATGCTGTTTTCCAGAGTGGTTGCACCAGCTTGCGTTCCCACCAACAGTGTAGGAGGGTCCCCCTTTCTCCGCATCCTCACCAGCATCTGTCATTTCGTGACTTGATTTTAGCCATTCTGACTGGTGTGAGGTGAAACCTCATTGTGGTTTTGATTTGTATTTCCCTGATGCCGAGTGATATGGAGCACTTTTTCATGTGTCTATTGGCCATCTGGATGTCTTCTTTGCAGAAATGTCTGTTCATGTCCTCTGCCCCTTTCTTGATTGGATTATTTGTTCTTTGGGTGTTGAGTTTGCTAAGTTCTTTATAGATTTTGGACACTAGCCCTTAAATGATATGTCGTTTGCAAATATCTTCTCCCATTCTGTCAGTTGTCTTTCGGTTTTGTTAACTGTTTCCTTTGCTGTGAAAAAGATTTTGATCTTGATAAAATCCCAATAGTTCATTTTTGCCCCTGCTTCCCTTGCCTCTGGCGATGTTCCTAGGAAGATGTTGCTGCGGCTGAGGTCGAAGAGGTTGCTGCCTGTGTTCTCCTCAAAGATTTGGATGGATTCCTTTCTCACATTGAGGTCCTTCATCCATTCTGAGTCTATTTTCGTGTGTGGTGTACGGAAATGGTCCAATTTCATTTTTCTGCATGTGGCTGACCAATTTTCCCAACACCATTTATTGAAGAGGCTGTCTTTTGTCCATTGGGCATTCTTTCCTGATTTGTCGAATATTAGTTGACCATAGAGTTGAGGGTCTATTTCTCGGCTTTCTACTCTGTTCCATTGATCTATGTGTCTGTTTTTGTGCCAGTACCATGCTGTCTTGATGATGACAGCTTTGTAATAGAGCTTGAAGTCCGGAATTGTGATGCCACCAACTTTGGCTTTCTTTTCCCAATATCCCTTTGGCTATTTGAGGTCTTTTCTGGTTCCATATAAATTTTAGGATTATTTGTTCCATTTCTTTGAAGAAGATGGATGGTACTTTGATAGGAATTGCATTAAATGTGTAGATTGCTTTAGGTAGCATAGACATTTTCACAATATTTATTCTTCCAATCCAGGAGCATGGAATATTTTTCCATTTCTTTGTGTCTTCCTCAGTTTCTTTCATGAATACTTTATAGTTTTCTGAGTATAGATTCTTTGTCTCTTTGGTTAGGTTTATTCCTAGGTATCTTATGGTTTGGGGAGCAATTGTAAATGGGATTGACTCCTTAATTTCTCTTTCTTCTGTCTTGTTGTTGTTGGTGTAGAGAAATGCAAGTGATTTCTGTGCATTGACTTTATATCCTGACACTTTACTGAATTCCTGTACAAGTTCTAGCAGTTTTGGAGTGGAGTCTTTTGGGTTTTCCACATATAGTACTATATCATCTGCGAAGAGTGATAGTTTGACTTCTTCTTTGCCGATTTGGATGCCTTTAATTTCCTTTTGTTGTCTGATTTCTGAGGCTAGGACTTCTAGTACTATGTTGAATAGCAGTGGTGATAATGGACATCCCTGCCGTGTTCCTGACCTTAGAAGAAAAGCTTTCAGTTTTTCTCCATTGAGAATGATATTTGCGGTGGGTTTTTCATAAATGGCTTTGAGAATATTGAGGTATGTGCCCTCTATCCGTACACTCTGAAGAGTTTTGATCAGGAAGGGATGCTTTTTCAGCATCTATTGAGAGTATCATATGGTTCTTGTTCTTTCTTTTATTAATGTGTTGTATCACATTGATTGATTTGTGGATGTTGAACTAACCTTGCAGCACTGGAATAAATCCCACTTGGTCGTGGTGAATAATCCTTTTAATGTACTGTTGAATCCTATTGGCTAGTATTTTGGTGAGAATTTTTGCATTTGTGTTCATCAAGGATATTGGTCTATAGTTCTTTTTGATGGGATCCTTGTCTGGTTTTGGGATCAAGGTGATGCTGGCCTCATAAAATGAGTTTGGAAGTTTTCCTTCCATTTATATTTTTTGGAACAGTTTCAGGAGAATAGGAATTAGTTTTTCTTTAAATGTTTGGTAGAATTCCCCCGGGAAGCCATCTGGCCCTGGGCTTTTGTTTGTTTGGAGATTTTTGATGACTGTTTCAATATCCTTACTGGTTATGGGTCTGTTCAGGCTTTCTATTTCTTCCTAGTTCAGTTGTGGAAGTTTATTTGCTTCTAGGAATTCATCCATTTCTTCCAGATTGTCAAATTTGTTGGTGTAGAGTTGCTCATAGTATGTTCTTATAATTGTTTGTATTTCTTTGGTGTTATTTGTGATCTCTCCTCTTTAATTCATGATTTTATTTATTTGGGTCCTTTCTCTTTTCTTTTTGATAAGTCTGGCCAGGGGTTTAATCAATCTTATTAATTCTTTCAAAGAACCAGCTCCTAGTTTTGTTGATTTGTTCTGTTGGTTTTTTTGGTTTCTATTTCTTTGATTTCTGCTCATATCTTTTTTTTTAATTTTTTTCAATTTATTTATTTTCAGAGAAACAGTATTCATTATTTTTTCACCACACCCAGTGCTCCATGCAATCCTTGTCCTCTATAATACCCACCACCTGGTACCCCAACCTCCCACCACCACCCCCGCCACTTCAAACTCCTCAGATTGAGTCCATTGTCTCTCGTGATTCACCTCCCCTTCCAGTTTACCCCAACTCCCTTCTCCTCTCTAACACCCCTTGTCCTCCATGATATTTGTTATGCTCCACAAATAAGTGAAACCATATGATAATTGACTCTCTCTGCTTGACTGATTTCACTCAGCATAATATCTTCCAGTCCCGTCCATGTTGCTCCAAAGGTTGGGTATTCATCCTTTCTGATGGAGGCATAATACTCCATAGTGTATATGGAACACATCTTCCTTATCCATTCGTCTGTTGAAGGGCATCTTGGTTCTTTCCACAGTTTGGCGACTGTGGCCATTGCTGCTATAAACATTGGGGTACAGATGGCCCTTTTTTTCATGACATCTGTATCCTTGTGGTAAATACCCAGGAGTGCAATGGCAGGGTCATAGGGAAGTTCTATTTTTAAATTCTTGAGGAATCTCCACACTGTTCTCCAAGGAGGGTGCACCAACTTGCATTCCCACCAACAGTGTAGGAGGGTTCCCCTTTCTCCACATCCTCTCCAACACATGTTTTTTCCTGTTTTGTTAATTTTGGCCATTCTAACTGGTGTAAGGTAATATACATAGCCATCCAAGCTTCCCTCAAAAAATTTGAAAAATCCAGAATACACCAGCTGTCCTACACCTTAAAGAACTGGAGAATCAACAACAAATGAAACCAACTCCATACATAAGAAGGGAAATCATCAAGATTAGAGCTGAGATCAATGAGGTAGAAACCAGAGATACAGTAGAACGTATCAATGAAACTAGAAGGTGGTTTTTTGAAAGAATCAATAGGATCGATAAATCATTGGCCACACTAATCCAAAAGAAAAGAGAGAAAGCCCAAATTCATAAAATTGTGAATGAAAAGGGAGAGATCACAATGAACACCAAGGAAGTAGAAACAATCATCAGAAGTTATTATGAACAGTTATATGCCAATAAGCTTAGCAACCTAGATGAAATGGATGCATTCCTGGAAAACTATAAACTCCCGAAATTGAACCAGGAAGAAATCGACAACCTGAATAGACCGATATCTAATAACGAGATTGAAGCAGTGATCAGAAACCTCCCAAAAAACAAGAGCCCAGGACCTGACGGATTCCCTGGGGAATTCTACCAAACCTTCCAAGAAGAAATAACACCTATTCTCCTGAAGCTGTTTCAAAAAATTGAAGCAGAAGGAAAACTTCCAGACTCTTTCTATGAAGCCAGCATTACCCTGATCCCCAAACCAGGCAAAGACCCTACCAAAAAGGAGAATTTTAGACCAATATCACTGATGTATATGGATGCTAAGATTCTCAACAAGATCCTAGCCAACAGGATCCAACAGCACATTAAAAAGATTATCCACCATGATCAGGTGGGATTCATCCTTGGGCTACAAGTATGGTTCAACATTTGCAAATCAATCAATGTGATACAACAAATTAATATGAGAAGAGAGAAGAACCACATGGTCCTCTCAATTGATGCAGAAAAAGCATTTGACAAAATCCAACAGCCGTTCCTGATTAAAACGCTTCAAAGTATAGGGATAGAGGGAACATTCCTGAGCCTCATCAAATCTATCTGCTCTGATCTTTATGATTTCTCTTCTCCTGCTGGGCTTAGGGTGCCTTTCTTGTTCTTTCTCCAGCTCCTTTAGGTGTAGGGTTAGGTTGTGTACCTGAGACCTTTCTTGTTTCTTGAGAAAGGCTTGTACCGCTATTTATTTTCCTCTCAGGACTGCCTTTGTTGTGTCCCACAGATTCTGAAACGTTATGTTTTCATTATAATTTGTTTCTATGAGTTTTTTTCAATTCTTCTTTAATTTCCTGGTTGGCCCATTCATTCTTTAGAAGGATGCTGTTTAGTCTCCATGTATTTTGTTCTTTCCAAATTTCCTCTTGTGGTTGAGTTCTAGCTTCAGAGCCTTGTGGTCTGAAAATATGCGGGGAATGATCCCAATCTTTTGATACTGGTTGAGACCAGATTTAGGACCGAGGATGTGATCTATTCTGGAGAATGTTCCATGTGCACTAGAGAAGAGTGTGTATTCTGTTGCTTTGGGACTAAATGTTCTGAGTATATCTGTGATATCCATCTGGTCCAGTGTGTTATTTAAGGCCTTTATTTCCTTGTTGATCTTTTGCTTGGATGATCTGTCCATTTCAGTGAGGGGAGTGTAAAGTCCCCTACTATTAGTGTATTATTGTTGATGTGTTTCTTTGATTTTGTTCTTAATTGGTTTATATAGTTGGCTGCTCCCATTTTAGGAGCATAGATATTTAAAATTGTAAGATCTTCTTTTTGGATAGATCCTTTAATTATTATATAGTGTCTTTCCTCATCTCTTATTATAGTCTTTGGCTTAAAATCTAATGGATCTGATATAAGGATTGCCACTCCTGCTTTCTTCTGATGTCCATTAGCATGGTAAATTATTTTCCACCCCCTCACTTTAAATCTGGAGGTGTCTTTGGGCTTAAAATGAGTTTCTTGTAGGCAACATATAGATGGGTTTTGGTTTTTTTTTTATCCATTCTGATACCCTGTGTCTTTTGATTGGAGCATTTAGCCCATTTACATTCTGGGTAACTTTTGGGAGATATGAATTTAGTGCTATTGTATTGCCTGTAAGGTGACTGTTATTGTATATTGTCTCTGTTCCTTAGTGATCTACTACTTTTAGGGCTTCTCTTTGCTTAGAGGAACCCTTTCAGTATTTCCTGTAGAGCTGGTTTGGTGTTTGCAAATTCTTTCAATTTTTGTTTGTCCTGGAAGCTTTTAATCTCTCCTTCTATTTTCAATGATAGCCTAGCTGGATATAGTATTCTTGGCTGCATGTTTTTCTCATTTAGTGCTCTGAATATATCATGACAGCTCTTTCTGGGCTGCCAGGTCTCTGTGGAGAAGTCTGCTGCCAATCTATTATTTTTACCATTGTATGTTACAGACTTCTTTTCCCGGGCTGCTTTCAGGATTTTCTCTTTGTAACTAAGACTTGTAAATTTTACTAATAGGTGATGGGGTGTGGACTTATTCTTATTGATTCTGAGGGGCATTCTCTGCACCTCCTGGATTTTGATGCTTGTTCCCTTTGCCATATTGGGGAAATTCTCTCCAATAATTCTCTCCAGTATACCTTCTGCTCCCCTTTCTCTTTCTTCTTCTTCTGGAACCCCGATTATTCTAATGTTGTTTCATCTTATGGTGTCACTTATCTCTCAAATTCTCCCCTCATGGTCCAGTAGCTGCTTGTCCCGCTTTTGCTCAGCTTCTTTATTCTCTGTCATTTGGTCTTCTATATCGCTAATTTTTTCTTCTGTCTCATTTATCCTAGCAGTGAGAGCCTCCATTTTTTTATTGCACCTCATTAATAGCTTTTTTATTTCAACTTGGTTAGATTTTAGTTCTTTTATTTGTCCAGATAGGGCTTTTATAGATCCTGAGAGGGTTTCTCTAATATCTTCCATGCCTTTTTTGAGCCTGGCTAGAACCTTGAGAATTGTCATTCTGAACACTAGTTCTGACATATTACCAATGTCTGTATTGATTAGGTCCCTAGCCTTCAGTACTGCCTCTTGTTCTTTTTTTGTGGTGAATTTTTCCATCGTGTCCTCTTGTCCAGATTAGAATATATGAAGGAGCAAGTAAAATACTATATGGGTGGCAACAACCCCAGGAAAATATGCTTTGAACAAACCAGAAGAGATCCCAAATCGTGAGGGGGGAGAAAGGGGATAAGAAGAGGTTCAGAAAGAGAGAAAGAAAGAAAGAAAGAAAGAAAGAAAGAAAGAAAGAAAAGAAACAATTATAAAGAGAAAACAAATAAAGAAAATTATAAAAAAGAAATATATATATATATATATATATATTAGATAAACTAGTTTAAAAACATTAACAAAGAAAAGGGTAAAAGTTAAAAAAATATAGCAGATGACTAGAAAAAAAATTGAAAAAGAAAAAAAAAATTAACTGCAAGACTAAAGAATCATGGGGAGAAAGCCACGAGTTCCGTGCTTTGCTTTCTCCGCCTCTGGAATTCTGCTGCTCTCCTTGGTATTGAAACTGCACTCCTTGGTTGGTGAACTCGGTCTTGGCTGGATTTCTTGTTGATCTTCTCGGGGAGAGGCCCGTTGTAGTGACTCTCAAGTATCTTTGCCTCAGGCGGAATTTCACCGCCCTTACTAGGGTCCGGGCTGAGTAATCCCCTCAGGTTTGCGTTCAGGAGCTTTTGTTCCCTGAGCGCTTTCCTTGGAGTTCCGGAGGACGGGAATGAAAATGGCGGCCTCCTAGTGAGGCCTCCGCCCAGAGGAGCCAAGGGCCCGGGGCCCCACTCTTTAATGCGCCCTCAGAGAACAGTGCCCAATAACTCCATCTGCCTGACTTCCAGCAACCCTCTGAGCTCACCGAGCCTGCGACCGGTTCAAGGTTATCCCGAGCTTTGAGTTCACTCTCAGCTCTGTCTCTGTAGCCAGCTTCCCCATTCTAATACCTGTAAGCTCTGTGACACTCAGACACCCCCGATCCTTCTTTGACCCTGCAGGACCTGAGGCCATGCTGACCCCGTGTGGGCTTCACCCCAGTTTAGCCTCTGGAGCGATGTCCCTCAGCAGAACAGACTTTTAAAAGTCCTGATTTTGTCCTCCATTGCAATGCCGCTTGTCGGGATCCGGCCCCTCCCCCCGGGGTCTATCTTCCCGTGACTTTGGATTCACTTCTCCACCAGTCATACCTTTCAGAAAGTAGTTGATTTTCTGTTTCTGGAATTGCTGTTCTTCTTCTCTTTGATATGCCGTTGGATTTGTAGGTGTTTGCAATCTTTAGATAAGCTATCTAGCTGATCTCCGGCTAGCTGAAGAAGTCTCAGCCTGCTACTTCTCCGCCATCTTGACTCCTCCTCCTAAAACAATTTTTTAAATGCCTTTTTATGTCTAGCACATGGCCTGTGTGCACAGAACTACATTGAATTGATTCAAGACCGAAACTGAGACTGAGGTTCTCTTGAGTGAATATAGAAAGGGGGAAGGAAGGGCATTGGGGGTAATGTGCAAGGGCTGATTAAAAAGGTGGGCTGTGGAAACCAAATAGGAGAAAAAAAGAAGGGAAGACTTGAGCCTATATAGATAGTGACCAGATGGTGGGGTCTTTGGGTTCAAGGACCTGGTAGGGTTGAAGAGCTGCTGGAATTAGCTTTCTAGAAGGTGAGCAGGGACAAGGGGAAATGGCAGGTGACAGGACCCCCAGACGTGGGGAGGTGAAAAGCAGTGCCTGGGTCTAGGGTGTGGTTTGGGCATGCCTGCCTGGTGGGACAGGGGGTGGAGGACAGTTTCCTTGCAGTTTGGAAGTCAGGCATGACCTTTGGAAATGCTGAAATCAGTGCTAGTTACAAGCGAAAGAGTGAGCCAGGCCCTGAAATCTTCTGTGAGTATGCCGGGATGAGCGAAAGACTGTGTGCTGCTCGGGTGGGTGGGCTAGTTGGCATGCAGACTGGTTGTGTAACTAGCAAAGAAGTGTTGGTGTGCATGAGGGGAAGCACTGCCATGGTCTGGATGTTGCAGTGTGGAGCAGGGAGGATGCCGACCACATCTTAGGCCCAGCAGTATGTGGTGTAGGAATAATGAAAGACTTACCTGGCAGTCCACAGGGAAGCAGTCCCCTCAAGGGACTCCATGTTTTAGGTGGAGCCAGAAGAGTTTTGGTGCAGGAGAGGGGATTTGGTGAGCTTTATTGGATCTCGGGCGTGGACAGGTTGTGGTTAGGAAGCTGGGGTGAGATTAAGTGATGCTCAGAGCCATATGGAACTGACAGTCAGAAATGTTGGTCCTGTAGGAAGCTTGGATTTCTAGGAACATGGATGGAAACCAGTGGAAGACCAGAGGGGACATCCCTGATGTGTGCCTAGTCTAATGGTTGTCTATTTATTGGTTCTGGTGTCAAGCATCTTGTGGGGAGGTGAGGGATAGGGGCTGGGTTTCAGGCAGGAGAAAGGAGAACATCTCCTTATGTTGCCATGGGGTGTGGTAAGGGTTATCTTTAGTCCGTTATTGCTTAACATCTGGATGACTCCAGGAATAATTCCATGTCACATATGTCCAGTGATGTTAATACCTAAAAGTGGATGTGGATGGAAAACATGGCACTTGAGAGAGTTTTTCTGAAATTTGAAGTCTCCATGGCATCAGAAAAAGTGTTCTTGCAGACTTCTCTCTTTGAAAAGTCTGGACTCTTTTCTGTTCCAGACTCTTCTGGACTTTTCTCTTTGAGTTCTTAATGCTTTCCAGAACTTATTAGAAATAATTTTGCATGGTGGCATATTAGGTGGTGTATCACACCAGGTGTCCTTCCGTGCAAGCTGACTTTAGGGGATGACTAGTCCCGACTCCTGATTCCTCCTCTTCCACTAGCCTTCTCCCACCATGTCCTTGACCACATCCCCTTTCACAGCACTGATGGACTGAGCTGAGCCTTTCATCTGCTAGGTAGTTGGTATTTCATCCACATTAGGATTTTGTATTTGCATATAATCTGTATAAGGGACATTTTTAGGTCTGTAAATAGGTGTATTTTTCAAATGTATATTTCTTTTTCATACTAATGATGATGATTTAAAGTGTTTAAATGATGATGTTTAAAGTGTTGATTTAGCATTGAAGCACAATCAGCATACCTGCTATCTTATGATCTGAGTCAAAACGTCTTCCCTGTGTGGATTTTACCTCCTTACCAGGTATGAATCTGCAGGTCGTTTATCTGCCCTTGGCACAGTATACTGCACACACAGGAAGTTCTAAAATCTACTGGCCAGTGTCAGGAAAAGGAGTCTTGCCTGCACCCTGATTAGCATGGATTATTGTTGACAGAAAGTTTGTATCAGTGGGCAGCGTCTGTTATTCAGATCCATTTTTTTTTCTGCTTTTCATTACTGTGTTATCCTTGGAGTCATCTCTTTATGGGCTTACTGACCTTCATGGCTGGTGAAGCTCCTTGGTGTGAGTTTCTTTTTCCCCATCAACATTTCCACAGTAATGTTGAAAAACAGCTCCTCCCAAACCCCATGACTTACATAGGCCTTATGGCAACAAGTGTTTGTTTTTCTTCCTCACCAGTCTCCATTAGTTGGGTGGTTCTGTCTCTGGCTGCTGGTTGCTTGGGGTGGGCTCCACGATGGGTTCGGTCCAGCTCTGCTCCAGGAGTTTCCTTGTATCCCTTAGAGGAGAGACTGCCTGAGGTTCTCCAGCCATAACTGGGTTATATTTCTAAGGACTGGCTGCCCCAAATCATTTGTGGACATCCAAAGGTGTGACTTCAGCTAAAGAAGAATTTGTGGCATTTTTCAAATATCCCAGGAGGAGAAGAGGACAGGGACCAAGACAGTTGTTAGAAGGTGAAATCACCAGAGTCATATTAGCTTTTAAGTAACAGTGCATCACTAATGACATTTATCCTTGTCAGTGTTTTCTGTCTTGTGTCTGACGAGGTTATTTTCCTTGTTCTCACTGTTCTGTTTATAAAATTCAGTTTTATTTAAGTTGTCAAGTTCACCTTGAATGTTTATTTCCCCTTTTTCTGTATAGGTCTGTAATCTTGAGCAACCTGCTTTCATGATTTCATGACATTGTCTAGGGAATTTGTGTAAGCTAGTAAATGATACCATCTTCATTTACACTTGGATGTGTAGGCAGGGCTGGGAAGGCACTTAATTCTCTGGCGTGGGGTGGGGTTGGCAACGGGAGGGATGGAGGGATAGGAAGTCCTGGGGGGGGTCATTCCCTACTAGGGAAGAACCACACTGAGCTCCTTCTTCCTTTTGAGGGTTTCCACTGGGGCTCTCAAGTGGGATAAGGATCTTTCCACTTCCTTTGGTGTTTCCTGAAGCAGGTTTTTGTGGGGCTCTGTTATGATCCTTTCAATTAAGAATGAGTGGAAATGGTATGAAAAGGATTGTATGTGAGGAAATGGAGGGATAATACCATTGCTTTCATAGGTTTGTTTGTTGGTATTGCTTATTGCTGTATTGGGATCAAGTGACATTTAATCAGGCCAGTCTCGAACATTACTGAATTGTACCTGTGAAAAGAAATTGAAGTCTGCTGTGGCTGGACCAAGAAACAGGTGAGGCCCGTAGCGATATGACAAATAGTAGCGAAATGACAAATCAGCCAAACCCCCTGAAGCAGTGTTAGAGTCAGTCCTTCATAGAGAAACCCACTGTGTGTTATTGTAATTGGGGTGTCAGGACCTGATAATACAGTTGAGTAGGTGTGAGTCAACAAGCAAGCTTCACACTCTGCAGTGGCCAGATTTAGGAAACCTTTGCTTGAGAAGCACCAACATCCATTCGTGAGAACACACTCCTCCCAGCACATGCAGATTTTTCAGATTAAGTTCCCCAGATTTTGATGGGGATTCTGCACCTGGGAGAGAGGGAGTCTCTAGGGCAGTTGTGTAAACATTCTTCCCTCCCACTGTGTCCACCTCCATTCCTCACTCCTCACCTTCACCAGACCTGCCAAGTCCCAAGACTGAAGGCCCTGGAATCCTGGAAAGCAGTCTGGACCCCACTATAAGACAAACAGAGATGGTAGATCATTTGCTTTTAACTGAGAAAGGGCTTCCATGTGAATAAATAGAGGGCATGAGTGAGTATTCACAAATGTTACTACTTACTGATATCATTGCTTACAAGGGAGAGGAAAGCAAACCACTTGTAAATAGGTTAATGGTACTTCTGAATGTGGTATGAATTTCAATTACAGAGATTATTTTCCAAGAATTATTGAATAGTTATTATGTACAGAGCCTTAAATTAGGAACTAACAAATTAAAAAGAGGAGTAAAAGCAAAGAGAAAGAGAGCTAGAGACTGAACCCTATCATTTATGTAAAATATGCCTATTTTGAATAAAGAGAGGTTACAGCAATTGGTTGATAAATATTATGAAGAATAGTAGCGAAATGACAAATCAGCCAAACCTTAAAGTGACATCAGTAAAAGTTTGCCTCGTGTTTTCATCCTATTTTAAAGTCTAACCTCATTATTGTGTCAGGCATGTTAAGGGGGAGGGGAGAAAAGAAATTCGGGATGCCTGGGTGGCTCAACTGGGTAAGTGTCTGCCTTTGGCTTGGGTGGCTCAACTGGGTAAGTGTCTGCCTTTGGCTTCGTCACGCACAATCCCAGAGTCCTGAGGTTGAGTCCTGCATCAGGGTCCTTGCTCTAAGTGGAGCCTGCTTCTTCCTCTGCCTGTTGCTTTCCTTGCTTGTGCTTGCTCTCTCTCTCTCTCTCTCTCTCTCTCACACACACACAAATAAACAAATACGATCTTTAAAATGATCTTATTCTTTTATAACTGCCATGTAGTGTTATATGAGTTTCAGGTGTTCAATATACTGATTCAAAATTTCTGTACATTATTCAGTACTCCTCACAAGTGTACTCTTAATCCCCTTCACCTATTAATTATCCAATTGAATTCCCTTTTTCCTGTCATTTTGTTTAGACAATAGAGCCCTGTAGCCATTCACCTAGAGTGCTGATTCACCCACAGACCCATTTTTCTTTAAAGCAGCTTTTGTCTATTTGATAAGGGGTTTTCTTAGCAGGTGGGAGCTCAGACAGACTGAGGTTAGCAGGTACAGCCTGACTTCTATGACTGGGGGCTCTGGGAGGAGTCACTCCAATCATGACATTGTTTGTGAAAGATCTTTCACTTCCTGGGGACTGAGATAATATCTTCCAGTGATCACAACTTTAAAATATAGGTCCACGTGCCTGGAAGGAAGCTGACAAGTCTACCGCATCCAGGTGCTTCGTCACTGTGACCAGTAATGGAGCAAGGGGGTGATTTGCCAGGTGCCCAGAAGCAGCTGAGGCCAGACCCCACATCTTGCCCCTGAACAGGGCCTGTCCACCTGTCCTGATTCCTGCTACATATACTCAGAATATCATTAAAAAGCTTTTTTAAAAACCACCCAATGTAAAATAGATCACTGCCCCCTTTTTTATCTGTTAAAAGGCTGGTTGGAGCGGCACCGGGGTGGCTCAGTGGGTTAAGCCTCTGCCTTCGGCTCAGTTCATGATCTCAGGGTCCCAGGATCGAACCCCGTGTTGGGCTCTCTGCTCAGCGGGGAGCCTGCTTCCTCCTCTCTCTCTCTCTGCCTGTCTCTATGTCTACTTGTGATCTCTCTCTGTCAAATAAATAAAATCTTAAAAAAAAATTAAAAGGCTGGGTGGAAGAAGCAACCAGGCTTGGTAGACTGTCTCTGGGAGGAAGTAGAAGATACAGATCCCTGGAACTAGCATGCTGGCAAACCTGATATAGGAATTCAAGATCTGTGCCTGTTTGGAATGATCTTGCATTAGGATTGAGAAATAAGTGATGCAAAAGTTGATAGGGAAGCTTAAAGCACTGAGTATGGAGACTGTTCCATGCCAACCCTATCCATTAGCAATTGGGTCAGCAGCTACAACAGAGATCCAAATCCTGTAGCTTCAGTATACTGGGTGGTAACTCTCTCATGGATAAGAAGTCAAGGTGTTGGCTCACTAGAACTGGTATGACAGCTTCAAAGATCTGTGCTCCACCTACTTTTCTGATTCTCCACCCTTGAGGCTATCTGTTGGCAGTAGGAGCTTCCACCATCTTGTCCATGTTATAGGTCTGATCCCGAGGAGAAGATAAAAGGATGATAGGCCATGCCCGTCCAGGTGAAGTAGCTTCCCTTAACGCGTTTTCTTAAGGAAGTCCCAGGGTTTCCAGTACAGCTCATAGACCACCCCTGGCTGCAAGGGAGGCTGTACCTGCTATTTTCTAACAGGGCATGGCTCCCTGGAAGAAAATCAGTGTTGTAAGACATGAATGAACAGTGGATATTGGGTAGCTGTCCCAAGCTCACTAGCCTGAGGAGTGCAAACCATTTTCTTTAGCACTGGGAAGTTGTTGGAGGATTCTGAGGAGAGAGGAGAAGGGTTTGCTTCAAGAAGATGAAATGGCAGGAGGCTTGGAGAGCAAGTGGAGAGGTTGAGAGTAGAGGCAATGCTGTGTGGATTTGCATGGACTAGAATATGGATGAATACACTCTAACCACTCATAGTCACCTGGGAAACTGAGGCAACCAGATGGCACTGCTTTAAGAAGTGCCCTTCCTGTAGCACTTGAGTTAACAGGCTTGACAGTTAACTGAATGTCTTTCAATAGAATATGAAGAACCACGGTCAGCCATCATACGATTAGCAATTTTATCTTTTGATTATGCTCAGTGTCATTTCTTGTTTCAAACGAGTGAATTGCTTCCATAAAGCAACCTTAAAACAATTTCTCTTCTGTTCTTTGCACTCATTTTGATACTAGTAGAACAAATTATAATGGAATCCTATTGAAACCCTCTTCGATTTAAACTATGTACAAACAGACTTGGAGATTTTGTCATCCTTTGCACATCAGCAGCAGTTTCTGTGCCATTTGTAGCCACAATTGAATAGGCATTTAGATCGGTGAGAGGTTCATAAGGTTTGTAATTCAAAACACAAAGTCCAAATGCACCAGGTAAATGCAGCAGTCATAAGTAAAGGGTATGGACTAATATGCACATGGTTGACAATAAGTCATAAATCCATTGTTGAGCTGATGTGACTTTTGAATACAGTTATTCTAATGCTTGCAGATTTCTTTCAAGGTTGACTATCTGGATTTTGAATATTGGGATTTCTGAGATGTTTCAGTGGTTTATGGAGACAAAGGAATGGAGTATTCGAAGTTGGAAGTATTCTATACATGGTCATGGCTCCTTGCCTTGGGTATCCACACTCCAGATATTTGAAATCATAGGGTTTATGTTTGAACTACAACAATTTTCTCTCATAAAGGGACACAAGTGATGTGATGTAGTCACAGTTCCTAGTCATCAACACTGAAATTCCAAAGACTGGCACTGTTGCAAGGGATAGTTTGAAATGGCCAAGTTACAGTCACAAAACTCTCTCTCAGGGACTTTCAGGGACCAAGCTATGTGAAAAAGGGCATCTCCATGTTGGCAGTATGGAGGGGAGCAAAAAATAAATCAACCCACAGGACATCTCCTATCTGCCACTGACTCATGGCCTCACCATAGTAAGACTTACATGCTTTCAACCTCGTAAAGGCATATTATCTTTTGTGTTTTAAAACCTAGGTGTCTTGTGACAGGACAAAATTTCACTTCCAAATGCACATGTAGATGAAGGAAAGAATTTTGTTCATTACTTCACCCAGTCCCATCCATCCTGTGAGGAAGAGTCTTGGTTTGAGATGGGCACTCTGGCCTCTTTCTTATTTGCTAAGTAAGATAAATAATATTTACCAATATTAGACGTTTCTCTCTGACAGTGAGTTTCTGGCACAATGTCTGTTTTCATTCAGGGAAACACAGGGATTTACAAATTCCAAAATCTCTGCAGATCAGTCAGTGATGTGGTAAACAGTTTCTCAGCTAGGCAGATGGAGGCACTTCTCTAGTGCCAGCAGCTGAGGAGATGAGGATCTGGATGGCAGCACCTGCACCAGGGGAATTATTGGAAATTGTACCACTATAAACAAAAGATACTCATCCAAGCTCAGGACTGAGCTTGCATATCTAATATCTAAATACATAAATATCTAACAGATATTTAACCTGATTTGCCTGCAAAAACACTCATGTTATTAAAAACAAAACCAGCAGAGGTCACGTGAATTTTCAAGGTGGCTAAATGCTGAGGTCTTTTCTGGCTTTGCTTTGCCTCTCACCCATCCTATTCATGACCAATTCTATCGTAGGGCATCTCGTTCATAAGGAATAGGGGCCCAAGTGATGGCATCCTTTAGCTTCCTATAATCCAACAACCTCTCCATTAAGCCACTGCAAATTATCATACCATCTGAGTGATATTGAAGTGCTTGCCATATTAAGGTAGCTCTCCATAAATCCTCTGATCCCCCTTCCAACCAGAGGGCTGCCCCTAGGCCCTGCCTGTATGGAAGTTTTGAATCAGTCACTGCTGAAGGATTATGTTTATCCTAAACTGACAGAAGAAGCTTCCTTTTACATCACTGCAAAACTGGTGAATGAAGCTACCCAAGGACCAGGCAGCAGCCAGACATCTGGGCAACAGTGAGTCTGCTTATCTTGGGAAACCCAAAGAGAGCCAACCATCTCTGAGACTTTTATGATGGCAAGTGTAAGAGCTATTGTGTGGAGTGTAAGTGAGGACACTGCCTGATCCTGAGAAGGCACCTAGAGTAAAGGTTTGCTTCCTGCCAGGGGTGGGCAGGAAGTTGGGCAATGACTCGGTCCAGCCACAGAGGCCTCCTGCCTTAGCATCTGGAGGGAGGGCCAAATGTGGTTAATGTGAGGACATGGAAAGGATTCTTTCCCAACCCTGCCTTCAGTCAGTGGCAGCAGAGGAAACTGCAGTGCACTCTGTGGAGAACAATTGGAATAAAGAACCCAGGGAGAAACTGAAGCAAATATTGTGGTATCTGATCATTTGGTAAATCCTAACTGGACATTGATCTGACCCACCCATCATACTAGGCATGGAGGATACAGCTATGATTGGAAACAGTTCCTGACTTTGGGGGCATCTATGGGGCCAGAGAAGAGAGGCCCCTGAGCAGTGTGTCCAATCAAGATGAGCAAATGTTGGGTGAGAACTCTTAGTAGGATCCCTGAAGAAGACATCATGTGCCACATCTTCTCAGCTCACCTTGTGCTCACCTGCAACTGGTGGGAAGTTTCTGTGCACCCTGACAGCTTCCTACCTACCTCCAGTACCTGTTTGCCTCTCCCTTTTTCTCCTCCTGGGGGGTGGAAGACACTGCCCCTCGTGCAGCATTCAGTCAGTGGGTGGATAGGTTCCCCGGCTTCCTCCCTGCTCAGTGGGGCAATTCTGAGGCATGCTCCATATAGTCTCCTAGAGGTTCTTAACAGGAGGGAGTCCCAGCTGCTCACAGAAGTAGCTCACTCCTTGACAAGTCCTGTATTGATGCAAATCCTGGGCCACCTCCGAGTTAGCCACCTGGCTCAAATCCTTTCCTCAGGCTCTGCCTTTAGGGGTTTACCTGCCTCAGGCTAAGGATCTGAAACAGCACATAGCACATGGCACTTTATTGACACTTTTGAGTCAGTTGGAAGATGGGCACTCACACGCTGAATGGGCGGCCAGCACCAAGGTGTCCATGTGACCAATGAGAGTGGCCCAACTTGGATGTTTCCCCACCTGCTCCCTTGATGAAGCAACTTTGGGAAGATCATAGTTTGACTAGTTTTACCCAGCATCCCACTGGGTATCACTAGGGTGATAGTAGAGACTTATCACCTGGAGACACTGGATTGTTTGTACATCTAAAGTGCTTAAGGCATCCTATCTTTTCCCTGCTGCTCATGGGATGGGTGCCTTTCAAGTCATGCCTTTTGGGTTCCTTGACATCCACCCCAATATCTAGGCCTCAGAAAACATGTCTCCTCACTTCCCGGTCACATGAAGCACAGAGACACAGTCTTTTAGGCACTCTGTAGGGCCAAATGTGTTTCAGAATTTAAATAGTTCAGATGTTGGAAGTGTAAAACCATGCATCTATCAAATATGATATATCTATCACCTTTGGAAGGGTCTGAGGCCATACCCCCTAAGACATCAGTTTAAAGTTTCTGTACTTTCACCTTGAATACAAATTTGCCCCAACACGATAAAAAAAAAAAAAAAAGAAGCTTTCGATTCTTGGACAACATCAGATTTCCAATCGCAGGCACAGAATTATGGAGCTCTTCAAAGTTCCACCCACCCAAATCCTATCAAGGCCCACTGCCTGTCCTTCCTCTGACTTCTGAAGGACTCATGGCACTCAGACTAGAACAAAGTACAGCACCTGATACTACTCTGTCTCACATTTTTCTCATTGTTTTTCATGTCTTCATTTCAATTCTAATTATACACGAAGGCAGAGATCATGTTTTGTGCAGCATGCTGCATCTGGTGGGGCTCTCTTGGTTGTAGGAAAATGGATTCATTTTAACTTTTCAAAAATGGAAGTAGAGTTGATACACACTTTACATTAGTTTCAAGTTTATAACATAGTGAGTGGACAATTCTATACATGATGCTTACAAGTGTAGCTACCATCTGTCACCATACAATGCTATCACAATACCTCTGACTATATTCCCTATGCTGTACTTTTTTTTTTTTTGAACAGAATAAAGTTAAGTTTTAATAAAGCTAAGCATTTGAGACTAAGCAAATCTTTTTTCTTTTTTTTTTGTCTTTTATTTTTTTTTATTTTTTTTCCCAATGTATTTATTTTCAGAAAAACAGTATTCATTATTTTTTCACCACACCCAGTGCTCCATGCAAGCTGTGCCCTCTATAATACCCACCACCTGGTACCCCAACCTCCCACCCCCCCGCCACTTCAAACCCCTCAGATTGTTTTTCAGAGTCCATAGTCTCTCATGGTTCACCTCCCCTTCCAATTTACCCAAATTCCCTACTACTCTCTAACGCCCCTTGTCCTCCATGCTATTGGTTATGCTCCACAAATGAGTGAAACCATATGATAATTGACTCTCTCTGCTTGAATTATTTCACTCAGCATAATCTCTTCCAGTCCCGTCCATGTTGCTACAAAAGTTGGATATTCGTCCTTTCTGATGGAGGCATAATACTCCATAGTGTATATGGACCACATCTTCCTTATCCATTCATCCGTTGAAGGGCATCTTGGTTCTTTCCATAGTTTGGCAACTGTGGCCATTGCTGCTATAAACATTGGGGTACAGATGGCCCTTCTTTTCACGACATCTGTATCTTTGGGGTAAATACCCAGGAGTGCAATTGCAGGTTCGTAGGGAAGCTCTATTTTTAATTTCTTGAGGAATCTCCACACTGTTCTCCAAAGAGGCTGCACCAACTTGCATTCCCACCAACAGTGTAAGAGGGTTCCCCTTTCTCCACATCCTCTCCAACACATGTTGTTTCCTGTTTTGTTAATTTTGGCCATTCTAACTGGTGTAAGGTGATATCTCAATGTGGTTTTAATTTGAATCTCCCTGAGGGCTAATGATGATGATATGCTGTACTTTTAATCCCTGTGACTTATTCATCCCATCACTGGAAGCTTGTACCTTCCACTCACCTTCACTCATTTTGCCTGTCCCCAAACACCCTCCCATCTTGGAGCCCCTAGTTTCAATTCATGGGTATTTTTTTTCCTGTATTTTTTGCTTGTTTTATTTTATAGATTCTACATAAAAGTGAAATGGTATTCGATGTGTAAAAACAGAATTTTTGGTTTTGTAACTGAAAAAGTGTAGGAACAGCCTGTGATTCAGGTCCAGCTGGATCCAGGGGCTCTATTAGTCCATCAGGATTCAGTCCTTTCTGTCTCTCTGGCCACTACATCTTTCTTGGTATCACTCTTGACCAGGCTTGCTGTACATGTCTGCTTCTGTACATGTTGGTTTACAACGGATAGCTGAGCCATTGCCAGGGAGAGACAGCTTCTCTGTCCTCATGCTTCCACAAAAACTCTCATCAGTCCCTCCTATTGGCCAGCTTTGTCCTAAACCAATCTCCATAGCCAAGAGTGGTGGTGTGCTTGACCAAACATGGATCTCTGTTTCCTTAGGGAACAAGTGCTTTCAGACACTGTTGGTAGAATGCAAAATGGTATAGTCCCCAGGGAGGTCAGTTATGTTTGCGTCTATCCATTGACCCAGAAAGTCCACTAGTGGGAAGCTGAACCACCCATGCAGTGGCAAACAAATGGAATATGTGTGCACAGGGCTATTCATCGTGGAGCTACTTACAATAACAAAAGATGAAAAATCATCAGATATCCATGAACAGAGACTGTTTTAATGAACTAAGGCCCCTCCATACTTGGGGATGCTGCCAGAAATGAAGAATATTAGGATGGTTAATTTTATGTGTCAACTTGATCGGATTCTGGGGTGCCCTGATATTTTGGTCAAGCATTGTTCTGCCTGTGTCTGTGGAGGGTATTTCTGAATGAGATTAACATTTAAGCTGGTGAACAGTGAAGCAGATTGTCCTCTCCAGTGTGGGTGGGTCACATGTCAAACAGTGTAAGTGAATATTTGTTGGGGCTTTGTGTTTGCTGAGCCCCCTAATATTGGTCACACAGATACTTTCAACACTACTTCCTGAAATGAATGAATGTGTTCATCAATTAACCTGTGTGTGAATGTCGATACTGCTGAGGCTGCTGGAACCTCAGAAGTTATTCAGATTGGTATCCATCTATACAATAGATTGAAAATGTGGCTGGTGATAGGCAGGAGAGGGGACAAGAGCCCAAATGGTGGTCCAACACAGCCTTGTGAGATGGTGAAAATCTGAAAGGCAGACTAATATGCAGGTCCAGAAACATTCAGTCCGAGTCTGGGAGAGACTCCGTGGATTGGAAGCAGGGATTTGTCACATTTTGTGACATTTTGTGAACACAGTAGGTTAGAAGCCACATTGTGCAAGTTTTGACACAATATCTTCTGAGAAATTAGGGCATTGTAGACTCTTCTTACTGCTAAGTTTGCTTGCATTCAACTTCAATTCCTTCATAGACTCTCAAATTATGAGGCTGCAGGGATTTCTCTAATGTTCTTCAGTCGTCCATCATCCCATGTAACAAAGCTTTTCCTGATAAATAACTAAAAATATCTGCTGCTTCATGAAAAGCAGATTTCTGTTTGGTGATGCATGCTCGAGATGGTGGAGTACTGGCTTCTGATGGGCATTCCATCCTACTGATCCACAGCAAAGCCATGACAGGTACAGCCAATGCACTACTGGCACACCAGTACCCTTACATGCAGAAATTCAGCCCCCTTGGTTTCTCCCCAAAGTGGCTTTAGGTGATTCTGCTGTGAAGGAAAACAGGTCGACTTATTACTGGTATTGTTTGAGTCTTTTGCACTTTGTGATTACCCACCAGGTCCTTGAACATTGTAGATGTTGCCTACTTGGTGTGGACTTAAAATAGGTCAGTGGGAACCTAGCTGGCCAGACTAGTCCCAGCCTCCAGGGCTAGCACCTCCTTTGCAACAAAGCCTTGAGGGAGAAGCCTGAGAGTCAAAGCCCTGATTAAGGAAGAAAGAAGCTCATGTACCTCTCACCAGATGATTCTCAGCCTCAGCAAAGGTTCCATTCTTTGTCCCTTGGATGAGATAATACAGAGGCACATTCCCAGTGACACAGTGCTCCAGTTTCCCACAGTGGTTGCCTCTTCATTAACACAGACACTGTATTGGCTGCCCCTCTACCTTCTTTTCCATCTCCACTTCTCTACTTCCTGGAATAAGCTACTTAGACTCAAATGTTTTTCTCAGGTTCTGTCTCTCTGAGAATCCAAACAAGGCAGTCCTAGAGGTCTACAAACCCTCTGAGCCCAGCATCTAATAAGAGGGATCCCACAGCCTGCCAGAAGCCATGTTAGTATGACTATGCAGTGAACTGGAAGCATAGAGACATAAACAGCAGGTTAACAGTAATATGGGGGCTGAATTCTGCTGAACCCCTTGCAAATAGAGAGACTGGAGGCATGTAAGAGAGCCAACCTGAGATCAGTGGAGCTTGCCTCCTATCAGCAGAACTATAGGCTTCTGAGCAATAAAAAAGGGTGTTTATTTGGACTGTAATATTTGGGGTCATGTGTTATGCAGCTATTGTAACTGCTACAGGAAGCTTCTTTTTTTTTTCAACTGAGCTATAACTGACAACATTGAATGTATTTAAAACATACAGTGTATTCCTGTCTCATGTTGAGGTCTTTTATCCATTTTGAGTTTACTTTTGTGTATGGTGTAAGAGAATGGTCGAGTTTCATTCTTCTACATATAGCTGTCCAGTTTTCCCAGCACCATTTATTGAAAAGACTGTCTTTTTTCCACTGTATATTTTTCCTGTTTTGTCAAAGATTAATTAACCATAGAGTTGAGGGTCCATATCTGGGCTCTTTACTCTGTTCCACTGGTCTATGTGTCTGTTTTTATGCCAGTACCATGCTGTCTTGGTGATCACAGCTTTGTAATAAAGCTTGAAATCAGGTAAGGTGATGCCGCCAGCTTTATTTTTGTTTTTCAACATTTCCTTAGTGATTCGGGGTCTCTTCTGATTCCATACAAATTTTAGGATTATTTGCTCCAGCTCTTTGAAGAATGCCGGTGGAATTTTGATCGGAATGGCATTAAAAGTAAAGATTGCTCTAGGCAGTATAGACATTTTAACGATGTTTATTCTTCCGATCCAAGAGCATGGAATGATCTTCCATCTATTTGTGTCTTCTTCAATTTCTTTCATGAGTGTTCTATAGTTCCTCAAGTACAGATCCTTTACCTCTTTAGTTAGGTTTATTCCCAGGTATCTTATGGTTCTTGGTGCTATAGTAAATGGAATCGATTCTCTAATTTCCCTTTCTGTATTTTAATTGTTAGTGTATAAGAAAGCCACTGATTTCTGCACATTGACTTTGTATCCTGCCACGTTGCTGAATTGCTGTATGAGTTCTAGTAGTTTGCGGGTGGAGTCTTTTGGGTTTTCCATATAAAGAATCATGTCATCTGCGAAGAGAGAGAGTTTGACTTCTTCATTACCAATTTGGATACCTTTTATTTCTCTCTGTTGTCTGATTGCTGTTGCTAGGACTTCTAATACTATGTTGAACAAGAGTGGTGAAAGTGGGCATCCTTGACTTGTTCCTGATCTCAATGGGAAGGCTGCAATCTTTTTCCCATTGAGGATGATATTTGCTGTGGGTCTTTCATAGATAGATTTGATGAGGTTCAGAAATGTTCCCTCTATCCCTATACTTTGAAGCGTTTTAATCAGGAACGGATGCTGGATTTTGTCAAATGCTTTTTCTGCATCCATCAGAATCCTAGAGGAGTACATAGGCAGTAATCTCTTTGATATCAGCCACAGCAACTTCTTTCAAGATACGTCTCCAAAGTCAAAGGAAACAAAAGCAAAAATAAACTTCTGGGACTTCATCAAAATGAAAAGCTTCTGCACAGTAAAGGAAACAGTCAAAAAAAACAAAGAGGCAACCCACGGAATGGGAGAAGATATTTGCAAATGACAATACAGACAAAAGGTTGATATCCAGGATCTATAATGAACTCCTCAAACTCAACCCACACGAAACAGACAAACACATCAAAAAATGGGCAGAAGATATGAACAGACACTTCTCCAATCAAGACATACAAATGGCTATCAGACACATGAAAAAATGCTCATCATCATTAGCCCTCAGGGAGATTCAAATTAAAACCACATTGAGATATCACCTTACACCAGTTAGAATGGCCAAAATTAACAAAACAGGAAACAACATGTGTTGGAGAGGATGTGGAGAAAGGGGAACCCTCTTCCGCTGTTGGTGGGAATGCAAGTTGGTGCAGCCTCTTTGGAGAACAGTGTGGAGATTCCTCAAGAAATTAAAAATAGAGCTTCCCTACGACCCTGCAATTGCACTCCTGGGTATTTACCCCAAAGATACAGATGTCGTGAAAAGAAGGGCCATCTGTACCCCTATGTTTATAGCAGCAATGGCCACAGTCGCCAAACTATGGAGAGAACAAAGATGCCCTTCAACGGATGAATGGATAAGGAAGATGTGGTCCATATACACTATGGAGTATTATGCCTCCATCAGAAAGGATGAATACCCAACTTTTGTAGCAACATGGATGGAACTGGAAGAGATTATGCTGAGTGAAATCAGTCAAGCAGAGAGAGTCAATTATCATATGGTTTCACTTATTTGTGGAGCATAACAAATAGCATGGAGGACAAGGGGCGTTAGAGAGGAGTAGGGAATTTGGGTGAATTGGAAGGGGAGGTGAACCATGAAAGACTATGCACTCTGAAAAACAATCTGAGGGGTTTGAAGAGGCGGCGGTGAGGGACGTTGGGGTACCAGGTGGTGGGTATTGTAGAGGTCACGGCTTACATGGAGCACTGGGTGTGGTGAAAAGATAATGAATAATGTTTTTCACAAAATAAATAAATTGAAAAAAAAAAAAAACTATCTCCAAATAAGGTCATATCCTGAGGTATTGTGGGTAATGACTCCAATATATCCTTTCTCTTTGTTTTAAAGATTTTATTTATCTGAGAGCAATTATGTGCAGTGGGGAGGGGCAGAGAGAGAGGGGGGGAAGCAGGCTCCCCACTTAGCAGAAAGCCCAATGCGGGGCTTCAACCAAGACCCTGGAATCATGACCTGAGCTGAAGGCAGATGCTTAACTGACTGAGCCACCCAGGCGCCCAGGACTCCTACATATCTTTTTTTGGAGGGACACACTTCGACCTGTAACAAAGAGTATTATATATGTACAGTTATGTTGCCACTAACTAATGTTATCCAATGACATAGACTGTTATCTATAGAACTATCGTAGATTTCCTTGTTTCTGCAGAACGTTGGACTGATCTTTGGTCTTATTTCACCTTTATCCTAGACTTCTGAGAGAGAATGATGGATTTTGAAGCAACACACTGCACCTTTACATATAAATACGAGAAAAGTTTCCTCTCTTCACCTCCATATTCAAAGACAATTATTTCTTCTTCTATTTCTTCTTCTTCTTCTATTTCTTCTTCTTCTTCTATTTCTTCTTCTTCTTCTTCTTCTTCTTCTTCTTCTTCTTAATCATCAAGCATTAATTACAACAGGCAAGACACTGTAAACAACCATGCCCATTAGTGTTGACAGGGTAAAGAGGAGTTTAAATCTATATTAGGATATTATTTATTCATAGGAAAGGAAATCATGACAAATGTGATGAAACCTGGACTTTTAAGCCATGTGAAAATAAGTGAGAGGAAGGCCAAAAACTAAGTGTATACAGGGATAGAGATATAGAAAGATACTACAAAAAAAGATATATTTTCCCCTTCTATGTGGAATCTGAAACCAAGAAGAGAAAAGGAGAAAAGCAAACTCAGCAAAAGCCTTCAGATTGAAGGAGCCAGAATCAAAGGGCAGAGGGTGGGGCAGGGATTGAGTGAATCATGGAGAGCTACAAACTTCAAGTTGTAAGAGAAAGATATAAGAGGGATGTCATGTACAACCTTATAACTACAGTTCATACTGCTCTATGGTGTATTTGAGAGGTGTTAAGAGAGGCCAACTGGAGAGATCTCCTCACACAAAGAAGAACCTTTCCTTTATTTGCTCTTTCCTTTCTCTTTGTATCTCTAAGAGGTGATGGTGGTCAACTCAACTTATTCTGGTCATCCTTTTAGGGCCTAGGAAAATTAAATCATTGTGTTGTGTAGCTGAGATGGTGCTCAGTGTCAATTCCTTCAATACAACTGGGGCCAAGGATATTTTACCATTCATAATGAGCCTCAGGAAAGTTGACTTAGCAAAGGAATGACACATAAACCAAACTGAAAACAGAAGAACCTAAAGTCGATAGGTTATGATAGGCATAGTAACATCCAGGACACCTGCATCAACACTGGGTTCTGAGTTGAAAAATCAGTGAATGAAAATTCAAGTAGATGAAGTAGAATGTTCAATTTGGGTTTTGTTTCAAAACATGATCAAGGAATAAAATGTCTCAAGACATTAACTCTGAAAATTACCTTCTCGCATAAAGTTGTCCTGTTTGGGGCAATTCTGATTTTAAAAACCTTGAAAACGGCACAGAAGGACAACATTTTGTTTGCTCCATGTTGTCTCAAGGAAAATGGATGAAGTCAAATGGCTGAGATAGGACCTACCTGGAAGGGTATAAATGGTCAGATGAAATGGTCCTGTGTTCATTTCACCATCTTAGCAAATTACACTTTCCAGTGTAATTTATTGGTAGGTCATGAAGTCCATGAAGTTCAAGGAGTACATTCTAAATATCGTGAAAGCAGTAATATCTTTGTCCAAGCTCCCTGGAACCCACCTTCCCATTTCCTTGCATCTTGTCCATCTAAAGCTCTTTATCATGACTCTGACTCTTCCCATGAGCGCCTCCGTCCAGCCCTTGGCAAACACCATTCTACTTTCTGTCCTTAGGAATCTATCTTAGGTAGGTCCTAAGAGTGGAGTCAAAGTTGGTATTTTCATGAATACTACTTTCACTTAGCATACTATCCTCAACATTCGCCCATATGGTGGGGCATACCAATGTTTTCTTCCTCTTTACAGAATGAATACTATCCCAATGACTGTATATACATCTTTTCCTCCCTGGACAGATACTTGGATTGTGTTCATGGATTAGCTTTTAGGAACAAGGTTGGCATGAAAAGGTGTGCTCAGATAAATCTTCAAGACTACCCTGTCCATTAATTTGGTTATCTACTGCAGAAGTGCAATGACTAAAACACATGGCATTTTGAAATTTGATTTTTATGAAGGACTGTCTTACTAATACCAAAACAATGCCCTTAATATTCCTATCACACACAAAAAACATGGTTCCAACTTCTCTGCATCTTGGCCAACACTAGAACTTTTCGAGTATTCTAAGTATTCCCCCAGCCAGTACCCATGGCGAGTCAACATCATGGCTATGAAATGGTATCTCATTGCTTGTTATAATTAGGATTTCCTGAAATATTAGTGCTAGGAAGTATCCTTCCCATTTCCTTCCATGTGTATAGCTTCCAGGTTATTTCTCTTTCACTTATGTACATTCGCACATCACATTTTATTTATTGTTTTATTGTTTTATTTATTTAATTTATTCTGGTGTTGTTGAGTTTATGGGATCTCTAGATATTGTGGGTATTGAGCCCTGTCAGATCCATGGTTTGCAAACATGCTCTCCCGACTTCTGGACTGTGCTTTCCCTTGGTTGATAATGTCATTCAAGTCACAAAGATTTTAAGTATTCTGAATGTCCAGTGTGTGAGTTTCCTTTTCTTTTCCATCCTGTGCCTTGCAGGTTGTATCCATGAAATCATTGCCCAATTCTGTTTTGTGAAGCTGAGGAAGACGGTTGCTGCGGAGCTCGGAATTCAGAGATGAAAAAGGATCGTAGGTGGAGGCAGGCAGCAGCAGGTACTGGAGACACACAGGCCTGATGCTGGGGTCCTGATCAGATGCAATGGCGCGATGATAGGAATAGGTACGGTGGGCGAGCAGGAGCCGTGTACTGGAAATGTACCCTGCCCGTTTTGGGCACCACTGTGTGTGGTGATGGCAGCAGTGGGACATAGGACTGGACATGTCCCCAAGCTGAGCCCTTCTTCAAAGGGGGCCTTTTATTGCACCCTGCTCCAGTCCTGTTTGAAGGGTTTCTTAATCCGCTGAGGGACATAGACTTCTTTCACGACAAAAGGTGATGATTGTGGTGTGGTGACACCTGTCTCCGAGGAACTTGTCATCCCTCTATCGTGAGCCACAGTGACATGTGAGACACTGTCTGGAGTCAGTCGCCAAGAAGGGGTTCGAATGCCTCAAGGACACTGGGAGCAACCTCCAAGAGGGACCAGTCTGTCATTGCCATGCTGAGCTGAATTCAGGTAAGACATTTGTACCCCTGTTGTGTGTTCCCAGTTCATGGTCACATAGTTCTGCAGGTTCTTCTATGGGAGAGAGGGCAGGGCCATGTCTGAAGGGGATCTGGAGAGCTCTCGCACGTCCATGACTGAGATGGAGACCCTGCCCCTAGTCATCCCACAAGTGAACAAAGGGATGGATGTCATCCAGCATCTACCTTCTGGCCACTAGTATTCATGCCACCTTTCTGGAAAACTTGTAGTGAGGCCCTTGGAAAGGATGGAGGGGGTGCACCTGTGGCATGCAGGGATATTACATGATTGGGGTGAGTCACCTTGAAGAAAAAAGGGTTTGCCCCCTTGTCAAGAGTGCTCCGAAAAGACTAGAAGGGCATGAGGACTGCCACTGGTGAAAGCCTGTTTGAAAACCTCTTTAGGTCTGAAAAAGGTAGAATGTCCTGAGAATTGCCTCCTAGTGAATAGGCTATGTCATTTCCTTGCTTGAGGGAAGAAAATAAATCATCCCGTATTTTCCACACTGAAAATCAAGAAAACACAGAACCTTGGATTGTATTTTGTTGTTGTTGTGGAAAGTCATTAAGCCACCATGCAGTACCTCATTAGCTTCCGAGGTAGTGCCCAGTTATTCATCAGTTCTGTAACACCCCCAGGGCACATCCCATCACATGCCCTCCTTCCCTCCTTAATCTTCTGCCCGGAATGTCCATACCCTACTACCTACCCTCCAGCAACACTCTGCTTATTTCTTAGGGAAGAGTCTCTCATAATTTTCTCCCTCTCTGGTGGTTTCCCATTCAGTTCTCCCTTCCTTCCCCTGTGATTATCAAATGGCTTCACTCATAGGTGGAACTTAAGATACAGGGCAGGGGATCCCAGTGGGATTTCGTTCAGTGAGGTTATTGTGTACCTTTCCAAATTGACCGCATTTCGCTTTTCTTGGGAAATGACCCATTCCAGTGATGTGTCCATTGTGTCTGGAGGAACGGGGGTCCTTCACTCTTGCCCAGGGAGTTGGGATCCTGAAGCCGGTGTCAGGAGAACCTCCTCTGTGTTCCTGTTCCACTGGTGCCCTTGTGGGGCCTCCCTTTCCTTCTCTGGAAGACGATGAGAGATCCAGTTGTACAGTGTTTTCCAGAAGGCCGTCCAGGTCGAATCTTCCAGGGGCTAGAAATAGCCAGCTTTGGTTTATTCCACCAAACATGGGATAGCAATAATTCAACAACTACTGATTGAAGACACACAACCAAGTAGAATGGAAATACCAGAGGAGTGTAGCTCCAAGGGGAGGTGGGTGAAATGCTTTTACAACAGCCAATATCAAAGGAAGGTGTGTTTTTTCTGTGCTCACAGAGGTGGGCACTGGCCTTTCCATATCAACAGACGTCACTTTTGTCTTTGGGCTCTTTCATTGATCTTTAATGTGCATTCAAGTACAGCCTGAGGAGACCTGATTGGGAAACTCTCAGAGCGTAATCTCATCTTTGATCTCCAAATACCCACCTTTCAAAGACAATTTTGAAAATACAGTCTAATGGATGTACAGTATTTTCGTCATTTCAGTTGAAGAGTAGGGATTCAGGAGTTCTGTATGTGACTCAGTGCTCAGCACAATAAGTGTCTTCTTGATCCCCAGACCCTCTTCCACCCATCCACTCACCTGGTTCCCACCAGTATGTTCCCTATATTTGAGCCAGTGTTTTTGATCACCTCTCTTTCCTGATTCCCTTTATTCTTTTCAGTTTCTGAAAAGTGACCCATGAATCAAAGCCTATGCTAACAAAACACCCACGGATGTTAAGTCTTCCGTCTGTATCTTGGTCTGTGTGAATTGTGGTGAAGAGACCACCAGGTTCGGTCCACAGTGGCTCCCAGGGTTCCCCATCCTGGCTCTGTACCTGCCTGTCTCTCCTCTGAGTGGTTGATGAAAGGTTTCTGACCAAGGGAACATAGGGCAAGAGATGGTCTTTGACAGCTTCAAGGTTTCATGACCAAACCCGTTGTCACTTCCCTGGGACTCCCTTGTGTTCCATCGCTTTCTGCCCAGTATCCCGGAACTTGGGAAGCCAGCACTGGTGTTTCGAATGGCCTTCCACAGAGGCCACAGTGGAAGCAGCCTAGGAGGGCCCAGGCTATTAGGGAGAAAGGGACTCAAGCTCAGGATTTCGCTTCCACTGAACAAACTGTCTTTCCTGCCATCCTGCCTCCCTATACTCTGGAGGAGAAGAGGAGGAGAGGCCTGTGGGGTTGGACCAAACCCTGCCTGGCTGTTGATCTTCCTGACAATCAAACACCTCTTTGTGGCTGCCAGACTGTTGCAGATTGATCTCTTCCTGGTGGTGAAAGGGAGGACGTTTTGTCCACTGGTCCGCTGGCAAGTTGCCTCTCCGTGTGCTCTGGGGACAGGTGGCTGGGGCATTAGCTGCGAGCATGCTGGAAGTGCAGAGTGTCAGGTCCCTCCCAGGGGTACTCAGTCGGAATCTGCCCTTTGCCAAGAAACCCTGGGCATCAGAGCCTGAGAGGGTCGTCCCCCCAAAAGCACTGTGGAATGTTCCACAGAGGGAACGCAAATTGGCCACGTTGATGCACCAGCGGGGAAAGGGTGGTTGTCTCCTGGGCCCTTTGGGCCATTTCTCTCTGCCGAGAACCCCCTGAAGGGTTGATTCCCCAGTGGCCCTGGTGGGGATGGTTCTGGAAGAGAGGAAAGAACACCCCCCAGGCTGGGACTTAGAGTTGAGATGGAAGCTAAGCCTGCACCCAACAGCAGGAGCTCCAACTCGCCCAGGCTGAGCGACTGCTCAGGAGCTCTGTGTTGGGTTTTGCCTAGGTCCTTATGTGTCAGCTGATGGTATTGGGGATTTTTCTTGTGGTGCTGGATCCTGTCTTCTTAGATTCCCTGGTGCTGTATCTGCAAAGTTGGGGACCCTTGGCTTGTCCTTTTGCTTCCATGTAATTTTGGATGTCCTCTTTGGATTCTGGGTTGACCCAGTGTTGGTTGGGTAGCATGTAATGGAACCTCCATGGATTCGTGGTCTCTCCAGGGTTGCTCCTAGGGTTCATTTGGCATTCCATAACATCGTGCTGAGAAAAGATGCGTGGGATGATATCCATCTTTTGGAGTTTGTTGAGACTTGGTTTGTGCCCTAATGTGTGATCTACTCTGGAGAATGTTCCATGTGCACTGGAAAGCACTGCAAATTCTGCTGTTTCAGGGTGGAAGGTTCTGCATCTACATGTTCAAATGGGTACATCCCTCAAAGCCATAGATTCCTTGTTGATTTTCAGTTCAGATCATGTGTCCATTAGTAGATGTGGGGTGTTAGAGGCCCCCACTGCATGGTATTGCTGCCAAAGGTTACTTTATGTTTGTTATGCACTGTTGGATGACTTTGGGTGCTCCTATGGTGCGTGTCTACATATTTCGAGATGTTCTCTCCTATTACATGGCCTCCCTTGTGAGGAAGTAGTGTCCTTCTCTGTGGCTTCGTACCTCCCCCCTTTGGTTCTGAGTCTGTAGAGTCTGGAGAGAAGGATTCCTACCCTTGCTTCATTTCACATCTATTTGCATGATAGATGTTTCTCCCCTGCTCACATTCCATCTGTGTGTTCGTCTACCAGGTCAGGGGAGTTCCCCAGTTCAGACAAGTGAGTGGAACATGTTTGTGTCACCTGGTGGATGATGGAGACCAGGGACTTCCGAAGCACCTGGACCTGACAGTGCCCTTGGCCAGCCAGGAGAGTGTGGGGGTTCTCTGGTCAAGGATCTGAACCTTTATCCTGGCAAGGGAGAACCAATCTCTGCTCCATCAGGCCCCATCCAGGGAGCACTGGCTTCCAAGAGGGTCAGGGGCCTGAAGGGCACCACGGCCTTGCCAAGAACAGCATAAGGAAATGCAGGATTGCTGGCCATCCTAGCTCCTAGGCCAGCATAGATGTGAATAGAGCCAGGGACACCTCTCAGTTTCTTCAGTTTTTCTCCAGCCTCACCCAAAAGAAGCAGGGAAAAGGAATCCAGAGATCCTGGATAAGGATCCAAAGGGGATTCCAGTCTTGGTAAAGGGTGAACCTGGAGAGCCTAAAGGGAAACTGAGGACGGGATATCCTGCCTGCCCTTCTTTCCTGGTCAGGGTTTGTTGCCTTCCTGTGGAAGGACCTGCAACGTCTCCATCTCAGGGGTCCTGAAGGCTGTCTCTGCTGTTTGCCCAGATGCCTGACACAGAAATGAACCTGCCCTCTGAGGAAACAGGATTTGGAGGTGCCACCAGTAGGTAGTGAGGAGGGCTGGCTCCTCTCCTATCTGCCCCATTGAATAGCTGCTGACTCTGTAAGATTTCTGGGTTCAGGAATGAATAAGAGAGTCTGTACACGTTGTACATTACCGTAGGAAATAAAAGAACCAAACACACACGTGGGCAGGAAGAGGAGAAAATAAAAAACTTTATTATTATTATTATTATTATTATTATTATTATTATTATTATTTTGGTAAGAAAACTTTAATCCCAAGGGTACTCATTCCTTTTTGTTGATGTTGTTATTGTTAAATAACAACCCTTTAATTATAGTAAATATTGTCCCCTCTTGAACAAATAATTCTGTAGGGGAGAGGAAGGGGTGTTGAGCAGCGTATGGGGCTCGTGCACCACAAGTACCCCAGGGGCCGAGGGGCAATCCTTGGCTCATCCAGTGTGCACGGGATCAGGTCTGATGGTGTCTGTAGCCAGTTGTCCTGGTGCTTATGTTCTGCTGGCCAATTAGGACCGCGGCTCCAGCTGGCATGACAGGTTGTAGCTAAGGACAGAGGGACACCTGTGAGTTGAGCAGCAGCTGGCATTCAGGAGTCCCTCCCAGGGTTTTCCCACAGCTGGTGTCTGGCCACCCAGGGAGCCCTAGAAGAGGGATCCCAGGTGGGGCCAGGAGAAAGAGTCTACCCCGACGTTGCCTCACCTAGCTTCTGAATGGGCCTCACCTGTCATCCTCGCTCAGCCGCTCCACAGCCCAGAACCAGGCCGTGAATGGATGCTGGGGCTCTAGGCAGTAATTCTCTGCCGCCGCCTGGAGCAGCATGATGTCCGGGAGGACTCGGTATTCCTGGGCCGGGAGAGAGGCACAGAATGCACCCCGAGCCTGGGTGGGGAAGCTACAGGGCCAGATGAGGGCCGATCAGCGGGACAGGGGATGGGTCCTGGGTCTTGGCACACATGACCACCATCCTGCATGCAACTTCGTCTGGTCCCAAACTGTTCTCAGAGGCTGGTAGAATTAGCCACTCCTCCATCAAGAGACGTTCTCCTTGATGCCCTTCTGGATCCCTACTGACTGACTCGATGGGTCTTGCACTTCATTCTTAGCCACCTGTCCCAGGAAATGGGAGACGGAGGGGAGTGGATGGAGCCAAGGAATGTTCTTCCCAGGAGCGTCTCTGATAGGGGCTGTCTGCCCTTCCCTATAGCCAGGGCTACGTATGCTCACCTTATTCAATTTGCGGTGGTTGATCTCATTGCCCTGGAAAGCAGACAACCATTGTGCTTCAGAAAGAGGCCCCCGGTCAGTCCTAGCACCTTACACCCACCCCTTCTGAGGCTGCGCGTAGGCCAGGACCCAGGAGGGGGCTGCCAAGCCACACACACAATGAGAATGGGTTTAGGGCAAGCCCTGGGGTCCAGAGGAAGGAAGACTGGGGGCTGGTGAAAGGGCTCCAGGTCGGCACCCTGCAGCACAACACTCTGTGGTGATTGAAGGGAGCAGCAGACGCCTCAGGCAGGCAGGGCCTGCTGGGCTCCTGAAGTGTGGCTGATGTGCAGGGTCCTGACTTCACTGTCCCCGACAGGCAAGCTCTGCAGGCGAGGCTGCAGCCCATGCACACAGAACGCATGCAGCTTCACCTTCAGGATGCCCTGGTGCTTCCTCAGTCTTGGGCCACCCGTCTGGGTGCAGATTCCCTTCCCTCAGCACTGAGATGAGCAAGAGACCCCAGTTCCAAGGGGCGGCTGTGAGGCTGTGGGGAAGGAAGGACTCTGAAGGACGCAGAGCTCAGAGCTCAGTCCGGGGACTCTCTGCTCCCTGTCCTCAGGACTCTGGTCCCTCCTCCACAATCCTCAGGCTCACCCACCTCCAGGTAGTCCTCCACTGCTGTATCCAACTCCACCAGATTAGTGAGGAAAGTGCCAAGGTATGGGACGACACCCTGTGTCATGAGGGGTAGGTTTGGGATGAGTCCCTGCACTCTGGTGCCCACAGGGGCCCTCCCCGAAAAGACTTCAGCATCCTGGCCCACCCCACATTCCCACATGGAAAAGAGCCTAGGACCCTTAGTTGCTTCCCCTCGATTGGCTTTCCCCTCACCCTCCCAGAACATCAGACTCCTCCTAACCCCCTCCAGGGCCTGCTTTTTGAAATTCAAAAAATCTCTGGCTATGGAGCCCTGGGCCCCTCCCCAGCCCCAAATCCATTGTCTACCCAGCCTGCTAGACTACTTCCTCCTGGTCACCGGGAAAGAAGACATTGAGCAACTGTGGCGGCAAGAGGTGGAGCTGGAGTCGCAGTTCCCACCTGTCCTGACCTAGACGCTTCTAGCCCTCAGGGAGGAGCCCCTCTCCGCTTGGAGGCCCTGTCCCTCACGCACTCTTACCTTCTTCGGCAGCCCCTACCACGCTCTCTGCAGCTGCCTCACCAGGCTGGCAAGTTTATTCGAGGGCCGCTTCTAGAGGGCCAAGGACAAGATCCTTTAGAGCAGAATAGCTTCAGTCCCCTTGCACCCAACGTCTTTGACTTAAGAACCTAGACATGCGACCTACGTCTGCTGATACTGACGCTCCATTCTCCTGAAGCATGCCATGAGTCCTTCTAGAACAATCTCACCTAGCCCATTCATTCCATTCATTCCATTCAGTCCATGGGGGACCTGGTGCTTGGAGCCTGGCCTCCCTGAGTCTGTTTTCCCTTAGGCAGAAGGGGGAACTCCTCCTACCTCCTGTGGTCTCCTGAGAACTCAGGATCCTCTTAAGATCATCATTTTTTGTGGCCCACAACCCATCCCCATCCCATCTGTGAGCAGGGGCCTGTCCTCTGGGCTGTCCGCATTCCTGAAGGTCCCCATGTGGACCATCTCGATCGACACCGAGAGACCTGAAATCTAGCCTAGGGTGTCTGGATGGGCAGCACCCACTTGTCCCAGCCCCACGGGGAATCTTCAGCCCAGGCTGTCAGCACATTCATGCCAAAGGCTTCTGCTCCCTGAGGAAAGCTTCAGGCCATTCCCTACTTCATCCACACATGATCATGCCTCTTCACACCCCTCTCCTGTCCTTCGAGCCCTGTACCTCCCGTGCTACCTTGATGAGTAGTTCCCTGCCCTGGGGGTTGCCTTCTCTGCAGAGCTTTTGGAATGTTCGGAAGCTCTTCCTGAAGAGAGGGAAAGAAGTTAGGCTCAGGGGAGGCTTAACGTGGCAGGGTAGAGTGTGAGTCCCTTTTCTTGGAGAACCCCCACATGTCCACAGGGCTGGCTGAGGGTTTGCTCTGGGCTTCTCTGAGCACTGGGGTCTTCGTAGGACATGGGAGGGAGTTCTCCTGGGCGTCCTCCTGGGCGTCCCTTCCCACCTTAGTTGAACAGCTCGGTTTGGGTGCGGTTCTGGCTGAACCATGGGCAGAGGCTTCAGTGGCTGCCAAGTCACCACGTGGAAAGATGGAATTCAGCTGAGGTCAGGGTGGGGCAAGGAGGACATTGGATTTCTCAAGCAGGAGGCATGGTGACTTGTTCCCCAGAAAGGCTGAGAGGAGCAGCCCCGGGCCCAGGTCCTTTGGTCACGGTTTGCTGCCTCCCAGGAGGTCCTAGCTGACTGAGGGTGGCAAAGGACAGGCCTGTGGGAGATCCTGCCTCCACCCTGGTCCCTCCCTGTAGAGAAGCCTCCTCACCTGGAAACGTTGTCCCATGTCCTCTGCAGGCGGTGAATGGAGGCACTCTGCAGAGCCGCCAGGATGGCACGCAGGGAGGAGTAGTTCCCTAGGTTCTGACAGGCCTGGGGGAGGGAAGAGAAGGAGCTGTCAGTGGGAGAGCAGGAGCCCTAGATGCTCGAGAGCTTTAGTGGCCCCCTTGGTTTAGGGCTCCCCCACAGATGAAGCTGATGTCCAGGGAGCTGCAGAAGGGCACAGGTCAGCCCTAAAGTGGAACACTGCTGGCAAGAGGGAGGATTTTCCCTCACTGCAAAGGACGAGTCACATAGGAACTGAGCGTCCCAACGTTGGGCCATGCCCCCGGGAGGAAGAGCCTAGGGACCACAGGTCTTAGAGCAGGGCCTTCAGCCCTGAGAAGGGAGCAAGACAGAAGAGCCGTTCCCAATGCTCAGGAGAGCCTCAGGGAGCTGGGCCTCCCACAGCATACCTTGGACACCCGGATCCAGTCGCCCACCACCATGGCCCTGTCCCGAGATGTCATGCTTGGGTCGCCAAGGCACGTGGTGACGATGCAGCTGGCCACAGCATTGAACTGGGTGATGGTGGCCTGGACTGTGGGTACCAGGTATTCGTTGCCAGGCCTGTTCCTCCGAGACCAGACGGAGCCCAGGCACTGATGGGGCACCACCTTCTTGAACAGCTCCTAGGGACAGAGGGAGGTTTGTTGAGCCCCACACGTTTGCCCATGCAAGACTCATGTTCTCGGGAGGGGTCCCAGGTCAGAGCTGGAGCTCAGGAGGCTGCGAATGTGGCCGGAGCCTGCTTAGAGAGCCTAGATTTCATGCCCATCTTCTCTGAGGGAAGCCAGTGCAGATGCCAGGAGCCAAGTGAGGCAAGGGAAGGGAGGAAGGCATGTACACCCTGATCATTCCATGTCCAGGGGGCCGCTCCAGGTGGTGCTCCCAAGGGGGCACCTTTCCTCCAAATGCTCATCCTTGCGATCCCTGTCCCCTTTCAGGTGCCCATTGTCACCTGGTAGCTGAAAGCATGGCTTTCCGTGTCTAGCCTGTCCTTGAGGACACATTAGCTGCCTAAGCCAAGTTGATGGTGCTCAGGCCCCCAGGGGGATGGTTGGGCGACCCATGGACGGGACTGCACACAGGGAGCTGCCCTCCTCCCCCCCAAGGGACCAGAGCCTTCCCATTTATGGTCTCTCGCTTCTGACTCATTCCGTCTACGTGGTACCTCTGCCTCAGTCCTTCTCTGTGTCTTTCTCCACAGTTCACAGCTGGACAGTAAAAGCTCAGGTCTAAAAACCCTGATGGGTTTCCACGGTCAGTTAGGGCTGCAGCTAAAATCTGGCCCTATATCCTTGGAGTCCACATCAGGGAAAAGCAGGTATAGGGCAGCGGAGAGCAGAAGAAAAGCCGGCCCTGCCCTCCTACCCTGGGGGCCCAGCTGCTCACCGCATCCATGTAGGTGAGCTGCTCTGCCACCAGTTTGGGAGGGAAGTCCAGGAGGTTAGGCTCCTTCTCTTTGAGCCGCTTCTTGGGTTGGCAGGATGCCTCTTCGGCTGGAGTGTCCTCAGAGGCACCTGAGACAGCTGGCGTGCAAACACCCAGGCAAGGCAATGGCCCAGCTGTCTGTGCCTCCGGACCCGGCGACCATCCGTAACCTAGGAGCCCCTGATCCAGTTCTGGAGCAGCTGGTGGAGGGGAGGCTGGCTCGGACCCTGAAGGTGATGGCTGATGCAGAGCCAGGGTTGCCTCTCGCTCCATGGGAGGCTCTTTGGCCGGCTCAGCTGATGGAACGCGTCACATATCCGACACGGGGGTGGGAGTAAAGGGAACAATTCAGCCATATCACTGACACTCCATGTGCCTTTCCCTAAACAGGACGTATCCCATGGCCTTTCAAGGAATACCCAGCCCATGAGCCCCATCCCAGATGGCCTTCCCAGCTTGCAATGCCCCTTACCCTCCGCCTCAGCCTCTGTGAGTTGAAGAAGTTCCCGCTGCCTCAGCAGAATGAGGGCATGGGTGTTCATGTCCCGGTCATGCCACGTGAGGTACACATAGGCCCCCTTGACCTCCACATGGGCAGTGTGCAGGGACTGCCCGATATCCTGCCATGTCTGCTCAGGTCAGGTTCCCAAGATGGGACACAGAGTGCTGGGGAAAGTCATATGTGGAGCAGAGTCAGAGACCTGGCCTTTCCTTCCCCACGCTACACCCACAGCACCATTCTTTCGGTGTGGGCCCCACAGAATGGCGCCAGCCCACTTGCCACCCATCTGGAGCTGTCCTTGCTGACTGCTGACCACGTGGGATGAGGTAGGGACTGACCATAGGTCTGTCCTTTGGCCCCTCAGTCATGCATCCTCCCTGCAGACCAGTGTCTGGGCTTTGGTGGGAGGCTGATGGGTGAGTAGTCCGGTCCCCATCCTTTCTGTCCTTGGCCCCACTTGTGGTGGTCAGTGGAGGTGGATATGGATAGGGGCAGGCAGAGCAAGAACGGACCATCCAAGGGATGGCTGTTGTAGGCACCAACTCAGCCCACAATGGGCTCTGCTTCCCAGAGAGCTTGGCATCCCATCCACACCTCTCTTGGACTCTTTGGCTTCTTCAGAGGAAGCCGCCCCACTAAGCTCTCCCGTGGAAATAGAGAGTCCAGGGAGATCCATGGTTCTGAACTTCCCTCGCCAGCAATATCTCCTGTCGCCCCCCACCCTGCTCTATGGAGGCAGCAGGACCTCCTCTGGCACCCAAAGACCTATCTGTTCTTCCTTGATCGTAGAGTGCATCCTCATGGTCCCAAGACAGGTGGATCCATTCATCCCTAGAGTAGGTCACAGAGATGCCCCATCTGATGAATGCTAGACATGCGTGCTTAGGATGTGGAGAGTGCCTATGTGACCCTGGAATGACAATGGAGACCCAACATTGTCTCTACGTTACCCATTCACTGCTCTTGGTGACTAGAGATTGCCTGCATTCCTAGGTGCTTAAGAGCCATGATTGAATGAAATCATCCCAAACAAGACTTTGCAAATCCTGAGTGGCCCTTGGGCTGCTCTGCCTGCTCCCATTGTCCCCTCGACCTGGGCACATAAAGGACCACAGTCAGGACCAGCAGATGGCCTCTCAGAGGTCCTTTGCCAATAGGAAAGCTGCCAGCTTTCCGTTTCCTTTCTATAGACCCAGAAGGACCACAGGCCTGTGAGGATTGAGCCTGAACACGTCTTCCCTGGAGAGAGAAATATTCAGTGCGAAAATGCCCAGCATGTCCAGCAGCCCTTTCTGCAGAGCTGTGCCCCAGAGAGGTGCATGCCATGTTTCCTCCCATGACTCCCTGCAGTCGCCCTACGAGGTTCATCCTCTTAGCACCTCCACTTTTCAGGACAGGAGAGGGAACTTCAGGGAGGTGCAGTGACATTCCCAAGACCTACAACTAGAGGACGGAAGGCTCCCCCTTGTGCTGGCTATGGGGTGGTCACTCACCTAGGGAACTGCTGATCCAGGACCTGCTGGGCTGAGCTGAACATCTGCAGTCAAATGTTCTACCACTGAGCTATACCCCCTGAGCGGAACATCTGATAGATGGAGCCCATTGTGGTGACGTTTGAGAGGCTTCTATCCGGGAAGGATAGCAGCCGGGAAAGTCCACATCTCTGCACTGCGCCTTCTCTGAGCGCCAGCATCGTGCAGGCCTCATCCGGGGACAGGGATGATGCCTTTTCCAGCAGGCAGACAAGGGGGCGGGGTGGGGAGCAAATAGTCAGCTTCAACGCCGTGACGCCCCAGGAAGAGCAGGGTCTGGAGCTCAGACTGCATCCTCCCATCCCTTTGGGAACTTGGGCAAGACGACGGGGGACTTGTGTGCCCACCAGAAAAAAGGTTCTTGGCTGAAAACCTAAAACCAACCTCCAAAGGACCCATCTAGGCTTAAATGTACTGGTGACTTCAACATGTGCGGTTAGCTGGACAGAAATAGCTTGTCTGTCTCTTCCTAGCCTGTATGAAGATCTGTATGTGTATGCCATGGAGTCATGAGGAAGGAGCCCTACTGTTGAGAGGAGAAAAGAGAGGCTGAGAATCTCTAAGGCTGCTCAAGATCATCCTCGTTGGGTCTGAGATCTGTCCAAAGCATGGGCTGCATGGCATTTCGCCTATGTTGATGCGGTTTGGCCTGTTGCTGTCAGGGGCAGAAAGGTTCAGGGGGAAACCATCTTCCTTGGCAGGCCCCAGGGAAGCCAGTTGTGTCTAGTCTGGGTTGTGGCCTGGCCCTGATCATCTCTGGGTCCTGAGGCTGGCCATGAACCTGGGCCCGTTCTCACCCCAGACCAGCACTGGATGTTGTTGGCGGCCTGAGGTCCCTGCTGCTTGTCAAGGGAGATGGAGTAGCTGAAGCCTTGCAGCAGCTCATGCCAGAAGTCGTGGGTGGAGCTCTGAAAAGACAGAGCCAGATACCTGGGCCAGAAGGCATCGGAGGCCTTCCACCCATTCTTTGGGTCTACAGTCTGGCAGATGGAGTGACCCAAATCATCTGTGAGGACCCTTAAAGAGCCCGTTCCTTGCAGCATTGCTGGAATGGCAAGCAAATTGAGTCACGTCAAGTTCCAGCAGCCTTGCTAGACCGAGTCACTGTGGCAGACCACCTCCCTTAGGGGGCACTGTGAGGACCTAGAGGGAAAGAGCCTGTGAGCTGGTGGACCTCCTAGGATTTGATGTGTTCTGAGAGACGATACATTCCAGAAAGACCTGTAGAATGGCTTGATCCCACCGGCCCTTTTGTAGGTTCAATCACCCTATCTGGTATGAGGATTTAGAAGGCCGTGGTCCAGTTCTCCAGAACCCAGCTGGGTTCTCCACAGGTTAGCTGGCATGAGTAGGGAAAATGGTAAAACCCATGGGAAAAGGCCAAGATACTCATGGCTTCGTGAAAAGCAACACAAGACCAGAGGAAAGAAAACAAACAACTACCCCCCATGCCACGGAAAGCATTCACTCTATTCTCTACCAGTCCCACGTAGGTGAAGAGTGTCTTCTTCCCTTACCCATAGCTGGTGGTATATGTGCGGAGGTGTGGGTTACTCTGGGGTGGGGCCAGTGGAATACTCAAGTGGAAACACTCTGGGAAGTCCCCAGGTTTGTCCCCATAACAATGGCATGGGGGCCCTGGGTGTAGAGGAGCTTCTTCCTATTCTCACCTCAGAGCAGCACTGATCCTGGGTGGCCTGGGACACCTGACCCTTGTCCAGTGAGTTGGAGTCGTTGAAGTCCCCAGCCAGCTCATTCACAATCTCTGGGGTGCAGCTCTGAAAATGCAGTGCCCCATAGACACAGGGCCAAGAGCCATTAGAAGCCTCCTGGAACATTGCCACCAGGGGACACCCCCACTAGACATCGTGTTCTCCAGTTCAGGCTAAGAGGGATGGCTGAAAAGACATCAAGCAAGGAGGTAGCCAGAGGAAACTCTAAGGCTCATGACTACCATGAGCCTTATCATTGTGTCAGCCCTCCCCTTTTCATCCTGCCTGCTATGACCTGGGGTATGAACATGACAGATGGGTCCAACCTCCAACACCAGGCAGCTTGCTTATGCCCAGGATGGGCATATCCCTCATCCCCTGCCCCCACTTCTACAAACACACACACACACACACACACACACACAGAGAGAGAGAGAGAGAGAGAGAGAGAGACGCCCACACAGTAAGGGACAGTGGTGTGTGCCCGCTGAGGTGGGACCACAGTTGTTGCCCGCTCTCCAGTGGGCTGCCCAGATTTGCCTTGTGTTACCTGTTGGTGTCTCCCGCCCCATGACCAGAAGCTTTGGAAAAGAGGGCTGAAGCGCTGTCTGCAACTGCAGTAATGTCTCTGGCTCTGGGCTCCCCTGGACCCAGCGCACCTGGAAGTAGGAAGACAACAGCTGAACATGGTGTTCTGTCGAAGGTCTCCACTCAAGTGTGCTGGAGAGCAGGTTGCCCTTTGAAAGTGGGTGCCTGGTTACCAGAGTTCTAAATTCAGTTGGGGCCTATCATGAAGGATGTGAGGTCACCCTTTCAGGATTCTAATACCTGGGGCCTTTCGTAAAATCACCCCCTGTCCGCAGCCCCTTCACTTGACTCTTGACCTCTCTTCCCCGGGACTGTACACAATGAGCCAAAAATGCCAGAGGCACCATGCTCTGGAATTGGCACTCGGGTCCTCCCTTTCAGGAGACAGAGCTGAAGTCAGACGTTTGTTCTCTCTCCTTTCCCAATTCTGTGTCCTCAGTCATTGTGTGTCTCCCCTAGTGCCCACATTCCCAACCTGCATAGTGGGGACCAGGGAGAATCTACTTCCTTGGGACATCTTAGGGTGTATGTAGACCGTATTTGTGGTATGTGTGCAATGGTATCACGGGAATCAGAGGCACACATAGAAGGCCAGATGAATTGCAGGAAGGGGTGGGACGTGGCCTGGAGGAAGGCTCCGAGGAGGCCTGGGTCCCGGCTTTGTGTCATTTTGGAACCGTCCCTTTCCCTCTTGGCATCATTATAATGGGGTACCATGATGGGGTGGAAATGCACAAAGATGCAGACTTTGTCATCCTCGGTAGTGAAACGGTTTAGTTGTTTCCCACATAGCTTTAGAATGAGACCTCTTTCCCTTGTTCTGGTCTATGAGGGGAACAGCCTTCACAGTGGCTCCCAGGGATCCTGACCTGTGGTGGAGGCATCACTCTCCAAGCTCTGGGTGGTTAGCGAGTGGCTTCTGAGCCATGCAATGTACTTACTCAACGTGATGAAATAGCATGCCTCGTGTTTCTCTAGATGTCAGGCAAGGAGTTTCGCACTTCCTAGTTTCTTTTCTCATGGTCCACTTCTCCCTTGTTCCCCTTTATTTCTCTGACTCTGAAGCGAAAAGCAAGCCTAGATGGTTGGGGCTGCCATCCATCGAGGCTCACAGTGCCAGGAACGGAGGCAGTGGCAAGGCCAACATGCGCCCAGAAACTCAAGATTCTGAGTCGAAGGGCTCCCCGAATGATGGGTGCTAAGTTGGGGAAAATCCTCTGCTAGTCCAGCCTCAGTCACAACCACGGGCTCACAAGTATGGTGATGTGGAGGAAGCATGCGAAATTGTGCCTCCATTCCTCTTCTGCAACAACCGTGGGGCATTCAGTCCATGCATCTGAAGATGCAGGGTATTGGGGCAATGCCATTGCAGAGGGACAAGAGATCGCTACCTGTCTCCCAGGCCTGAGGCCCTGTCCCTGCCTTCCTCACTACACTCTTCTCTGCTCCCAGTTGCTCTCCAGCCACACTGGATGCCTCTTTCATGTCCTCTGGCAAACCCAGCTTCTGGTAGTGAGGCTCTAAGGCAGAGATGCCTTCCCTCTTCATGACACAGGGCAGCCAGACTTGTGCGGGACTAGCTCCCTTGTTTTCATTCTGTCCTCAGCAATGTCCCCCTCAGTGAGGCCTTTCGAGCCCTTCTATCCAATGACTCTGCAGCCTTCTTTCAGAGCATTCTTCGTTTGTCACACGGAACGCTTGCTCTTTTCTTTCGCATGGCACTGGTTAGAGCGTTGGTCCATCTCTAGACTGTGGGCTCCCTAAGGGAAGGAGCCCTGGGTATCTCCAGTGCCGTGCATGAGGCTACCAAGGTCCCAGGCGTAGGGGAGTGCTGTAGCGCAGAGTTGGTGAATGACTAATTGGCATGGTCTTGGAGCCCACCTCCCCTATAAAGCACCTAGATTGCATTGAGAAATGGTGCTCCAAGTTTCAAGCTGTTTCTGCACAGGAGAACAACCACAATGGCCTCAACCTGACTCTTCCTGCTCCATTTCCCCCTGCAGTTCTGCCTAGGTACTGAGGACGGGGCGTGCTCTGCATCCTGGTCTGCAGCTGTCCTGGGACAGCCCGAGGCCAGGAGAAAGTTCAGTGAAGAGATGCGCGGGGTATTTTTTTTCCCCTTTGTTTCTTTGTTTGTTTCTTTTTCTTGAGTGGGGGGTGGTTAACGAGTCCCACAAGCATGGGCTTTCCAAAGTCACAGGAGCAAAGGAGCATAATTTCTGGGCTCTGAGGGCAACAGCATGGATGACAGAAACCTCTCTTTCCTCCTTTTCTGTTCACTCCCACAGTGTCCTCTTTGCTATTCCAGCACCCTCACCTCAGCCAGAAGAGCATTTCTGCACCCACCCCTATATGTGCCTGGGACAACCCTCAAGGTCTCCTGGAGACTAGTCTTGTCGCTGGGCCCCAGACACAGTGGCCAGTGCTCTCACATTTTCCCAGAAGACATAAACACATGAGGAACTGGTAGGAAGAAAAGGTCCTCACCATGACTACCCATCAGTAAAATGCAACCAGGTACACAATGGGATATCCCATCACATCCATTGGATGAGCTATCCCAGGGAACATCGGAGCTAACAAATGCCGGTGAGGATATGGAGAACAGGGAACCCTTGGACACCATCTGTGGGAATGCACACTGGGACAAGTCACTGTGCAACACAGTATGGAGGGTCCTGGGAAATACAAAACCAACCAACCAACAATCTACCATAGGATCCACGCCTGGGAACATACTCCTAGACAGCCAAGGAATATGTCCAAGAACTCCCTGCACCCACCCCCATGTTCAAGAATCCTTGTGAATACCACTTATTCTGGTCATCCTTTTAGGGCCTAGTAAAATGGAGTCATTGTGTTGTGTAGCTGAGACGTGCACAGTGCTCGATGTCAATTCTTTCAATCCAACTGGGGCCAAAAATAGTTTACTATTCATAATGAGCCTCAGGAAAGTTGCCTTGGTAAAGGAATGACATGTAAGCAAAACTGGAAACAGCAGAAGCTAAAGTCAGTAGATGACGACAGGCATAGGAACATCCAAGCCCCTTGCATCAACAATGGGTTCTGAGTGGGAAAAAAATCAGGGAAGGAAAAATCAAGCAGACGAAGGAGAATGTTCAGTTTGGGTTCTGTTTCAAAACATGATCAAGGAATAACAGGTCTCAAGAAATTAACTCTGAAAAATACCTTCTCCCATAAAGTTGTCCCCGGTGGGGCAATTCTGTTTTGCAACCTCGAAGTAGGCACAGAAGGACAACATTTTGTTGGCTCCATGTTGTCTCAAGGAAAATGGCGGAAGTCGAATGGCTGAGAGAGGACATACCTGGAAAGGGTATAAAGAGCCAGAAGAAATGGTCCTGTGTTCATTTTTCCATCTTTGCAGCTTTTCAGTGCAATTTATTTTTAGGTCGTGAAGTCCATGAAGTTCACGGAGTACATTCTAAATGTCTTAAAAAGCATTAATGTCTTTGTCCAAGCTCCCTGGAACCCACCTTCCCATCTCCTTGGCATCTTGTCCCTCTAAAGATCTTTAGCATGCGTCAGACTCTTCCTGCGAGCACCTCCTTCCAGCCCTTGGCAAACACCATTCTACTTTCTGTCCTTCGGAATCCACTCTAGGTAGGTCCTATGAGTGGAGTCAAAGTTGGTTATCTTCATGCATACTCCTCTCACTTAGCATACCCTCCTCAACGGTCGCCCATGGGGTGGCGCATGTCAATGTTTTTGTCCTCTTTACAGAATGAATACTATCCCAACATCTGTATATACAACATCTGTTCCTCCCTGGACAGATACTTGGATTGCGTTCATGGGTTAGCTTTTAGGAACAATGCTACCATGAGAAGGTGTGCTCATATAAGTCTCCAGGACCATACTGCTCATGAATGTGGGTACCTAGCGCAGAAGGGCAAGTACTAAAACACATGGTAGTGAGAAAGTTGATTTTTTAAAAACAGTTTATTTATTCATTTGTCAGCGTGAGAAAGAAGCATGCAGAAGCAGAAGTGACAGGCAGAGCAGGCAGGGGAGAAGCAGGCTTCCGGCTGAGCAAGGAGCCCGATGCGGGACTCCATCCCAGGATCCTGAGACCGTGACCTGAGCCGAAGGCAGGCACTCAACAGACTGAGCCACCCAGGTGTCCCGCCAAAGTTGATTTTTGTGAAGAGCTGTCCTACTGATTTCACAACCATGCCCTTAAACATTCCTACCACACCCAATCAGCAAGGTTCCTAATTCTCTATATCTTTGCCATCGCTTGGTCTTTTCCTTTCTCCCGAGTGTTTTGTTTCGTTGTGTTGTGTTTTGTTTTCTTTTTCTTTTTCTATGGAGAGCCAACCTCATGGATGCATAAAGGTATCTCATTGCTTGTGATAATTAGGATTTCCCAAAGAATGAGGGATGGGAACTATCCTTTGCAATTTCCTTCCATGCGTATAGCTTTGAGGTTATGTCTCTTGCCCATTTGTACATTCACACATCACATTTGACTTGTTTTTCTCTTGTTGTTGATGTTGTTGAGTTTCTGGGATCTCTAGCTATTGTGGATATTGAGAACCTGTCAGATCCATGGTTTGCAAACATGCTCTCCCGACTTCTGGACTGTGCTTTCCCTTGGTTGATAACGTCATTCAAGTCACAAAGATTTTAAGTATCCTGAATGTCCAGTGTGTGAGTTTCCTTTTCTTTTCCATCCTGTGCCTTGCAGGTCGTATCCATGAAATCATTGCACAATCCTGTTTTGTGAAGGTGAGGAAGATGAATGCTGCAGAGCTCGGAATTCAGAGATGAAACAGGATCGCTGGTGGAGGCAAGCAGCAGCAGGAACTGGAGACGCACAGGCCTGATGCTGGGGTCCTGACCAGATGCGATGGTGCGATGATAGGAAATAGGTACGGTGGGCGAGCAGGAGCCGTGTACTGGAAATGGTACCCTGCGCATTTTGGGCACCACTGTGTGTGGTGATGGCAGCAGTGGGACATAGGACTGGACATGTCCCCAAGCTGAGCCCTTCTTCAAAGGGAGCCTTTTATTGCACCCTGCTCCAGTCCTGTTTGAAGGGTTTCTTAATCCGATGAGGGACATAGACTTCTTCCACGACAAAGGGTGATGATAGTGGTATGGTGACACCTGTCTCCGAGGAACTTCTCATGCCTCTATCGTGAGCCACTGTGACAGGTGAGCCACTGTCTGGAGTCAGTTGCCAAGAAGGGGTTCGAATGCCTCAAGGACACTGGGAGCAACCTCCAAGAGGGACCAGTCTGTCATTGCCATGCTGAACTGAATTCAGGTAAGACCTTTGTACCCTTGTTGTGTGTTCCCAGTTCATGGTCACGTAGTTCTGCAGGTTCTTCTATGAGAGAGAGGGCAGGGCCGTGTCTGAAGGGGAGCTGGAGAGCTCTTGCACCTCCACGACTGAGATGGAGACCCTGCCTCTAGTCATCCCACAAGTGAAGAAAGGGATGGATGTCATCCAGCATCCACCCTCCAGCCACTAGTATTCATGCCACCTTGCTGGAAAACTTGTAGTGAGGCCCTTGGAAAGGATGGAGGGGGCGCACCTGTAATCACTCCTGTGGCACGTAGGGATACTACATGCTTGAGGTGAGTCACCTTGAAGAAAAAAAGGGTTTGCCCCCCTGTCAAGAGTGCTCTGAAATGACTAGAAGGGCATGAGGATGGCAACTGGTGAAAGCCTGTTTGAAAACCTCTTTAGGGCTGAAAAGGGTAGAATGTCCTGAGAATTGCCTCCTCATGAATAGGCTATGTCATTTCCTTGCTTGAGGGAAGAAAAGAAATCATCCCGTATTTTCCACATTGAAAATCAAGGAAACACAGAACCTTGGATTGTATTTTGTTGTTGTTGTGGACAGTCAGTAAGCCACCATACAGTACCTCATCAGCTTCCGAGGTAGTGCCCAGCTATTCATCAGTTGCGTTTCACCCCCAGTGCTCATCCCATCGCATGCCCTCCTTTATGCTCCTGCCCGAATTGTCCCATACCCGCACCCACCTCCCCTCCAGCAACCCTCTGCTTGTTTCTTTGCTTTTTTATAAATTTATTTTTCTTTATTTTCAGCATAACAGTATTCATTATTTTTGCACCACACACAGTGCTCCATGCAATCCATGCCCTCTATAATACCCTCCACCTGGTACCCCGACCTCCCACACCCCCCCACCCCTTCAAAACCCTCAGATTTTTTTCCAGTGTCTATAGTCTCTCAAGGTTCACCTCCCCTTCCAGTTTCCCCCAACTCCCTTCTCCTCTCTAACTCCCCATGTGCTCCATGCTATTTGTTAGGCTCCTCTGCTTGTTTCTTAGGGAAGAGTGTCTCATCGTTTTTCTCTCTCTCTGGTGGCTTCCCATTCAGTTTTCCCTCCCTTCCCCTGTGATTATCAAATGGCTTCATGCATAGGTGGAACTTAAGACCCAGGGCAGGTGATCCCAGTGGGCTTTCTTTCAGTGAGGCTATTGTGTACCTTTCCATGTTTGACCGCATTTCGCTTTTCCAGGGAAATGACCCATTCCAGTGATGTTTCCATTGTGTCTGGAGGGACGGGGGTTCTTCATTCTTGCTCAGGGAGTTGGGATCCTGAAGCCGGTGTCAGGAGAACCTCCTCTGTGTTCTTGTTCCACTGGTGCCCTTGTGGGGCCTCCCTTTCCTTCTCTGGAAGACGATGAGAGATCCAGTTGTGCAATGTTTTCCAGAAGGCCCTCTAGCTCCAATCTTCCAGGGACTAGAAATATCCATCTTTGGTTTAGTCCACCAAACATGGGATAGCAATATTTCCTTCAATACTTCATGAAGACACACAACCAATTAGAATGGAAACACCAGAGGAACGTAGCTCCAAGGGGACGTGGGTGAAATGCTTTTACAACAGCCAATATCAAAGGAAGGTGTGTTTTTTCTGTGCTCACAGAGGTGGGCACTGGCCTTTCCATATCAACAGACGTCACTTTTGTCTTTGGGCTCTTTCATTGATCTTTAATGTGCATTCACGTACAGCCTGAGGAGACCTGATTGGGAAACTCTCAGAGCGTAATCTCATCTTCGATCTCCTAATACCCACCTTTCAAAGACAGTTTTGAAAATACAGTCTAATGGACGTACAGTATTTTCGTCATTTCAGTTGAGAAGTAGGGATTCAGGAGTTCTGTATGTGACTCAGTGCTCAGCACAATAAGTGTCTTCTTGATCCCCAGACCCTCTTCCACCCATCGGCCCACCTGGTTCCAAACCAGTATGTTCCCTATATTTGAGCCAGTGTTTTTGATCACCTCTCTTTCCTGATTCCCTTTATTCTTTTCTGTTTCTGAAAAGCCACCCATGAATCAAAGCCTATGCTAACAAAACGCCCACGGATGTTAAGTCTTCCGTCTGTATCTTGGTCTGTGTGAATTGTGGTGAAGAGACCACCAGGTTCGGTCCACAGTGGCTCCCAGGGTTCCCCATCCCAGCTCTGTACCTGCCTGTCTCTCCTCTGAGCGGTTGCTGAAAAGTTTCTGACCAAGGGAACATAGGGCAAGAGATGGTCTTTGACAGCTTCAAGGTTTCATGACCAAACCGTTGTCACTTCCCTGGGACTCTCTTGTGTTCCATCTCTTTCTGCCCAGTATCCCGGAACTTGGGAAGCCAGCCCTGGTGTTTCGAATGGCCTTCCACAGAGGCCACAGTGGAAGCAGCCTAGCAGGGCCCAGGCTACTAGGGAGGAAGGGACTCAAGCTCAGGATTTCGCTTCCACTGAACAAACTGTCTTTCCTGCCATCCTGCCCCCCTATACTCTGGAGAAGAAGAGGAGGAGAGGCCTGTGGAGGAGGACCAAGGCCTGCCTGGTTGTTGATCTTCCAGACAATCAAAGACCTCCTTGTGGCTGCCAGACTCTTGCAGATCGATCTCTTCCTGGTGGTGAAAGGGAGGACGTTTTGTCCACTGGTCCGCTGGCAAGTTGCCTCTCCGTGTGCTCTGGGGACAGGTGGCTGGGGCATTAGCTGCGAGAATGCTGGAAGTGCAGAGTGTCAGGTCCCTCCCAGGGGTACTCAGTCGGAATCTGCCCTTTGCCGAGAAACCCTGGGCATCAGACCCTGAGAGGGTCGTCCCCCCAAAAGCACTGTGGAATGTTCCACAGAGGGAACGCAAATTGGCAACGTTGATGCACCAGCGGGGAAAGGGTGGTTGTCTCCTGGGCCCTTTGGGCCATTTCTCTCTGCCGAGAACCCCCTGAAGGGTTGATTCCCCAGTGGCCCTGGTGGGGATGGTTCTGGAAGAGAGGAAAGAACACCCCCCAGGCTGGGACTTAGAGCTGAGATGGAAACTAAGCCTGCACCCAACAGCAGGAGCTCCAACTCGCCCAGGCTGAGCGACTGCTCAGGAGCTCTGTGTTGGGTTTTGCCTAGGTCCTTAAGTGTCAGCTGATGGTATTGGGGATTTTTCTTGTGGTGCTGGATCCTGTCTTCTTAGATTCCCTGGTGCTGTATCTGCAAGGATCGGACCCTTGGCTTGTCCTTTTGCTTCCATGTAATTTTGGATGTCCTCTTTGGATTCTTGGTTGACCCAGTGTTGGTTGGGTAGCATGTAATGGAACCTCCATGGATTCGTGGTCTCTCCAGGGTTGCTCCTAGGGTTCATTTGGCATTCCATAACATCGTGCTGAGAAAAGATGCATGGGATGATATCCATCTTTTGGAGTTTGTTGAGACTTGGTTTGTGCCCTAACGTGTGATCTACTCTGGAGAATGTTCCATGTGCACTGGAAAGCACTGCGAATTTTGCTGTTTCAGGGTGGAAGGTTCTGCATCTACGTGTTCGAACGGGTGCATCCCTCAAAGCCATAGATTCCTTGTTGATTTTCAGTTCGGATCATGTGTCCATTAGTAGATGTGGGGTGTTAGAGGCCCCCACTGCATGGTATTGCTGCCAAAGGTGACTTGATGTTTGTTATGCACTATTGGATGACTTTGGGTGCTCCCATGGTGCGTGTCTACATATTTCAAGATGTTCTCTCCTATTACATGGCCTCCCTTGTGAGGAAGTAGTGTTCTTCTCTGTGGCTTCGTACCTCCCCCCTTTGGTTCCTAGTCTGTTGTGTCTGGAGAGAAGGATTCCTACCCTTGCTTCGTTTTGCATCTATTTGCATGATAGATGCTTCTCCCCTGCTCACATTCCATCTGTGTGTTGGTCTACCAGGTCAGGGGAGTTCCCCAGTTCAGACAAGTGAGTGGAACATGTTTGTGTCACCTGGTGGATGATGGAGACCAGGGACTTCCGAAGCACCTGGACCTGACAGTGCCCTTGGCCAGCCAGGAGAGTGTGGGGGTTCTCTGGTCAAGGATCTGAACCTTTATCCTGGCAAGGGAGAACCAATCTCTGCTCCATCAGGCCCCATCCAGGGAGCACTGGATACCAAGAGGGACAGAGGCATGAAGGGCACCACGGCCTTGCCAAGAACTGCATAAGGAAATGCAGGATGGCTGGACATCCTAGCTCTTAGGCCAGCATAGATGTGAATAGAGCCAGGGACACCTCCCAGTTTCTTTAGTTTTTCTCCAGCCTCACCCAAAAGAAGCAGGGGAAAGGAATCCAGAGATCCTGGATAAGGATCCCAGGGGGATTCCAGTCTTGGTAAAGGGTGAACCTGGAGAGCCTAAAGGGAAACTGAGGATGGGATGTCCTGCCTGCCCTTCTTTCATTTACAAAATATCTTCCTCAGGTTTTGGAGCTTCCACAGGCAGGGTTGGATCTCTTTGCATGTGTTTTCCCTACTTCGTGCTGATGCAATTCCAGAGACTGAACTGGACAACCGTCAGTCCCAAAGACTGGGTCCAACCAACACAGATACACGCACACATACCGTATACCAAAGGAAGCAAGACATCGTCCTCTTTGCTTTAGAGGGGAGAGAAGAAGCCCCTCTCCTGGGAAGCACATAGTTCTGGGGAGGGGAAGGAACTCTCAAGGATTCTCCTGGTCAGGGTTTGTTGCCTTCCTGGGGAAGGACCAGCAACGTCTCCATCTCAGGGGTCCTGAAGGCTGTCTCTGCTGTTTGCCCAGATGCCTGACACAGAAATGAACCTGCCCTCTGAGGAAACGGGATTTGGAGGTGCCACCAGTAGGTAGTGAGGAGGGCTGGCTCCTCGCCTTTCTGCCCCATTGAATAGCTGCTGACTCTGTACGATTTCTGGGTTCAGGAATGAATAAGAGAGTCTGTACACGTTGTACATTACCGTAGGGAATAAAAGAACCAAACACACACCTGGGCAGGAAGAGGAGAAAATAAAAACCTTTATTATTATTATTATTATTTTGGTAAGAAAACTTTAATCCCAAGGGTTCTCATTCCCTTTTGTTGATGTTGTTGTTGTTAAATAACAACCCTTTAATTATATTAAATATTGCCCCCTCTTGAACAAATAATTCTGTAGGAGAGAAGAAGGGGTGTTGAGCAGCGTATGGGGCTCGTGCACCCCAAGTAGCCCAGGGGCCGAGGGGCAATCCTTGGCTCGTCCAGTGAGCAGGGGTTCAGTTCGGATGGTGGCTGTAGCCAGTTGTCCTGGTGCTTATGTTCTGCTGGCCAATTAGGACTGCGGCTCCAGCTGGCATGACAGGTTGTAGCTAAGGACAGAGGGACACCTGTGAGTTGAGCAGCAGCTGGCATTCAGGAGTCCCTCCCAGGGTTTTCCCACAGCTGTTGTCTGGCCACCCAGGGAGCCCTAGAAGAGGGATCCCAGGTGAGGCCAGGAAAAAGAGTCAACCCTGACGTCGCCTCACCCAGCTTCTGAATGGGCCTCACCTGTCATCCTCGCTCAGCCGCTCCACAGCCCAGAACCAGGCCGTGAATGGATGCTGGGGCTCTAGGCAGTAATTCTCTGCCACCGCCTGGAGCCTCACGATGTCCGTGAGGACTCGGTATTCCTGGGCCGGGAGAGAGGCACAGGATGCACCCCGAGCCTGGGAGGGGAAACTACAGGGCCAGGTGAGGCCCGAGAAGCGGGACAGAGGACAGGTCCTGGGTCTTGGCACACATGACCACCCTCCTGCATGCAACTTCGTCTGGTCCCAAACTGTTCTCTGAGGCTGGTAGAATTAGCCACTCCTCCATCAAGGGAAGTTCTCCTTGATGCCCTTATGGATCCCTACTGACAGACTCAATGGGTCTTGCACTTCATTCTTAGCAACCTGTCCCAGGAAATGGGAGACGGAGGGGAGTGGATGGAGCCAAGGAATGTTCTTCCCAGGGGCATCTCTGATAGGGGCTGCCTGCCCTTCCCTACAGCCAGGGCTACGTATGCTCACCGTATTCTTTTTGCAGCGGTTGATCTCATTGCCCTGGAAAGCAGACAACCATTGTGCTTCAGAAAGAGGCCCCCGGTCAGTCCTAGCACTTTACACCCACCCCTTCTGAGGCTGCTCGTAGGCCAGGACCCAGGAGGGGGCCGCCAAGCCACACACACAATGAGAATGGGTTTAGGGCAAGCCCTGGGGTCCAGAGGAAGGAAGACTGGGGGCTGGTGAAAGGGCTCCAGTTTGGCACCCTGCAGCACAACACTCTGTGGTGATTGAAGGGAGCAGCAGACGCCTCAGGCAGGCAGGGCCTGCTGGGCTCCTGAAGTGTGGCTGACGTGCAGGGTCCTGACTTCACTGTCCCCGACAGGCAAGCTCTGAGGGAGAGGCTGCGACCCATGAACACAGAGCACATGCAGCTTCACCTTCAGGATGCCCTGGTGCTTCCCCAGTCTTGGGCCACCTGTCTGCGTGCAAACTCCCTTCCCTCAGCACTGAGATGGGCAAGAGACCCCAGTTCCCAGGGGCGGCTGTGAGGCTGTGGGGAAGGGAGGTCTCTGAAAGACTAAGAGCTCAGAGCTCAGTCCGGGGACTCTCTGCTCCCTGTCCTCAGGACTCTGGTCCCTCCTCCACAATCCTCAGGCTCACCCACCTCCAGGTAGTCCTCCATTGCTGTATCCAACTCCACCAGGTTAGTGAGGAAAGTGCCAAGGTATGGGACGACACCCTGTGTCATGAGGGGTAGGTTTGGGATGAGTCCCTGCTCTCTGGTGTCCACAGGGGCCCTCCCCGAAAAGACTTCAGCATCCTGGCCCACCCCACATTCCCACATGGAAAAGAGCCTAGGACCCTTAGTTGCTTCCCCTCGATTGGCTTTCCCCTCACCCTCCCAGAACATCAGACTCCTCCTAACCCCCTCCAGGGCCTGCTTTTTGAAATTCAAAAAATCTCTGGCTATGGAGCCCTGGGCCCCTCCCCAGCCCCAAATCCATTGTCTACCCAGCCTGCTAGACTACTTCCTCCTGGTCACCGGGAAAGAAGACATTGAGCAACTGTGGCGGCAAGAGGTGGAGCTGGAGTCGCAGGTCCCACCTGTCCTGACCTAGACGCTTCTAGCCCTCAGGGAGGAGGCCCTCTCCCCTGGCCTTGGAGGCCCTGTCCCTCAGGCACTCTCACCTTCTTCGGCAGCCCCTTCCGCGCTCTCTGCAGCTGCCTCACCAGGCTGGCAAGTTTATTTGAGGGCTGCTTCTAGAGGGCCAAGGAATAGATCCTTGAGAGCAGAATAGCCTCAGTCTTGCACCCACCGTCTTTGACTTAAGCACTGAGACATCCGACCTAAGTCTGCTGATACTGACGTTCCATTCTCCTGAAGTATGCCACGAGTCCTTCTAGAACAATCTCATTTCCCCCATTCAGTCCTTGGGGGACCTGGAGCTTGGAGCCTGGCCTCCCTGAGCCTGTTTTCCCATGGGCAGAAGGGGGAACTCCTCCTACCTACTGTGGTCTCCTGAGAACTCAGGGTCCTCTTAAGATCATCATCTTTGTGGCCCACAACCCATCCCCATCCCATCTGTGAGCAGGGGCCTGTCCTCTGGGCTGTCCGCGTTCTTGTGGGCCCCCACGTGGACCATCTCGATGGACACCGAGAGACCTGAAATCTAGCCTAGGGAGTCTGGATGGGCAGCACCCGCTTGTCCCAGCCCCACGGGGAATCTTCAGCCCAGGCTGTCAGCACATTCATGCCAAAGGCTTCTGCTCACTGAGGAAAGCTTCAGGCCATTCCCTACTTCATCCACACATGATCATGCCTCTTCACACCCCTCTCCTGTCCTTCGAGCCCTGCACCTCCCGTGCTACCTTGATGAGTAGTTCCCTGCCCTGGGGGTTGCCTTCTCTGCAGAGCTTTTGGAATGTTCAGAAGCTCTTCCTGAAGAGAGGGAAAGAAGTTAGGCTCAGGGGAGGCTTAACGTGGCAGGGTAGAGTGTGAGTCCCTTTTCTTGGAGAGCCCCCACATGTCCACGGGGCTGGCTGAGGGTTTGCTCTGGGCTTCTCTGAGCACTGGGGTCTTCGTAGGACATGGGAGGGAGTTCTCCTGGGCGTCCTCCTGGGCGTCCCTTCCCACCTTAGTTGAACAGCTCGGTTTGGGTGCGGTTCTGGCTGAACCATGGGCAGAGGCTTCAGTGGCTGCCAAGTCACCACGTGGAAAGATGGAATTCAGCTGAGGTCAGGGTGGGGCATGGAGGACATTGGATTTCTCAAGCAGGAGGCATGGTGGCCTGTTTCCCAGAAAGGCTGAGAGGAGCAGCCCCGGGCCCAGGTCCTTTGGTCACGGTTTGCTGCCTCCCAGGAGGTCCTAGCTGACTGAGGGGGGCAAAGGACAGGCCTTTGGGAGATCCCGCCTCCATCCTGGTCCCTCCCTGTAGAGAAGCCTCCTCACCTGGAAACGTTGTCCCATGTCCTCTGCAGGCGGTGAATGGAGGCACTCTGCAGAGCCGCCAGGATGGCACGCAGGGAGGAGTAGTTCCCTAGGTTCTGACAGGCCTGGGGGAGGGAAGAGAAGGAGCTGTCAGTGGGAGAGCAGGAGCCCTAGATGCTCGAGAGCTTTAGAGCCCCCCTCGGTTTAGGGCTCCCCCACGGATGAAGCTGATGTCCAGGGAGCTGCAGAAGGGCACAGGTAAGCCCTAAAGAGGAACACAGGTGGCGAGAGGGAGGATTTTCCCTCACTGCAAAGGACGAGTCACATAGGAACTGAGCGTCCCAACATTGGGCCATGCCCCCAGGAGGAAGAGCCTAGGGACCACAGGTCTTAGAGCAGGGCCTTCAGCCCTGAGAAGTCGGCAAGACAGAAGAGCAGTTCCCAGGGCTCAGGAGAGCCTCAGGGAGCTGGGCCTCCCACAGCATACCTTGGCCACCCGGATCCAGTGGCCCACCACCACGGCCCTGTCCTGGGCTGTCATGCTTCGGTCGCCAAGGCACGTGGTGACGATGCAGCTGGCCACAGCATTGAACTGGGCGATGGTGGCCCAGACTGTGGGTGCCAGGTACTCGTTCCCAGGCCTTTTCCTCTGAGATCAGACGGAGCCCAGGAACTGATGGGGCACCATCATCTTGAACTGCTCCTAGGGGACAGGAGGAGGTTTGTTGAGCCCCACACATGTTCGCCCATGCAAGATGTCCTCGGGAGGGGTCCCAGGTCAGAGCTGGAGCTCAGGTGGCTGCGAATGTGGCCAGAGTCTGCTTAGAGAGCCTGGATTTCATGCCCATCTTCTTCTCCGAGGGAAGCCAGTGCGGGATGCCCCAGGAGCCAGGAGAGGCAAGGGAAGGGAGGAAGACATGTGCACCTTGATCATTCCATGTCCAGCGGGCCGCTCCAGGTGGTGCTCCCAAGGGGGCATCTCCTCCTCCAGATGCTCATCCCTGTGTTCCCTGTCTCCTTTCAGGTGCCCATTGTCACCTGGTAGCTGAAAGCATGGCTTTCTGTGTCTAGGCTGTCCTTCAGGACACATCAGATGCCTAAGCCAGGTTGATGGTGCTCAGGCTCCCAGGCGAATGGCTGGGCGACTCATGGACAGGACTGCACACAGGGATCTGCCCTCCTCCCCCCGAGGGACCAGAGCCTTCCCATTTATATCTCTTGCTTCTGACCTATTGCATCTACGTGGTACCTCTGCCTCAGTCCTTCTCAGTGTCTGTCTCCACAGTCCACTGCTGGACAGTGAAAGCTCAGGTCTGTAAACCATGATGTGTTTCCACGGTCGGTTAGGACTGCAGCTGAGATCTGGCCCTATATCCTAGGAGTGCACATCCGGGAAAGGGAGACACCGTTCAGCTGAGAGCAGTAGAAATGTTTGACCTGCCCTTCGACCCTGAAGGCCCAGATGCTCACTGTATACATGTATTTCAGTTTTTCTGCCACCAGTTTGGGATGGAATTCCTGGAGTTCAGGCTTCTTCTCTTTCAGCTCATTCTTGTTTTGGCTAGAAACCTCTGGTGTTGTCATGGGCTCAGTGGCAACTGGGATAGCTGGAGTGAAAATTTCCATGAAAACTGATTGCCTTACTGCTGGGGTTAGGACCTGTCATACATACAGGACATGGGAGCCCCTGTCCCAATTCTGGAACAGATGAGGAATGGGAGGCTGGTAATGACCCTGAATGTGAGGGCAGATGCAGAGCCAGGAATTCCTCTTGGTTAATGGGATGCCCTTTGGCTGGCTCAGCTCCTTTAATGAGTCACAGAGCTGACACTGAGGCAGGAGAAAGGGAAATTTTCAGCGATATCACTGACATTCCATTTTCCTTTCCCTAAACAGGACAAATCCCATGGCCTCTCAAGGAATACCCAGTGCATGAACCCCATCCCATATGGCCTTCTCTGTTTGCAATGCCCCTTACCATCCACCTCAGCCTCCTTGAGCTACAGAATTTCATGCTGCCTCAACAGAATGGGGGCATGGGTGTTCAGGTCCCAGTCATGCCACTTGAGGTACACATAGGCCCCTTGACCTGGACCTGGGCACTGTGCCTGGATTGCCCAGTACCCTGCAGTGTCTTCTTAGTCCATGTTCTTATAATGGGACACAGAGTGCTAGGGAGAGTCATATGTGGAGCAGAGTCAGAGACCTGGCTTTTCCTTCCCCACACTACACCCACAAAACCGTTCTTTCTGTCTGAGCCCCACAGAATGACCCCAGGCCTCTTCCAATCCCTCTGGAGCTGTCCTTGCTGACAGCTGACCAGGATGGATGAATGACCCCCCCCATAGGCATATCTTTTTCCCCCTCAGTCATGCATCCTCCATGCAGTTTAGTATCATGGATATATTGGAGGCCAATTGGTAAGTGGTCTGGTCCCCACACCGTTTCTACTTGGCCCCACTTGCTGTGGTCATCGGAGGCGGACATCCAAAGGGGCAGGTAGAACAAGAATGATCCACCCAAGGGATGGGTGTTTAAGGCACCAATTCAACCCACAGTGGGCTCTTCTTCCCAGGGAGCTTGGCAGCCCATCATAAGCTCTCTTGGATTCATTGGCTTCTTTACAGGAAGCCGCCCCATTAAGCTCTCCCATGGAAATCAAGAGTTCTGGGAGATCCATGGTTCTGAACGTTCCTCCGCAGCAACAACCCTTGTCATATCCCACACTGCTCTTGGAGGCAGCAGGCCCTCCTTCGGGATCCAAAGACCTATTGTGTTCTTCCTGATCTTACAGTGCATCCTCATGGTTCTAATAGAGGTGGATCCATTTATCACATGAGTAGGCCGCAGAGATGGCCCATCTGATGAAATCTAGACCTGCATTCTTTGGATGTGGAGGGTGTCTATCTGACCCTTGGACATAATTTAGACCCAGACATTGTGTCTACTTTACCCATACACTGCTCTTGGTGACTAGAGAGTGCCTGTATTCCTAGGTGTTTAAGACGCCTGGGTGGCTCAGTTGGTTGGACGACTGCCTTCGGCTCAGGGCGTGATCCTGGAGTCCCGGGATCGAGTCCCGCGTTGGGCTCCCAGCTCCGTGGGGAGTCTGCTTCGCTCTCTGACCTTCTCCTCGCTCGTGCTCTCTCTCACTGTCTCTCTCTCTCAAATAAATAAATAAATAAAATCTTTAAAAAAAAAAAAAAGACCCATGATTGAATCCAATCACCCAAAGAAGACTTTGCAAATCCTGAGTGGCCCTTGGGCTGCTCTGCCTGCTCCCAGTCTCCCCTGAACTGGACACTTAAAGGACCACAACCAGGACAAACTAAATGGAATCCCAGAAGTCCTTTGCAAATAGAAAACCTGCCAGCTTTCCATTTCCTTTTCCTACCCAGAAGGGCCACAGACTTGTGAGGGTTGAGCCTGAATGCATCTTCCCTGGAGAGAGAATTGTTCAGAGGGAAAATGCCCAGCATGTCCAGCAGCCCTTTCTACAGAGCCAGGCCCCAGAGAAGCACATTCCATGTTTACTCCCATGACTTCCCACAGTCGCCCTATGAGGTTCATCTTCTTAGCACCCCAACTTTTCAGTAGAGGAAAGAAGTTCAGAGAGGTGCTTTAACATTCCTAAGACATACAACTAGTAGACAGAAAGCTCCCCCTTGTGCTGTGTATGGAGTGAGCACTCACCTATTGAACTGCTGATCCTGGACCTGCTTGGCCTACGTGACCATCTGGTAGATGGATCACATTGTTGCGATGTTTGAGAAGCTTCTATCGGGGAAGCATAGGAGCAGGGAACGTACGCAATTTTGCACTGTGCCTTCTCTGAGCTCCAGCATTGTGCAGGCCTCATCTAGGGACCAGAATTATTTCTTTTCCACCAGGCAGACAAGGGGGTGGGTTTCAGGGGCTATATAGCCAGCTTCAATGCCATGAACCACCAGGAAGAGCAGGGTCTGGAGCTCAGACTGCATCCTCCCATCCCTTTGGGAACTTGTGCAAGATGACGAGGGACTTGAGTGCCCACCCAGAAAAAAGGTTCTAGGCTGAAAACCTGAAACCAACTGATTGTAGGTTTCCAAAGGACCATCTAGGTTTAAATGTACTGGTGACTTCAACATGTTCTGTTAGCTGGACAACAATAGCATATCTGTCTCTTCATAACCTGTGTGAAGAAACATGTGCCTTGGAGTCATGAGGAAAGATCCATACTGTCGAGAGGAGAAAAGAGAGGCTGAGAATCTCCAAGTCTGCTCAAGATCATCAGCCCTGGTCCTGAGAACTGTCCAAAGCATGGGCTTCATGGGCTTTCACCTATGCTGATGAGGCTTGGCCTGTTGATTTCAGGGGGAGAAAGATTCAGGGGGAAATCACCTTCCTTGGCCGGACCCAGTGCAGCCAGTTGTGTCTAGCCTGAGTTCTGGCCTTCCCCTTTTCATCTCTCCTTCCACACTCCTTGGTCTGGGCCCCATCTTGCCACCCATGTGGCTTCTACTCTCTTCTACAGACCCCAGGGCAGAAGGAAGAGGTCCCACAGGAACTGTCCTTAACTGTGGGTCTGGCATGCTGGGACAGACCTCCCCCAACCTGGGGATGTCTTCATGGCATTTTCTCCTTTTGCTGAGGAGGATGGAGCCTTTAACGAACCCCAGCCTGAGTACCCTAAACCCCAGGCTCCCAGGGATCATTGATGGCCTTGAGTAAGTCCTGGCCCCCCACTGGGCTTGACTCTAGCTCCTCTCACTGGTCTGGGACCCCAGTTCCTTTTGGTCACAAATGTCAAACATGCCCATGGCATCCTCCCACAGACCACAAGCTGCAAGGCAGCGGTAACGGACAGCCCAGCCAGTGGCATTTCTGCTAGGCTGCCTGTCACGCCTAAACTCTCAGGCTTCAGGCCTCACTGTGTCCCAGTGACCACAGACTGGGAATTGCTCAGAGATATATATGACATCCAGATGGCATATATGAACAGGGTCAGACCTGGCCCTTAGCTTCACCCTGCACTGCACTCCTGCATCTGGTCCCTCCCCAACACCTGCACCTGGCCCCACCCTTGGGAGCCTGCATTTGCCTGGCAGCTCCCCAACGATATAAGGGCCCAGCCAGGATGCATTGCGAGCCTCTTTCCATGGAGTTGGGTTGTCTTGGGCTCCTTCCTCCTCACCTCCCCCACCCCCCACCTGCACTTGCCCTTCCTGGGCAGGGAAGGAAGTTAGAGACCTGGACCTCTGGGTGACTTCCTCATGCTGATCCTGGGTCACCAACTCACTCACACTTCCCCCAGGCTTCATCTGGACAAGGCTGGTGAGCAGGGGAGCCTCACTGCCTACCCATCTGCTGTGTCTTGACCTCACTGAGTCCTCACAATGGAAATGTTGATTCACATTGAGGTCTTTTGGGGGCTTGTGTGTCTTCCTGTTGGCACAAAGCTGATAATTAGGAAGTTAAGTGGTCATAAGTAAGGCTGGAGGACACATTCATTCATTCAACAGATAGTGTCCAGATCCTACTATGCGCTAGGCCTGAACCCTGATGCTGGCAATAAGTTTTATTTTTCTGTATACAGTAAACGTCCCACAGCCCTGGTCCTCTGGTCAAAAACCTCTCACGATGTTCTCTTCCATCTCTGCCTATGCCATGTATTATCCAGGGGTCTGAAGGAAGGTGTGTGGACGCCTCCAAGTCCAGGCAGCCCTCTTCATCCAAAGGCTCTTCCTTGTCTAAACCTCAGAATTTCCCTGCCTGGCAGCCCCTCAGACCCACCCAACTCGTGGTGCCATGGGAAAACTGTAGGCTGGGGGGCCAGAGTGCAATAGGTGAGGCCCCACTCAGCTCTGACCAGCTGGCGGCCTTGCCAAGGTCACGTGGTGTCTTGGGGCAGGGCAAGGGGAGGAGGGAGGCATGACCACCAACCATCCATTCCACACACTCGAGGGGCATGGCCCTTCCTACGGAACGAATAAGCATTTCATCCCGGAGAGACCTCCGAGCCTCTATCTCCACCCATCACTGCAGATGGCTGCTGGCAACAGTGGGGTGTTCTCCAGAGCAGTGTCTGGCTTTCCAGCCTGGCTACAGATCCTAGAAAGCTGGGGCAAGCCACTGTCCAGGCACAGCCTCCTGGGGCCTGGAAGACAGGATGGAGTATGCAGTGGGGAGCCTCCACCTCCCAGGCCTATGGAGCGCAACTGTTGGGGCAGCTGGAGGAGCCAGGGGTGGGGGCCAGACTGCCTGGCTTCAGTAGTCATGGTTTCTGCCATGTGGCCTTCTGCAAGCCACTCATCCTCTCAAGCTTCAGTCTCCTCCTCTGTACAACCCGCAAAGAGAGGCCAACCACCAGGCTGAGCAGGAACAGTGGGACTACATGAATAGCGTAGTGGGTTGGTGTTTATTCCCTCTGTAGTGGTCACCCAAACCACCTTGTCAGACCACCCCAGAATCTGGTTAGTTTGTCAGAGTCTGAACGGCAGCATCCAGGTGGGTATTGCTGGGGTGGGCACCCTCATTTGGGAAGAGATGGTAATAGGGGGATGAGAGGGTTGAGTGTGTGAGGGCCCTTGAATGTCTTTTGGGAAATGTTCATCCTGGAGGTAGCTGGGAGCGGCGAGGAGGGGGGGTGAACAGGGGCACCGTCTATGTCCAACACCAGCGATGGTCTCCAAGGTTGCATAGGGATTCTAGAATCAGCTGCACCTTGCTGAGCTTCACTCCCTGGGGCCAAGTAAATGTGGGGGGAGACAGGGGGCCTTCCCAACCCCCTCAGATCTGGGGCCTCCCACCAAGAGTGTCAATACACCACCCCCATCATCACTCAGGTGTCTTGGGCATCTTCCCTCACTCTACATGGTCTGCCTGTGGAAACGCAGGAGGGGCTGAAGGATGTCGCTTGTGCTTCTTCTATGTTTTTGGCTAAGACATCCACTTGGGGTCCTGTCAGAGAGCTGAGGCAGGCTGGGTGACTTCTGCTTCATCCATATTCTGGGGGAAGTCCATGTGCCCTCTGAATGATGCTGTGGATAACCCCTCCTACATGCACACCCCCACCTGCTCTTCCCAGATCCCACTCCATTCCCCCTCTCTCCAGGGACTGCATCACCCCAAGTCCTCCCATGAGCCCAAGGATGTGGAGCTCGATCCATTGGCATCTCCATTTTACAGATGAACAAACTAAGACTTGAGGGGGTGGTGAATCTTGTGTGCAGGGCCTTAATCCCCCTGCAACCCCACCACAAGGGACAGGAGGTGAATCCACCATACTGTACAGTGGCCCGGAACAGGGCTCTGGACCTGGAGGGCCTGGGTTCAAATCATGCCTCTGTGCTTAGCTGCTGTGGGACCTTTTGCTGGAAGGTCCCTCTGTCAGAGCCTCAGTCTCCTCTGCCATAGGTGCCAGGATGAAGGACTTGAAAACATCCATGGTGGGTCCAGTGTGGGTCCCGTGCTGCCTGCTAGGGACCAAGTCCTTGGGTCCTTGTACAGAAACCCTACAAAGCAAAGGGTTATCTGGGAGGGTGGCCCAGGATCATAATTGGGAGCATAAATGGGGTGGGGATGGTGTGGGTCTAGCAGCCCCTGGAGTAATATTGGGAGCGACTGGCTAGAGCGACCAGGGATTCGAGCAAGAAGGGAGTCTGGGAATTCCGGTTAGAGGGCAGGGCAGGGGCCAAGGTTCATTTGTGAGGAAAACCTCAGCTAGTTCTGTGAACCTGCAGAGACCTCAGGCCTAGTGACAGAGCCTCACATGTGGCCAGGAGGGGTGGCCCACAGAGGATCATCATGTGTGGGAAGGAGCCTCCCCCCCCCGCTCCCCTCCATCCTCTTCACCCTCCTTGTGCATTTACCATGTGGGACCTGACTCGCAGCTTCTAAGCCAGGCTTGCTTTCTGTGGGTGACAGCAAGAGCCAATGGGATGACGCCTTTAAAAACAAGGCTATTTGGAAATTTTCTTTGGGGTGTACAGTGGAGTCCCGCCCACAGGCACTCTGTTTCCTTCACACCTAGAGCCTTCCAGGCCTCTGGTCCCTCTGAAGATTTAGGAAGCCAGAGGCCACAGAGGATCCCCCTGGTTTTCCCCCTGCCCCAGCAAGGTCATGCATTCCCTAATTCTGAGGGTCTGTTGGTTTCATTGTAACTCACTTTTTCCCCAGCCAGTTATTTGGGATGCTCTGGGAATGAGTGCTTTGATTCTGGGACAGATCCACCTGGGTTCTAGTATTCCCTGTGAAATGGGGCAATGATAGAACGTCACAGGGTCACTAGGGCTGCTAGAGATGCTGTGGCAGAGGGTGGGCCACACAGACCACAGTCCCAGGGCTCTGTTGTGCTGCCTGGCTGTGCAGGGATCCCTAATTTCACGGAGCGCGAGCATGGAATGTTACTTGCTTTGCTTAAAGGCTTTGGTAAGGAGAGCTCCGTGTATGGAGCCCTCATCCAATGCTTTAGTGTGCTTCTTGAAGTCTTCTCATTACCCTCCAGTGAGCATCCTAGCTCATGTTTAAAAACAGAGCATATACTTGTCCTGGGGAACTCTAAGTTTCAAAACAGATAGGGACAGAAGACCACTGAGTGTGCTCCAAGACTCATTTCAGTGTTTCTTCCTCTTCATACCTGTGAATGATGCATATTCCATTTTCTTTGCTTATAACTTATTTAAAATTCAGTATTACTCTTGTGATTTAAGCATTTCTTCCGTGCTCCAATAAACTTTTTTTTAATGGCTGTGTATGAGTCTCTCTGTTTAATCTCCCCTGTGATCAGATATCTACATGATGTCCATTTCACTATTGCAAATAACCCTGGTGAACATCTTTTTTACACTAGGCTTTGCCTGAATGTGGGGGGTAACTGTCTAAGGATAGCTCCTTTCTATGGAAAGACCGAAGAGATCCTGCATGTCACACTTTTTTCTTTTCCTTCCTTCTCTTCTGGAGCCACACCCCCTCTTGTGGATGATATTGTTGCTACTAGAACATCTGCCTCCCCGCATTCATTGAGTTTAACCTAGTGCTTTGCTACTAGAACATCTGCCTCCCTGCATTCATCGAGTTTAACCTAGTACAGGTAGGAAACCAGTAAGTGCACCTGCTAAACCTGGGAGGAAAATGTCAGTTGATGGCTCTGGTGTGAGGGTCTGAGGGCCACTTCTTGCAGCCAAGTGCAGAGGCTTGTGATAGCTTTTCTGCTGGTTCTGATACTCTTCCATCTCTCTGTCTTTGGCTGTCTTCTCTGGGATGAAGTTGTGGGAAGCCTTACCTCCAGCTCTCCCACACTCCCCCTGCCTCTGTTTTTATTTTTTTATGTGCTACTTTTAGATTATTGCTCAATTTCCAGAAGCAACAAGAAAACCCCAAATTCCAGGCATTGTTTCCAAAAAGTAAACACTCTCGTGTCTGTGGTGAAGGAGGTAAACCTCCAAGGACTAAAGGCAGAAAGTATGAGGTTTCTGGTGGATTTAAGAAAACATTTGGGCTTATGGGAAGCTCTTTGGAAATAAATGGAGACTGTGCAATCTGCCTCTGCCCCAGGGGGATGGTCTGGCTCTGGTGGCTCAAACAGAGGCTGGAGACAAGGAGGATGGGAGGGAGGGTGGCAATTGGTCATGGGCTTCCAGACAGTGGAAAACATGCTGTGAGCCCTGTACCAGGGAGCCTCACCACCCAGCACCTGTCTCCTTACCTGCAAAATTCAAGTCACTGTGCAAGGTCGGCAGGTTGTGGGGCTCAGCTGTGGTAATGGGGTGAAACAGCCAGGATGGCACAGGGCACCTGGGATGGCTCCAGTACAGGAGCAGCTATGAACATCATTCATTCATCCATTCAACAGATATTTATGGAGCTCCCATTTGGAGGCTGGGTGGGGAATCCAGGGACAAAATGTGTATTTGGGAGACTAGATCCCCATATTTTGTAAGAAGAGACGCAAAAGGGTTTTTCAGAGCAAAGAGGCCTCTGGCCTCATCCTGTGCCCGCCTCCTATCCCCCTGCCCTTTGGACCTCAGTTCATCCCCCTCCCACCCAGGGATGGGCTGGAGGATCTGTAAGAATCCTGATGCTGTTCTTATGACACAGATCCTGAGGTCTGCATCTGGTCATTGAATCATTTTCCTTGCAAGGAGATGGGGCTGGATTGGTGAGGTGACAGGTCTATCTGTCCCTCAAGACTGGGGATCTGCAAGGGCAGGGATTATGGACTGTCAGTCACTCTGGTGTGTCCAGGGCCAAGCATGGGTCTGGCATAGGAGTGGTTTCCACAGGTATCAGGCACCTGCTACTACTTAGTAAGGCCTGGGAGGCTCAGAGGTCAGGCGTGAAGTCCCTCTGTGGACTCTCTCAGAGGAGGCCCACATCTCACCTCACATTGTCAGGCTGGCCAACACACTTTCTCTACACCATATTACTGAGTAGGTACCAAGAACTCCCCAAATAGACCCCAAATGGACAAAATCAGACAATTCTTTACAGCTAGCCATCACTGCCACTTACTCAGTCTCCAATCCTCACACAGCCTGGGAGGTGGAGGTACTATGTGCCTGGTAGACGGGGAAAGGCTTCTGCACACCACCAAGGACTGGTAAGCCAGCCCTGGGCCTGGAACTGAACCGAGGGAGCTGATGGCACATGCTTGTCTTCCTGCAGCAACAGCTTTGCAGCCCTCAAAGGAAAAACTGGGGTGAGAATCATTCTGGGGGTCTCGGGGTTCATTCTGCATGGGGGAAGCTGGATGGCTTTGCCAAGGCAGTCAGCAGTGAGCAGCAGAGCTGGGATTGGCACAGGCCACCCTAACATAGTTGTCTCATTATTACAGAGGGGTTCTGGGAGGCACTGAGGTTCTCACAGATGAGGGGAGTGCAAGTGCCCACATAGCTTATCTCACTCCTTGTATTTTTAATTCTTAGGCTCACTGAGGGTGTAAATGACTGATGGGCCCTGGGGAAGGGCTCTGGGCTGGGGCAGGGAGCTGCGGGTGGGTGGCAGGACAGGGGAGAGGGTGAGGAAAAGGCAGACAGAGGGTGTCATGTAAATCTGTGGGCTGTAATGTTTTTATCTTTTGTTTTGTTTTACTTCTGGATTCAGAACAATGGTCGCTAGTCATTGTGGGGTTTCAAAACCCTAAGACTCAGAATGAGGGCTGGAGAGGACTTGGGAAAGTTGCCAGGAACACCATAAAGGTGGATTTATTAATTCTATTTATTACATAGCTAATTAAGTCAGGCCTGAGGCAGTATGTACTCTTCTGTAGGTGTTGTCTTAAAATAAGCAGGGGAAGGTATATTGGGGTTTGAAGGAAACTCAGCATTTTTCCTTAAGACCACCCAGAAATGTAAGCATTTGTAACATGCTTATGTATTATGTATTATGCACCAAGCACTGTAAGAAGTGTTAATATAGTCTCTTAAGAGATTGCTTTTTTTTTTTTTTTTTTTTTTTAGAATTTCTCGCCCCCTCCTGCTATCATAATTGTTAGGTGCTAAGAGTTTTCTTTTCACTTTTTTTCCTTAACTTTTTTTAAAATTTTATTTGACAGCACAAGTAGAGGAAGAGGATGAAGGAGAAGCAGGCTCTGCACTGAGCAGGGAGCCAGATGCAGGGCTGGATCCCAGGACCCTGGATAGATGCTGTACTGAGGGAGCCACCCAGGCACCCTGTGAGAGTTTTTAGACCTAGGATGCAGGTAGGAGAAGCAAGCCAGGGCTTCCTTGGCCGAAAACTAATGATCATGGCTCAGACAAATCCATCTTCCACTGCAGGCTTCCAGATACTCTGCGAAGGAGACATTCTCCTTCCTGTCCCTGAATGCTCTGCCATTTCAAGGCAGATCTATGTTTCTGACGGTTCCTCTTTGGTCATTCTGCCACGGACAGCCAAGAGGGCTCCAAGCCTTGTGTGGACCCCAGGCCTGGGGGTCTCAGCCCTGAACTCTTTCCTCTGCCCTTGATTACCCCAGAATAGATCAATTCAGCGACTGTCAATCATGCCAGGCCAGGGAAAAAACACAGCAGTACACAAGATCAACTCGCTTTGGCCCCAGGAGCCTGGATTCCCCAAGGAGGGCTTCGCCTGGTCTCTGAAAGGGGTTCCGGGGGTTCCAAGATGGCCATGGGTGGAGCCGACCAGGTAGATAGGCCCCTGGAGGGTGTCCACTAGGGCTGTGCAGACGGAAGATCCCCTCAGGCCTTCCCTCGCGGCTCCACTGTGCCCTGGGGAGAGAAAAGGGCCCGCCACAACGCACCGGGGCCGCGGCTGGCGGGCGAGCCGCCGAGGAGCGGCAGCGGGGCCAGCGTGGAGCTCAAGCAGCGGCCTGGAGGCGGAGACAGGGCGAGGGACTGTGGTCCTGGAGTCAGCTGGGCAGAAGAGCGGCGGGAGCCGGCAGGGGGCGAAGCCAGCCCCCTCACCGGACAGAACAGAACAGGAGGCTGGGCAAGGGCCCGCTGGCCTGCGGAGGCAGGCGCCGCTGTTTGCCGCCCCCCACTCGCCGCAGGGGGCGCGCACCTGCCTGCCCCGCCCACCGCCTTCCGTGGGCCCAGCGAACTCGCTGCGCAAGTAGTGCTCCGGGGAGGCAGGGGTTCTGGGCTGGCCGCGCAGGGCGCGGGGAATTGCATCGGAGCCCCGCTGACTCAGGTACTGAGGAGCTGGGGAGGATTTGGGGCGCTAGGGAGAGAGGGCGTCTGGGGCCCTCCTGCCCGCTGCCACCTCCTGCTTCGTCCGCGGGAGCTGGAGAGGGGCCTGGCGGACAGGTACCTGGCGGCCTGGTGCTCCTACGCCCCACAGCCCTTGCTCCACTTCTCGGTATCCAGGGAACCCGTGGGGCCCTACTGACATCAAGGGACCCAGCACCACTGGGCTCATCTGACCTTCAGAGAGACGGCTGTGCTGATAGGCTTCTTTTCCAGAACTTGATGGAAAATTTTGTCCCTCAGACTCGCCGGGCTCCCCAGCCCGAGAGGAGCTGGCTCTGCCCACAGCCTGGGCCCCATAGGGCCCCCTTCACCTCCAGTGCCTTTTACCCAGGAGCCCCAGGATACCATTCCTTTCTGGCCCATGGACCCCTTCCCCCCACCCCCACCCCTCCACTTTGGGGCTGCGACAACCCTGGGATCATTTCCATCTCCAGCCCCCTACCCCACAGGTTTTTGTCCACCTCCGGGCCTGACCCCTGGCCCCTCTCACCTCTGGAGTCACTGAAACCCTTCCACTGGGGGCCACTGGCATCTGTGATTCCAGACTCCCGGGACTCCCATCCACCTTGGAGCTCCCTACCCTGTTTCCTCTAGGAACTGCTGTGCCTAGAGCACAGAAACCCCACATTCTCAAGCCAGCTGTCTTCGGGCTAGGGACTCAGATATCCTCAGGGACCCTCCTTTCCGGGGCCACATACTCCTCTCTGTGCAGGAGACCAGAGAGAGCAGGCTTGCAGATTCTTTCCTCCAGCTGGATGAAGGGGCAGAAGCTGGGGGGTGTGGGGGTGTGCTCACAGGTGGCCTCCCTGGGTAAGTAGCTGTCAGGAGGAAATTTAAAGGTGAGGCCATGATGTGGAAGCCTCAGGAAGCAGAAGGACTGGCTGCACAGACTCCAGGCTCCTGGCTTGGGCAGTGGGCATTTTGTGGCCAGAGCCCTACAGGGCCAACCCCATCCAAACCCAACTTCACCCCCCACCCGACCCTGGCCAGATTTTTTGTCTTGAATTTGCACAGCACCTTTTTCTCCAGTACGAAATTGAAAGCTTTGCTTTGGAAAGTTTTGTGTCCAGGAGGCTCCTGGGCATCCACTTACTTTATTTCCGGAGGCTAGTTGAGGAGAGTGGAGTCTTTGGGACCTTAACAGCAGGTCTCCTGATCCTTCATGACTTCCTTTTTTTTTTTTTTTTTAGATTTATTTATTTGAGAGAAAGAGAGATAAAGAGCACACCACCGAACACATGAAGGCATAGGTGAATGGGCCAGGCAGAGAGACCGAGAATCTCAAGCAGACTCCCCACTGAGTGTGGAGTCAGGTGGGGCTTGATCCCAGGACCCTGAGATCATGACCTGTGCCAAAACGAAGAGTCAGATGCTCAACCAGCTGCAATCACCACCCCCCGACCCCCTTTTACAGATGGGTTACATCTACACACTGTTAGGTGCTTTGCCTGGACCTGGCTAGTCTTACAGCAGTCTTGGGACACCGTCTCTTGCCCAGTGTCTCTGGTCAGTACCAACCCATGACTCAAGTGTGGGAATGACTTCTTCCTGACTCTTTTTTAACTCCCTGTCCAGCCGCGTTGCCCACCTCCCTCCAGGCTGTCCTAGTTGTATATATTGGATCCCCGTAGATTGTGGGCAGCATCGGATCCTTACCTCTCATGGCCGGTGCAATAAATCAACCAGGAACGTGAGGGTAAGAGGATGAAGAAAAGAACTCAAGAAGAAAAGAGATGGGGGTCAGGAGGAGCACTGAGGAGGATGTCCAACAGTGCTAAGTTTATTCAAAGCATTAAGGCCATATATATATAGTGACATTACATCTGTGTCTAGTTAAAAAACCATGGGTTCCTCATGACGCCAAATGGCTGATGCCAGTACAAATACAGCAAACCTGAAAGTAATTTATGGGCTGTACTAAGGCAGCAAGGACCAGCAACGAACTTTGTACCCCAACCGAATTGTTCTCATTTGTCTAGCAAGCGTGTGGGAAGTCACGTAGGCGAGCGCGCAACACATAGCACAGACCCTTTCTCAGTGCTACTCAACTTTTCCCGTCCTAAACCTTTTGTTAGGTTATTCGGACTTTAAAGGAGGCACAAGTCAGGGTCTGGTTTGGTTCTCATCTCAAGCCTTATTGTGGCCTCCCACACTCACCCAAATGAGAACATGGCTCAGGATTATGGAGTGAACATACGCTTTAGGAAACATTAAAGGATGTAGCATAACTGGTCCGGGGTCACCCAGCCTGTGAGAGGCATGGGTGGGATTCAGACTGCACTGGGTCCCACAGCCATTTTCTGCTCACCTTATTGTCCAACCTGGTCTCAGCAGGTTCCTGCTCAGGACTTTGCTTTGTGCTGAGCTGGGCTTGCTTCCTGCCTGTGAAGCCATTTTCACAGTGTGTCCCCAGCCCACCCTCTCACATTGAGCATCAGTGCTGCCTTGGCTGGCCTCTGTTGATTGTGCCATTCCTCTCCATCCCTCTGTCACCCCTCTGGCCCACTGTGCTACTGCCCTCTGTCCAGTGGGCCAAGTTCTGAGTTTCATGCCTGCACTTCCTCTGAACTGTGCTCTGTTGAAATCCTCTCTAACAGGGTGGACCTGCTTATCAGAGCAGCTTGATTTGGAATCCGTCCCCCTGGGGGTCAGAGCTTCTGACCATCTTGTCCCCAGCCTCAGCACTGGGGATGCCTGCCCAGCCTATTGTGGGTGCTTGTGGAGCTCTGGGATCTTGGAGAAGATTTGCCATGGAAATAAGCATTTATACATAATACGGAAGAGAAGATTTGAGGAAAATGAGTGGGTGTCATCTGGTAATGTTTGTGTTAGGATGGTTCTGAAATTTCTGGGCCCTGAGTTACCAAGAATCCTAGATTTCCCAGCTGAAAGGACCTCAGATAGATCAGCTGGGCTCCTCACCTCATTTGACAGATGGGAAGTTGAGGCCCAGAGCTTAGTGCCACAGAGCAGGAGTGAGGAGAGATGTTAGTGACAGGAAGAAAGCATAGGGTAAGCACAAAGTGGCTGAGCCTGGGCTTTGTTTATGCAAATGACTTGCTAAAACAGTGGGCCTGAGGCTGCTGGCCCTATCCAGGGCCCAGCAAGAAGTAACACCAGCCCACACCTTCTGAGGCCTAACTCATGCCAGGAATGATTCTCAATGTTTTATTTGTGGGCACCTGGGTGGCTCAGTTGTTCAGCTGAGGTTATGCTCCCAGGGTGCTGGGATCTAATCCTCACCAGGCTTCCTGCTCAATGGGAAGCCTGCTTCTCCCTTTCACAGTCCCCCTGTGTGGGTTCCCTCTCTCATTGTCTCTCTCTCTCTCTCTCTGTCAAATAAATAATAAAATCTTAAAACAACAACAACAACAACAACAAAATGCTTTATTTGCCTGAGGAGATAGGGTCTGTTATGGCTACCATTTTAATGCATGGAAAAATGGGCACAGGGGAGCTAAAGGAGTCCAAGGTCACACAGCTTGTAAGTGGAGGAGCCAAGATTTGAACTCTGGGCAGCCTGCCTCCAGAACCTGCATTATTTTTTCCCCTGTGTATGTCATTTTTAAAAACCTTTCCCTGAATTCTAACAGAGACATGTAAACATTGTTAAGCATGTAATTTATTGATCAAATCTTAGGTTCTGAAGCATTGCAGCAAGCGGGGGTGGGCTTTGATGTTAAACCTGGTTGGAATCCAGATTCTGGTGCTGCATGACCTTAGGTGACTTACTCATCCTCCGTTTCTGCACTGAGTTTGACAGCCTTGTGATGAGTAGAGCTTGTGACAGTGCCTACCGGGTTTGGTGCCTGGTGAGTGTTTAACAAATGGTTTTCTCTTTTTTTTTCAATTTATTTATTTTCAGAAAAACAGTATTCATTATTTTTTCACCAAACCCAGTGCTCCATGCAAGCTGTGCCCTCTATAATACCCACCACCTGGTACCCAAACCGCCCACCCCCCCGCCACTTCAAACCCCTCAGATTGTTTATCAGAGTCCATAGTCTCTCATGGTTCATCTCCCCTTCCAATTTACCCAAAACCACATACCCTCCCCAATGTCCATAACCCTACCCCCCTTCTCCCAACCCCCCTCCCCCCAGCAACCCACAGTTTGTTTCATGAGATTAAGAGTCACTTATAGTTTGTCTCCCTCCCTATCCCATCTTGTTTCATGGATTCTTCTCCTACCCACTTAAGCCCCCATGTTGCATCACCACTCCCTCATATCAGGGAGATCATATGATAGTTGTCTTTCTCCGCTTGACTTATTTCGCTAAGCATGATACGCTCTAGTTCCATCCATGTTGTCGCAAATGGCAAGATTTCGTTTCTTTTGATGGCTGCATAGTATTCCATTGTGTATATATACCACATCTTCTTGATCCATTCATCTGTTGATGGACATCTAGGTACTTTCCATAGTTTGGCTATTGTGGACATTGCTGCTATAAATATTCGGGTGCATGTGCCCCTTTGGATCACTACGTTTGTATCTTTAGGGTAAATTCCCAGTAGTGCAATTGCTGGGTCATAGGGCAGTTCTATTTTCAACATTTTGAGGAACCTCCATGCTGTTTTCCAGAGTGGTTGCACCAGCTTGCATTCCCACCAACAGTGTAGGAGGGTTCCCCTTTCTCCGCATCCTCGCCAGCATCTGTCATTTCCTGACTTGTTGATTTTAGCCATTCTGACTGGTGTGAAGTGATATCTCATTGTGGTTTTGATTTGTATTTCCCTGATGCCGAGTGATATGGAGCACTTTTTCATGTGTCTGTTGGCCATCTGGATGTCTTCTTTGCAGAAACGTCTGTTCATGTCCTCTGCCCATTTCTTGATTGGATTATTTGTTCTTTGGGTGTTGAGTTTGTTAAGTTCTTTATAGATTTTGGACACTAGTCCTTTATCTGATATGTCGTTTGCAAATATCTTCTCCCATTCTGTCAGTTGTCTTTTGGTTTTGTTAACTGTTTCCTTTGCTGTGCAAAAGCTTTTGATTTTGATGAAATCCCAAAAGTTCATTTTTGCCTTTGCTTCCCTTGCCTTTGGCGATGTTCCTAGGAAGATGTTGCTGCGGCTGAGGTCGAAGAGGTTGCTGCCTGTGTTCTCCTCAAGGATTTTGATGGATTCCTTTCTCACATTGAGGTCCTTAATCCGTTTTGAATCTATTTTTGTGTGTGATGTAAGGAAATGGTCCAATTTCATTTTTCTGCACGTGGCTGTCCAATTTTCCCAACACCATTTATTGAAGAGGCTGTCTTTTTTCCATTGGACATTCTTTCCTGCTTTGTCGAAGATTAGTTGACCATAGAGTTGAGGGTCTATTTCTGGGCTCTCTATTCTGTTCCATTGGTCTATGTGTCTGTTTTTGTGCCAGTACCATGCTGTCTTGATGATGACAGCCTTGTAATAAAGTTTGAAGTCCGGAATTGTGATGCCACCAACTTTGGCTTTCTTTTTCAATATCCCTATGGCTATTTGAGGTCTTTTCTGGTTCCATATAAATTATAAAATTATATGTTCCATTTCTTTGAAAAAGATGGATGGTACTTTGATAGGAATTGCATTAAATGTGTAGATTGCTTTAGGTAGCATAGACATTTTCACAATATTTATTCTTCCAATCCAGGAGCATGGAACATTTTTCCATTTCTTTGTGTCTTCCTCAATTTCCTTCATGACTACTTTATAGTTTTCTGAGTATAGATTCTTAGCCTCTTTGGTTAGGTTTATTCCTAGGTATCTTTTGGTTTGGGGTGCAATTGTAAATGGGATTGACTCCTTAATTTCTCTTTCTTCTGTCTTGTTGTTGGTGTAGAGAAATGCAACTGATTTCCGTGCATTGATCTTATATCCTGACACTTTACTGAATTCCTGTATAAGTTCTAGCAGTTTTGGAGTGGAGTCTTTTGGGTTTTCCACAAAGAGTATCATATCACCTGCGAAGAGTGATAATTTGACTTCTTCTTTGCCAATTTGGATGCCTTTAATTTCCTTTTGTTGTCTGATTGCTGAGGCTAGGACTTCTAGTACTATGTTTAATAGCAGTGGCTATAATGGACATCCCTGCCGTGTTCCTGACCTTAGTGGAAAGGCTTTCAGTTTTTCTCCATTGAGAATGATATTTGCAGTGGGTTTTTCATAGATGGCTTTGATGATATTGAGGTATGTGCCCTCTATCCCTACACATTGAAGGGTTTTGATCAGAAAGGGATGCTGTACTTTGTCAAATGCTTTTTCAGCATCTATTGAGAGTATCATATGGTTCTTGTTCTTTCTTTTATTGATGTGTTGTATCACATTGACTGATTTGCGGATGTTGAACCAAACTTGCAGCCCTGGGATAAATCCACTTGGTCGTGGTGAATAATCCTTTTAATGTACTGTTGAATCTTATTGGCTAGTATTTTGGTGAGAATTTTTGCATCTGTGTTCATCAAGGATATTAGTCTATAGCTCTCTTTTTTGATGGGATCCTTGTCTGGTTTTGGGATCAAGGTGATGCTGGCCTCATAAAATGAGTTTGGGAGTTTTCCTTCCATTTCTATTTTTTGGAACAGTTTCAGGAGAATAGGAATTAGTTCCTCTTTAAATGTTTGGTAGAATTCCCCCGGGAAGCCATCTGGCCCTGGGCTTTTGTTTGTTTGGAGATTTTTAATGACTGTTTCAATCTCCTTACTGGTTATGGGTCTGTTCAGGCTTTCTATTTCTTCCTGGTTCAATTTTGGTAGTTTATGTTTCTAGGAATGCATCCATTTCTTCCAGATTGTCAAATTTGTTGGCGTAGAGTTGCTCATAGTATGTTCTTATAATAGTTTGTATTTCTTTGGTGTTAGTTGTGATCTCTCCTCTTTCATTTTTGATTTTATTTATTTGGGTCCTTTCTCTTTTCTTTTTGATAAGTCTGGCCAAGGGTTTATCAATTTTATTAATTCTTTCAAAGAACCAGCTCCTAGTTTCATTGATTTGTTCTATTGTTTTTTTGATTTCTATTTCATTGATTTCTGCTCTGACCTTTATGATTTCTCTTCTCCTGCTGTGCTTAGGGTTTCTTTCTTGTTCTTTCTCCAGCTCCTTTAGGTGTAGGGTTAGGTTGTGTACCTGAGACCTTTCTTGTTTCTTGAGAAAAGCTTGTACCGCTATATATTTTCCTCTCAGGACTGCCTTTGTTGTGTCCCACAGATTTTGAACCGTTGTATTTTCATTATCATTTGTTTCCATGATTTTTTTCAATTCTTCTTTAATTTCCCGGTTGACCCATTCATTATTTCGAAGGATGCTGTTTAGTCTCCGTGTATTTGGGTGCTTTCCAAACTTCCTCCTGTGGTTGAGTTCTAGCTTCAGAGCATTGTGGTCTGAAAATATGCAGGGAATGATCCCAATCTTTTGATACCTGTTGAGTCCTGATTTAGGACCGAGGATGTGATCTATTCTGGAGAATGTTCCATGTGCACTAGAGAAGAATGTGTATTCTGTTGCTTTGGGATGAAATGTTCTGAATATATCTGTGATGTCCATCTCATCCAGTGTATCATTTAAGGCCTTTATTTCCCTGTTGATCTTTTACTTGGATGATCTGTCCATTTCGGTGAGGGGAGTGTTAAAGTCCCCTACTATTATTGTATTATTGTTGATGTGTTTCTTTGATTTTGTTATTAATTGGTTTTTATAGTTTGCTGTGCCCACATTGGGGGCATAGATATTTAAAATTGTTAGATCTTCTTGTTGGACAGACCCTTTGAGTACGATATAGTGTCCTTCCTCATCTCTTATTATAGTCTTTGGCTTAAAATCTAATTGATCTGATATAAGGATTGTCACTCCTGCTTTTTTCTGATGTCCATTAGCATGGTAAATTCTTTTCCACCCCCTCACTTTAAGTCTGGAGGTGTCTTCGGGTTTAAAATGAGTTTCTTGGAGGCAACATATAGATGGGTTTTGTTTTTTTATCCATTCTGATACCCTGTGTCTTTTGATTGGGGCATTTAGCCCATTAACATTCAGGGTAACTATTGAGAGATATGATTTTAGTGCCATTGTATTGCCTGTAAGGTGACTGTTACTATATATTGTCTCTATTCCTTTCTGATCTACCACTTGTAGGCTCTCTATTTGCTTAGAGGACCCCTTTCGTATTTCCTGTAGAGCTGGTTTGGTGTTTGCAAATTCTTCCAGTTTTTGTTTGTCCTGGAAGCTTTTAATCTCTCCTTCTATTTTCAATGATAGCCTAGCTGGATATAGTATTCTTGGCTGCATGTTTTTCTCGTTTAGTGCTCTGAAAATATCATGCCAGCTCTTTCTGGCCTGCCAGGTCTCTGTGGATAAGTCAGCTGCCAATCTAATACTTTTACCATTGTATGTTACAGACTTCTTTTCCCGGGCTGCTTTCAGGATTTGCTCTTTGTCACTAAGGCTTGTAAATTTTACTATTAGGTGACAGGGTGTGGGCCTATTCTTATTGATTTTGAGGGGCGTTCTCTGAAACTCCTGAATTTTGATGCTCATTCCCTTTGCCATATTGGGGAATTTCTCCCCAATAATTCTCTCCAGTATACCTTCTACTCCCCTCTCTCTTTCTTCTTCTTCTGGAGTCCCAATTATTCTAATGTTGTTTCGTCTTATGGTGTCACTTATCTCTCGAATTCTCCCGTCATGGTCCAGTAGCTGTTTGTCCCTCTTTTGCTCAGCTTCTTTATTCTCTGTCATTTTGTCTTCTATATCGCTAATTCTTTCTTCTGCCTCATTTATCCGAGCAGTGAGAGCCTCCATTTTTAATTGAACTTCATTAATAGTTTTTTTGATTTCAACTTGGTTAGATTTTAGTTCTTTTATTTCTCCAGAAAGGGCTTTTTTTTAATCTCTGGAGAGGGTTTCTCTAATATCTTCCATGCCTTTTTCAAGCCCGGCTATAACCTTGAGAATTGTCATTTTGAACTCTAGATCTGACATATTACCAATGTCAGTATTGATTAGGTCCCTAGCCTTCGGTACTGCCTCTTGTTCTTTTTTATGTTGTGAATTTTTCCGCCTTGTCATTTTGTCCAGCTAAGAGTATATGAAGGAGCAGGTAAAATACTAAAAGGGTGGCAACAATCCCAGGAAAATATCCTTTAACCAAATCAGAAGAGATCCCAAATCGTGAGGGGGGAGAAATATCCTCTGATTGGGATCTCCTTTGATTGGGATCCTCCAATCTCTTCTGTATGGGATCACCCAATCTCTTCTGATTGGGATCTCTTCTGATTTGGGGATAAAAAGAGGTTCAAAAAGAAAGAAAGAAAAAAAAAGAAAAAAGAATTAAAAAAAGAGATTGAATTAAAAATTCAATCAAGAATTTAAAAAAGAATTAAGAAAAAAAAGATTGAAGAGATTAGGATCTCTTCTTATTTGGGGATAAAAAGAGGTTCAAAAATAAAGAAAGAAAAAAAAGAATTAAAAAAAAAGAAAATGAATAAAGAAAAGTATAAAAAGAAATATATATATATTAGATAATCTAGTTAAAAACGTTAAAAAAGAAAAGGGTAAAAGTTATAAAAAATTTTAGGGCGGAGAAGTAGCAGGCTGAGACTACCTCAGCTAGCAGGAGATCAGCTAGAGAGCTTATCTAAAGATTGCAAACACCTGCAAATCCATCCGCAGATCGAGGAGAAGAAGAACAGCAATTCTAGAAACAGAAAAACAACCACTTTCTGAAAGGTAGGACTGGCGGAGAAGTGAATCCAAAGCGACGGGAAGATAGACCCCGGGGGGAGGGGCCGGCTCCCGGCAAGCGGCGGAGCAACGGAGCACAAAATCAGGACTTTTAAAAGTCTGTTCCGCTGAGGGACATCGCTCCAGAGGCTAAACCGGGGCGAAGCCCACACGGGGTCGGCGTGACCTCAGGTCCCGCGGGGTCACAGAAGGATCGGGGGTGTCCGAGTGTCGCAGAGCTTGCGGATATTGGAACGGGAAAGCCGGCTGCAGAGACAGAGCCGACAGTAAGCTCGCAGCTTGGAGTTGCCTTGAACCGGTCGCAAGCTCGGTGAGCTCGGAGCACGGCCGGAGGTTGGGCAGACGCGAGTTACTGGGAGCTGTTCGCTGAGGGCGCACTGGGGAGCGGGGCCCCGGGCTCTCGGCTCCTCCGGGCCGGAGACCAGGAGGCCGCCATTTGTATTCCCGTCCTCCGGAACTCTACGGAAAGCGCTCAGGGAACAAAAGCTCCTGAAAGCAAAGCCGAGCAGATCACTCAGCCCGGCCGCTGGTAAGGGCGGTGTAATTCCGCCTGGGGCAAAGACACTTGAGAATCACTACACCAGGCCCCTCCCCCAGAAGATCAACAAGAAATCCAGGCAAGACCAAGTTCACCTACCAAGGAGTGCAGTTTCAATACCAAGGAGAGAGCAGCAGAATTCCAGAGGAGGAGAAAACAAACCATGGAACTCATGGCTTTCTGCCTGTGATTTTTCAGTCTTGCAGTTAATTTAAATTTTTTCTTTTTCATTTTTTTTCTCTTCTTCTGCTAAATTTTTTTATAACTTTTACCCTTTACTCTTTTAACGTTTTTTAACTAGATTATCTAATATATATATATATTTCTTTTTTATACTTTTGTTTATTCATTTTCTTTTTTTTAATTCTTTTTTTTTCTTTTTTTTCTTTCTTTCTTTTTGAACCTTTTTTTATCCCCAAATCAGAAGAGATCCTAATCTCTTCAATCTTTTTTTCTTAATTCTTTTTTAAATTCTTGATTGAATTTTTAATTCAATCTTTTTTTTTAATTCTTTTTTTCTTTCTTTTTTTTGAACCTCCTTTTATCCCCAAATCAGAAGAGATCCCAATCAGAAGAGATTGGGAGATCCCAATCAAAGGAGATCCCAATCAGAGGAGATCCCTCACCCAATCGTCAGGGGGGAGAAATCCCCCCTCACGATTTGGGATATCTTCTGATTTGGTTAAAGCACATTTTCCGGGGATTGTTGCCACCCTTTTAGTATTTTACTTGCTCCTTCATATACTCTTAGCTGGACGAAATGACAAGACGGAAAAATTCACAAAAAAAAAAAAAAAAGAGGCAGTACTGAAGGCTAGGGACCTAATCAATACAGACATTGGTAATATGTCAAATCTAGAGTTCAAAATGACAATTCTCAAGGTTATAGCCGGGCTTGAAAAAGGCATGGAAGATATTAGAGAAACCCTCTCCAGAGATATAAAAGCCCTTTCTGGAGAAATAAAAGAACTAAAATCTAACCAAGTTGAAATCAAAAAAGCTATTAATGAAGTTCAATTAAAAATGGAGGCTCTCACTGCTCGGATAAATGAGGCAGAAGAAAGAATTAGCGATATAGAAGACAAAATGACAGAGAATAAAGAAGCTGAGCAAAAGAGGGACAAACAGCTACTGGACCATGACGGGAGAATTCGAGAGATAAGTGACAACATAAGACGAAACAACATTAGAATAATTGGGATTCCAGAAGAAGAAGAAAGAGAGAGGGGAGCAGAAGGTATACTGGAGAGAATTATTGGGGAGAATTTCCCCAATATGGCAAAGGGAACGAGTATCAAAATTCAGGAGGTTCAGAGAACACACCTCAAAATCAATAAGAATAGACCCACACCCCGTCACCTAATAGTAAAGTTTACAAGCCTTAGTGACAAAGAGCAAATCCTGAAAGCAGCCCGGGAAAAGAAGTCTGTAACATACAATGGTAAAAGTATTAGATTGGCAGCTGACTTATCCACAAAGACCTGGCAGGCCAGAAAGAGCAGGCATGACATTTTCAGAGCACTAAATGAGAAAAACATGCAGCCAAGAATACTATATCCAGCTAGGCTATCATTGAAAATAGAAGGAGAGATTAAAAGCTTCCAGGACAAAGAAAAACTGAAAGAATTTGAAAACACCAAAGCAGTGCTACAGGAAATACTGAAAGGGGTCCTCTAAGCAAATAGAGAGCCTACAAGTGGTAGATCAGAAAGGAACAGAGACAATATACAGTAACAGTCACCTTACAGGCAATACAATGGCACTAAAATCATATCTCTCAATAGTTACCCTGAATGTTAATGGGCTAAATGCCCCAATCAAAAGACACAGGGTATCAGAATGGATAAAAAAACAAAACCCATCTATATGTTGCCTCCAAGAAACTCATTTTAAACCCGAAGACACCTCCAGACTTAAAGTGAGGGGGTGGAAAAGAATTTACCATGCTAATGGACATCAGAAAAAAGAAGGAGTGGCTATCCTTATATCAGATCAATTAGATTTTAAGCCAAAGACTATAATAAGAGATGAGGAAGGACACTATATCGTACTCAAAGGGTCTGTCCAACAAGAAGATCTAACAATTTTAAATATCTATGCCCCCAACGTGGGCGCAGCCAACTATATAAACCAATTAATAACAAAATCAAAGAAACACATCAACAATAATACAATAATAGTAGGGGACTTTAACACTCCCCTCACCGAAATGGACAGATCATCCAAGCAAAAGATCAACAGGGAAATAAAGGCCTTAAATGATACACTGGATGAGATGGACATCACAGATATATTCAGAACATTTCATCCCAAAGCAACAGAATACACATTCTTCTCTAGTGCACATGGAACATTCTCCAGAATAGATCACATCCTCGGTCCTAAATCAGGACTCAACAGGTATCAAAAGATTGGGATCATTCCCTGCATATTTTCAGACCCAAATGCTCTGAAGCAGGAACTCAACCACAAGAGGAAGTTTGGAAAGAACACAAATACATGGAGACTAAACAGCATCCTTCTAAAGAATGAATGGGTCAACCGGGAAATTAAAGAAGAATTGAAAAAAATCATGGAAACAAATGATAATGAAAATACAACGGTTCAAAATCTGTGGGACACAACAAAGGCAGTCCTGAGAGGAAAATATATAGCGGTACAAGCTTTTCTCAAGAAACAAGAAAGGTCTCAGGTACACAACCTAACCCTACACCTAAAGGAGCTGGAGAAAGAACAAGAAAGAAACCCTAAGCCCAGCAGGAGAAGAGAAATAATAAAGATCAGAGCAGAAATCAATGAAATAGAAACCAAAAAAACAATAGAACAAATCAACCTGCTGGTTCTTTGAAAGAATTAATAAAATTGATAAACCCTTGGCCAGACTTATCAAAAAGAAAAGAGAAAGGACCCAAATAAATAAAATCAAAAATGAAAGAGGAGAGATCACAACTAACACCAAAGAAATACAAACTATTATAAGAACATACTATGAGCAACTCTACGCCAACAAATTTGACAATCTGGAAGAAATGGATGCATTCCTAGAAACATATAAACTACGAAAATTGAACCAGGAAGCAATAGAAGCCTGAACAGACCCATAACCAGTAAGGAGATTGAAACAGTCATTAAAAATCTCCAAACAAACAAAAGCCCAGGGCCAGATGGCTTCCCGGGGGAATTCTACCAAACATTTAAAGAGGAACTAATTCCTATTCTCCTGAAACTGTTCCAAAAAATAGAAATTGAAGGAAAACTCCCAAACTCATTTTATGAGGCCAGCATCACCTTGATCCCAAAACCAGACAAGGATCCCATCAAAAAAGAGAGCTATAGACCAATATCCTTGATGAACACAGATGCAAAAATTCTCACCAAAATACTAGCCAATAGCATTCAACAGTACATTAAAAGGATTATTCACCACGACCAAGTGGGATTTATCCCAGGGCTGCAAGGTTGGTTCAACATCCACAAATCAGTCAATGTGATACAACACATCAATAAAAGAAAGAACAAGAACCATATGATACTCTCAATAGATGCTGAAAAAGCATTTGACAAAGTACAATATCACTTCCTGATCAAAACCCTTCAATGTGTAGGGATAGAGGGCACATACCTCAATATCATCAAAGCCATCTATGAAATACCCACTGCAAATATCATTCTCAATGGAGAAAAACTGAAAGCTTTTCCACTAAGGTCAGGAACACGGCAGGGATGTCCATTATAACCACTGCTATTCAACATAGTACTAGAAGTCCTAGCCTCAGCAATCAGACAACAAAAGGAAATTAAAGGCATCCAAATCGGCAAAGAAGAAGTCAAATTATCACTCTTCGCAGATGATATGATACTCTATGTGGAAAACCCAAAAGACTCCACTCCAAAACTGCTAGAACTTATACAGGAATTCAGTAAAGTGTCAGGATATAAGATCAATGCACAGAAATCAGTTGCACTTCTCTACACCAACAACAAGACAGAAGAAAGAGAAATTAAGGAGTCATTCCCATTTACAATTGCACCCCAAACCATTAGATACCTAGGAATAAACCTAACCAAAGAGGCTAAGAATCTATACTCCGAAAACTATAAAGTACTCATGAAAGAAATTGAGGAAGACACAAAGAAATGGAAAAATGTTCCATGCTCCTGGATTGGAAGAATAAATATTGTGAAAATGTCTATGCTACCTAAAGCAATCTACACATTTAATGCAATTCCTATCAAAGTACCATCCATCTTTTTCAAAGAAATGGAACAAATAATTTTAAAATTTATATGGAACCAGAAAAGACCTCGAATAGCCCAAGGGATATTGAAAAACAAAGCCAAAGTTGGTGGCATCACAATTCCGGACTTCAAGCTTTATTACAAAGCTGTCATCATCAAGACAGCATGGTACTGGCACAAAAACAGACACATAGACCAATGGAACAGAATAGAGAGCCCAGAAATAGACCCTCAACTCTATGGTCAACTAATCTTCGACAAAGCAGGAAAGAATGTCCAATGGAAAAAAGACAGCCTCTTCAATAAATGGTGTTGGGAAAATTGGACAGCCACGTGCAGAAAAATGAAATTGGACCATTTCCTTACATCACACACAAAAATAGATTCAAAACGGATTAAGGACCTCAATGTGAGAAAGGAATCCATCAAAATCCTTGAGGAGAACACAGGCAGCAACCTCTTCGACCTCAGCCGCAGCAACATCTTCCTAGGAACATCGCCAAAGGCAAGGGAAGCAAAGGCAAAAATGAACTTTTGGGATTTCATCAAAATCAAAAGCTTTTGCACAGCAAAGGAAACAGTTAACAAAACCAAAAGACAACTGACAGAATGGGAGAAGATATTTGCAAACGACATATCAGATAAAGGACTAGTGTCCAAAATCTATAAAGAACTTAACAAACTCAACACCCAAAGAACAAATAATCCAATCAAGAAATGGGCAGAGGACATGAACAGACGTTTCTGCAAAGAAGACATCCAGATGGCCAACAGACACATGAAAAAGTGCTCCATATCACTCGGCATCAGGGAAATACAAATCAAAACCACAATGAGATATCACTTCACACCAGTCAGAATGGCTAAAATCAACAAGTCAGGAAATGACAGATGCTGGCGAGGATGCGGAGAAAGGGGAACCCTCCTACACTGTTGGTGGGAATGCAAGCTGGTGCAACCACTCTGGAAAACAGCATGGAGGTTCCTCAAAATGTTGAAAATAGAACTGCCCTATGACCCAGCAATTGCACTACTGGGAATTTACCCTAAAGATACAAACGTAGTGATCCAAAGGGGCACATGCACCCGAATATTTATAGCAGCAATGTCCACAATAGCCAAACTATGGAAAGTACCTAGATGTCCATCAACAGATGAATGGATCAAGAAGATGTGGTATATATACACAATGGAATACTATGCAGCCATCAAAAGAAACGAAATCTTGCCATTTGCGACAACATGGATGGAACTAGAGCGTATCATGCTTAGCGAAATAAGTCAAGCGGAGAAAGACAACTATCATATGATCTCCCTGATATGAGGGAGTGGTGATGCAACATGGGGGCTTAAGTGGGTAGGAGAAGAATCCATGAAACAAGATGGGATAGGGAGTGAGACAAACCATAAGTGACTCTTAATCTCACGAAACAAACTGTGGGTTGCTGGGGGGAGGGGGGTTGGGAGAAGGGGGGAAGGTTATGGACATTGGGGAGGGTATGTGGTTTTGGGTAAATTGGAAGGGGAGATGAACCATGAGAGACTATGGACTCTGAAAAACAATCTGAGGGGTTTGAAGTGGCGGGGGGGTGGGAGGTTGGGGTACCAGGTGGTGGGTATTAGAGAGGGCACAGCTTGCATGGAGCACTGGGTGTGGTGAAAAAATAATGAATACTGTTTTTCTGAAAATAAATAAATTGGAAAAAAAATTAAAAAAAAAATAAAAAGCTACATAATTAAAAAAAAGTTATAAAAAATTTTAGCAGAAGAAGAGAAAAAAAATGAAAAATAAAAAAAATTAAATTAACTGAAGACTAAAAAGTTACAGGCAGAAAGCCATGAGTTCCGTGGTTTGTTTTCTCCTCCTCTGGGATTCTGCTGCTCTCTCCTTTGTATTGAAACAGCACTCCTTGGTAGGTGAACTTGGTCTTGCCTGGATTTCTTGTTGATCTTCTGGGGGAGGGGCCTGGTGTAGTGATTCTCAAGTGTCTTTGCCCCAGGCGGAATTACACCGCCCTTACCAGGGGCCGGGCCGAGTGATCTGCTCGGCTTTGCTTTCAGGAGCTTTTGTTCCCTGAGCGCTTTCCATAGAGACCCGGAGGACGGGAATACAAATGGCGGCCTCCCGGTCTCCGGCCCGGAAGAGCCAAGAGCCCGGGGCCCCGCTCCCCAGTGCGCCCTCAGCAAACAGCTCCTAGTAACTCGCGTCTGCCTAACCTCCGGCCGCGCTCCGAGCTCACCGAGCTTGCGACCGGTTCAAGGCAACTCCGAGCTGCGAGCTTACTGTCGGCTCTGTCGGCTCTGTCTCTGCAGCCGGCTTTCCCGTTCCAATATCCGCAAGCTCTGCGACACTCAGACACCCCCGATCCTTCTGTGACCCCGCGGGACCTGAGGTCACGCCGACCCCGCGTGGGCTTCACCCCGGTTTAGCCTCCGGAGCGATGTCACTCAGCGGAACAGACTTTTTTTTTTTTAAATCTTTTTTTTTTAAAGATTTTATTTATTTATTTGACAGAGAGAGATCACAAGTAGGCAGAGAGGCAGGCAGAGAGAGAGAGGAGGAAGCAGGCTCCCTGCTGAGTAGAGAGCCTGATGCGGGACTCGATCCCAGGACACTGAGATCATGACCTGAGCCGAAGGCAGCAGCTTAACCCACTGAGCCACCCAGGCGCCCCGGAACAGACTTTTAAAAGTCCTGATTTTGTGCTTCGTTGCTCTGCCGCTTGCCGAGAGCCAGCCCCTCCCCCCGGGGTCTATCTTCCCGTCGCTTTGGATTCACTTCTCTGCCAGTCCTACCTTTCAGAAAGTGGTTGTTTTTCTGTTCTAGAATTGCTGTTCTTCTACTCTTCGATCTGCTGATGGATTTGCAGGTGTTTGCAATCTTTAGATAAGCTCTCTAGCTGATCTCCTGCTAGCTGAGGTAGTCTCAGCCTGCTACTTCTCCGCCATCTTGACTCCTCCCCTGGTTTTCCCTTCTTAATAATGAAGGTTCTAAGTTGTTCTGGTTTTGTTAAGTGGTCCGAATACCTTCCTCATCGGTCAGTTGCCTGTCAGTCGCCTTGTAGGTACTTGTGATGAGTCACTTTGGTAAGTCACTATATATAGCTGAAACATTTGGGGGTAGTTGGGGGACACCCCCTAACCCCACTGCCCCTGAATTGAAAGTCTGTAATTTAAAATGTTCCACCTGTGCCTATTTTCGTTTTCTTAAACATAACCACTTTGGGACCGTGAAAGTTATATGTCTTCTCCTTAGGGTTGTGACTGAGCCTTTGGGGACCTGCAACAGCTTACTTCTAGTTTCTGTCTGGCATGCTGATGGGCCAGAACTTATTTTAACAACATTCCATCACATTCCAGGCACCTGGAAGGAGGAATATGTTGAACTTCTAGGAAATTATTTTTTGGAACGGTTTTTATCCTGAGGAATAACCCATCTAAAAATCGAATGATCCTTATGGTTGACTTTTCCACTCTACATAATGCAAACTGACCCGTTGTTTTCACCTGCTTCTGCTGCAGTGGAAAGAGCAGGCCTGTGGGAGTCCTCCGCAGGTTGGCCCCAGCACAGAGCTGCATCATTCTACACACACCTCATGCTTTGTCTCCTTGTCTGTGAGGTGGTAATGATGGTGCAGGGAGCTCCAGGGGTTGTCGTGAAGGTTACAGAGATGGGGGGTGTAAACTTTGAACAGTGTGCCCCACATAAAATGCAGATCTGGTGAGCAGAGGCAGCTGCTCACATTTTTTTTTTACTTTTTTTCCCAATTTATTTATTTTCAGAAAAACAGTATTCATTATTTTTTCACCACACCCAGTGCTCCATGCAAGCTGTGCCCTCTATAATACCCACCACCTTTTACCCCAACCTCCCACCCCATTAATTGTTGATGCCAAGGCACTGGAGTTCCACTACAGCCTATGCCTTTCTTTCCTGGGTCCTTTTTGTCTCAGCCACCACCTTAGAGAAAGTGACCCAGCAAGGCTGGTGCTTGTGGAGCCCTCTACAAAGCCAGCTAATTCACACGGGCGATGCCCTGGAGACAAGGGGATTTTCCTGGGTGGTAGGACCCCATTTCAGAGGCTTAAATAGCCAGTTTCTCCTAACTGGTCCTGTCCACCAGGGTCAAGATGAAGGCCTGCCAGGAGACTGGTGGTCTCACCAGAGTTCTCCACTGGAAGCATGAAGGACCTCATGGGGCCTCGTGCAGAATGACATGGGTGTTGGAGGGAGAACGGGGGGACATTGCCTGTACCATCATGGGCAGGTCACTAGATCTGGCTCAAGCCGGCTTTCTTTCCATCTGGGAAATGGCAGAAGACCATGCTTTTTCACAGGAGGGATGAGGGTTTAGGGAGGTATTTGATGGCTGTGTTGGGGCTGCATGAGTAGCAGAGTTGACGGAGGGGCCTTGGAGTCACAGACTTGGGTTCAGGCCCCTGCTGCTGCCACATAAAAGTAGATCGCTTGGGTAAGCCATGGACCTCAGTGTCCTCCTCTGTGCACTGGGGATAATACCTAGCATGTAGTTCTGTGAGGGGTACAAAATAGAAGGCCATATTAGGAGCTTAGAGCAGAGCCTGGTACTCACTAGATTGTAGTTTTATGGTGATACTCTGGCATCACTGGTTTTGCAGACCTGGTCCTACTTTCTGGAAGCTTTGGCTGTGTGACAGATGGCTTATGAGGCCGTGGCTGACAGAAAGAAGCGGTGTCTGTCTTTTCTTAAGATTACGGGTACAGAGGGGTGCCTGGTGGCTCAGTCGTTGAAGCATCCAACTCTTGGTTTCAGCTAAGGTCATGATCTCAGGGTGGTAGGATTGAGCCCTGAGGTGTGCTCTGCTCTCAGTGTAGAATATGCTGGAGGTTCTATCTCCCTGTATTTGTGTGTGTGTGTGCTCTCTCTGTATCTCTGTCTCTGTCTCTCTCTCCCTAAAACAAATGAATCTATAAAAATACATAAATACATACATGCATAAGTTAATTAATTATGGGTACAGAAATCAGTGATGGAGCTGGGCTGATGGGATGCTTGGCAGCAAAGACAGGTGCACCCTGCTTGAAGGCTCAGGGGTAGCTGCGGTGTCGCCAGTGGTGATGGGGGTGTGAGGACATTGCCTCGTGCAGCATGCAGAGAGGAACTTAGATGGGGAGGGTTCCAGGGAGTACATGCCCATGGGTAGGAAGCATCTTCAGGCAGATGAATGTCAGAGGGTGTCCTCATGGATGGAGAGCACCCTTTCTCCCTGAAGCTGCCCACAAGTGGAGGTGTGCCTGCTGGGGACATAACTAAATCATTGGGGTTTAGCCTCCTAAGCTGTTAATTTATGAAGATGTGGCCAAGACCTTGTCTTACTGCTTTTTAAAGAGAAGTAAATTAAACTGTTGTTTGGGATGGTGTTGTCTTCCAAAGGCTCATTCAGAGTCAGTGGCAGAGCTGCTGTGGGCTTTCCAACTTGTCTTGAAAACCTGGTCCAGGAAGGGTGAGGGATATTCCCATCTCTTGGGGTCTCTTGCCCTCTCTGCTTATGGCAGAACGTGGTTTTGTGACTGCTAAATAAACAGGCATCTTGTTCAGATCCTTCAGCTCTTCATGTGGCTGCTGTAGAGGAAATTCCCATTCACTGGGCACAGACTGTGGCTGCACAGGTGGTTTGGCGGGGCTCTCACCGAGCATTCTTCTTTCATGTAATACCCGACCAGACATGAGTTTTGTGATTGTGCCACTTTCCTGCTGGCCAGGAGGGAAGTTGAGGCCCAGGAAAGTTAACACTTTCTCGCTGTGTTAAGTGGCAGAGCCATGTCAGCCGGTCTAGGGCCTGGCTTTCAGGTCTGTTTGCTGTGAACATTTCCTCTGGTGTTTCCAGCTTTTGGCCTGTTTGACCTATCAAACTATTGATGGTGTATTGATAATTCTAATACTCTCGACATTGTGAGAGATTAGCTCTTCACTTTGTTCTAGAAATGTTTCTTGCTGTATTTTTCTTTTAATTAAAAAAAAGTCAAAGTCCCACGTTTCTGCCCATTTGAATCTCCCTGAGTCTCCCTGTTGTGAAGTGGTTGGGTTTGAGGATTTCTAGGGCAGGGGCCCTGACATAGTTGGTGGTGGCTTTGCCTGAAGGAGCCCATGGCTCAGGACTTAGAGTGGGGACTGGAGCAGTGTGAACTGTGGCCTGAAAATGTGTTCGTGTGTGCTGAGGTGGTGCCCAGATTCTTTTGGAGGATGAACTGAGGTTTTGATCAGTAGGTTAGAGAAACACTTGATGGAATAAAACTGATAATTTTATTTTTATATTCAATCCTAATTTTGTGTTTTTGTTTTGGTGTAGTGCAATGTGCTCTAGTTCTAAGAAAAAATTGGCAATCAATTCATACAGTATCATGATTTAATAATCCTTCCTCACTCACGGGGTCATATTTCAGGTTTTTATATGTGGTTTTTTATATCTGTAGTTCTGTTTCTGAATTATGCATTTTGATTCATTTCTTCATTTTTAAATTTCTTATTTTAAAGATTTTATTTATTTGAGAGGGAGAGAGAATGAGCTAGGAGCAGGGGCAGAGGAAGAAGGAAAGGGAGACTCCTCACTGAGCAGGGAGCCTGAAATGGGGCTCAGATCCCAGGTTCCTGAGATCAGGACCTGACCCAAAGGCATATGCTTAACAGACTGAGCTATCCAGGTGCCCCTACATCCCTTCGTATTTTTATTTTTACTCCAGTGCTGCACTGTTTGGCTGGTTGCTTCAGTTTCTGGGAGGGAGGGAGATGACCCCCTCCCCTGTTCTTCTAACAAGTTTGCTTTTGCTGCGTTGACTGGAGAAGGGCCCGGCTTCCTGAAGGTGAGTAGGATGATTCAGTGACACCCAAAAGTCAGTGGCTATCATTGTTTCCACTGTGCTTCAAAACCTTCACCCACTGACTCTTTGATAATGGCAGTCATCAGCAAATCTCCTGCAGAGGACTGCTGCCTTGGGATGCTTTTCTTGTGGTGCTGGACTTCATTCCCCCTGGCAGCCAGTACAACTATAATTAGAACCTAGGAAAAGTCCCATTAGAACCCAAGAAAGTGGGGTGCCTGGGTGGCTTAATCGATTGTCTGCCTTTGGCTCAGTTCATGGTCTTAGGGTCCTGAGATCAAACCCTGCACTAGTGTCCATGCTGGCTGTGGAGCCTACTTAAAATCAAACAAACAGAAATCAGCCCAAGAAAGTACCATCCTTTGTTTTGTTCTATACTGTGGATCAGATTTTATCTTTCTTTTCTTTTTTTCTTTCTTCTTTCTTTTTAAAGATTATTTATTTGTCAGTGAGAGAGCACAAGCAGGGGTAGCAACAGGCAGAGGGAGAGGCAGGCTCCTGGTTGGGTAAGGAGTCTGATGCCAGACTTGACCTGAGTCATGTTAGGTTGCTGCCTAACAGACTGAGCCAACCAGGCATCCCCCAGGATGAGACTTCAATAACCCTACCAGATTTCTTTAGTTTTGAAATTTTAAAGGACAATGAAATGTAGCTAAACCTACACCAGGGTTCTCCATCTGCTGGGGCTGTGCTGTCAGGGCCTATGTGCCTCCTGTTCTTCTAACCCCATCAATTCCACCCATGTTTAAGCCAGAGAACTGTAGGCAGGTGTGTGTGTGTCACTGAAAGCTTTGACTCATCATTCATATCTTTATTGTAAGCTTATAATATTTATTTTTCCTTTTTTTGGGTAAGATTTTATATTTTTTTTGTTTATGAGAATGAATGGGGAGCAGAAGCAGAGGGAGAAGCAGATTCCCTGCTGAGCAGGAAGCCTGACATAGGGCAAGATCCCAGGATTATGACCTGAGCCCAGTGCAGATGCTTAACTGACTGAGCCACCCAGGCACCTCTTTGCATTTCCTTTATTGATTATCTGCCTTTTTTTTCCCCAATTTATTTATTTTCAGAAAAACAGTATTCATTATTTTTTCACCACACCCAGTGCTCCATGCAAGCTGATTATCTGCCTTTTTGAGGCAGCGTTCTACCTGGGTTTTCATAATTCCACACTAAGGCATTCTTCCACTAGTGTGGCCTGTTTTGAGGTAATTCCTATACATTCTGGCTGTGCTGCTAAATGATGCTATGATCTTGGACTCTTTTTTTTTTTTAAACCTCTCTGAGCCTTGGTTTCTTCTGTGCTAATGGGGATAATATACCCTCTCTTGCAGATGTGTGGTGGGCCATGGCTGAATTGGATGCAGTTGGGGTCATCTCAGGGCACATGGAATACAAAATTTATCTTGCTTCCTGTCTTGATAACGACATCTTGGTTTTCATGCTGTCTTAGAACAAGTAGAACTTGACTTACATGTAAGTTGTGAATTCACGTACTTTTGACAGAGGTGTTATTTTAGTTTAGTTTAGTTTAGTTTTAAGCAGGCAGCACACCCAGTTCAGAGCCCAGTGTGGAACTCAAACTCACCACCGTGAGATCAAGACCCGAACTGAGATCAAGAGTTGGCCGTTCAACCAGCCTAGTCACCCAGGCATCCCTTCTGTTTATCATTTTTCAAAAAATGTGACAAGTAACACTTTCTCTGCCTGGACCTGTCCTCACACCTGCTATGCTGGCCTGGGGGTCAGACGTGTAACTGGTGTGGTGCTGGTGATGATGAGCAAGACAATTGTTAAGTCTTTTTACCATAACTGTTGTTGTCCTATTATTTCCTTTTTTTTTAAGATTTTATTTTATATCGTGGTGATATATGCTAAAACTGTTGCTTCTGGTCCTGCATTAAAACTTGAATATGTAGGGCATTTTTCAAGGATTCATCCCTGGAGATACAGTATTTGTTTTTCTCTGTCTGACTTATTTTGCTTAGCACAATACCCTCTAGGTACATCCATACTGTTGTAAATATCAGGGTCTCGTCCTTTTTGATGGCTGAGTAATATACCATTGTGTGTATGTACCACTTCGACTTCTGTTGCCGGACACTTGGGCTGCTTCCATATCTCGGCTATGGAAAAAAAAATGCTGCAGTAGGCTTAGGGGTGCCTCTTTGTTTTCAGAATGTTGAGTCTGATGTGTCAACTGCCACAACAGTCATGGCAACTCAGGAAGGGAGCCAGGTCCAGAAGGTAAGAGGAGGAGTGCAGCTTTAGGCAATCTGAGTTGAGGTGTCTGTGGGACCCGCAGGTGTAGGTTCTGGTTGGACAGTCAAAATGTAGGGATGGGTGCTTGGGGGAAGAGAGATGCAATCATGCTGTTGCCAAGGGATATATTCCTTGCAGAGAGAGTGACAGTTAAGGATTTAGGGTAATTCCTTCTTTTCTTGGGCAGATAAAGAGGAAGAATAAAGGAGTAGTGGATGAAAGGGGAGGGACGTGGCTTTGATGCCAGGAAGGCATTTTTGCACAGATGTCTAGAGAAGAGAGATTTCAAGGAATGAAATGTCAGCAATGTTCGATGATGTGAAAAGTTGCAAAGCAGCTTGATTAGGGGGTGGTGGTAGAGTGAGGAGGTTGTCACTGAGTACTTAAAGAAAATGGGAGGTGAGTAGTGGAGTCCTAAGCTAGACAGAGAGATAGAGTGACTGGGCGTGAGACCATAGAGGCCACACACAAGAATAGCCTTTTAGAAAGTTTGATGGTAAAGACAGACGATCATAACTCCAGACATAGCTTGGACGAGGGTGGGTTTTATAGGCTGTGTTTACCTATTTGCAGGTTGACTGAAGGGAGATGACAGATGGTGCATGGTGCTGGGTGTTTGGGTTGAGATGGGATCAGGTATACAGAAAAGCACACAGAGAGGAGTGTATGGATGCCCTGACTGCTTCTGTAGAACGCGAAGCCAACATTAGGCATGGAGGGAATGGAACGTAGCTCAAGGAGATGTGCAGTCTCAGATACAGACCGCATGGCTCAAAGTCTTACAGGGCTCTCCTTGCCTCTGTGTGGCCCTTCTCACAGGGTTTAAGTTTTGAACAGTCCTTTTGTTGCTCTGGGTTTGGGGTGTGACTGGAGAGACAGAGCAGAGAGCAAGGGCTGAGGAAAGACCAAGAGGGCAGGAACTCACAGAGGGGAGTCTACTACCCTCTCTGCCTGCCCTGGTATGGGCTCTCTCCTGATCTGGATGGACGGATGACCTGCCATTACTTCTTTTAAAAATTCATCTGGCCTTACCCTGCCAGAAAGCAACACATGTTTATTGAAGAATAGTGGGAAACCCCAGAGAAACTGAAGGAAGAAAATAAGCATTCAGCTGAAGACAACCATTAAAAACTTCTGGCACATTTTCCTCCCAACTTTCACTGAAGTTGAACAGATAAATGTATATATATGAAGTGATTTCTGGGAAAGACCAAAAAAAAAAAAAGATACCAACAACAAGAAAACAAAAAAGAGAACAAAGCAGAAGAAAACGGTGTTCATTTTCTTCCTGAGGCTGCCCTTCCTACGTACTGCTACTTGGTTTTACTACCTGCTTTTCTCCCTGGGCTTTCTTGACAAAACATGGTTCCACTACTTTTACCTTCTTCAAAGTGTTTGACAGAGTCGTTTGCTTTCAACATGGAGTTTGAGCAAAATGGACTATTGTTTTAAAATATTTTATCATGTGTGCTGTAATATCTCATCCTGGACATGATACAAATACTATGATAAATAGAGGGGATGCTTTTAAAGTGATCACCAGAGTTGTGAAATTCATTGGCATGATCCTTCTTTTGGGGGTCATAATTCATTTAATTTTTTTCTGCTCCAGCTTAACCTTCACAGTCTTCAGTTGTTATGTGCGTTAGACACAGTATTAGCATTAGTGGCAGTAAAAATACTCCTGTCACCCTTTACAGGTACCATTTTATTAGCATCTCCTTACCACTGTAGCAGCTTTAAACTCTGTTTCCACCCTGTTCATTCCTTCAAGTGCCTTTTCTCTCTGACTTTCCTTAAAATCTTTTTCTTAGTTTTTGGTGTTCTATAGCTTTACCACAAAATATCTAATTGAAGATTTCTTGTCTTGTTTGGTATCAGTGCATTTCCTGTATTTCTGGATTTATCATTTCTGTAATATGCTCAGCTATTGTCTTCTGAAATGTTTACTCTGTCCTTCTGCTATACTTCCCAGGATTCTTATTTAAACCTCCCATCTGTTGTCCGTGTCTCTCAAGCTGGTGTTCATCCTCTTCTCCTGCCTCCTTGTGTTGCATTCTGGAGAATGTCTTCACTTCTTGTGTGCAGTGTGTGAAGTCCTCCATTTGGGACTCATCTACTGCCCCACCATTCTGGTATGTTTTCTGTTGTGTTTTACATCTCAGTGATTTTTGGTCCCTGTTTAACTTCCTTCAGTTCCATGTTCACACTTGGCCTGTTGCTTTTGATAGGCTCTTGATCCTTCTTCATTTTTAAACCTCTTTTGTGTTCTTAAACAATTAACATGTAATATTTCCTATTCTGTATCTGATCATTCCAGTGTCTAAAGTCTTCATTTTCCCTCAGTCTTCTGTCTCTCACAGTGGCCTCATTTCTTGAATGCTCTGTGATGGGATTTTGAGACCAGATTTATTGGAACATAGATGTAATCTCTTTTAATTCTGTTTTTTGTAGGTTTTTTTTTGTTTGTTTGTTTGTTTTTTCCTGGAGGGTTTGTCTTTCCTTTGCCAGGAGACTGGGAGTGTTCTTGGTTGGGATCACTTTGGTTCCATTTGAGGGTCCTGGTTTATTCAGGAAAGCTCAGGTTCAGTTCCCCCAACTTACCATGTGGTGGGAACAGAGTCTGGAGGGTACAGGCCTGTAGAGATCCTGCAGTGAAAATGGCATTTGTTCTCTGGCACCCTGATTTGTTTCTCTTGAGCTTGTTGCTTACAGATCATGTTTTGGCTCACTTGTTTCTGCCACCTCCCTTCTTCCTGCTTCCTTTCCTACCGCTTTCTAAGTCCTTTGTTAGTTTTCCGATGTCCTCTAAAGCCCAGAAATGTTTTGTGAATTCCATTTGCCATCACTAATTGCAAGTCTCATCCTGTAGCAGGAAGGCCAGAGACAGACACTGTAATGCTCTACCTCCCACAGAGGAGATTTTAATACCCTCTCCTCATGTTCAGAAATTCTAGATTGGAGATGGAGTTATGGATACATTACCATCTACAGAGGATTAGTTGCTGATATAATAGAACAAGTATGCATTGGGACGCCTGGGTGGCTCAGTTGGTTGAGCGGCTGCCTTCGGCTCAGGTCATGATCCCAGGGTCCTGGGATCGAGTCCCACATCGGGCTCCTTGCTCAGCAGGGAGCCTGCTTCTCCCTCTGCCTCTGCCTGCCTCTTTGTCTGCCTGTGCTCGCTCGCTCTCTCTCCCTCTGTCTCTGGCAAATAAATAAATAAAATCTTTAAATAAAAAAAAAGAACAAGTATGCATTATTCTAATCTTCCTAAAACTTCCATTTTTCACAATAAATATGAATGAATAAGGAACCCACATTACTTTAGTTTATGCAGATTTTCTCTTTCTGTCTCTGGCTTTAGATGGTAGGTTGTAATTTGTAGGGTTCATTCTGAAAATTGGGTAACTTCATTCTTATTTTCTACATGTTGGTGCCATATAAAGTGATGATTTATGGAGATTCATAGGTAAATATTTATCAACATACAAATAATTGGGGAAGGCTTCCTTTACAAAAGGTAGAGTTATTAAGACCTGTTTAATCACAGAAGGGATATCCTGTAAAGCTACCCCATAAATAAAAAGTGGATCAGAAGAAAGCAGAGAGAGGAGAAAGTTTGGAAGGAGCATGTGTAGGGACACCTACTGCCTATCCCTGTAAGTCAGGGGCAATCCGGAAGGGAAACCTTGTTAAAGGAGGCAGTAGTGTTTAGATGTAATGAGCTACTGGAAACCTCACAGTGTTCTGGTGAAGCAAGTGGTGTGCAATCAAGTCCGCCAGCCCAGTTGAAGTTGTGGCTTCAGGCAGCAAGCGAGCAGGCCTTTCTGTCTGCCTATATCTCCAGTGGGAGCAACTTATCCTCCTTGAAGTCAGCCTCCAGACATTTTTTCCTGTCGCTACACATATGTGCATCACTGAGAATTTCTGCGGTTGCTGCTTCATGGAGATGTTTGTCAGTTTTGGGTTTTTTTTTTTTTTTTTTTTTTTTTTTTTTTTTTTTTTACTGGGGTTCACTTGCTAACTTTTCTCTTCTCTTAAAAATATATTTAACCTGGGGCGCCTGGGCAGCTCAGTGGGTTAATCCTCTGCCTTCGGCTCTGGTTGTGATCTCAGGGTCC